>NC_058523.1:317545054-318160232 GCF_904849725.1 Hordeum vulgare subsp. vulgare
CTTGTGGGTTATCAAGACTATTTTCTGGCGTCGTTGCCGGGGAGGAGGATCAAGTCAATAATAGTCTCTCGTCAACGTGCTATTTTCTAGCGCCGTTGCCGGGGAAGCACAACTATATTCTCTGAGTCACTTGGGATTTACGTCAGCTGGTCACTATGAGGAATCCGATAGATCCAAGAACTAAAGTCTTGCCCTCAACTACGAGGCAGGTAAGAAACTGCCATCTAGCTCTGCACTTGATTCACCTTTAGTTATTAGTAAGTTTGCGACATCACCTCCTTCTAGAAATCTTGATATGTCGCATGTGCTTGATGATACTACTTCTGCTGCCCATGATGCTTATGATGATGCTATGCTTGATACTGCTTTGCCTGATGATGTTATGCTTGATACTGCTTTGCGTGATGATGCTATGCTTGATACTTCTTTGCCTGATGATGATATGCTTGATACTGCTTTGCCACTAGATGCATTCCTTGATGCACAAATTTCTAGAGTTGCTGCTAGATGTGATGATACTTCTGAAACTGCTAATACTATTGAAGTAGAACCTGCTATTTTGCCTGCTAGAACTAGCTCTCCTAGAAATGAATTGCATGTTATGCCTGAGCGTTATGTTATGGAGGGAGAGATAGCTGAGGATTTTCTTGCATGTAAGGATAGCTATGATGTTGAGAAATTACTACTCAAGTGGAAAGAAAAATCTCTGAACGCTAGGATGAAATACGACCCGAAGTTTGCTACTTTGCCTATCTTTGTGACCGATAAGGATTATGAATTCTTTGTTGACCCTGAGTTAATCACTCTGGTCGAATCTGATCCTTTTCACGGTTATGAGTCTGAAACGGTTGTAGCCCATCTTACCAAATTGCATGATATAGCCACCCTATTCACGAGTGAGGAAAAGATCTGCCACTACTATATCTTCAAGTTGTTTCCTTTCTCACTAAAGGATGATGCTAAGACCTGGTTCACTTCTCTTGCTCCTGGTTGTGTGCGTAGCCCCCAGGATATGGTCTACTACTTCTCTGAAAAATATTTCCCTGCCCATAAGAAGCAAGCTACCTTGCAGGAAATATACAACTTTGCTCAAGCTGAAGAAGAGAGTCTCCCACGAGCTTGGGGGAGGCTCGTCCAGCTACTAAATGCTTTGCCTGATCACCCTCTTGAGAAGAATGAAATACTTGATATCTTCTATAATGGACTTATCGATGCTTCTAAAGACCATCTAGATAGTTGTGCCGGTTGTGTTTTTAGGGAACGAACTGTAGAACAAGCTGAGATCCTATTGAATAACATCTTGTGCAATGAGAATGCTTGGACTATTCCAGAACCCCCTCCTAAGCCAAATCCGAAGAAAAGAGTATTCTATTCCTCAGTCCTGAAGAAATGCAAGAAGCTAAGAAATCTATGCGAGAGAAAGGCATTAAATCTGAAGATGTCAAAAATCTACCACCTATCAAAGAGATCCATGGTCTTGATAACCCGATACACGTAGTAGAAGTAAATTCTCTGCGTAGGTTTGATGAGAATGATATTCCTTTTGATAAACCTGCTAGCTTATGCCTGGATGAATTTGATAACTTCGTTGCCAAACAACAAAGTTTCAATGATTATGTTAGCAGACAATTGGAACAGAATGCTTGTATGCTTAGTCATTTAAGTGCTTGTGTAGACAGAAATGTCAATGATCTTAAGCTTCTGAGTAAACATGCCTCTATGGTTACTACTCAAGTAGAACAAGTACTTAAAGCTCAGAATGACTTGCTCAATGAGTTGAATGACAATTCTGTCAGAGTCGTCACTAGAGGCGATAGAATGACCCAGGAACCTTTGTATCTTGAGGGTCATCCTAGGAGAATCGAACAAGATTCTCAAGGAGTTAGCACTGATGCACCTAGTCATCCTAAGAAGAAGAAAGATGATAGGAACCTGCACGCTAGCAATCCTGTTGCTGCTACACCTGAGAGTCCAAACGATGTCTCTGTCTCTGATGCTGAAACACAATCTGGTGATGAACATGAGCCTAATGATAATATCAATAGTGATGTTCATGATGATGCTCAACCTAGCAATGATAAGGATGTGGAGATTGAACCAGTTGATCTTGATAACCCACATCCTAAGAATAGAAGATATGATAAGAATGACTTCGCTGCTAGGAAGCATGGTAAAGAAAGGGAACCATGGGCTCAGAAACCCATGCCCTTTCCTCCCAAACCATCCAAGAAAAAGGATGATGAGGATTTTGAGCGATTTGTTGAAATGATTAGACCTGTCTATCTGCAAATGCGTTTGACAGATATGCTCAAAATGTCTCCGTATGCTAAGTACATGAAGGATATTGTGACTAATAAGAGGAGGATACCTGAGGTTGAGATTTCCACCATGCTCGATAATTATACCTTCAAGGGTGGAACTCCTAAGAAACTAGGTGATCCCGAAGTGCCCACTATACCTTGCTCCATTAAAGGCAACTACATTAGAACTGCGTTATGCCACCTTGGAGCCGGTGTTAGTGTTATGTCTCTCTCTGTTTATCGTAGACTTGAACTGGATAAGTTGACACCCGCTGAAATCTCTCTACAAATGGCCGACAAATCAACTGCTTTCCCTATGGGCATTTGTGAGGATGTGCCTGTTGTGGTTGCCAACGTCACTATCTTAACAGACTTTGTTATTCTGGATATTCCCGAGGACGATGCCATGGCGGTCATCCTCGGAAGACCCTTTTTAAACACTGCAGGGGCTGTTATAGATTGCAACAAAGGCAATGTCACTTTCCATGTCAACGGTAATGAGCATACAGTGCACTTTCCGAAGAAACAATATCGAGTACATTGCATCAATGCTATCAAAAAAACTTAATCGATTCTTATTGGGAGCTTTGAATGCCCTATTCCTCCTATTAAGATGAAGTATGATTTGCTTGTTGGGGAGATTCACATCCCCATTGAGGTGACCTAGTGACTATTCGAAAATTCTCCGTTCTCTTCTGCGATTCGAAAAAGTTTGTCAAGGAGACTTGATCAACCTCATTGACGGATTTCTTTCGATGACCATGAGATGGATGAATCGAGGAGTCACAAACCTCTGTTCCAAGCTTTCACCTTCGGTTGCTTAGAAGAAAAATGATAGATCTAGTTTAGTTTTCCCTGTTTTCTATTTTTAGCGTCCCGTGGAAAAGTACCCCGAAAATAAAAGTTCTCCGAACATCCTGAAAATCAAGTATGCTTTTTTCTGGAATTTTTTAAAAATACTGGAACGAAGAGCTAGTTTGGGGGCTGCACCAGTGGGCCACAAGCCCTGGAGGCGCGGACACCCCCCCTAGCCGCGCCTACCTGGCTTGTGGGGCCCACGTGCACCCCCTCCACTCATTCTAGCTCCCATCTGCTTCTCCTACCTCCAGAAAAAATCGTTTCGCAGCTCAAACCCGTGTTCTTGCTCTTCTTGTTGGGATTTTCGATCTCCTTGCCCAAAGCACCATTCTACGAACTGTTTTGGGGAAATTACTCCTTGGTAAGTGACTCCTCCATTGGTCCAATTAGTTTTTGCTCTAGTGTCTTATACTTCGCGTATTTTTGCTGCCTTGGTGACCATGTTCTTGAGCTTTTCATGCTAATTTTAGCTGGTCCCAAGTAGTTTTGATGCGTAATATGGCCTCTAGGCACTTGTGGGAGTAGTTGCTACGAGTTTACTTGAGCCTTGTTCACTTTCCCTTTGGGTCACTGAAAATTTCAGAAAAGGAAGATGTTCAGGAGAAACTATCATGGTGGTTCCTCAAGCAAGAGAGGTCCCCGTCTTGCGATTCGGGAGCCTGATCCTTACCAACCGAGGAACGCATAGGTACAACCATGTGAATGGCCTTCTGATGAATTCATGATTGAGGCACGTTTCAAAGACGAGTTTGATACACTTGTTCACAACATCGGACTCAAAGAATTCATCTCCGATAAATGTGAATAGTATGTTGCTCTCACTGCCTCTTTTGTTCGTAGATTCAAATTTTCAGTTGGCCGTGATACATCTGTACTGTTTGATCTCTATGACAAATCGTATACCATGGATTTAAAGGATTTCAATAGAATTTGCAAGATACCTATCTGGGATAGTCTCAATGATCCTCCTAAATCTTCGGTTAGAGATTTTTTCTCTGGTATAACTATCGGAGAAACTAGAGATATTACATAGGCTACCATGGGAAGCATTCATTTTCCTGCCTTGCATTATTTTGCCCTCTTCATAGGCAGATGCATTAATGGCAAGATTGAGCATCGTCACCTCTGCGCACCCGACCTTACTATTCTTAAGAGCGCAGTAACGGGTGATAAAAGTTTCAACATGGGAGCTATTATAGCAAGGAGGCTGAATAATAATGCTAATGAAGGGGATTTCTTTGGTGGGATCTATGCCACTCGCATAGTGAATTTTCTTGGAGTACCCATCCGCGAAGGAGATCCCCCGCTTCATACAGCTTTCCTTGATCGCACCGCTTTGACACGTTGTCAGTTCCTTGAGAGGGATGATGAATCCCTCCTATACCGTTAGATATTTAACCGGCAACGTGTTTTCCATATTACCCTTCCTGCTCCTGCCTTCTTTGACTTTCAGCTAAAACGGAGATATTACATAACCAGAGAAGAGGCAGAAGAGTATGAGAGGGAGGCAAAGGCTGCTCGTCTCCGTGAGGCAGCTATTCAGGCAGTGGCTGCAACGCTCCCGTACAACCCTCATTATGATTTTGGGTATCGCCCAGACCATCCTTCGGAGTAGACCAACTTAGGCCAAAAGCCTAAGGTTGGGGGAGTACGTGTTTCTCACCGACTTTACATTCTTGCTTATACTTTCACTTTGTTCGTCGGTGTTCACACTTTGCCACTATATTATCCATGCTAGTTTATTTCTTTTTCTCGCTTTCTTTTCGTGTGTCTGTCTAGTTTGAGAAAACCCGAAAAGATTTTCTTTTTCTTCTTTTGCTTGTAGGGAGCTTTCCCGTGTAAATAGTTTTCTTTTTCTTTGGGTCAAGGTAGAAGATAATTATTACAATGTTTAGTGGCTCTCGCATGCATACCTGTTTAGCTTTCAAGGAGCCATATTACTTTGTCTTTTCCTTTGTGTTTGCCTACAGATTCCATCTTTAGTCCAATGCACGAGCACACTTATTATTGTTCACATCGTTCCGTCATGCAAGTGAAAGGCAATAATGACGATATATGATGAAGTGACTGAGCCTGGAAAAGCTGGTATGAACTCGATCTATTTTGTTTTTGTAAATATGACTAGCTCATCGTTCCTAATTCAGCTTTGTTGTGAGAGAAACATGTTTGCAATGACAACTTAGAGATCATAGTTGCTGATGCCATGCTTACTTAGCTAGGATCTTATAATGGTTTGCCTTGGATGCCAACATGAATTTTGAGATGACTGTGATGTAGTATGATAGGATGGTATCCTCCTTTGAATGTTTCAAGTGGCTTGACTTGGCGCATGTTCACGCATGTAGTTGAAACAAAATCAACATAGCCTCTATGATATTCATGTTCATGGTGATTTATGTCCTACTCATGCTTGCACTCAATGATAGTTAATCTCAATGCATTTTGATGATTGTTGTCGCTCTCTAGTTGGTCGCTTCCCAGTCTTTTGCTAGCCTTCACTTGTACTAAGCAGGAATACTGCTTGTGCATCCACTTCCATAAACCCAAAGTTGTTCCGTATGAGTCCATCATACCTACCTATATGCGGTATCTACCTGCCGTTCCAAGTAAATTTGCATGTGCCACTCTCTAAATCTTCAAGAAATAATCTGTTTTGCATGCCCGAACCGCTCATTTGGTGACAGGGGGCTATGAGTATCTTCCATGCTAGGCGTGTTATCCTCGATATGTGTTTATTCACTATCATTCACGAGAAAGGGGTCGGTAATTGGAATTCCCAGTTCCATGCTCAAATGGAAAAGATAATTGCCAACAAAACTCTCCCAGGATTGATGTTGGTATGGACAGTACCCGAGGATTCGGCTAGCCGTGGAGTGTGATTGATTGGTGGTGGGGGAGTCAAAACTTTACTCTTTTGTTTGGGAACCGCCTATAGCATGTGTAGCGTGGAAGATGTTGAGAACTCTTAGTCATTGCGTTGACAATGAAACCATGCCGCCCAAAATTATTATCTCTGTTTTCAAAGCTCGAGCTCTGGCACCTCTGCAAATCAATGCTTCCCTCTGCGAAGGGCCTGTCTATTTATGTTCCTGTTGAGTCATCCTCCTCTTACAAAAGCAAAATTAGAGAGCACCTCTGTCATTTTTATGCTTTGCTTTTAACTGTGTTGAGTATGACTGTGACTGGATCTTCATTGCCTTGAATTACAATGTTTAGTCAGCCCTTGGTCTTTGAAGGTGCTCTGCATTTATGGTTTGCGGTCTCAGAAAGAGCTAGTGAGATACCATCTATTCGTGCTGCTTCATGTTGTTTTGATTGAAGTGTTGACATTTGAGGCTTATTATTATTTGCTTGCTAATTGATTATGCCATTGATATGAGTTTACCGTGAGACCTAGATGTCATTTGCTTATGTGGTTTGCTTGTGATCTTGCTGAAATTCTGGATATGAGTTAGACATAGTTGCAACAACAAGATCAAAAAGAGTTTGTCAAAGTTTTTCTTTTGTCTCTTTCAGTTTGTCAACTGAATTGCTTGAGGACAAGCAAGGCTTTAAGCTTGGGGGAGTTGATACGTCTCCGTCGTATCTACTTTTCCGAACTCTTTTGCCCTTGTTTTGGACTCTAATTTGCATGATTTGAATGGGACTAACCCGGACTAATGCTGTTTTCAGCAGAATTGCCATGGTGTTGTTTTTACGCAGAAATAGAAGTTCTCGGAATGACCTGAAAATTTACGGAGAATTTTTTGGGAATTTATGAAAAATACTGGCGCAAGAATCAGCGGAGGATGTGGAGCGTGGAGCCCACAAGCCCACCAGGCGCGACCCCCCTGGCCGCGCCTGACAGGCTTGTGGGGCCCACAAAACTCCACCGTCTCCAATCTCAGCTCTATGTAGTCTGTCTCGCCCGGGAAAAAAAAATCAAGGAGAAGAGTTCATCTCGTTTTACGATACGGAGGCGCCGCCACCTCCTGTTCTTCATCTGAAGGGCGGATCTGCAGTCCGTTCTGGGCTCCGGAGAGGGGAAATCGTCGCCATCGTCATCATCAACCTTCCTTCATCGCCAATTCCATGATGCTCTTCACCGTTCGTGAGTAATCTCATCGTAGGCTTTCTGGACGGTGATGGGTTGGATGAGATCTATCATGTAATCGAGTTAGTTTTGACGGGGATTGATCCCTAGTATCCACTATGTTGTGAGATTGATGTTGCTACTACTTTGCCATGCTTAATGCTTGTCACTAGGGCCCGAGTGCCATGATTTCAGATCTGAACCTATTATGTTCTCGCCAATATATGTGTGTTTTAGATCCTATCTTGCAAGTTGTAGTCACCTACTATGTGTTATGACCCGGCAATCCCGGAGTGACAATAGCCGGAACCACTCCCGGAGATGACCATAGTATGAGGAGTTCATGCATTCACCAAGTGTTAATGCGTTGGTCCGGTTCTTTATTAAAAGGAGAACATTAATATCCCGTAGTTTCCATTAGGACCCCGCTGCCACGGGAGGGATGGACAATAGATGTCATGCAAGTTCTTTTCCCTAGGCACGTATGACTACATACGGAATACATGCCTACATTAGATTGACGAACTGGAGCTAGTTACTTATCTCTCCGTGTTATAACTGTTGCATGATGAATCACATCCGACATAATCATCCATCATCAATCCAATGCCTACGAGTCTTTTACTACTAGTCCTTGCTACGTTACTTTGCTGCTACTGTTGTCACTGCTACTGCTGTTACTTTGCTGCTACTCGTTAATGTTGCTACTGCTGATATCACCCTACTTTGCTACCGATACTTTGCTGCAGATACTAAATCTTTCAGGTGTGGTTGAATTGACAACTCAACTGCTAATACTTGAGAATATTCTTTCGCTTCCCCGTGAGTCGAATCAATAAATTTGGGTTGAATACTCTATCCTTGAAAACTGTTGCGATCCCCTATACTTGTGGGTTATCAATGACTCATGGCGAGAAGATGACCGGCTCTTGGGCTGAATTCATGAAGCTTTTGAGGATCCATTTCGCTGGGATGCATAACTCCGTTGACCTGCGCCCTCACCTAAACCCTAATACCACCCCTAAGGACAAGTTGATGCCTTTCTATGTGAGGAAGGGTGTGCTCATTCCCTTCTTCGATACCATGCATCGGGTCTTCCGCAACACGCTGTTCCCTCGGGTTGGTAACAAAGACGAAGTTCACTCCTATCTGGTGGACATGCTCCTAATGTGTCAGGAAGGACAAACACAACCCAATGGGACACTCGATGTTGCAAATGTGATGTTTTGCGAGTTACAAATGGTGATATACAACCGCAGGGTTCCCATCTATGTGCCTTACTTGTTCTACTACATCAAGACTAAATGGGTTGAGACCTTTCCTGGTAGGGCCTTTCCTGCACCCACAGAGTTCTTTAGCCATGATCCCATCAAACTGCGCGAGAAAGAGAAGTGGGCCAACACCTCCACTTCACGTTCTACTGATCACATGGCGACTGGGGAGGAGACTGCTGCTGCTCGGGCTGAGGGCGGCCCTGCTTCACAGACCCGTTCTTCTGCTGAGCTATCTTGGGCCAAGAAGCTGAAGGAACATATGGGGTCCCTGAAGGACCAGATGAGGACCTTGTGTTTGCATGCTGGCAAAAGGACAATATCTAACTCATGTGGCTCAGAAGGAGAGCCGTCAGCGGAATAAGCGCCTCCTGAGGACGCTTGATGTGCACGTCTCTAGTGGTTCTGAGGATGTCATCACTCCAGAGGCTGCCTGGATGCAGGCTAGAGACTACCAGTGGGATGTGACTGATCAGGAGGTGTGTGACGAAGAAGATGCAGCGGGGTCTGATCACGAGGAGCAACATGAGGATGATGAGGACGATGAGGACGCTACGGATGTGTCTGCTGAGGATGACTGAGCCACCACCTGTGTTCGCGTCCTCTCTGCCTTTTTGGTGTACTGATGCCAAAGGGGGAGAGAGTGTTAGATATTTGCCTTTGTTTTTTCGTCCGTATTTGAGTCTTTCTTTTCTAAACTTGGTTGGTTTAAGTGTGTTGGATATTTTATTATGTGTGTGAAGACTCTTCATCATATGGTGTGAGACATATGCTATCCTTATATTATCTCTAAAGTCTCTCTATATACTTAGCCTGTGAGATCATTTATCTTGTGCCTTTATCTTTATGCTCACATGTCTATGTTTTCATTAATATGTTTTTGTGCAAATCCGGTGTTGTCATCAATCCACCAAAAAGGGGGGATTGTTAGGGCATATTTTGTTCTAAGTAGTTTTGGTGATTGATGACAACACCTCTGCGGACTAATCGTGTGCATTGAGCATTTCAGATAATACATCACAGGGCACAAGATGTTTCATCGCCCCTCAGTGTTGTTGGAGCACGGTGTTTCCTTCGGTTCTCTTTGGTAGTGTTGAGTAGTAGGAAAGTCGTACTATTAAGAGGGGTCCACGTCGGAAAGGTTTGGGTGGAATCAACTCACACACGCGCACATTTTCTTTCCACCACCTTCTCTTTGCGGCAATGGAGCACCCGCTTGGTCTATCCTTGCATTTGCAAAGGGTCCAGCGGTAGTACCGCTCAAGCTGAGCGGTAGTACCGCTCGCTAGCGGTAGTACCCTCCAGATGAGCGGTAGCACCGCTAGGTGAGCGGTAGTACCGCTCCAGTCGAGCGGTAGTACCGCTTGGGGACGGTAGTACCTCCCTCTCTGAGCGGTTGTACTTCCTCAAACTTTTTGTGAATACTTTTCCAGCGGTGGTAGGCTCGGTAGTAGTATTTCTACTACCGTGGCTTTGAGTCTGCCTAGCGGTAGTACCACTCAGGTCTAGCGGTAGTACTGCTGGGGCTTGCGGTAGTACCGCTCTCTCCAGTCGGTAGTACCGCTAGAGACATCAATAGTACCGATTTTCCCAAGCGGTAGTACCGCTAGGGGCGTGCTGACAGCGGGGGTAACAGTTGGACTTGTTCCCCCACTATATAAAGGGTTCACCTACCTCACGAACCCTACCTTTGACCCTCCAAGACTCCATTGTTGATCCCTAAGCTCATATGTGCCCGATCTCTCTCCCTAGCCAATCAAACTTGTTGATTTCCTAGGGATTTGTTGAGAAGGCCAAGATCTACACTTCCACCAAGAGAAAATTGATTCCCCCCACTAATCCCTTGCGGATCTTGTTACTCTTGTGTGTTTGAGCATCCTGGATGGTTGAGGTCACCTTGGAGCCACATTCCATTATGGTGAAGCTCCGTGGTCTTGTTGGGAGCTTCCATGCTTTGTGTGGATATAACCCCAATCTTGTTTGTAAAGGTTCGGTCGCCACCTTCAAGGGCACTTATAGTGGAATCACGACACCTTGCATTGTGTGAGGGCGTGAGGAGAATACGGTGACCCTAGTGGCTTATTGGGGAGCATTGTGCCTCCACACCGCTCCGACGGAGACGTACTTCCTATCAAAGGGAAGGAACTTCGGTAACACATCCTCGTCTTCATCGGTTCCACTTGTGGTTATCTATTACCTTTACATTGTGTATGCTATTGTTGTAGAGTATTTCTTACTTGCTTTAGTGGTCATAGTAGGTAGCATCATATAGGTTGCTCACCTAGTTATTATTTTAGAAAACCTTTATGTTGCTAACCCTAACTTGTTAGGAAAAGCTAAAAATTGATAGTTGCCTATTCACCCCCCCTCTAGTCAACCATATCGATCCTTTTCATATGGGAGAAGAGGATGGAGGGCGAGTGCGCGACGAGCGGCGGCGACGCGCGGCTTTTATAGTGGGAAAGGGGTGGGAGCGGTGTGCACGCGTGGCGGGAAAGGGCGAGACGCACGGCGGCATGCCATCACTACGCCGCCAGACCTTGGAATCCGACGCATTGAATCGGTGTGGGAGCCAAGGCGACGAGTAGGGCGAACGTTCTCGATGACGCTCGGTCTCGCTGACTCGGCGGGTCCACGCAGGAGGGATTTGGCACGGTTTTTTTCACGCCAATTTTCTTTCCCCCGGCGCCCCCGACGCGTTGGGTTCGGCCTGGGTCCGCCGACGCCAATTTTTGACCAAATCAGCGAAGAACGAGGTACTGAGGGACGAGATTTTAACGACATCGACAAAAAAGGTCTGGGTCTGTTGGGGACGCATGTGAAATGCACTAAGAGGGAGGGAGAAGATGAGTTCAAATGAAATGGGAAATGAACGCTGGGCTCGAGAGGCAAAGAAATTGGATGAGTGAATTAGTCGGACCGGTCGCCCAACACGTGAATGCCGCGATTTTGATCAAACGGTGAGGAAGGATGTGTATTCCGGAACTCTAAAAAGTGCGGTTGTACTTTTTAGAATTCAAAAGAAAAACAAAGGAGCAATCAACGGTCAGAAAGATCCAGTCAACTTACATGTAGGTAAAGTGCTTTTATTATTAAAGAGAAAAATCAAAAATGGTTTTTGTATACTTTTTCATGTCTTATTTTTTAACGGAAATTGTATATTTTTTCATCTCAATGCCAATACACAGACGTTCAAGTGAAACTCGTGTGTATGCAAACAAGTGCGCCTGTGGATGGTGTCCCTTTTCGATCCGACCACATCCGTAATGCATAGTATCATATGTTAGTACTTTAATTACGAGTATCATAGAGTAGTATATTTATTGTCATACAAGATACAAAATAACACATTAATTAATATGATACAGTAGTATCATGATTTGATACTGAACACTTTTTTTCTTCATTTAATTCTATATCACTTTATTAAAATTACATAGTTGACATCCATGCTACATACTCCCATTACTAGCAGCCGCGAGCCGCCGCAACAGAAGCCCCCGCCCCCGGACGAAAACCAAGCCGCTGCTTACACCCCACTTCCTTCCGCGGACCGCGGCGACGTCCTCTTTCGCACTTGAGTCGCGCAACTCAAGTGGTCGCCGCGCCTCTCCATCATTTCGCAGTTGAGCCGCGCAAAGCCGTCGCCGCGCCTCCTGGATGACCCAAAACGGTTACTGCGCTGCCGCTGTCAGAGCAGTTACCTACTCCACTCCTCAACGCTAATCACCCTCTTCGACTCCATCCAATCCCCCCCTGCGCGTCCTGTCGCAGTCTCCGCGCGGATCGTCGATCGCCGCGATGTCGTCTTCCACACCGCCCTCGTCGGACGACAGCGGGAACCCTAGCCCCCCGCCGCCGGCGCCCGCGGGGGCCCTGCCGAGAGCGGGGCCCAGGCGACGCTGCCGCGACGTCTTCTGGCTGGTCGTCTTCCTCCTCCACCTGCTCGTCTTCGGCGGAGCGCTCGCGCTCGCCGGCCTCAATCGTTTCCGCGTAGCCGACCGCTTCAACATCGACCGCTACGCCAACCACACCGCCGCCCCGCCGTCCGCCGTGGTCGCGCCGCCGGGGTCGGATGTCGGCGTGTCCAAGGAGAAGGCGCTGCCTCCCGAGCTGACCGAGACGTACTGGAAGTACTACGGCGCCGCGGGGGCGGTGGGGACGCTGCTCGCGTGGTCCTGGCTGGCGGCGGCGGCCGGGAGGAAGGACGGGGGGAGGGTGCTCATGCGGGCCGCTGTGCACAGCCTCACGGCGTACCTTGCGGTCATCAGCGTGCTCTGCTTCTGGGGGAACCACTCCTTCTGGGGCGTGGCGCTCGCTGTAGGCGCTGCGCTCCACTTCCTCTACGTCATGTCGGTGATTGATAGGTACACTCAACCTCAACCGCATTTCGAAATTGCTTTGTGGATTCTGGCAATTTCATATAGTGAATTTGGACTGTATTGGGTGAGGATGTGACACCGACATTGAACAAGAAGACAAGTAAATTTCTGCACGATTGAAGAAACCATTCGTGAGAATTATGTTAGGGGATTGATTCATGTCTGTTCTCATGTCTCCCTTCAAACAGCGTGAACGCCCTTGTGCGCATATGGTTGTATGCCTCCACTCTAGTATGTGCAAGCACTCCAGTTTCTTTGGTGATATGCTTTGGAGTCAACGTGATTTCAATGGGAAATTCGCAGTTTAAGCATTGTGCTGCTTTTGTTCCTAGTACCTGCCAAACAATATAGCTGAACAAAAAACTATGGTTCAGGGAATCTTATCATCATTTGGGCGCAGGCCTAAATGGCTAGCTTGTGAATAAGCAGGCTTCAATGATACTATGTGTTTGAACGACTTAACGTCAATCTTGTTTCAATATTAATTCAATTGTAGTTGCATGGGAGGAAATCCAGTAAAATCAGCAAGTGTAGTATGGTGGAATAGCTGCACTACCCCTATATTTGGGTACGCGTTTAATCAGTTGCATTGGACAAGTCAGTTGAATTGCATTTTAGCTTGTTTAACTATTGCTATATTGTCATCCTTGGACATATGTGGGGTTGAGCTAGCATGTCGGTATACTTTCCGAATGCAGCTTTGCTCAGTGGAACAAGTTGGTACATGCATTCTTTACGTGAAAGATGCATGTGGTGTAGGACTTTACTACTTTACTAATAGGCCTGAATGGTGAATACTTGTATCGTAACTATGTAGGCCACCTTACCATCTTAGCCTGAAGCCAAAATATTTGGGCATGACACAACATGCTACTGAGTTTTACCTTAACGTGTAAACAATGTCACAGTGGAATGAAGCCACAAAGTTGGCACTGGGTGTCTAACTGGCTATGCACCTCAAACCAGTATCAAACTTGATGCTGATTTCTACTAGTAAACGGTAACTTCTCCCCATTGATTTTGGGTGTATTATCTTGCACCCTACCCTATATTAATCATATTAGCAGAAACTTGGAAGCAAGTTGTTCCTCTGTTATTGACTCGGTTAAGCCATTTTCCAACAAAGATGTTCAGTTTTTGTTCTAAAGCATCTTAAGTTTCTATTTTACATGAAAGTGGTATGACAGCTTATTTGCGTGTAAATCTTGTTTAGTTTCAAAAGTGGAGAATTATAGTGTAGGTTTTTAGTTAAATCATTCATGCCATCCTTGTATCAAGATATATCGATTTCACAATAATCATGTATTGGCTAGTTTGCTTTGTCAGCTGATCTTATTTTAGGAAGAAACTAAATGCCTTTTCTTTTAGGATGACTGCTGTTCTGAAAGTTCTGCTGGGATATAATCTTTGCCGCATGTATTTGATAATAACATGGGACCTCAGTTAACAGTTTTTTTCTTCTTTTTTTCTTTCTCAAGGAGGTTGGAACCCCCGGCCTCTGCATCTTAAATCTCAGTTTAGTCTCAGAGTTCTTGCTGTACTAGAAAATATTCTGTCCATTAGCCAACTTCTGCTTGATCGTAGTATTGTTAATTTCCTTATTGCTGTTTTTATTACGTGGTAAAATAAAAATGAACAATTTTATTCTCACAAAGTCGTGAGTAATATATTTGTTCAAAACTAACTGTTGTTTTTGCTAGATTTCCATTTACAATGCTAGTACTGCAAAAGGCAATAAAGATGGTCTGGGAACTTCGAGATGTGATGAGAGTAGCATATGCATTTGTATTGGTAATGCTTTGTTGGATGGCATTATGGTCCTTCGGAGTTTCTGGCATTGTTGCTATGCCCATACCGAATTGTGGGCAATGGTGGCTTGTTCTGGTGAGGGCAAGTTTTTGCCATTATTCTATGTTGGATTCCAATGTTTTGTTTGCTTTTAGATATTTTCTAATAATTATCCTGCAATTTGCAGGCTTTATCAGTCAGTTTGTTTTGGACTGGAGCTGTCCTTAGTAATACAGTCCATGTCATAGTATCAGGAATGGTGTTCCTTGTTCTCATTCATGGTGGACAAGCTGCTGCGTCGATGCCCCCCAAACCACTTCTAAAGTCACTTCAGTATGCTGTTACAACTTCTTTTGGAAGTATTTGCTATGGATCACTCTTTACGGCTGCCATTAGGACTTTACGTTGGGAGGTCTGTGACATACTGGCTAGAGTTAGCTGGTGTGGAATTTTTAATTATCAACTAATTGGCTGTCATTTGTTTACTCC
This sequence comes from Hordeum vulgare subsp. vulgare, assembly GCF_904849725.1. Lineage (NCBI taxonomy): Eukaryota > Viridiplantae > Streptophyta > Magnoliopsida > Poales > Poaceae > Hordeum > Hordeum vulgare. Next base: position 317,560,215 of record NC_058523.1, read on the forward strand.
TTTTCCATTGTTTATATTTAATTTCAGATTAGAGGGGTTCGTTCTAAAATTGGCAGCAACGAGTGTCTGCTGTGCTGTGTTGATTTTTTCTTTCACATTGTGGAGACGCTTGTTCGTTTCTTCAACAAATATGCATATGTGCAGGTCAGTGGCAAATATGAGTTTATCTACTCAAAAGTTCTCAGGATTTATAAGATATCAAGTTAAAAGAGTCTCTATTCTCTGTGTTTTGCAGTTTTGTCATGCATATTTGTGCACTCATTTTCTTTCATGTTTCCTCAAACTATAAGTTTATTATTTTTTACTATATCAAGTAAAAGCTCCTGTGTGTACCTGGATTCTTGATACCCAAAGCATGCGACCTGTGAAGCAAATCGCTGATTTTGTTCTTTTTGAATTGGTAAACCTTTGTATGGAGACATGATTTGTACCCTCATAGTATTTGTTATTGATATCAAGTTGGTGGTCATTATCTAAAAAACTGTTTCGGGCTTACTACTGCACTATACAGTTGTATAACGCTGTTTTTCACTTTCAGATAGCTGTCAACGGACAGAGTTTCAATCGTTCAGCTAGGGATGCTTGGGAGCTTTTCCAGTCGACTGGCATTGAAGCACTTATTGCTTATGATTGTTCTGGTGCTGTTCTTTTTATGAGCACAATATTAGGTGGGTTAATTACAGGAACTTGTACTGGTGTTTGGACGTATTTCACACAACGTGATAAAGCAATTATGGTTGGCTCAACCTCTATGCTGATTGGCATGATACTGGTAAGTGCTTACATGAGTATCCAGTTTTGATCGAAGTGTTTTAGAAAAGGGGACCTCCCGGATCATGCATTTTTCTTGCAGTAGAAACTCATACTCCCTCCGTTCCTAAATATAAGTCTTTTAAGAGATTTCACAAAGAGACTACATACGGAGCAAAATGAATGAATCTACACTCTAAAATATGTCTATATACATCCGTACGTAGTCTTCTAGTGAAACATCTAAAAAGACTTATATTTAGGAACGGATGAAGTAGATATGATAGGAGCTGCATGGCAGAATTATATGAATAGTATCTTTTATGGATATTTCGAGTTAAATATCTCCTGCAGAGTTTATTCAGAACTGAGACGCTTCCATTTCGAAATTTCTTTTAAAAAATATCCCTTTTTTTAAAAAGAACTGAGAGATGCTTTATTTTGCAGGTCGGGCTAACCGTCGTGGTTGTCGAAAGCGCAGTTACATCGATATACATATGCTATGCTGAGGACCCTCTTCTTATTCAGAGATGGGATCCTGAATTTTTTGAGCAAATGTCAGAGGCATTGCACCAGCGACTGCAGTACCGCAGCTCCCGAGCCCGCCAAATACTCAATGGTCGGCTTGATCATTTGCCAAATACATCAAGTATTTGAATCTCATGTCAGGTACTTCATTTTTGTCAAACCACTGAATGGGCGGCAGCCATTTCCAGAACAAGTAGTTTTGGATCCTCCTGCCATGAAAGTATAGAGAACGAAGCGCCCCAGCAATCTTCGGGGCCTTCAAAAGCAATATTCCCAGCCAGGCAGTCGTATGTACATTCTTTTCTTCTTTGCATGGGGTATGCTCATAATTATGTAAATTTGCAATGCTACCTTTTGCTTGTTCTGTAGCGTGTCTGTCAGCATTTGGCGGGGAAACAGAAAAGGTACCTCAAATCTGTTTCAGACCTTGGGTTTCATGTCACTTTTTTAACAAGGTATAAACGCAGATGCATACACACACATACACTCAATCATGTGAACGCACCCATGCACATCACCACTTTGAGTACCTTTAAGTTACTGAGTTGACACAACATCTTGAAATTTACGAAGTCGTCAATGACTCGTTTGTAATGACCGCAAGGCCTGAAACAATAGATTGGTTTCATCACAAGGGTGTGAAAAGCGGCCCACGAGGGTCTTAACTTTTTGGCCAGCCAAAGGCTAATGAATTCTCACTCTGGCACGCCAGGGTACACTATACAATAAACTCTTACTTTGGCACACCTGACAGGCCGACTATATAAACAAGAGTGCTTACTGCTCACAACTGTGTACGTCTACTTTTTTATTTTGTTTTTGAAAAAGGAATTGTGTACGTCTATATGTACAAGGATACTTTCCCTCAAGAAAAGATATACTACCTCCGTCCGGAAATACTTGTCCTAGAGATGAATGTATCTAGATTTATTTTAATTATAGATACATCAATTATATGCATTTTTAGGACAAGTATTTCTGGACGGAGGGAGTACATGGTAACTGCTCACGTTGTGTACGTCTATTTTCCTTGGAGATACATTGAATAACTAATTGAATCATACTTTTATAGAAGGAGAAGAGTTAAACATGTATACAAAAAACTTGTTAGAGACGCGGACATCCCCACAAGTGTTACCCACTTAAAAGCATCTACAGTCGGACTCGTCAAACCCTTCTCAAACCATAAGTGTTACCCACTTAAAAGCATCTACAGTCGGACCTCTCAAACCCTTCTCAAACGTTCGGACAGTCTTGTCCGGTCATACAAAGTCGACCCAGACGGACCTCTCAAACCGGTTTCAAACGTCCGGGCTGATCGACATTTCCCTTTTCAACCCAAACATGAGTGGATATAGGGGAGCCTAGGCATGCCCGCCACGCCGGATCCGATAGCTCGACTCTACCTCAAATTACACCAAATCCCTCAAAACCTTCCTCCTCCTCCTATCGTCGGCCAACATTTCTCGTGCCCGATCCCTCGTCGCCCGACACCCTTGCTCTCCATCCTCACCACCTGCCCCATCCGCCATCGTGATGTCTTCCACCCTGTCCCCGACCGTCGCGACGGAGATGCAGTCCGCTTCGTCTGTTGGCGGCTCTTCCTCCGCTTCGTCGTGCAAGCCGGAGAACATCGCCCGTAAGCTGCGCCATCGCCGATAGAGAGAGAGGGAGTTGGCGGCACATGTACATGCGGGCATCGTCAAAGAGATGTCTCCCCCGACGCGTCGGGCTTTCCGCACCCCATCCATGCAAGCGCCAACGCAGATTGTCCTATCCGGCACCGTTGAGATCGAAGAAGAGGATGAGACAGCTGGTTGGACCCTTCCGAAGAGTTTTCCGTCCACGCAGCAGCCGTCGGCCCATGAGTGTGAGTCCCCGCAGCTCGTTCGGGAGCGGGTGAGCACGGACAACCCCACTGCCCGTCGGACGTTGATTTCATTTTGGCATGTCATTTTGGTTGAACTATGATATCATTTGCTTTTGTTTAAAACTGTTGAATTTGAACAATTTGTATCGGATGATCGACGTGCATGACTTTCTATGGGTTTGAGAGTCTGGACATGAGGTATGTGAATGCACGGAGCAAAATATGAGGGACCGTCCGGATGCGTCCGCGGACGTGTCCGGGCGCGTCCGCGGGCATATAAGGGACCAGATTTGCCCAGTCCGTGTGTAGATGCTGTAACACCGCACTCCCTAATATAAAAAGCTACTCTCTCACAAATTGTTGTAGCCCTCCAACACCTACACGTGTACTTTTCCATTTCGCGATCTCTTCAAGTATCATACCGACGAGCTCCTGGGCCGTCTTCACTTGGTTCGTTCTATTGAACACTCTAGCATTTCGTTGCTTCCAAAGGGCACAAGTGATGAGGACATCAACACCATTGTTACACCCACAACCCCAGCTGCTATACATACTGGACCAGTTACTAGAGCTCGCGCACGCCAATTGATTTATCAGGTACTTTCGTTTCTTGAAAACCCTTCTAATGTTCATGAACATATGATGCTGCCTAAGTTAGATACTTTTGTTGTATTTATGAATGAAGGACCTAGCATGAACAAGAAGGATATTCGTTGGAGTTGGATCAAGCATGGAGTAAAAGGTGCACGCGCCGGAAAGAACAGTGGAGCTTCAACTGGTGATTTTCGTGCTTTGAAGCCACCATAAGGAGAGCATGAAGGCTTGGACGGAATATTCAAGACGCCACTTTATAAATTTTGTCCATGGGCTATTATAGGTGTCGCGCCACCTTATTTTTGGGCCAGGCCCATGTAATTTTGAAATATCACACTATAGGCTATTTCTAAAGTCCATATGTGTGGGGAAACTGAGTTAGGGTCGGTTTCGGAACCCTCCTCCAAGGGGTCACGAAATTCCTCCTCTATTCCCTCATATGTACAACCCTTAGGGCCGTTTAGACTTGGGTTTTGTTTAGATTAGAAGTTCGCCATAGTTGCAACTTCGTCTTCTTTGTTTGTGCTCCACGACCAGACAAAGGCGTCACGGAACCCCACTTTCATCAATAAAACCTTCCTCTTATATTCGCAATATCCAGATTCCAATCTTAGTTTCTTGCTTGCTCTTCGTTTGTGTGTAGGAAACAGACCTTCGTGGTCAGGTTGATCGTGCTCTGACGTGGTCAATAACCTCTCGGAGTAGGTTGAGCGATTGCTAAGGCGCGACGTCCTCACACGTTCATAGTCGGATCGTCAAAGTCTACTCCATCAAAAACAATAACCACCATCTCATTGGAAGACAGGGACAACTTTGCCTCTATCAAGTGGTATCAGATTTTCACGTTGCTCGGTGAGATTTTATCAGTTTTTCGTAGTTAGATCGCGTCTGTTCTTCATACCTATAGTCCATGGAAAAGCCAAAAAAAATTTAGGGTTAGATCATCATATCCGAACCAATCCGAGCCTTTGCATAGTCTTTTTAGTATTTTGCATTGTTGAATTTGGGGTTACATCGTCGTGTCGAGTTGCTGGTCTTAGTGTCTAGTCCTTTAGAGTTTTGAGTTCTGTTCATAGGTTGTCACGCCGCCACCGCGCCATCTTTCATCACTGCCATATACCACCACCACACTACCATCATCGCTGCTGCCATATACCACCACCATGCCACCGTTATCCTTGCTGCCATATAGCACCACCACATATCCACCACGAATCCTAGTCAGAGTCCTTTATGTCTTAGGTTAATTTCGAGATCCTCTTGTTTTCAGTTTCTCATTTCCTTACCTAAGTAGGTTTCGGGAAAAAAGAAAAGAAAAAAAGAGTTTGGCATGCTTTTCAGAGCACTGACTTTAAAATATTTGGTTTGGAGACAATCATAGATCAATATGTGCATGATGCTGATTTTAAAGATGTATTGGAGAATTGTAAAGAAGGGATAACATGGAACAAGTTCATCATTAATGATGGATTTGTGTTCTGTGCTAACAAGCTATGCATTCCAACTAGCTCCGTTCGTCTTTTGTTGTTACAGGAGGCGCATGGAGGAGGATTGATGGGACACTTTGGGGTAAAGAAGACGGAGGGCGTACTTGCTACACATTTCTTTTGGCCAAAGATGCGACGGGATGTTGAGCGTTTTGTTGCTCGCTACACGACATGTCAAAAAGCTAAGTCACGACTCAATCCTCATGGTTTATATATGCTTTTGCGTGTACCTAGTGTTCCTTGGGAGGATATATCTATAGAGTTTGTTTTAGGTTTACCTCGAACAAAGAAGGGGAGGGATAGCATATTTGTTTTCGTGGACAGATTTTCAAAAATGGCACACTTTATACCATGTCATAAAAGTGATGATGCTGCTAATGTGGCTGATTTGTTCTGTCGTGAAATTATTTGCTTGCATGGTGTGCCGAATACATTTGTTTGAGACCGTGATGCTAAAATTTCTTAGCCACTTTTGGAGATGTTTATGGGTTAAGTTGGGGACAAAATTGCTTTTTAGTACTACATGTCACCCCCAAACTGATGGACAAACTGAAGTAGTCAATAGATCATTGTCTACTATGCTTAGGGCTGTTTTGAAGAAAAAAACTGAAAATGTGGGAAGAATGCTTGCCTCATATTGAATTTTCTTATAATCATTCATTGCATTCTACTACTAAGATGTGCCCTTTTGAAGTTGTGTATGGTTTCTTACCTCGTACACCTATTGATTTGTTACCTCTTCCATCTTCGGAGCAGGTTAATTTTGATGCTAAAAAACATGCTGATTTGATATTAAACATGCATGAGTTAACTAAGGAAAACATTGAGCTTATGAATGCTAAATATAAACTTGGTGGAGATAAGGGTAGAAAACATGTTGTCTTTGCACCGGGAGATCTTGTTTGGTTGCATTTGCATAAGGATAGGTTTTCGGATTTGCGCGAGTCAAAGCTAATGCTACATGCTCATGGTCCTTTCAAGGTGTTAGAGAAAATAAATGATAATGCATATAGCCTTGAGCTGCTTGCAGATTTTGGGGTTAGTCCCACTTTTAACATTGCAGATTTGAAGCCATATTTGGGTGAGGAATATGAGCTTTCGTCGAGGACGATTTCAGTTCAAGAAGGGGAAGACGATGAGGACATCAACACCATTGTTACACCCACAACCCCAGCTTCTATACATACTGGACTAGTTACTAGAGCTTGCGCACGCCAATTGAACTACGAGGTACTTCCGTTTCTTGGAAATCCTTCTAATGTTCGTGAACATATGGTGCTGCCTAAGTTAGATACTTTTGTTGTACTTATGAATGAAGGACCTAGCATGGACAAGAAGGATAACTGTTGGAGCAGGATCAAGCATGGAGTAGAAGGTGCACATGCGGGAAAGAACAATGGAGCTTCCACTCGTGATTTTCTGACTTTGAAGCCACCATAAGGAGAGGATGAAGGCTTGGATGAAATATTCAAGACGTCACTTTATAAATTTCGTCCATAGGCTATTATAGGTGCTGCACCACCTTATTTTTGGGCTAGGCCCATGTAATTTCGAAATACGACATTATATGTGTGGGAAACTAAGTTATGGTCGGTTTCGGACCCCTCCTCCAAGGGGTCACGAAATTCTTCCTCTATTCTCCCATATATACAATCCTTAGGGCGTCGTTTATACTTGGGTTTTATTTAGATTACAAGATCGCCATAGGTGCAACTTCGCGTTCTTCGTTTGTGTTCCATAACCAGACAAAGGCGTCACAGAACCCCACTTTCATCAATGAAGTTTTCCTCTTATATTCACAATATCCATATTGCAATCTTAGTTTCTTGCTTGTTCTTCGTTTGCGTGCAGGAAACAAACCCTCGTGGTCAGATTGATCATGCTCCGACGTGGTCAATAACCTCTCGGAGTTATTTAGCGATTGCTAAGGCGCGACGTCCTCACACATTCGTAGTCGGATCGTCAAAGTCTACTCCACCAAAAACGATAACCATCATCTCATCGAAAGACATGGACAACTTTGCCTCTATCACCAAGCTACAAGTATAGCTAGTTTGTCAAAACCCCAATTGTCATTTCTCTTGAATCTTCGTCTTTCTCCCAACCACCAATTAATGAAGTTGTCGTGATGCTCCGATCTTTGCATGTTCGGATTAAGTGCAGTTAGACAGCCATCCCAAACCTCCCTCGTATACACGCATTGAACCAGAATGTGCTCGACGTTGTCTTCCTCCTGTAAGCATGTGTAGCATGGAGACGGTTGGTCCTGCAAGCCATGTCTCGCTCGCCTATCCAAAGTCCACAATCTATGCTGAGCAGCTAGTCATGCAAACAACTTACACTTTAGAGGTGCCGAACTTCTCCAAATTCAGGTGGAGAAATGACCTAACAAGAGCTATGCAAAGCATTTGCCTAAGATAATAGCCAAATCCTACATTTTCTTTCTACTTTGTGTTTCTTATTGTGTGCCTATACTTTCACCTTGTGTTTCACGATAGTCTCAACACCTTATGAGCATGGGGCACTATTAGGATGCAAAAGCAGAAGACCACTTTGACCCCTAGACCTACGACGACAACCCTCTTAGGGAATCTCCAATAACTGTAAGATAGTTGTTGGTAAACTTTGCCACCTAGGATATATGATGATGTGGCAACAAGTAAATGAGGAGAGAGAGGAAAGTTGTACGTATATTAACCAACATCTCTTGCACAGGCTCCAATGTTAAATAGAGAGCAATTGCATTTATTCCCTCTTCTCCTATTGGACAATTTAGATTCAACCATTGGAGTAGTTGTATGATCCCTTGTTGGTTGATGACATGGACAATTTTACCAACAAGACTACATACAAACTATTGGAGGTGCCCTTAGGAGGACTATCAAATACGTTGCATCGACGGTCTTCATGGCAACGGACCAACCTGCATCAAACTTCATGATATTAAATGTACGAGTCATCCCCATGAGAGAATGGCTAATAAGAAAGCCCGTTGTTGGCTCTATGCCAGTGCCATGTCAACTAAAGTCCTCCTAAAAAAGTTCACTTGCAATGGGCTGGCTCTAGAGATTGGCTATTGCATTTAATGTTTGCATGTAAGAGCATCTCCAACAGTCTGTATGTTTAATCGTTGGTATAAATGTCCACGTCAGCAGCCAACAACACATCATACAAGCTCTTCAATGAAGTGTATGTTAACCGTATGTAGAATAGCTAAGCGGGTCCACTAAATGTTGAAGAAATGACCATGCTTACCTCGGAGCTTGTGCCTGAACCGTTGCTTCCAGTTCATACGACTTCATTCTCTCTCTTCTTTTATTATGTGCCATGTCATTAAAATCGTCTGTGTTGCAATTTTACCGACTATGATCATACGACTATTGGAGATGCCCTAAAGGGAAGGAAAGGAAGACACAGATTGGAGGGAGGAAGCAAGCACCGACTGCATGAGCTGCTTTTTCTCGTGACATGTGCTAGAGTTGGGCGCTTAATCTATCACCGGCTGCCCTCTCTCTCCTCCTTTCTCTTTCCTCCAACTAGGATTTTGATGACTTGGCACATGCTATAGCCTGTTGAATAGTGTTGAAATATGAGATGTGCTTAGGGCCCAAGAGACAATTTTGGGCCCATGTAGGTGTTGGCATGACAAGGGGTGGTGGGAAGTTTAGTCCTACCTTGCAAGTGGATAAGGAGTTGGACCTCTTTATAAGGGTCTCTTTTCCACATGCTATTGGAGCAAGAGAAGAGAAGAGACCCTCGCACGCTACTCCTCCGTCGCCCGCCTCGCCATGCCACGCCTTGTCATGATGCGATGCAGGTTGCGGGATTGAGCCGAGCCGAGCTCATACCTACGCGCTTTATTTTTGCCGGTAAGGAACGGAGAATACGTAATGGACGCACCACGATCTGAGATGTCATATCATGGGCTGTTATCGACCGGCACGTGGGTTCAACCCACGTCTCTCCACCTGGCCGCACAAACATAAGCGAGGCTAATGCCAACCCTAGCCGACACGATGAACATATCACATCTTCTCCACGCACTCGTTCTTTTTGCTCCTGCTGCCGTCAGCGACTCTGTCTCGTTCACCGCGTACACGGTCGACGGGAGAACATGCCTCCAAAACCCTGCCTCTCCGGATCCTGTACGGGAGAGGGGCGATTAGGTTTTTGGGGAGCGACTATGCGACTACTTGCCTCTGTTCGTCTGCTTCCTCTACGTCCGCGTCACCTTCGTCATTGCCATCTCCTCACCTACCGGCGCTGACCGCATCTCCCTCGAGAAGGCTCAAGGCTACAAGAAGGCGGTCGAGGATACTACTGTTGGAATTATGCCCTAGAGGCAATAATAAATATAGTTATTATTATAATTCCTGTATCAAGATAATAGTTTATTATCCATGCTATAATTGTATTGAATGAAGACTCATTTACATGTGTGGATACATAGACAAAACACCGTCCCTAGCATGCCTCTAGTTGGCTAGCCAGTTGATCGATGATAGTCAGTGTCTTATGATTATGAACAAGGTGTTGTTGCTTGATAACTGGATCACGTCATTGGGAGAATCACGTGATGGACTAGACCCAAACTAATAGACGTAGCATGTTGATCGTGTCATTTTGTTGCTACTGTTTTCTGCGTGTCAAGTATTTATTCCTATGACCATGAGATCATATAACTCACTGACACCGGAGGAATGCTTTGTGTGTATCAAACGTTGCAACGTAACTGGGTGACTATAAAGATGCTCTACATGTATCTCCGAAGGTGTTAGTTGAGTTAGTATGGATCAAGACTGGGATTTGTCACTCCGTGTGACGGAGAGGTATCTCGGGGCCCACTCGGTAATACAACATCACACACAAGCCTTGCAAGCAATGTAACTTAGTGTAAGTTGCGGGATCTTGTATTACGGAACGAGTAAAGAGACTTGCCGGTAAAACGAGATTGAAATAGGTATGCGGATACTGACGATCGAATCTCGGGCAAGTAACATACCGAAGGACAAAGGGAATGACATACGAGATTATACGAATCCTTGGCACTGAGGTTCAAACGATGAGATCTTCGTAGAATATGTAGGATCCAATATGGGCATCCAGGTCCCGCTATTGGATATTGACCGAGGAGTCTCTCGGGTCATGTCTACATAGTTCTCGAACCCGCAGGGTCTGCACACTTAAGGTTCGACGTTGTTTTATGCGTATTTGAGTTATATGGTTGGTTACCGAATGTTGTTCAGAGTCCCGGATGAGATCACGGACGTCACGAGGGTTTCCGGAATGGTCCGGAAACGAAGATTGATATATAGGATGACCTCATTTGATTACCGGAAGGTTTTCGGAGTTACCGGGAATGTACCGGGAATGACGAATGGGTTCTGGGAGTTCACCGGGGGGGGGGGGGGGCAACCCACCCCGGGGAAGCCCATAGGCCTTTGGGGAGACACACCAGCCCTTAGTGGGCTGGTGGGACAGCCCACAAGTGCTCTATGCGCCAAGAGAAGAAAAATCAAGAGGAAAAAAAAAGAGGAGGAGGTGGGAAGGGAGGGGGACTCCCTCCCACCAAACCTAGTCCAACTCGGTTTGGGGGGGAGAGTCCTCCCCCTTGGCTCGGCCGACCCCCTTGAGGGTCCTTGGACCCCAAGGCAAGGCCCCCTCCCTCCCACCTATATATACAGAGGTTTTAGGTCTGATTTGAGACGACTTTTCCACGGCAGCCCGACCACATACCTCCACGGTTTTTCCTCTAGATCGCGTTTCTGCGGAGCTCGGGCGGAGCCCTGCTGAGACAGGGTCATCACCAACCTCCGGAGCGCCGTCACGCTGCCGGAGAACTCTTCTACCTCTCCGTCTCTCTTGCTGGATCAAGAAGGCCAAGATCATCGTCGAGCTGTACGTGTGCTGAACGCGGAGGTGCCGTCCGTTCGGTACTAGATCGTGGGACTGATCGCGGGATTGTTCGCGGGGCGGATCGAGGGACGTGAGGACGTTCCACTACATCAACCGCGTTCTCTAACGCTTCTGCTGTACGGTCTACAAGGGTACGTAGATCACTCATCCCCTCTCGTAGATGGACATCACCATGATAGGTCTTCGTGCGCGTAGGAAAATTTTGTTTCCCATGTGACGTTACCCAACAGTGGCATCATGAGCTAGGTTCATGCGTAGATGTCTTCTCGAGTAGAACACAAAAGTTTTTGTGGGCGGTGATGTGCGTTTTGCTTCCCTCCTTAGTATTTTCTTGATTCCGCGATATTGTTGGATTGAAGCGGCTTGGACCGACATTACTCGTACGCTTACGAGAGACTGGTTTCATCGTTACGAGTAACCCCCTTTGCTCAAAGATGACTGGCAAGTGACGGTTTCTCCAACTTTAGTTGAATCGGATTTGACCGAGGAGGTCCTTGGATGAGGTTAAATAGCAACTCATATATCTCCGTTGTGGTGTTTGCGTAAGTAAGATGCGATCCTACTAGATACCCTTGGTCACCACGTAAAACATGCAACAACAAAATTAGAGGACGTCTAACTTGTTTTTGCAGGGTATGATTGTGATGTGATATGGCCAACGATGTGATGTGATATATTGGATGTATGAGATGATCATGTTGTAATAGAAATATCGACTTGCACGTCGATGGTACGGCAACCGGCAGGAGCCATAGGGTTGTCTTTATACTAACGTTTGTGCTTGCAGATGCGTTTACTATTTTGCTAGGATGTAGCTTTAGTAGTAATAGCATAAGTAGCACGACAACCCCGATGGCAACACGTTGATGGATGATCATGGTGTGGCGCTGGTGACAAGAAGATCGTGCCGGTGCTTTGGTGATGGAGATCAAGAAGCACGTGATATGGCCATATCATGTCACTTATGAATTGCATGTGATGTTAATCCTTTTATGCACCTTATTTTTCTTAGATCGACGGTAGCATTATGAGGTGATCTCTCACTAAAATTTCAAGACGAAATTGTGTTCTCCCCGACTGTGCACCGTTGCTACAGTTCGTCGTTTCGAGACACCACGTGATGATCGGGTGTGATAGACTCAACGTTCACATACAACGGGTGCAAAACAGTTGCGCACGTGGAACACTCGGGTTAAGCTTGACGAGCCTAGCATGTGCAGACATGGCCTCGGAACACATGAGACCGAAAGGTCGATCATGAATCATATAGTTGATATGATTAGCATAGGGATGCTTACCACTGAAACTATACTCGACTCACGTGATGATCAGACTTGGGATAGTGTAAGTGGATCATGAACCACTCAAATGACTAGAGAGATGTACTTTTTGAGTGGGAGTTTAGCATATAATTTGATTAAGTTGAACTCTAATTATCTTGAACATAGTCTAAGTCCACTTTGAATATATTTGTGTTGTAGATCATGGCTCACGCGACAGTCATCCTGAATTTTAATACGTTCCTAGAGAAAGCTAAGTTGAAAGATGATGGAAGCAACTTTGTAGACTGGGCTCGTAATCTTAAGCTAATCTTACAAGTTGGGAAGAAGGATTATGTCCTTAATGCTGCGCTAGGAGATGAACCACCCGCTACGGCTGATCAGGATGTTAAGAACGCTTGGCTAGCACGTAAGGAGGACTACTCAATAGTTCAATGTGCAGTCTTGTATGGCTTAGAACCGGGACTTCAACGTCGCTTTGAGCGTCATGGAGCATTTGAGATGTTCCAGGAGTTGGAGTTTATCTTTCAGAAGAACGCCCGGATCGAGAGGTATGAGACCTCCGATAAATTCTATGCTTGCAAGATGGAGGAAAACTCGTCTGTCAGTGAACATGTGCTCAAAATGTCTGGGTACTCAAACCGTCTAGCTGAGCTGGGGATTGAACTCCCGCAAGAAGCTATCACTGACAGAATCCTTCAATCACTGCCGCCAAGCTATAAAGGCTTTGTGTTGAACTACAACATGCAAGGGATGAACAAGTCTCCCGGCGAGTTGTTTGCGATGCTGAAAGTCGCAGAGTCTGAACTCCGTAAAGAGCATCAAGTGTTGATGGTGAGCAAGACCACTAGTTTCAAGAGAAACGGCAAAGGCAAGAAGGGCAATTCGAAGAAGAGCGGCAAGCCTGTTGCCAATCCGCCGAAGAAACCCAAGGCTGGACCTAAGCCTGAAACAGAGTGCTTCTATTGCAAGGGTATGGGTCACTGGAAGCGCAATTGCCCCAAGTATCTGGCAGATAAGAAGGCGGGCAAAGAAAAATCAGGTATATTTGATATACATGTTATTGATGTGTACTTAACCGGCTCTCGTAGTAGTGCCTGGGTATTTGATACCGGTTCTGTTGCTCACATTTGCAACTTGAAGCAGGAACTGCGGAATAGACGAAGGCTGGCGAAAGACGAAGTGACGATGCGCGTAGGAAATGGTTCCAAGGTTGATGCAATCGCCGTCGGCACAGTGTCACTTCAGCTACCATCGGGATTAGTGATGAACTTAAATCATTGTTATTTAGTGCCTGCGTTGAGCATGAACATTATCTCTGGATCTTGTTTGTTGCGAGACGGTTACTCTTTTAAGTCTGAGAATAATGGTTGTTCTATTTCTATGAGTAACATCTTTTATGGTCATGCACCGAATGTGAGAGGATTGTTCATATTGAATCTTGATAGCGATACGCATATACATAACATTGAGACCAAAAGAGTTAGAGTAAACAATGATAGCGCCATATTTTTGTGGCACTGCCGCTTGGGTCATATTGGTGTAAAGCGCATGAAGAAACTCCATGCTGATGGACTTTTGGAGTCACTTGACTTTGATTCACTTGACACGTGCGAACCATGCCTCATGGGCAAGATGACTAAGACTCCATTCTCTGGAACAATGGAGCGTGCAAGTGACTTGTTGGAAATCATACATACCGATGTGTGTGGTCCAATGAGCGTAGAGGCACGCGGCGGATATCGTTATTTTCTCACCTTCACTGACGATTTAAGCAGATATGGTTATGTCTACTTGATGAAGCACAAGTCTGAAACATTTGAAAAGTTCAAGCAATTTCAGAGTGAAGTGGAAAATCATCGTAACAAGAAGATCAAGTTCCTACGGTTTGATCGTGAGGGTGAATATCTGAGTTTCGAGTTTGGTGCTCACTTAAGACAATGTGGAATTGTTTCGCAGTTAACACCGCCTGGAACACCACAGCGTAATGGTGTGTCCGAACGTCGTAATCGTACTTTGTTAGAGATGGTGCGGTCTATGATGTCTCTTACTGATTTGCCGTTATCATTTTGGGGTTATGCATTAGAAACAGCTGCATTCACTTTAAATAGGGCACCATCAAAATCCGTTGAGACGACACCATACGAACTGTGGTATGGCAAAAGGCCAAAGTTGTCATTTCTTAAAGTTTGGGGATGTGATGCTTATGTCAAAAAGCTTCAGCCTGAAAAGCTGGAACCCAAAGCGGAAAAGTGCGTCTTCATAGGTTACCCAAAAGAGACAGTTGGGTACACCTTCTATCTCAAATCCGAGGGCAAAGTGTTTGTTGCTAAAAACGGAGCTTTTCTCGAGAAGGAGTTTCTCTCGAGAGAATTGAGTGGGAGGAAGATAGAACTTGACGAGGTTGTCGAACCTCTCATCCCTCTGGATGGTGGTGCAGGGCAAGGGGAAACCTCTGTCGTTGCGACGCCGGTTGAGAAGGAAGTTAATGATGATGATCATGAAACTCCAGTTCAAGTTTCTGTTGAACCACGCAGGTCGACGAGATCACGCGCTGCTCCAGAGTGGTACGGTAATCCCGTCTTATCAATCATGTTGTTAGACAACAATGAACCTGCAAATTATGAAGAAGCAATGGTGGGCCCAGATTCCAACAAATGGCTAGAAGCCATGAAATCCGAGATAGGATCCATGTATGAGAACAAAGTGTGGACTTTGGAGATACTACCTGAGGGCCGCAAGGCTATTCAGAACAAATGGATCTTTAAGAAGAAGACGGACGCTGACGGTAATGTGACCGTTTATAAAGCTCGACTTGTGGCAAAGGGTTTTTCACAAGTTCCAGGAGTTGACTACGATGAGACTTTCTCACCCGTAGCGATGCTTAAGTCCGTCAGAATCATGTTAGCAATAGCTGCATTTTTCGATTATGAAATCTGGCAGATGGATGTCAAAACGGCGTTCCTTAACGGTTTCCTTAAGGAAGAGTTGTATATGATGCAACCCGAAGGTTTTGTCGATCCTAAAAATGCTAACAAGGTGTGCAAACTCCAGCGATCCATTTATGGACTGGTGCAAGCATCTCGGAGTTGGAACAAACGCTTTGATGAGGTGATCAAAGCATTTGGGTTTATACAAGTGGTTGGAGAATCTTGTATTTACAAGAAAGTGAGTGGGAGCTCTGTGGCATTTCTAATATTATATGTGGATGACATATTACTGATTGGAAACAACGTAGAGCTTTTGGAGAGCATAAAAGGTTACTTGAATAAAAGTTTCTCTATGAAGGACCTAGGAGAAGCTGCTTACATTCTAGGCATTAAGATCTATAGGGATAGATCAAAACGCCTGATAGGACTTTCACAAAGCACTTACCTTGATAAAGTTTTGAAGAGGTTCAAAATGGAACAGTCCAAGAAAGGGTTCTTGCCAGTTTTACAAGGTACGAGATTGAGTAAGACTCAGTGCCCAGCAACTGATGAAGATAGAGAGCATATGCGCTCCGTCCCCTATGCTTCAGCCATAGGTTCTATCATGTATGCGATGCTGTGCACAAGACCGGATGTTAGCCTGGCCATAAGTATGGCAGGTAGGTTCCAGAGTAATCCAGGAGTGGATCACTGGACAGCGGTCAAGAATATCCTGAAGTACCTGAAAAGGACTAAGGAGATGTTTCTCGTATATGGAGGTGACGAAGAGCTCGTCGTAAAAGGTTACGTCGATGCAAGCTTTGACACAGATCCGGACGACTCTAAGTCGCAGACCGGATACGTATTTATTCTTAATGGGGGTGCAATAAGCTGGTGCAGTTCCAAGCAAAGCGTCGTAGCAGATTCTACATGTGAAGCAGAGTACATGGCTGCCTCGGAGGCGGCTAAGGAGGTGTCTGGATGAAGCAGTTCATGACGGATCTTGGAGTGGTGCCAAGCGCACTGAATCCAATAACCTTGTTCTGTGACAACACTGGTGCCATTGCCTTAGCAAAGGAACCACGGTTTCACAAGAAGACCAGACACATCAAACGACGCTTCAACCTCATCCGCGACTACGTCGAGGAAGAGGACGTAAATATATGCAAAGTGCACACGGATCTGAATGTATCAGACCCGCTGACTAAACCTCTTCCACGGCCAAAACATGATTGACACCAGAACTGTATGGGTGTTAGATTTATTACAATGTAATTCACATGGTGATGTGAGGGCTGGATTATTGACTCTAGTGCAAGTGGGAGACTGTTGGAATTATGCCCTAGAGGCAATAATAAATATAGTTATTATTATAATTCCTGTATCAAGATAATAGTTTATTATCCATGCTATAATTGTATTGAATGAAGACTCATTTACATGTGTGGATATATAGACAAAACACCGTCCCTAGCATGCCTCTAGTTGGCTAGCCAGTTGATCGATGATAGTCAGTGTCTTATGATTATGAACAAGGTGTTGTTGCTTGATAACTGGATCACGTCATTGGGAGAATCACGTGATGGACTAGACCCAAACTAATAGACGTAGCATGTTGATCGTGTCATTTTGTTGCTACTGTTTTCTGCGTGTCAAGTATTTATTCCTATGACCATGAGATCATATAACTCACTGACACCGGAGGAATGCTTTGTGTGTATCAAACGTCGCAACGTAACTGGGTGACTATAAAGATGCTCTACAGGTATCTCCGAAGGTGTTAGTTGAGTTAGTATGGATCAAGACTGGGATTTGTCACTCCGTGTGACGAAGAGGTATCTCGGGGCCCACTCGGTAATACAACATCACACACAAGCCTTGCAAGCAATGTAACTTAGTGTAAGTTGCGGGATCTTGTATTACGGAACGAGTAAAGAGACTTGCCGGTAAAACGAGATTGAAATAGGTATGCGGATACTGACGATCGAATCTCGGGCAAGTAACATACCGAAGGACAAAGGGAATGACATACGGGATTATACGAATCCTTGGCACTGAGGTTCAAACGATGAGATCTTCGTAGAATATGTAGGATCCAATATGGGCATCCAGGTCCCGCTATTGGATATTGACCGAGGAGTCTCTCGGGTCATGTCTACATAGTTCTCGAACCCGCAGGGTCTGCACACTTAAGGTTCGACGTTGTTTTATGCGTATTTGAGTTATATGGTTGGTTACCGAATGTTGTTCGGAGTCCCGGATGAGATCACGGACGTCACGAGGGTTTCCGGAATGGTCCGGAAACGAAGATTGATATATAGGATGACCTCATTTGATTACCGGAAGGTTTTCGGAGTTACCGGGAATGTACCGGGAATGACGAATGGGTTCTGGGAGTTCACCGGGGGGGGGGGGGGGCAACCCACCCCGGGGAAGCCCATAGGCCTTTGGGGAGACACACCAGCCCTTAGTGGGCTGGTGGGACAGCCCACAAGTGCTCTATGCGCCAAGAGAAGAAAAATCAAGAGGAAAAAAAAAGAGGAGGAGGTGGGAAGGGAGGGGGACTCCCTCCCACCAAACCTAGTCCAACTCGGTTTGGGGGGGAGAGTCCTCCCCCTTGGCTCGGCCGACCCCCTGGAGGGTCCTTGAACCCCAAGGCAAGGCCCCCTCCCTCCCACCTATATATACAGAGGTTTTAGGGCTGATTTGAGACGACTTTTCCACGGCAGCCCGACCACATACCTCCACGGTTTTTCCTCTAGATCGCGTTTCTGCGGAGCTCGGGCGGAGCCCTGCTGAGACAGGGTCATCACCAACCTCCGGAGCGCCATCACGCTGCCGGAGAACTCTTCTACCTCTCCGTCTCTCTTGCTGGATCAAGAAGGCCAAGATCATCGTCGAGCTGTACGTGTGCTGAACGCGGAGGTGCCGTCCGTTCGGTACTAGATCGTGGGACTGATCGCGGGATTGTTCGCGGGGCGGATCGAGGGACGTGAGGACGTTCCACTACATCAACCGCGTTCTCTAACGCTTCTGCTGTACGGTCTACAAGGGTACGTAGATCACTCATCCCCTCTCGTAGATGGACATCACCATGATAGGTCTTCGTGCGCGTAGGAAATTTTTGTTTCCCATGTGACGTTACCCAACAACTACTACTGCTACTGCTGCTGCTACTTCCAACTGGACGATCGAAGGGTATAACTCGTTTATCCCGCTCCTGTCTTTTTTAGTCTTAGCAGTACTAGCTATATGCGTAGATGTTTCTACTATATGTGTAGTACATGCTAGTCTGCTTCATAATCAGTATGTCATTAAGTTGCTCAATGCCATGATAGTGATTATTTCGCGGATTACTTTAATAAATTTTTTGCCTATTTACTCAACAATCCAAAAACCTAAATTGGAGGGAATTATTTTGAGTAGCGGTTTTGCTGCTGCACTCAAACCGGATAAGTTTACCGGTACGTATTTTATGTGTTGGCAGACCAAAACTACCTTATGGCTCACGGCTATGAACGTGTTCTAGGTAGCCGTTGTTACTCCTACGGGAACGATCACTCCTGAACACGAGAAGGCGTTCACAGAGGCCACCATCTACTTTCTTGGAGCAGTTTTGAGCGTGATTGGAGATAACCTGGTTGACACATATTTACATGTGCGGGTTGCCAAGGACTTGTGGGAGGTGCTCGAATGTAAATTCGGGGCCACCGATGTTGGGAGCGAGATGTATGTTATGGAGAAGTTCCATGATTACAAAATTGTTGAGAACCATTTATGTTGGAACAAGCTCATGAGATAATATGCATTGCTAAAGAACTTGAGGTTCTTAAGTGCGATTTACCGGGCAAATTTTTCGCGGGGTGTATAATCACTAAGCTCCCTAATTCCTAGAGGAACTTTGATACCACTCTGAAACATGAGAGGTGTGAATGAGGATATCATCGGCCATCTGAGTGTTGAGGAGAATTCGAGAGCAAAGGACTCGCGTGGGAAAGCGGTCGAAAGTCCTTTTGTTGCCAATATGGTACATCAGAGGAACTTCAATTCCCACAAGACCAAGGGAAATAATTATGTCCAAGAGAATACCGACTTCAAGAATAATGGAAAGAATACCTTCAAGAAGAACAACAAGGGAGTTGGCTGCTTCACTTGTAGTTCAGAGGAACATTGGACTAACAAGTGCCCAAACAAGTACAAGAAGCCTAGGATGACAAGAAGTGTGCCAATATGATTGTGAGTAACAACGAAAGCGGTGCATATGGGTACGGTAATTTATTTACTATATTTTTGGTTTGTCAATCTATCGATTGGTGGGTGTCCACAGGTGCAAACATTCATGTGTGTGCTGCTATCTCATTGTTCTCTTCTTACCAGGTGTCGTGGTTTTGTCATGGCAAATGTCCCCCTGAACGGACTTAGTGGTGAGGCCATTGTCGCGGTGTGGCGACTTGAAGGGGTCAATTGGGAAACGAGAGGCAGATTTACCCAAGTTCGGCCCCTCCGATGGAGGTAAAAGCTATGTCCTGCTTTGTGTTTGTATTGATGGGAATCTCGATTACAAGGGTGTGGAATTGCTAACCTAGCTCTCAAGGGTCTCTTACCTGATCTTTCTAGCTTGAGGGTTCTCTTTTATATATAGGTAGAAGCCCCAAGCCTACAGTGGTGTCTGGGTCGAATAAGCACCCGTGTCCTATCACAAATCTATCATGTCTTTCTTCCTAAGGTAGGAAATCTTCTCGCGTCTCGTGCCTTGGATATCTTTAAACCGTCGTCTTCTAGTGACGGGCCACTTGGTGGATCATCAACTAAGTCCTCCGGCCCATCTTCTCACGTTGTCCTTGTGACTTGACCCGGCCCCATCGGGCGGGTTATATCTCGGGGTTGTATCCCCGACATTAGGCCCCAGGTTGACTTGAACTTTCTTCGTGTCAAGCTATTTTGACCAAGACACAATGAGCCGGCTACTCTTTTTCCTTCGTCGCAATCTTTCTGACTGCCGGCTTGTAATTTTCAGCTCTTCGTTTCCTGACATCACTCGTGAGAGTTAATGCCATCACATCGTCATCATAACTGGTCCTGCATGCATCCTTATCATGGAAATCGAGGCGTCGTCCCGTCAATGTTTTTTACTGCGACTCCTCTATTCCCGCGCCTTGCAGCTATCCCCTCGGGTATTATAAAATGGGTGAAAACCTTTCTTTTTCACTTTTACCTTCTCACCCCATCTTTTTCCTCTAGCCCGAGCACCCAGTCACACCATTGCCGTTGTCTTGCTTTCGACAGCCGTCAGCCATTGTTACGATCCTTTGCTTCTTCCCGGTTTCACTCAGGTCACTCTGACATCTCCATTGATCGATGAGGTATGTTACTCTTTTCTTTCATAAGTTCCTCGTCCAAATTATCCCTGGGGTTCATCGGAGATCTCGAAGGATCCTTTTGTTAGTTCATAAACGCTCCTATTTCCTCATGCTTTGAACTCTTCATTTCCACCACAACAGGGTAATAGACATGAATAGCTTCTTCTTGGCAGTATGTTTCAGTTTCTCCCGAAAACCTTCATGACATAGATCGACTGCCCCTGTCATGCCTCTAAGTTTAATAGTTTTCCTTTTCCAAATCTTTTCTAGATCCATGGTTGTCGCAAAGTTTGGTGGAACCTATTTGCCTTATATTCCATAGAGCTTTTGTGAAAGAAAAACCTTTGGCCACTGGTGAGATGCCTCTAAGGTTGTTGGCTTTACCTTCTATATTGCTTTAACCCGCCATATGAATAATTTGCCTCTTGTAGATTTCCGATTTAGCCTTATAGCACTTCCTCCCTTTGTGCTGTTCGATCTTTGCTCATACCATGGATAACTATTTGTAACTTTGATACTGGTGTCTAAGAAGGTCATTATGTCGAAGACTTTTACCTGTAATTGGGTGCCTTCGCAAGTTTTAGAATATCTGCTTCAAGAATATGTAGACCAAGGTTTATTGTCTACTAAAGAAATACTCGGATGGCGAGCTCCTTAGGGAGAAACAAGGCCGGACCCTAATGAAGGAGAGGTTGTGGTTTCCGTGGATCATCTTTTTAGAGGCTTCTCTCCTCCCAGGTCAAAATTCTCCCGAGATGTACTTTATGCTTTCCACCTTCATCCATAGGACTTGGCACCCAACTCCATATCAAATCTTTGCCAATTCCAATTCTTGTGTGAGGTATATTTGCAGATGCAACCCATCGTTCCACTTTTCTTGGAATTCTTCTATTTGAACCGCCAAATGGAGTGCATAGACGGGCTTAGCCAGGAATTGGGTGGAATCCCAATTCAAAGACGTAGACATGGTGTCTTCCCTTCTGCTGCTTTGCCGAGCCATCCTAAAGGGTGGAACAAAACTTGGTTTTATTGTAAACATACTGCTCCAGAGAGTGAAAATCCCGTGCTGGGTTACAAACCGACTCGTCTTCTCATGGATTTCAAACTTCCTGGCTAGATTTCTAAGGAGGAGAGTGATAAGTTCGCATTTGTCTTCCAAAAATTGGCGGCTCTCAAACATCATGGTCTATCCGGAGTAGATTTGCCCCGTTACTGGGCATCTTGGATGATCCTTCCATTGAGTCACTGAAGTTCTCTTATGTGCAAGTACTCTGGTCGTCAAAACGACCCTCAAAGGTATAGCACAATAGTTTTGACAAAAGACGATATAAATAAAGTTGTGAAGAAATTACTTGGGAAAACCCAAGCTCTTTGTGATCAAGTTGGCTTGGAGCCCTTTAATGCTCTCAACCTGGATCCTCCAGTAAGGCTCCTAACTCATCATCTGAGTACCTTCACAATACTTCCTTTAATTTTCTGAGCACCTTTGTTTATTTTTCTCAAATTTTGCAGGCTTCTTCTTTGTTTTGGAATAAAGAGTAAAGTCCGAGCTAGTAAAACAAAGGTCGCCTCTATTAAGAAGAGAAGTAAAGTGGCTGACACTGCCTCAACATCTCAAAATGAGTCTCCCTTGGCCGATATATCTGAACAATCCGCTTGTTGACAACTTCAAGACAAGGTGCCATATAGTCCAACTCTTTCTCATCCATAGGCTGGTCTTTTTAAATAACCCCCAATTCTGCTGATTCACATTATCAAGAACCGCTTCCTTCGTCTGGCGATTCTTCTTCCGCGAAGCTGCCGGCTTTCATTGTTAACCAAGGGTAAGTTCCCTCAGTTTTGGTGATATATGCTTGCCTATATAGATTTTTCTTTAAAGTTTAATCTGCCTTCTTGTTTTATAGAGCCAGTGCCAAGACAGAGAAAGTTGGCAACTCTTCTATTACTCTTGAGCTGGAGGATTTAGATACGACGACTTCCGCACGCACCGGGCAAGGTGAAAATTACCAGGAGGTTCCAGTTGATCTAGCTCATCCTGAGGTTGAGAAAGATATTGCTTCCTCTCCGGGTGTCGAAGATGACCTGACAATATCTAATCCTCCTTCCCAGGATGTCCCTTGTGATACTGCTGCAGAAGTGGTTATCGTTGGGTCAGACTATGCCGGTCGTGGACCTTCTAACATTTTGATGAAGCAACCCACGAAAGAAGGAACCGCCTGATACGTTTTGCATCATGTTTTCATGTTGATATTTATCACTTCTTTGGCTGTTATTTCACTTCACGATACAATTCTTATGCCTTTTCTCTCTTATTTTGCAAGGTTTACATGAAGAGGGAGAATGCCGGCAACTGGAATTATGGCCTGAAAGTGGAGCAAAGTTGAGATACCTATTCTGTGCAACTCCAAACGCCGTAAAAATCAACGAGGATTTTTTCCCAATTTATCAAAAATACTAGGCCGAAGAAGTGCCAGAGGGGCACCAGGGGGTTCCTACAAGCCCGCACGGCGCGACCACCCCCTAGGCCGCGCCATGAGGGCTTGTGGGCAGCCCACTGGCCCACTTGCTCCCCTCTTTTGCTATATGGAGGGTTTCGTCCAGGAAAAAATCAAGGAGGAGATTTTTCGTGGTTTCGCCGCCGCCACGAGGTGGAACTTGAGCAGAACCAATCTAGAGCTCCGGCAGGACGATCCTGTCGGGGAAACTTCCCTCCCGGAGGGGGAAATCGTCGCCATCGTCATCACCAACACTCCTCTCATCGGAGGGGACTCGTCACCATCAACATCTTCATCAGCATCATCTCATCTCCAAACCCTAGTTCATCACTTGTAACCAATCTCCGTCTCGCGACTCCGATTGGTACTTGTAAGGTTGCTAGTAGTGTTGATTACTCTTTGTAGTTGATGCTATTTGGATCCTTATTTGGTGGAAGAGTTTATGTTCAGATCCTTGATGCTACTCATTAACTCTCTGGTCATGAATACGATTATGCTTTGTGAGTAGTTACTTTTGTTCCTGAGGACATGGGATAAGTCATGCTAATAGTAGTCATGTGAATTTGGTATTCGTTCGATATTTTGATGTGTTGTATGTTGTTTTTCCTCTAGTGGTGTTATGTGAACGTCGACTACATAACACTTCACCATTATTTGGGCCTAGAGGAATGCATTGGGAAGTAGTAAGTAGATGATGGGTTGCTAGAGTGACAGAAGCTTAAACCCTAGTTTATGCGTTACTTCGTAAGGGGCTGATTTGGGTCCACTAGTTTAATGCTATGGTTAGACTTTGTCTTAATTCTTCTTTCATAGTTGTGGATGCTTGCGAGAGGGGTCAATCATAAGTTTGATGCTTGTCCAAGTAAGGGCAGTACCCAAGCGCCGGTCCACCCACATATCAAACTATCAAAGTAACGAACGCGAATCATATGAACATGATGAAACTAGCATGACAGAAATTCCCGTGTGTCCTCGGGAGCGTTTTTCCTCCTATAAGACTTTGTCCAGGCTTGTCCCTTGCTACAAAAGGGATTGGGCCACTTTGCTGCACCGTTGCTACTTTTTTTACTTGTTGCTCGCTACGAATCATCTCACCACACAACTACTTGTTACCGACAATTTCAGTGCTTGCAGATATTTCCTTGTTGAAAACCACTTGTCAGATCCTTCTGATCCTCGTTGGGTTCGACACTCTTACTTATCGAAAGGACTACGATTGATCCCCTATACTTGTGGGTCATCAAGACTCTTTTCTGGTGCCGTTGCCGGGGAGTGAAGCACCTTTGGTAAGTGGAACTTGGTAAGGAAATATTCATATAGTGTGCTGAAATTTATTGTCACTTGTCACTATGGATACTAATCCTTTGAGGGGCTTGTTCGGGGTATCTTCACCTCGAACAGAAGCACAAATAGTTGCTCCTCAACCTGATGCACCTACTGAAAATATTTTCTTTGAATTTCCTTCGGTTATGCTTGAGAAACTGTTGGCTAATCCTTTTACAAGAGATGGAACATCACATCCAGACTTGCATCTAATCTATGTAGATGAAGTTTGTGGTTTATTTAAGCTTGCAAGTGTGCCCGAGGATGAGGTCAAGAATAAGGTCTTTCCTTTATCTTTGAAGGATAATGCGTTGACATGGTATAGGCTATGTGATGATACTGGATCATGGGACTACAATCGGTTGAAATTGGAATTTCATCAAAAGTTTTATCCTATGCATTTAGTACATCATGATCGGAATTATATTTATAATTTTTGGCCTCGTGACAGAGAAAGCATCGCCCAAGCTTGGGGGAGGCTTAAATCAATGCTATATTCATGCCCCAATCATGAGCTCTCGAGAGAAATTATCATCAAGAACTTCTATGCTCGTCTTTCTCATGATGATCGCACCATGCTTGACACTTCTTGTACCGGTTCTTTTATGAAGAGAGATATTGACTTCAAATGGAATTTATTGGAGATAATTAAACGCAACTCTGAAGATTGGGAGCTTGAAGAAGGTAAGGAGTCAGGTATGAATTTCACGTTTGATTGCGTTAAATTCTTTGTTGAGACAAATACCTTTAGTGACTTTAGCGCTAAGTATGGACTTGACTCTGAGATAGTAGCTTCATTGTGTGAATCCTTTGCTGCTCATATTGATCTCCCCAAAGAGAAGTGTTTTAAATATCATCCTCCTTTATAAGTCAATGTAGTTAAACCCACTGCAGTTGAAGAGAAAGTCATTGCCTATAATGATCCTATTGTTCCCAGTGCTTACATTGAGAAACCACCTTTCCCTGTTAGGATAAAGGATCATTCTAAAGCTTCAACTGTGATACGTAGAGGCTACATTAGAACACCTACACCCCCTGAGCAAATTAGAGTTGAACCCGACATTGCGATTATCAAAGATCTTCTGTCTGAAGAAGTTGAGGGACATAATATTTACTTCTGTGAAGATGCTGCTAGAATTGCTAAACCTCGCGCTAGAGACAAACATAGGCCTGTTGTTGGCATGCATGTGGCTTCTGTTAAGATAGGAGATCATTGTTATCATGCTTATGTGACGTGGGTGCTAGTGTTAGTGCAATACCTCAATCCTTATATGATGAAATCAAAGATGAGATTGCACCTGTTGAGATAGAGCCCATTGATGTCACTATTCAGCTTGCCAATAGAGACACTATCTGCCCTGTGGGAATTGTTAGGGATGTCGAAGTCTTGTCTGTTAAAACGAAGTATCCTGCTGATTTCCTCGTTCTTTGTACTGCACAAGATAGCTTTTGTCCCATCATATTTGGCAGACCTTTTCTCAATACCGTCAATGCTCATATTGATTGTGAGAAGCAAACTGTCACTGTTGGCTTTGAAGGTGTGTCACATGAGTTCAGTTTCTCTAAGTTCGGTAGACAACCTCATGAAAAGGAGTCGCCTAGTAGGGATGAAACTATTGCCTTAGCCTCTATTGCCGTACCTCCTACTGATCCTTTAGAGAAATATTTGCTTGAGCATGAAAATGATATGCATATGGATGAAAGGGATGAGATAAATAGAGTTGTCTTAGAATAATATCCTATTCTTAAGAATAACTTGCCTGTTGAACTGCTTGGGGATCCACCCCCACCAAAGGGTGATCCTGTGTTCGAGCTTAAACAGTTGCCTGATACTCTTAAGTATGCCTATATTGATGAAAAGGAGATATATCCTGTTATTATTAGTGCTAGCCTCTCAGAGCATGAAGAAAAGAAGTTACTAAAAACTCCGAGAAATCACCGTGCTATTATTGGATATACTCTTGATGATATTAAGGGCATTAGTCCCACTCTATGATAGCACAAGATTAAAACTGATCCTGATTTCAAACCAGTTGTACAATCTGATCAGGAGAAAACCACTTTCACCTGCCCTTTCGGTACCTTTGCTTATAGATGTATGCCTTTTGGCTTATGTAATGCACCTGCCACCTTTCAAAGATGTATGATGGCTATATTCTCTGACTTTTGTGAAAAGATTGTCAAGGTTTTCATGGATGACTTTTCCGTTTACGGGTCTTCTTTTGATGATTGCCTCAGCAACCTTGATCGAGTCTTACAGAGATGTAAAGACACCAATCTTGTCTTGAATTGGGAGAAGTGACACTTTATGGTTAATGAAGGCATCGTCTTAGGACATAAAATTTCTGAAAGAGGTATTGAAGCCGTTAAGGCTAAGGTTGATGCAATCGAGAAAATGCCATACCCCACAGATATCAAAGGGATAAGAAGTTTCCTTGGTCATGCTGGTTTCTATAGAAGGTTCATTAAAGACTTCTCTAAGATTTCTAGGCCTCTTACCAATCTCTTGCAAAAGGATATTCCTTTTGTTTTTGACGATGATTGTGAGGAAGCCTTTGAAATACTTAAGAGGGCCTTGATAACTGCACCTATTGTTCAACCACCTGATTGGAACTTGCCTTTTGAGATCATGTGTGACGCTACTGATTATGCTGTTGGTGCTGTACCAGGGAAAAGAGTTGATAAGAAGTAGAATGTTATTCACTACGCTAGTAAAACTCTAGACAGTGCCCAGAGAAACTATGCCACTACGGAGAAGGAATTTTTAGCAGTCGTGTTTGCATGTGAAAAGTTCAGGTCTTACATAGTTGATTCCAAAGTCACTATTCACACTGATCATGCTGCTATTAAGTACCTCATGGAGAAGAAAGACGCTAAACCTAGACTTATCAGATGGGTTCTCTTTCTACAAGAATTTGATTTACACGTTGTCGACAGAAAGGGTGCTGATAACCTAGTAGCAGATAACTTGTCTAGGTTGGAGAACGTTCTTGATGACCCACAACCTATTGATGATAGCTGTCCCGATGCGCAAATGAATGTCATCAATGCTTCACGTAGTACACCGTGGTATGCTGATTATGCAAACTATATCGTTGCCAAATATATACCACCTAGTTTCATGTACCAGCAAAAGAAGAAATTCTTCTTTGACTTGAGACATTACTTCTGGGATGATCCTCACCTTTATAAGGAAGGAGTAGATGGTGTTATTAGACGTTGTGTACCTGAACATGAACAGGGACAGATCCTACAGAAGTGTCACTCCAAGGCGTACGGAGGACACCATGCGGGAGATAGAACTGCACACAAGGTATTGCAATCAGGTTTCTATTGGCTCACTCTCTTCAAGGATGCCCGTAAGTTTGTCTTGTCTTGTGACGAATGTCAAAGAATAGGTAATATTAGCAAACGTTAGGAAATGCCTATGAACTATTCACTTGTCATTGAACCATTTTATGTTTGGGGCTTTGATTATATGGGACCTTTTCCAAAATCCAACGGGTATACTCATATCCTAGTTGCTGTTGATTATGTCACTAAGTGGGTAGAAGCTATCCTCACTAGTAGTGCTGATCACAACACCTCTATCAAGATGCTGAAAGAAGTTATCTTCCCTAGATTTGGAGTCCCTAGATATCTAATGACCGACGGTGGTTCACACTTCATTCATGGTGCTTTCCGTAAAACGCTTGCTAAGTACGATGTCAACCATATAATTGCGTCTTCCTATCACCCTCAGTTCAGTGGTCAAGTAGAGCTAAGTAATAGAGAGATTAAACTGATTATGCAAAAGACTGTCAACAGGTCTAGAAATAATTGGTCTAAGAAGCTCGATGATGCACTGTGGGCTTATAGAACTGCCTATAAGAATCCCATGGGCATGTCTCCGTACAAAATGGTGTATGGGAAAGCATGTCACTTACCTCTTTAGCTAGAGCATAAAGCTTATTGGGCAATCAAAGAGCTCAGCTTTGATTTCAAACTTGCCGGTGAGAAGAGGTTATTTGAGTTTAGCTCGCTTGATGAATGAAGAACTCAGGCATATGAGAATGCCAAGTTGTTCAAAGAGAAGGTTAAGAGGTGGCATGATAAGAGGATACAAAAGCGTGAGTTCAATGTAGGTGATTATGTCTTGCTATATGACTCTCGTTTAAGATTCTTTGCAGGCAAGCTTCTCTCTAAATGGGAAGGTCCCTATGTTGTTGAGGAAGTATATCGTTCCGGTGCTATCAAGATCAACAACACGGAAGGTAATTGTCCGAGAGTGGTAAATGGGCACAGAATCAAGCATTATATCTCGGGTACTCCCATAAATGTTGAAAGCAATATCATCAATACCATAACTCTGGAAGAATACCTAAGGGATATTTATCAGTCTGTTTCGGACTCCGAAAACAAAGAGGTATGTGATTCGGTAAGAAAGCAGAGTCCAAAACTTTTCCAGTAGGATTTTTTCTCCGTTTTGGAATATTTGAAAAAATACAAAAAATGGAAGTAGTCCCGAAAGTGCGCGAGGAGGCGACAAGCCTGCACGGCGCAGGCCCACCCCCTGGCCGCGCCATGAGGGCTTGTGGCCACTTCATGCACCTCCCGGACTCCGTTTTCGTGCGGGGTATTCCTTCTGGTCTGAAAAAAATCATTATATATACTCCCATTTGGTCTGACCCCTGCATCACGCAAATCTCTTCTGTTTTTCGTTTCGAGCCTGTTTTCTGCTGCAGATCTAGGTCAAGATGTTGTCCCAGGAATCTGTGGGGGGAGAACAACCTCCGTCAAATCTATGGAGAAGTTCATGCTGATCTGAAAAGGATGGAGGTCATGGAGGCTAAGGAGAGGCTACCTAAAGAAACCAAGGGCAAAGCTAAAGAGAAGGATCAAGCATGGGACGAAGTGCAATCTGTGCTCAACAAGGAAGAAGTTGAAGAAGTGGATTTCCTCCAACCCTACCTCCACCTACTGTCTCCATCTTTGATTGAATTCTTGAGGTTTTGTGAAACAACTCGT
The DNA here is from genome assembly GCF_904849725.1 of Hordeum vulgare subsp. vulgare. NCBI lineage: Eukaryota > Viridiplantae > Streptophyta > Magnoliopsida > Poales > Poaceae > Hordeum > Hordeum vulgare. The sequence continues at coordinate 317,589,734 of NC_058523.1, forward strand.
GCTCGCAATACTTGTCTCACTCGTGAAGTTGTTTTGCTGGAAAAACATATCGCAGATCTCCAAGGTATAAATCAAAGATTAATGGCCCTCTCGGAGTCAAAGATTGCAACAACTCCACCTTCACCACCAAAGGAAGACAACTGAGCATTGGTATGGGCAATCCCCTTGGCTTGTACCAAGCTTGGGGGAGTTGCCCCGGTATCGTATCACCATCACATCTTTTGCCTTTACCTTTGTTTTAGTTTTCCTTTTCAGTTTTCTTTTTCTCTAGTAGTTTAAGAGTCTTAGTGTTTTAGTTTCGAGTTCTGCTTTGTGTCACGCCCGATGTATTCTTGCTCGTGAGCCACATAATAAAGAGTGTCTTAGTTGAAGGGCTTTGCCTCTTGCCATGATCAAAAGAGTGAGAATATAGGACAAAAGCATGAAAGATCATGTAATGATCTTATGGGAAGTGATATCTTCACATATAAAAATAATGAGGATTGAAACTTGTTGAGGGTAGTCAAACGTAGACCTTGGTCATGGTTGCAATTAATAGGAAGTGATAAAGAAGGAGAGGTTCACATATAAATATATCATCTCTGACACCATCTATGATTGTGAACACTCACTAAACTATTACATGCCTAGAAGTAGATGTTGGACAAGGAAGACAACGTTATGAATTGTCTTTGCTTGGCTCTGTACAATGTTATATGATTAGAGATCCCTTAGCATGTGACGATTGCTTCCACCTCATATTAGCCAAAACCTCCCGCACCAAGTAGACATACTACTTGTGCATCCATAAACCATAAAACCAGTTTTGCCATGAGTGTCCACCATACCTACCTATGGATTGAATAAGATCCCTCAAGTAAGTTCTCATCGGTGCAAGCAATAAAAATTGCTCTCTAATATGTATGATCTATTAGTGTGTGGAAAATAAGCTTTATATGAACCTGTGATGAGGAAGACATAAAAGCGACAGACTGCATAATAAAGTTCTTTATCACAGGAGGCAATATAAAGTGACGTTCCTCCGCACTAAGAGGACACACATTCAAACCTCAAAAGCGCATGACAACCTCTGCTTCCCTTTGCGAAGGGCCTATCTTGTACCTTTACTTTTTGTCCTTGAAATAGTCATGGTGATCTTCACCAATGCCTTATTTCGCCTTTATCTTGGCTACCGTCATATGCTTGGGAAAGATCTATATTCATATGTCAACTTGGAGGTAAGCATTCATGAATTATTATTGTTGACATTACCCTTCAGGTAAGTAGTTGGGAGGCAAAATTGTAAGCCCCTATCTTTCTCTGTGTCCAGCTGAAACTTTGATCTCATGAGTACCACGTGAGTTGTAGCAATTGTAGAGAACGGAAGAATGATTGAGTATGTGGATTTGCTTTACAAGCTCTTATTTGACTCTTTCTGATGTTGTGATAAATTGCAATTGCCTCAATGACTAAAGGCTATCGGTTGTTACTTCTCGGTAAGGTTCTTGATTCATGCTTTACTTTGTGAAGGAATTATCACTTTAGCATGAGAGATTATATGTTGGTATTGCTATTCTGATCTTGACCATGATGCATGCATGTTCGTATCTTGTTTTGTCGACACCTCTCTCCCTAAACATGTGGACATATTTATTGAGCTCGGCTTTTGCTTGAGGACAAGCGAGGTCTAAGCTTGGGGGAGTTGATACGTCCATTTTGCATCATGTTTTCATGTTGATATTTATCGCTTCTTTGGCTGTTATTTCACTTCACGGTACAATTCCTATGCCTTTTCTCTCTTATTTTGCAAGGTTTACATGAAGAGGGAGAATGCCGACAACTGGAATTCTGGCCTGAAAGTGGAGCAAAGTTGAGATACCTATTCTGCGCAACTCCAAACGCCGTAAAAATCAACGAGCAATTTTTTCCCGATTTATCAAAAATACTAGGCCAAAGAAGTGCGAGAGGGGCACCAGGGGTGCCCACAAGCCTGCACGGTGCAGCCACCCCCCAGGCCGCGCCATGAGGGCTTGTGGGCAGCCCACTGGCCCACTTGCTTCCCTCTTTTGCTAGATGGAAGGTTTCGTCCAGGAAAAAATCAAGGAGGAGCTTTTTTGTGGTTTCGCCGCCGCCACGAGGCGAAACTTGAGCAGAACCAATCTAGAGCTCCGGCAGGACGATCCTGTCGGGGAAACTTCCCTCCCGGAGGGGGAAATCATCGCCATCGTCATCACCAACACTCCTCTCATCGGAGGGGACTCGTCACCATCAACATCTTCATCAGCACCATCTCATCTCCAAACCCTAGTTCATCACTTGTAACCAATCTCCGTCTCGCGACTCCGATTGGTACTTGTAAGGTTGCTAGTAGTGTTGATTACTCTTTGTAGTTGATGCTAGTTGGATTATTTGGTGGAAGAGTTTATGTTCAGATCCTTGATGCTACTCATTACCTCTCTGGTCATGAATATGATTATGCTTTGTGAGTAGTTACTTTTGTTCCTGAGGACATGGGATAAGTCATGCTAATAGTAGTCATTTGAATTTGGTATTCGTTCGATATTTTGATGTGTTGTATGTTGTTTTTCCTCTAGTGGTGTTATGTGAACGTCGACTACATAACACTTCACCATTATTTGGGCCTAGAGGAACGCATTGGGAAGTAATAAGTAGATGATGGGTTGCTAGAGTGACAAAAGCTTAAACCCTAGTTTATGCGTTACTTCGTAATGGGCTAATTTGGATCCACTAGTTTAATTCTATGGTTAGACTTTGTCTTAATTCTTCTTTCGTAGTTGTACATGCTTGCGAGAGGGGTTAATCATAATTGGGATGCTTGTCCAAGTAAGGGCAGTACCCAAGCGCTGGTCCACCCACATATCAAACTATCAAAGTAACGAACGCGAATCATATGAACATGATGAAACTAGCATGACAGAAATTCCCGTGTGTCCTTGGGAGCGTTTTTCCTCCTATAAGACTTTGTACATGCTTGTCCCTTGCTACAAAAGGGATTGGGACACTTTGCTGCATCGTTTCTACTTTTGTTACTTGTTGCTCGCTACGAATCATCTCACCACACAACTACTTGTTACCGACAATTTCAGTGCTGAAAACCACTTGGTAGATCCTTCTGCTCCTCATTGGGTTCGACACTCTTACTTATCAAAAGGACTACGATTGATCCCCTATACTCGTGGGTCATCACCGCCCATCTGATAACGGGAAAGCTAAACTTCAATATCTTCCTCTTGGTGTTGAAGAATTATATGCTGGTTATCTTGAGCGTCTTTCTTTAAGCCATCAAATGGAAGTTGGCCTTGTGAGTACGATAAAGATGAAGTATGAGGTAAGATATGCACCTCATATGCACATATTCTCTTGTAGCCCCCAATGGCCGGCTCATCTCCTTGAGATGAGTCGGGTCTTTATAACTTTATTTGAAATTTTGAACTCGACCTATAGACCCCAAAGGGTCGTCTCATCTCGTTGAGATGAGTCGGGTCTTTATAACTTTATTTGAAATTTTGAATTCGAACTGTAGCCCCCAAGGGCCGGCTCACCTCCTTGAGATAAGTCGGGTCTTTACTCATTATGTAAGCTAAAAACTGGTATGCATTAGCCCCCAAGTGCCAAGCATAATACGTGAAGTCTGCTTGGGACTTCTTATCATATTTGTCATCCCATTCTCTTTTTTTGTTGGAAAACCTGAAATCTGCTGAATCAAAAATCTCAGATTTTACCAAATCTCTTGAACTCGGACAACTCGCCGAGCGGAGCTTGAAGAAAAACTTTGTCTATCTTTGGAGCAAACCAAGAAAATCAAGGCTGGCTTCATGGCAGAAAGGGAATCCTTTGACAACGAAAAATCCGCCTTGATGAAACGCTCCACTGATGCTAGAAATAGTTTGAAAATAGTCTCCGGAGAGTTATCCAAGCTTAAAAAGCATATCGACCAGATAACTCATGCTATCTTTGGTGAGTGCTTGTGGAGCTTTTCAACATTTTGCCTACCAACAATCAATATTGTGGCACCTTATGTGTTTTTGTTCTTTTGTAGGCCGTCGTACATGCAACCTTCAGGACAACTGCTTGCTGAAGCATAAAGTTGTGTACGTTCTAACTGAACATCTATATACAAGGAGATTATGCACCATAAAGGCTATTGGTGGGAATAAAGAGCCGTTCACTCTTATAAAAGATGTCCTGACCTTCCTTTCTACAATTCCAAAACAAACCGGGGAGCTAAAAAGATCAGTTGCTCAGGCTGGAGCCACTTATTCTTTAAGTCGTTGTTGGCTTACTCATCTGAACTTGACCCGACAGAAATATTGAAAGGATTCCTAGGACTGAAGGCTGATGGCTCACCTTTCGAAGAAGATGACTGACCTCAAAGCGTCTCAGTAGCCCGAAAATTGGCTAGCGAGCTTGTAAGTGCCATGTCTTTGAAGATTTATCATCCTGCCTATGACTCAAACAATGATAAGCTTCAACCACCTCAATTGAAATCAGTTGGTCTAACTCTGCAGCGTCACAAGCAAACCTTTGCTCCTCACATCGATCCATAACCAATTTTTAAGGAGGAAGCTATGTTTGAACCCTTGGCTCATTGTAACTGGAATTCGGATGGCCTTCAAATAATAGAGCCTATGCTTCAACCAGAATATCAGTCAAGGACATCTCAAGCCAAGGACCAAGACAAATCTTAGTCTTGAATTTTGTAGAAACTTTAAGTTTCCATCAATTGGGCATGTAGTGCCTTGTAACATATTTGACTCGCCTTTGTGTGTTTTTGCGAATATATGAGCCTCATAACTTTTGTATGTTCTGAATTTGTTTTCCTTTAAACTGAGCCATCATCGCTCGTCTTTTATCCCTCTTACTTATTGAATATAGAATATACTTATGTCTATCAATCTTAAGTGATGACACCGATAAAATCTGGCTCAGTGAGCTGTAGTTAAATAGACCAGCTTTCAAAGTTCTACTCTTGCTTCAATGAAGCGGGTATAATAACCCATGGTTTATCCTTGCTTTGTGGGGACCCCGACTTACGAGTCGAGATCGCCGAATGAACGTGCTAAGTGATCCCAGAGATCAATGCTCACCGAACACACATATACCAAATAAGTAGAGTCTTACATCCAAGTACCAAATCATCACATCACATGACCGAATGGTCAGGTTCACAAAGTAGGGCCTAAGGCCAAATCATACTGATACAACCAATAGCGGAAACTATAGGGCTAAGCGGGTGCCCATGCCATCAAGCCTACACCGACAGGCATTCTGACTGGGAAGCGTCCTAGTTCGCAGGGGCGTCTCCGAAGACGTACTCATCTCCAAATTCCGGTACTTCCATGTCTGGTCAATAATATAACCATTGGCAAGCCAATGAGTACTTTGAATGTACTCGCAAACATCCCATGATATGAACGATGAAAGTGAAGGATAACAATAACATGCCTCTTTGGTGGAATTCTACTTCATGGTAATAATCATGAATATGCATCAAGTTAAAGGGTTACTTTTGAAGAAAAGTTTACAGATATCAATATATCTGTTGCAGGCTGAACCTTCCGGGTTCACCCCATATGCCAAGTCACCAAACTTGGTCATATCATTACTTTCATAATAACTCCTTTTTTATCACAACTTGCACACACTTGGTTTATGCGGAAACAACTGGACGTAGTTTAAGCAGCACCACCCAACAGTCCTTGACCGTGGACACGACTATTCGAATAGTTTTACATTCTGTAGAGGTAGTACGCAGGACCCACGAGATCCGGGAAACTTCTGTGTCATCCACGACTCGTGGTATATAACATACCCGAGGTAAGTACCCGATGAATGCCTTTCCCCTGACGATACTAGACAAAGAGGTCCACTCGATTGGTACCCAGCCCACATGTTGTACGTCTTACAAGCACTAACTCTGGATAGTATCAACCATGCGGGGACCAACGGTGTGCTCGGAACATGTAAAAACGGCATAGTCACCCTACCTGGCACGACCCCATCACGAGAGTGACCACACATCACTCCCGCCACTAGTAATGTGGCTCTTTGCTAGCACCGACCAGAGAAATCAACATAGCCCCGTCCATAAGGGGTAACGTGGTCATACATGTAAGGTTGGGACGGTCGACACATCATAAATCTAATCCCATTTCCAAAATCATACACACACATATACCCGGTGCACCACTTCACCAAAAGTGGCCACCCAACTCATCATCACCCCCGGGCATTAGTGGCATCCGACAGGTTTTTTCTTAAATCTTTGATTTATACCAACAACTGCTCACGCTAATATTACTCTAACTTTACTTGTCAACATGATATTAGCATGACTCTTATAGGTGGCAGGATCAAGCTTAATGCATCTGCTCTGGAGGAGCCATCGGTAACATCACTTCAGTGATTTACCGGCACTTATGATCATATGCAACAGAAACATTTGCTACTCTAGCATGCATCATAACATATGCTTAGTCATGGTCAAAGGGCTGCTTGCCTTGGTCAGCCAGGTATCCGGGGTTTTCGAGGTCTTCCGCTATGATTCCCTCGTCACACGGATTTTCTATCATCGACAAAAGAATAAATAAGAAATAGCTCACTCAAAAACAGATCACAATGTCATTTTAAAAATGCTGGTTATTTGTGATAAATCTAAGTTGTTATTTAAAAAAATATTTGCCTCTCATCATAATGAAGGAATATTTTTAAAAGCAACTAAATAGAAGCAAAACTATTCCAATTTAGTCCTTTCTATTATTGTAAAACAGAATAGTTGCTGAAAAATTCAACCAATGGTCCTATTAAATACTACATATTTTTAGAAGAATATGAGTGGAAAAAATTATATTTTTACACTGGTTAAATCTTTTTATAAAAATATTTGAAAATCTAGTTTAAAAAAAATGGGCTACGGTCCCTGGCTTGGCTTGGCGTGGGACTAGGCCGACCCAAAGGCCAGCCGACGGCGTGCCCAGGCGCGCGCGCCGTCAGGTTTGAAGTTGACGTGCGGGGCCTTGCGATCAGCGGCTACGGGCAGCGAGGGAGAGGGGGTTGGGCCACCGACAGGTGGGGCACACTTGTTGGGGTCGTCTCCTACGTCTGTCCAGAGAGGAGGAGGAGCACACCGGCGAGGCTGCCGACGTCCTCGGGCCCCAACCAAGATAGAAATGGGTCCGGCTCGTCGCCGCCTACGTGATGTTGGTCGGAACAACGACGGAGAGGCACGGGTTTGCCGATGACGAGGAGGCCGCAGTGGAGGAGTTTCGAGAGGTGGTCAAGAGGGTAGCTAGGGGCACAGATATGCTTGGGAAAGTTGGGGGAAAGCTTCCTGAGGTTAAGGGGAGCGGTTTGGTGGTTCGAGGGACGAAGGAGTTGTCGTGTAGCCGGAGATCGACCGAAGCTCCGAGGCGGAGGGGCCTCGGTCGATCTCGAGCACTGGGGCTCTGCTGGCTTGCTGGGGTGGCTAGGGAGGTGCTAGTGGTTTTTTCTAACGCAGAGAAGTATTTTTCCATGTAGGAATACCATTTCTGGCCTAAAAAATGGACATGTAAATAAATTAAGAAAACAATTCATAAAATTATTATTTTGTGGTTTTGGAGCACTAAAATAAAGCTAAAATCAGATCACCAACTTTGGGTGAGAACACTCCTTGCCACCAAGGGCATGTAGTGCAACACAAAGTAGGGTTTTACCTTGATCAGAAAGCAGAAAAGGGTTTTGGAAACAATTCAGTATTGTGAAATGGGGTTTTTATCATCACATGATCAAACACACAAGCATACAATGACAGCCTTGGCACTCACAACATTAATTTAGAAAAAGTTTTAACAAGCTCAGATTTTTGCATTACAGAGAAAGTGGTAGTGAAAATAGGGTGTGTCAGACCTATCCCCCTTACAAGAATCTGGTCCCCGAGATTCCTAAGCTAGGTGCTAAAAAGGTCCGGAAACTCAGATCGGAGATAGTCTTCATGCTCCCATGTTGGTTCGGCTTCGGTGTGGTTGCTCCACTGAAACATGAAATACTTGATGGTGCGGCTTCTGGTGCAACGCTCAGCTTCATCCAGAATGCAGATCGGCTTCTCGCGGTAGGTGAGGTCTGGCTGAAGGTCGAGGGCATGATGGTCAATGTCCTTATAAGGATCGGAACGGTTTGGCACTTGAAGACGCTTCCGAAGTTGTGACACGTGGAAGACGTTGTGCACACCCGGAAGTTCCGGAGGTAGCTCCAACTGGTAAGCGACTTCTCCACGCATTGCCGTGATCTTAAAAGGCCCAATGAACCATGGAGCAAGTTTCCCTTTAACATGGAAAAGCTTGGCTCCCTTAAGTGGGGTGACACGGAGGTACACCTGGTCTCCGGGAATGAACTCCACATCCCTGCGGCGAGAATCCGCATAGCTCTTTTGTCGCGACTTGGCTGCTTTTTGATTTTCTCGGACAAGCTGCACCTCCTCTTTTTCCTTGTGCAAAACTTTCGGCCCAAAAATCAACCCTTCACCGGTTTCGGACCAGTTGAGCGGGGTGTGGCACTTCCGTCCGTATAACACTTCAAATGGGGCCATCTGGAGACTGGACTGGTAGCTGTTGTTGTATGAGAACTCAGCGAACGCCAGACAATCTTCCCATTTGTCACCATGTGCCAAGACGCAAGCGCGGAGCATATCTTCGAGTATCTGGTTTACTCTCTCCGTTTGTCCGTCCTTTTGCGGGTGGAAAGCGGTGCTGAAAGAGAGCTTGGTTCCGAGGTCTTCTTGGATTTTTTTCCAAAATCTTGAGGTAAACTGCGTGCCTCGGTCAGATACAATCTCCTTGAGAACTCCGTGAAGGCTCACAACATGATGGATATACAGACTAGCCAATTGGCTTCCATCATAAGTGGTGTTGACTGGAATGAAATGGGCCACCTTGGTCAGGTGGTCGACAATGACCCATATGGAGTTATGCCCTTTGCTTGACCTGGGAAATCCAGTGATGAAATCCATGCCGACTTTGTCCCACTTCCATTCTGGCACTTGAAGCGGTTGTAGCAGTCCAGCAGATGTCCAGTGATGCTCAGCCTTGACTCGCTGGCACACGTTGCGCTTGGTAACGTAAGATGCTATTTCCCTCTTCATGCCATGCCACCAGATTCTTTCTCGGAGATCTTGATACATCTTGGTACCACCGGGGTGAATAGACTAGTGTGCATCATGTGCTTGCTGTAGGATCAAATCCTTGAGTTCAGCCTTGTTGGGTACGCATAAACGTTTCCCAAACCACACCACTCTTTGTTAATCCACCAAAAATTCAGGGCCTTGCCTTCTTGAATCTTTTTCTTGATGCCTTCAATGCTCTTATGACCCTTCTGGGCCTCCTTGATATCATCAACCAGCGTTGGTTTGACTTCGAGGTTAGCTAGGAATCCCGATTCCACTAGCTCCAATCCTAAGTTCTTCATTTCTTCATATAAGGCGGGTTGCCTTTCCTTGAGCATGACGTTCGAGGTGCTGGTCTTCCTACTTAAAGTATCAACCACTACATTGGCCTTACAGGGGTGATATTGAATGTTTAGGTCGTAATATTTGATTAATTCCAACTATCTTCGTTGCCTCATATTCAATTCCCTTTGGGTGAAGATATACTTCAGACTTTTGTGGTCGGTGTATATTTCACATCGTTTCCCCAGAAGGTAATGTCGCCATGTCTTCAGGGCATGCACTACTGCTGCCAACTCGAGATCATGGGTGGCATAATTCTCCTCACGCGGGCGCAGTTGTCATGACAGATACGCCACAACTCTACCGTCCTACATTAGAACCCCACCGAGCCCGGTTCTGGAGGCATCACAATATATGACAAACTCCTTGCTGATATTTGGAGTGGCCAATACCGGGGCGGTAGTTAATCTCTTCTTCAACTCTTGGAAGCTTGCTTCACACTCCGGCGTCCATTCGAACTTCTTGCCCTTCTTCAAGAGCTGAGTCATGGGTCGGGCGATGAGGGAGAATCCTTCCACAAACTTGCGGTAATATCCCGCGAGTCCGAGAAAGCTCCTGACTTCCTTCACATCAATTGGCGATTCCCAGTTGGTCACCGTAGTAATCTTGGAGGGATCAACTGCCAATCCACTTGCCGTCATGGTATGACCCAAGAATCCAACTTCGTTCAGCCAGAATTGGCACTTGCTGAATTTGGCATAAAGTTGGTGCTCTCGAAGCTTTTCCAACACTAACCTCAAGTGTTGCTCATGCTCTTCTTCAGACTTGGAAAATATTAATATGTCATCAATAAATACGACGACAAACTTGTCTAGGTATTCCATGAAGACCTTGTTCATGAGGTACATGAAGTAAGATGGAGCATAGACAGTGCATTCGTATAGACCGTACCGGGTTACGAATGCAGTCTTGGGTATGTCCTCAAGTCAGATCTTTAGTTGGTAATATCCAGACCAGAGATTGATCTTGGAGAATATCTTAGCTCCATTTAGCTGATCAAACAAGTCTTCAATCTTGGGGAGTGGATACTTGTTCTTGATCGTGACCTCATTAAGAGAACGGTAATCGACGCAGAGTCTGATAGTCCCATCCTTCTTGGACACGAATAGAACAGGCGATCCCCAAGGTGACGCACTCGGACAAATGAACCCTTTCCCGAGTTGCTCATCCAGCTGCTTATTCAGCTCTGCTAGCTCTTCGGCTCCAATCATGTAAGTATTCCTATAGATAGGCCTTGATCCTGGCATGAGCTCAATGATGAACTCGATGTCTCGGTCGGGAGGCATCCCTGGTAGCTCATCAGGAAAGAGGTCCGGGTACTCATAGACTATTGGCACTCGATCGAGTTCTACCTCTGACAGGCTGTTAAGCCGCGGTACTCGAGTGGTTACTAGCTCAGACGCATACTTGACTTTGACCCCTTGGTTGCTTGTCATGGTAATAGCCCTGTTGGCACAGTCCAAGATGCTCTGATGTTTTGCCAACCTATCCATGCCGAGAATTACTTCTAGGCCTTGCGACTTAAGTACAATGAGATCCGCTGAGAAGCTTATCCCATTGATAACAATCCCGACCTTCTTACATCCTAGGTTGGTCCTCAATACTGCCCCCGGGGTTTGAATTGCCATTTTCCCGCGAAGCAGAGTAGGTTTTAAACCACATTTTCCGCAAATCTTTGTGTAACAAAAGAATGCGAAGCACCACAATCAAACAATACTGTTGTTGGGGTGGACTTGACGAGGAACGTACCCAGAATGCAGTCCGGGTCTTCCTGTGCCTCTTCTATGGAGATATGATTAATCCGCCCCCTGCTGTGATACTGTTGATTGCGGGGAGCTTGGTTCCTGCCTGGTGCTCCTTGGCCTTGATTTGGCGCATTGGGGCATGGTGCGTCGGGCCTCTTGTTGGGACACTGTCTGGAATAGTGCCCTGTCTGACCACATCCAAAACATGTAACTTGTGCTGGAAGATTGGTCTTGACTCCACTGTTGTTCGGTGGATTGAATGTTGGCTTGGTGTTCGCTAGCTGCTGAGGTTGGTAGTTCTGGCGAAACGTTGGAGTCTTGTACTGCTGCTGTTGATAGTTGGGTCTTGCTGGAGTTGACTGCCATGGGCGTGTCTTCGGTTACTCGGCCCTCCACTACCCATTAGCTTGTGCTTACAGGTGTCGTCCATAGCACGACGCTTAACTTCCAACATAAGGGCCTTATTAACCAGATCGCTGAAGGTTCGGCATTCACAAACAACCAGCTGATACTGGAGTGACTGTTGCAGTCCTTCCATAAAGCGTTCCACTTTGGCGGCCTCAGTGTTGACATCTTCCGATGCACATCTTGATAGGAGGTTGAACTTCTGCAAATACTCCTTGACGGATCCACTGCCTTGCCTTAAGGCTCGGAATTCCCGCTTCTTAATGGTCATCATTCCGGGAGGAATGTGAGCAGCGTGGAATCCATCTTTGAACACATCCCAAGTGATGACTTGTCCTGCTCGCATGATCTGAAATCCATCCCACCAAGCTCTGGGTATGCCTCCGAGACAGTGAGAATTATAGAGGACTTTCTCACGATCATCAGTGCATTCGACCAGCGCGAGGAGGTCTTTGATAGTACCGATCCGTTCATCAGCATCCAATGGTTCAGTCGTCTCCGTGAATACGGGTGGCGTAGCTCGCATGAACTCAGAGAGAGTAGAGAGACCATTGTCATTCCCGTTCTACGGCGGGTTGTTCACCAAGGCTTGAGCCAGCTGCTGAATAGCGGCATTATTGGCTTGACGTTCTTCTCGGAGAGCTTGAAGGAACTGAGCCATAGTCAAGCTTTCAGGAGGAGGCGGTGGCGGTGGAACATCATCTTGCTGCTCGTGGTGATCTCCAGCTTGAGCTTCCCCTCCGGTTCCCTGCTGCTGACCTGAAGAGGCAGAGCCGGGGTTTCCGAAGGTGCTATTGCGAGTTGCATTCACCATCCTGTCAGGGGAGTAGACAGGTCAATTTGCCGCACTGGCCGAAATCATAAGGGATGATGCTCTAGTAAAGAGGGGTATGGTGCTGTGCTAGTGTGAAATCTTTAAGCCAAAGGTTTTTGAAAAAGCTATTGCATTAGATTAAAACAAGTGATGTAGTCGCTCAAAGCTGCCTAAGGAAGAATGCGACTTGCATCTGACATGCTTACACAACACTCATGGTTCACTGAACCGATACATGAACTCCTACGCTCGGGGAGTGATACATCTCCAACGTATCTATAATTTTTGATGGTTCCATGCTATTATCTTGTAAACTTTGGATGTTTTGTATGCATTTTATATCTTTTTGGGACAAACCTATTAACTCAGTGCCAAGTGCCAGTTCCTGTTTTTTTCGTGTTTTTGACCCTTTTCAGAGAAGAATATTAAACGAAGTCCAAACGGAATAAAATCTTCGGAATGATTTTTCCGTAACAGAAGATACGCAGGGAACTTGAGAACCAAGGCAAAGGACCCTGGAGGAGGTCACAAGCCCCCTAGGTGCGGCCTGGGGGGGCACCTAGAAGGCTTATGGGCCCCCCGAGGCTCCTTTTCCCTACTTCTTCCGCCTATAAATTCCCTAAAAATCTGAAACCACGGGAGAGAGCCACGAAAGTACTTTTCCACCGCCGCAAGGTTCTGCCTCCGCAAGATCCCATCTGGGGCATGTTCTAGTGCCCTGCCGGAGTGGGGATTCGGACACGGAGGGCTTCTTCATCAACACCATTGCCGCTCCGATGATGCGTGAGTAGTTCACCACAGATCGTCGGGTCCATAGCTAGTAGCTAGATGGCTTCTTCTCTCTCTTGGATCTTCAATACAAAGTTCTCCATGACCTTCATGGAGATCTATCCGATGTAATCTTCTTTTGCGGTGTGTTTGTCGAGATCCGATGAATTGTGGATTTATGATTAGATTATCTATGAATATTATTTGAGTCTCCTCTGATCTCTGCTACGGCAGCAGAAATCATTCTGCTGCCTCTTGAGCTTGCGTTGGTTTTTCCCTTGAAGAGGAAAGGGTGATGCAGCACAGGAGCAGTAAGTATTTCCCTCAGTTTGAGAACCAAGGTATCAATCCAGTAGGAGAATCGCACCAAGTCAAGAGTACCTGCGCGAACACAAAAGAGCTTGCACCCAACGCTATAAAGGGGTTGTCAATCCCTTCAAGATTGATTGCAAAATGAAATTTAAAGGCGGAAAGTGCAACGAAGTAAAATTGTAAGGCTGAAAATATGGTGTGAAGTAGACCCGGGGGCCATAGTGTTCACTAGAGGCTTCTCTTAAAGAAGCAAATAATATGGTGGGTGAACAAATTACTGTCGAGCAATTGATAGAACCACACAAAGTCATGATGATATCTAAGGCTATGATCATACATATATGCATCACGTCCGAAACAAGTAGACTGATACTTTCTGCATCTACTAATATTAATCCACACATCGACCGCTATCCAGCATGCATCTAGTGTATTGAGTTCATGACGAACAGAGTAACGCTTTGAGCAAGATGACATGATGTAGAGGGATAAACTCAAACCAATGATGAAAACCCCATCTTTTTACCCCTGATGGTAACAACACGATGCATGCCTTGCTACCCCTTCTGTCACTGGGTGAGGTCACCACACGGTATGAACCCAAAACCAAGCACTTCTCCCATTGCAAGAATCATAGATCAAGTTGGCCAAACAAAACCCACAACTCGAAGAGAATTACAAGGATATGAAATCATGCATATAAGAGATCAGAAGAAACTCAAATAAGATTCATGGATAATCTGATCATAAATCCACAGTTCATCGGATCTCGACAAACACACCGCAAAAGAAGATTACATCGGATAGATATCCATGAAGATCATGGAGAACTTTGTATTGAAGATCCAAGAGAGAGAAGAAGCCATCTAGCTACTAGATATGGACCCGAAGGTCTATGGTGAACTACTCACGCATCATCGGAGAGGTCATGGTGTTGATGAAGAAGCCCTCCGTATTCGAATCCCCCCTCCGGTAGGGCACCAGAACGTGCCCCAGATGGGATCTTGCGGAGACAGAAGCTTGCGGCGACGGAAAAGTATTTTTGTGGATCTCCTTGTCAGTTTTGGAATTTTTCTGAATTTATAGGCGGAAGAGGTAGGGCAGACGAGCCATAGGGGGCTCACAAGCCTGCTAGGCACAGGCCCCCTAGCCGCGCCTAGGGGGCTTGTGGGGTCCCCTGCTGGCCCTTGCCTTGGTTCTCAAGTCTGGTGCGTATCTTCTGTTTCGGAAAAAATCTTTTCGAAAGTTTTATTCCGTTTGGACACCGTTCAAAATCCTCCTCTGAAAAGGGTAAAGAAGACTGAAAAAACAGGAACTCGCACTTGGCACTGAGTTAATAAGTTAATCCCAAAAAAGATATAAAAGGCATACAAAACATCCAAAGTTTGAAAAGATAATAGCATGGAACCATAAAAAATTATAGATACGTTGGAGACGTATCAATCTCTTATATGCATGATTTCGTATCCTTGTAATTCTCTTCGAGTTGTGGGTTTTGTTTGGCCAATTCGATCTATAATTCTTGCAATGGGAGAAGTGCTTGGTTTTGGGTTCATACCGTGCGGTGTCCTCACCCAGTGACAGAAGGGGTAGCGAGGCACACATCGTGTTGTTTCCATCAAGGGTAAAAAGATGGGGTTTATATCTATTGCATGAATTTATCCCTCTACATCATGTCATCTTGCTTAAGTCGTTACTCTATTTGTTATGAACTCAATACACTAGATGCATGCTGGATAGCGCTCGATGTGTGGAGTAATAGTAGTAGATGCAGACAGTATCAGTCTACTTGTCTCGGACGTGATGCCTATATGTATGATCATTGCCTTAGATATCATCATGACTTTGCGCGGTTCTATCAATTGCTCGACAGTAATTCGTTCACCTACCGTAATACTTGCTATCATGAGAGAAGCCTGTAGTGAACACTATGGCCCCTGGGTCTACTTCACATCATATTTTCAGCTCTACACTTTACTTGTTTGCACTTTCCGCCTTCAGATCTCACCTTGCAATCAATCGTGAAGGGATTGACAACCCCTTATATAGCGTTCGGTGCAAGTTTGTTTGTTTTTGTGCAGGTACTTTGGATACTTGCCTTGATACTCCTACTGGATTGATACCTTGGTTCTCAAACTAAGGGAAATACTTACTGCTACTATGCTGCATCACCCTTTCCTCTTCAAGGGAAAAACCAACGCAAGCTCAAGAGGTAGCAAGGAGTAACTCCTAATTGCCTACGTCACTAATACTAAGCGGCAGACTGCGCGGTCTCATAGGAGGGTTTTGCGGGATCTTCGCTTTCATCTTCATCTTCATGAGTACTTCCCTCCTTTAAAGGAGTAGGAGAAGGAAGCGGTCCATCTCGGCGTCTCTTGGTTTGCGAGGTAGCGAAGAGTTCGGTGTACTCTTCTGCGGTCAAACGGTGACTCTAAAGAGGAGTGGCTTGAAGCGATGGTATTCCTCCTCAGAAGGCGATGCCAGATCGTCCTTCGGGTGCTCCTTCCTTCTTCACCTTGCGGTTCTTCATCTTCTCCATGCGAAGTAGATCCTTGACTTGGTGCAGCTCTTGGCGAATCTTGGTTGACTCCTTGATCAAAAGGTGCGTCAAAGTGTCAGAGGAGAGACTGAAGTAGGTCTGAAACCTCAGTGGCGTCCCATCCTCAGAAGATGGGTTGAGTGTCCAACTCCCGTCTATCCCATCCTTAATGAAGGGTAGGTGACGGGTAGTTGTCTCGTTAGCCATCTCGGGAAGGATGTCGCGGAGTCGCATGAGCGCCTCTCGTGCTGGTGTCTCCACTGCCAACATCATATCCTCCATCTGTGGTCCTTCAAAGAACCAGCTAGTCGGGGAGTCGTTAGCCTTCACTATCACATCCACGTGATACTCTTTAGTGTCGGCGTTGACCCAGTGCGCATGGTAGAGGAAGATGAGCGTGCGGTGTACTTGGCACTTCTCGAGGCTATCACTCAAAAGTAGAGGAAAGCCCGTCTCCAGAAGCGTCACAGGTACAACGTCCATCTACAAGATGTAGAGGAGAGGGTTAGAAAGTTTTTAGTGGGTGCAGAATCTCTGGTTATGCTCTATGTGCACTAGTCTTCTCGGCTATCGTCCATGCTACCTAAGGCTTCCAACAGTCAGGATGGCTCTGATACCAGCTCTGTGGGGACCCCGACTTACGAGTCGAGATCGCAAAATGAACGTGCTCAGTGATCCCAGAGACGAATGCTCATCGAACACACAGATACTGAATAAGTAGAGTCTTAAATCCAAGTACCAAATCATTACATCACATGACCGAATGGTCAGGTTCACAAAGTAGGGCCTAAGGCCAAATCATACTGATACAACCAATAGCGGAAATCATAGGGCTAAGCGCGTGCCCATGCCATCAAGCCTACACCGGCAGACATTCTGACTGGGAAGCATCCTAGTTCGCACGGGCGTCTCCGAAGACGTACTCATCTCCAAACTCCGGTCCTTCCATCGTCAATAATATAACCAGTGGCAAGCCAATGAGTACTTTGAATGTACTCGCAAACAGCCCATGATATGAACGATGAAAGTGAAGGATAACAATAACATGCATCTTTGGTGGAATTCTACTTGGTGGTAATGATCATGAATATGCATCAAGTTAAAGGTTTACTTTTGAAGAACAGGTTACAGATATCAATATATCTATTGCGGGTTGAAACTTCCGGGTTCACCCATATGCCAAGTCACCAAACTTGGTCATATCATTACTTTCATAATAACTCCTTTTTATCACAACTCACACACACTTGGTTTATGCGGAAACAACTGGAGGTAGTTTAAGCAGCACCACCCAACTGTCCTTGACCGTGGACACGGCTATTCGAATAGTTTTACACTCTGCAGAGGTAGTACGCTGGACCCATGAGATCCGGGAAACTTCCGTGTCATCCACGACTCGCGGTATATAACATACCCGAGGTAAGTACCCGATCAATGCCTTTCCCCTGACGATACTAGACAAAGAGGTCCACACGATTGGTACCCAACCCACATGTTGTACGTCTTACGAGCACTGACTCTAGACAGTATCAACCATGCGGGGACCGACGGTGTGCCTGGAACACATAAAAACGGCATAGTCGCCCTACCTGGCACGACCCCATCACGAGAGTGACCACACATCACTCCCGCCACTAGTAATGTGGCTCTTTGCTAGCACCGACCAGAGTAATCAACATAGCCCCGTCCCATAAGGGGTAACGTGGTCGTACATGTAAGGTTGGGACAGTCGACAAATCATAAATCTAATCCCATTTCCAAAACCATACACACACAAATACCCGGTGCACCACTTCATCAAAAGTGGCCACCCAACTCATCATCACCCTCGGGCATTAGTGGCACCCAATGGGTTTTTTCTTAAATCTTTGATTTATAGCAACAACATGCTCATGCTAATATTACTCTAACTTTACGTGTCAACATGATATTATCATGACCCTCATAGGTGGTAGGATCAAGTTTAATGCATCTGCTCCAGAGGAGCCATCGGTAACATCACTTCAGTGATTTATCGACACTTATGATCATATGCAACATAGTATTTGCTAGTCTAGCATGCATCATAGCATATGCTCAGTCCTGGTCAAAGGGTTTCTTGCCTTGGTCAGCTTGGTATCCGGGGTCTTCGAGGTCTTCTGCTCTGATTCCCTCGTCACATGAATTTTCTATCGTCGACAAAAGAATAAATAAGAAATAGCTCACTCAAAAACAGATCACAAAGTCATTTTTAAAAATGTTGGTTATTTATGATAAATCTAAGTTGTTATTTAAAAAGATATTTGCCTCTCATCCTAATGAAGGAATATTTTTAAAACCAACTAAACAGAAGCAAAACTATTCCAATTTAGTCCTTTTTATTATTGTAAAACAGAATAGCTGCTGAAATGGTCCTATTAAATACTACATATTTTTTAGAAGAATATAAGTCGAAATATTATATTTTTACACTGATTAAATCTTTTTATAGAAATCTTTGAAAATCTAGTTTAAAAACAAAATAAAAATGGGCTACATTCCCTGGCCTGGCTTGGCCTGGGACTAGGCCGGCCCAAAGGCCATCCGACACCCTGCCCAAGCGCGTGCCGTCCGGTTTGAACCTAACGTGCGGGGCCGTGCGGTCAGCGGCTGCGGGTAGCGAGGGAGAGGGGGTTGGGCCACCGACAGGTGGGGCACACCTGTCGGGGTCATCTCCTACCTCTGGCCAGAGAGGAGGAGGAGCACGCCGTCGAGGCTGCCGACGTCCTCAGGCCCCAACGAGGATAGAAATGGGTCCGGCTCGTCGGCGCCTACCTGATGGTGGTCGGAACAACGACGGAGAGGCATGGGTTCGCCAGCGATGAGGAGGCCGCGGCGGAGGAGTTTCGGGAGGTGGTCGAGAGGGTAGCTAGGGGCACAGATATGCTTGGGAAAGTTGGGGGAAAGCTTCCTGATGTCAAGGGGAGCGGTTTGATGGTTCGAGGGATGCATGAGCCGTCGTGTAGACGGATATCAACCGGAGCTCCGAGGCGGAGGGGCCTCGGTCGATCTCGAGTACCGGGGCTCTGCTGGCTTGCTGGGGTGGCTAGGGAGGTGCTAGTGGTCGTGGTGAAGCTGTCTGAGGGGTGCTGGAACGAGGGGGAGGGCTATATATAGGCCCGCGACGGTGAGCCGATTCGGGAGCGCCGGTGACTCACGGTGGCGCGCATGGGGGTGCAGAGAGGAGCTAGGGTCGAAACCATGGTCTCAGGACGTGGTTTTGGACTGCCAGAACCATCTGCAATAGAGGGAGAGAGGGGATTCGAGCATCAGTGGCCACGCAACTTTGGCCGGTACTGGTGCGCGCGGGCACGCGTCGCACAAGCTCTAAAGCAGGAGAGGAGGGGCCCTGATGGTCGCAAGATGCAGAGAGGTTGTCGGGGAAGAGGTTGGACACTTCGGGGGAGGCTGGAACTGGCCAAGAGCGTCGCCCCCACCTCGGTGGCTTCCTATAGCGCGCCCAGAGCGCAGTTTTGGCATGCCACGTCATGCTGGTGTGCTCCGAGGTGCTTTGGACGTGTCTAGCATGTCCTAGGCACTGGCTGGGATAAGGCTAGCCGTGGAAGTCCTGTGGGAGCTTGGACTGGTCAAGGGAGACAAGAGAAACAGGTGCTGTCAGCTTTGAGCTGAAGCTTAGATTGGGGTTTTTGGCATTTCTACTTTGAACCACAGAGGGGCCAGTCGTCTGGGGTTGGGCATTGATAGTGGCTACCTAATCTGAGAGTTTGGAGCAAAGGGGTTGGGTTTAGCTATGGATAAGGGGGCTTTTACCCATCTGTCACAAGGTGCTCGATAGTGGTTTGGGGTGGTTTCACCCCACCACTGGTGTTGCAACTTAACAGGTTTGGGTTTGGTGCTAAAACATGGGGTTTCACCATGTTTGAGCTCCATTGGACAAGTTTAGCTTTGTAAACTTGAAAACTTCAGCATTTGACCAGATCTGTCCCTTCCAAAGAGTGTGGGTAACTTTAGTCCCACAAATCCCATTTTTGGTGTGGAACCCTCATTTGAGGTATTAGGCACTCCTGCAAAGTTTCAACATCATTGTACAAACTTTGCTATGTAGAGTTGCTCTAACTTCAATCTGGACAGAAGGGTTTTTAAAGTTATTTGGGGTCCTTAATCACCTTGTATCAAAGTGAAACTTTATGTGGACACCAAATATGTCTTAGGGGTACCACAGGAATTTTCTAGGATTTTATTGAGAATATTTCTTTGGCAATATTTCAAAAGATCAAAACAGACAGAAATGGTTTTCACGGTTTTACTCAAATAATTATAATATAAATAGGGGTTAAAAATCTTATGTATGGAAAATATATGTCCTTCTGATCATCTCCAAATTTAATCAGATTTTTCTAAGGCAGAAAAGTATTTTTCCATGTAGGAATACCATTTCTGGCCTAAAAAATGTACGTGTAAATAAATTAAGAAAACAATTCATAAAATTATTATTTTGTGGTTTTGGAGCACTAAAATAAAGCTAAAATCAGATCACCAACTTTGGGTGAGAACACTCCTTGCCACCAAGGGCATGCAGTGCAACTCAAAGTAGGGTTTTACCTTGATCAGAAATCAGAAAAGGGTTTTGGAAACAATTCAGTATTGTGAAATGGTTTTTTTTATCATCACATGATCAAACACACAAGCATACAATGACAACCATGGCACTCACAACATTAATTTAGATTTTTTTTAACAAGCTCAGATTTTTGCATTACAGAGAAAGTGGTAGTGAAAACAGGGTGTGACACGCTTTCAATATGTCGGTTCTCACATGACATACCCATATTTAAACCTTGCTTGTTCAGGGTCCATAATGGGTTGATTAGTCAAGAGTACATGGAGTCACCTTCGTCGGAGTCGCCAAAGCATACCCGCAAGTTTAACCATTTTGTGGCATCTTTGCGATCAAGAGGGTAAGAACGCTAAACTCGATGAGTTAGAAGCCCCCAAGTGACCTATGATCAATAAAAAGGCCTAGCAAAGCATTGCAGAAGGCAATGCTATTACCGCTAAACAACCTGGAGACCAGTGGTCCCCAGATAAGCCGACTTAATTCTTATGGATTACGATGATATTGTCTTGTAATCCCCCATGTGATGTAAATAACAAAGGCTCACACTTAATTTATAGCGAGAAGCTGAGCTTTATTAAATCCAAAATATCATAGAGGTTTTACAAGGAATAATGAGCTGGTAGCTCTATGTATAATAAGGTCGTAGATGAGCAATGTTCCAAGGGTGAGTTGTTTCTGCTCTAGTGGTGTTCTTACCGGGTCGTAAATCAATGAGGTAACATGTGTAGCAAATATGCCATAGAGGCAATAATAAAATAGTTATTATTATATTTCCTTTTTCAAGATAATCGTTTATTATCCAAGCTAGCATTGTATTGAATGGAAACTCATATACATGTGTGGATGCATAACAACACACTGTCCCTAGTAAGCCTCTAGTTGACTAGCTCGTTGATCAAAGATGGTTAAGGTTTCCTAGCCATATACAAGTGTTGTCACTTGATAACAGGGTCACATCATTGGGTGAATGATGTGATGGACAAGACCCAAACTATGAAAGTAGCATGTGATCGTGTCATTTTATTGCTACCGTTTTTTTACATGTCAAGTATATGTTCCTATGATCATGAGATCATGTAACTCACTGACACCGGAAGAATACCTTGTGAGTATCAAACGTCGCAACGTAACTGGGTGACTATAAAGATGCTTTACAGGTATCTCCGAAGGTTTCCATTGAGTTAGCATGGATCAAGACTAGGATTTGTCACTCCGTATGGCGGAGAGGTATCTCGGGCCCACTCGGTAATACAACATCAAAACAAGCCTTGCAAGCATTATGACTAAAGAGTTAGCCACATGATTTTGTATTACGGAACGAGTAAAGAGACTTGCCGGTAACGAGATTCAAATAGGTATAGAGATACCGACGATCGAATCTCGGGCAAGTAACATACCAAAGGACAAAGCGAATGTTATACGGGATTAACTAAATCCTTGACATAGAGGTTCAACCGATTAAGATCTTCGTAGAATATGTAGGATCCAATATGGACATCCAGGTCCGTCTATTGGATATTGACTAGAGAGTGTCTCGGTCATGTCTACATAGTTCTCGAAACCGCAGGGTTTGCACTCTTAAGGTTCAGTGACGTTTTAATATTGTTGAATTATTGATGTTGGTAACCAATTGTTTTTCGGAGTCCTGGATGAGATCCCGAACACCACAAGGGGTTTTGGAATGGTCCGGACATGAAGATTGATATATAGGAAGTATCAATTTGGCTTCCGGAAGGATTTCGGGCATTACCGGTAAAGTACCGGGAGTGACGAATGGGTCCGGAGTTCCACCGGGAGGGTCCACCCACCCGGAAGGGGGCCAAACAGGCCCAAGGGCGGCGCACTATCCCCTGGTGGGCTTGGTGTCAAGCCCAAGGGGGCCTATTTGGCCGAAGTGGAGAAAGAAAGAGAGGTGGGGCCAAACCGACTAGGGAGAGGAGTTCTCCTCCACCAAACGGACTTGGAGGAGGACTCCTCCCTCCTCCTTGTGTCGGCGGAACCCTAGGGAAAGTCCCTAGGGCGCCACCCTCCCTCCCTCCTATATATAGTGGAGGGTAGAGATGCTTTTTGCACCACAAGCCATGGCGCAGCCCTCTCCCCCTTCACCACCTCGTGACACCCCGCAGTTATTTCGGTACGGCACCACGAAGCCCTGCCGGAGTACCTCCACCATCTTCACCATCACACCGCCGTGGTGCCGGAGAATTCAGCTACCTCTTCGTCTCTCTTGATAGATCAAGAAGGCGGAGATCGTCATCGAGCTGTACGTGTGCTGAACGCGGAGGTGCCATCCGTTCGATGCTAGATCATGATTGGATCGCGGGACGGCTTGCGATTTGGATCGCGAAGACGTTCGACTACATCAACCGCGTTTCTTAACCCTTCCTGCTTAGCAATCTACAAAGGTATGTGGATCCGATCTCTCCTCTCGTAGATGGTCATCACCATGGATAGATCTTATGTGTGTGTAGGAAATTTTTGTTTCCCATGCAACGTTTCACAACAATGGTACCAAATCTAGGTCTATGCTTAGATGCCATCTCGAGTAGAACACAAAGTAGTTTGTGGGTCTTGATATTCAGATTGCTGCCCTTCTTAGTCTTTTCTTGATTCCACGGTATTGTTGGATGAAGCGGTCCGGACCGACATTACTCGTACACTTACGAGAGACTGGTTCTATCGAGTAACATGCAACTTGTTGCATAAACATGGTTGGCGGGAGTTTGTTTCTCCTACTTTAGTTGAATCGGACTTGACTGAGGCGGTCCTTGGAGAAGGTTAAATAGCAACTTGAATATCACCGCTGTGGTTTTGCGTAAGTAAGATGCGACCATGCTAGATACCTATAGAAGCCACGTAAAACATGCAACAACAAATTAGAGGACGTCTAACTTGTTTATGCAGTGTATGATGTGATATGATATGGCCAAAGACATGATATGATATATTTGATGTATGAGATGATCATGTTATAATAGTTAAATATCGACTTGCATGTCGATGCTACGGGAACCGGCAGGAGCCATAGGGTTGTCTTTAATTATTTTGTGCTTGGTGATGCTTTGCTTTATCGCTAGTTCAGTAGCCTTAGTAGCAATAGCATAGTTAGCGCGACAACCTCAATGGCGGCTGAATGACGGAGATCATGGTGTGGCGCTGATGACGATGGAGATCATGTCGGTGCTTTCAAGATGGAGATCAAAAGCACAAGTTCATGGACATATCATGTCACTTATGATTTGCATGTGATGTTAATCCTTTTATGCACCTTATTTTGCTTAAAACGACGATAGCATTATAAGGTGACCCCTCACTAAAATTTCAAGATAAAATTGTGTGCTCCCCGAGTGTGCACCGTTGCGACAGTTCATCGTTTCGAGACACCACATGATGATCGGGTGTGATAGACTCTACGTTCACATACAACGGGTGCCAAACAATTGCACACGCGGAACACTAGGGTTAAACTTGACGATCCTAGCATGTACAGACATGGCCTCGGAACACAAGAGACCGAAAGGTCGAACATGAGTCATATAGTAGATATGATCAACATAGAGATCTTCACCATTGAAGCTAACTCAACTCACATGATGATCGGACTTGAGTTAGTGAATTTGGATCATGTGTCACTTGAATGGTTAGATGGATGTCTATTTGAGTGGGAGTTTATTAGTAATATGATTAACTAAACTCAATTATCTTGAACATAGTCTAAGTAATCGTTGCAAATTTATGTTGTAGATCAATGGCTCGCGCAGTAGCACCCCTGAATTTTAATGCGTACCTAGAGAAGCTAAGCTGAAAGATGATGGAAGAAACTTTGTTGACTGGGCCCGTAATCTGAGGCTTATCCCCACGGTTTCCCTAAAGCAATATGTCCTTGATGCGCCGTAGGTGAAGCACCACCCCAACCGGCAACCCTGAATGTTATGAATGCCTGGCAGTCGCGTCAGGATGACTACTCATTAGTTCGAGGAGTTGAAGTTTATCTTTGAGAAGAATGCCCGGATCGTGAGGTATGAAACCTCCGATAAGTTCTATACTTGCAAAATGGAGGAGAACGAGTATGCCAGTGAACATGTGCTCAGAATGTCTAGGTACTGTAACCGTCTGTCCGAGCTGGGAATTGCTCTCATGCCAAAGGCTATCACTGACAGAGTTCTTCAATCACTACCACCTAGCTATAAGAGCCTTGTGTTGAACTACAACATGCAAGGGATGAATAAATCACTCGCCGAGCTGTTTGCGATGGTGAAAGTCGCCGAGTCAAAAATCCAGAAAGAACATCAAGTGTTGATGGTCAATAAGACCACAAGTTTCAAGAAAAACGGCAAGGGCAAGAAGGGTAACTCTAATAAGAGTGACAAAGAAATTGCTCCTCCGAGAAGAAACCAAAGGCTGGACCCAAACCGGAAACTAAGTGTTATCATTGCAAGGGGACTAGTCACTGGAAGGAGAACTTCCCCAAGTATCTGGCCGATAAGAAGGCGGCCAACACCAAACAAGGTATAGTTGATATACATGTTATTTTTGTGTACCTGATCAACTCTCATTGTAGTGCCTGGGTATTTGATACCGGTTCGGTTGCTCACATTTTCAACTCAAAGCAGGAACTACGAAATGGACGAAGGTTGGTGAAGGACGAAGTGATGATGCGAATGGGAAGTGGTTCCAAGGTTGATGCGATCGCCGTCGGCACGCCCTCACTTCTACCGTAGGGATTAGTGATGAACCTAAATAGTTGTTATTTAGTGTATGTGTTAAGCATGAACATTATATCTAGATCTTGTTTATTGCGAGACAATTACTCATTTAAGTCACAGAATAATGGTTGTTCTATTTATATGAGTAATATCTTTTATGGTCATGCACTCAATGTGATGGGTTTGTTCATGTTGAATCTCGATAGTGATGACACACATATCCATAACATTGAGGCCAAAAGATGTAGAGTTGATAATGATAGCGCCACTTTCTTGTGGCACTGCCGCTTAGGTCATATTGGTATAAAATGCATGAAGAAACTCCATGCTGATGGTCTTTTCGATTCACTTGATTTTGAATCACTTGACACATGTGAACCATGCCTCATGGGCAAGATGACTAAGACTCCATTCTCCGGCACACTAGAGCATGCAAGTGACTTGTTGGAGATCATACATACTGATGTGTGCAGATTCATGAGCATAGAGGCGTGCGGTGGTTATCATTATTTTCTCACCTTCACATATGAGTTGAGTAGATATGGTTATATTTACTTGATGAAGCAAAAGTCTGAAACGTTTGAAAAGTTCAAGCAATTTCAGAGTGAAGTTGAAAATCATCATAACAAGAAGATCAAATTCCTACGACCTGATCGAGGAGGAGAATATCTGAGTTATGAGTTTGGCACTCACTTAAGACAATGTGGATTTGTTTCACGGTTGACACCGCTTGGAACACCACAATGTAATGGTGTGTCCGAATGTTGTAATCGTACTTTATCAGATATGCTGCGTTCTATGATGTATCTTACCGTTTTGCCGTTATCGTTTTGGGCCTATGCATTAGAGACACCTACATTCACTTTAAATAGGGCACCATCAAAATCTGTTCAAACGAAACCATATGAACTGTGGTATGGCAAGAAGCCAAAGTTGTCATTTCTTAAAGTTTGGGGATGTGATGCTTATGTCAAAAAGCTTAAGCCTGAAAAGCTGGAACTCGGAGCGGAAAAGTGCGTCTTCATAGGATACCCAAAAGAGACAGCTGGGTACATGTTCTATCTCAGATCTGAAGGAAAAGTGTTTGTCGCTAAAAATGGAGCATCTCTTGGGAAAGAGTTTCTCTCGAAAGAGTTGAGTGGGAGGAAGATAGAAATTGATGAGGTTATAGAAGCTTACTTCAACCAGAGAGTAGCGCAGCACAGAAAGATGTTTCTGTTGAACCTACGATTGTTGAAGAGGAAGCTAATGATGGTGGTCATGAAACTTCAGATCAAGTTGCTGTTGGACCTCGTAGGTCGACAAGGGCACGTACTTCTCGTGAGTGGTACGGCAACCGTGTCTTATCAATCATGTTGTTAGACAACGATGAACCTACGAGCTATGGAGAAGCAATGGCGGGACTGGATTCTAACAAATGGTTAGAGGCCATGAAATCCGAGATAGGATCCATGCACGAAAACAAAGTATAGACTTTGGAAGTATTACCTGAAGGGTGAAAGGCTATTCAGAATAAATGGATCTTTAAGAAGAAGATGGACGTGGACGGTAATGCCATCGTCTATAAAGCTCGACTTGTGGCAAAGTGTTTTTCACAAGTTCAAGGAGTTGACTCTGATGAGACTTTCTAACCCGTAGCGATGCTTAAGTCCGTCAGAATCATGTTAGCAATAGCTGCATTTTTTGATTATGAAATTTGGTAGATGGATGTCAAAACAACGTTCCTTAACAATTTCCTTAAGGCAGAGTTGTATATGATGCAACCGAAAGGTTTTGTTGATCCAGAGAATGCTGACAAAGTATGCAAACTCCAGCGATCCATTTATGGACCGGTGCAAGCATCTCGGAGTTGGAATCGGCGCTTTGATGAGGTGATCAAGGTGTTTGGGTTTATACAAGTTTATGGAGAAGCTTGTATTTACAAGAAAGTGAGTGGGAGCTCTATAGCATTTCTAATATTATATGTGGATGACATATGCTGATTGGAAATGATACCAAGCTTTTGGGAAGTGTAAAGGATTATTTGAATAAAAGTTTTTCAATGAAGGACCTGGGAGTAGCTGCTTACATATTGGGCATCAAGATCTATAGAGATAGTTCAAGACGCTTGATAGGACTTTCAAAGAGCACATACCTTGATAAAGTTTTGAAGAAGTTCAAAATGGAACACTCCAAGAAAGGGTTCTTGCCTGTGTTACAAGGTATAAAGTTGAGTAATACTCAATGCCCAGTAACTGCAGAAGATAGAGAAAAGATGAGTGTCATCCCCTATGCTTCAACCATAGGGTCTATCATGTATGCAATGCTATGCACAAGACCTGATGTCAGCCTTGCCATAAGTATGGCGGGAATGTTTCAAAGTAATCTAGGAATGGAGCACTGGACAACGGTTAAGAATATTTTGAAGTACTTGAAAAAGACTAAGGAAGTGTTCTCGTTTATGGAGCTGACAAAAAGCTCGTCGTAAAGGGTTACGTTGATGCAAGCTTTGACACTGATCCAGATGACTCTAAGTCACAAACCGGATACATATTTATTCTTAATGGGGGTGCTGTAAGCTGGTGCAGTTCCAAGCAGAGCGTGGTAGTTGATTCTACAAGTGAAGTGGAGTACATATCTTCCTCGGAGGTGGCTAAAGATGGTGTATGGATGAAGTAGTTCATGACAGATCTTGGTGTTGTGCCAAGTGCACTGGATCCAATGACTTCGTTCTGTGACAACACTGGTGCCATTTCTCTAGCCAAGGAACCAAGGTTTCCCGAGAGGACGAGACACATAAAGCGACACTTCAATTCCATCCGCAATTACATCAAGGAGGATGACATAAATATTTGCAAAGTGCACATGGATCTGAATTTTGCACACCCGTTGACTAAGCCTCTTCCACGAGCAAAGCATGATCAACACCAGAACTGTATGGGTGTTAGATTTGTTACATTGTAAATCACATAGTGATGTGAGCTAGATTATTGACTCTAGTGCAAGCGGGAGACTATTGGAATATACTCTAGATGCAATAATAAAATAGTTATTATTATATTTCCTTGTTCAAGATAATCGTTTATTATCCATGCTAGATTTGTATTAAATGGAAACTCGGATAGATGTGTGGATACATAACAATACACTGTCCCTAGTAAGCCTCTAGTTGACTAGCTCATTGATCAAAGATGGTTAAGGTTTCCTAGCCATATACAAGTGTTGTCACTTGAAAACGGGGTCACATCATTGGGAGAATGATATGATGAACAAGACCCAAAGTATGAATGTATCATGTGATCGTGTCATTTTATTGCTACTGTTTTTCTACATGTCAAGTATATGTTCCTATGACCATGAGATCATGTAACTCACTGACAGCGGAAGAATACCTTGTGTGTATCAAACGTCGCAACGTAACTGGGTGAATATGAAGATGCTCTACAGGCATCTTTGAAGGTGTCCGTTGAGTTAGCATGGATCAAGACTAGGATTTGTCACTCCGTATGACAGAGAGGTATCTCGGGGCCCACTCGGTAATACAACATCACAACAAATCTTGCAAGCATTGTTACTAAAGAGTTAGCCACGAGATTTTGTACTATGGATTCAAATAGGTATAGAGATACCAACGATCGAATCTTGGGCAAGTAACATACCGAAGGACAAAGGGAATGTTATTCGGGATTAATTGAATGCTTGACATGGAGGTTCAACCGATTAAGATCTTCTTTGAATATGTAGGATCCAATATGGACATCCAGGTCCCACTATTGGATATTGACCAAAGAGTTTCTTGGTCATGTCTACATAGTTCTCGAACCCACAAGGTCTGCACACTTAAGGTTCAAGGACGTTTTGGTATAGTTGAATTATTGATGTTGGCAACTGATTGTTGTTCGGAGTCCCAGATGATATTTCGGACCTCACAAGGGGTTCCGGAATGGTCCGGAGATGAATATTGATATATAGGAAGTATCCATTTGGCTTCCGGAAGGAGTTCGGGCATTACCGGTAAAGTACCGGGAGTGACGAATGGGTTCCGGAGTTCCACCGGGAGGATCCACCCACCCGTGTGGGGACCAAATAGGCCCAAGGGTGGTGCACCATCCCGTGGTGGGCTAGGTGGCCAGCCCAAGAGGTCCTATTCGACCGAAGTGGAGAAACAAGGTGTGGAGAAACCGACTAGGGAGAGGAGTTGTCCTCCACCAAACCGACTTGGAGGAGGACTCCTCCCTCCTTGCGGCGGCCGAACCCTAGGGCAAGTCCCTAGGGCACCACCCTTCCTTCCCTCCTATATATAGTGGAGGGTAGAGAGGCTTTTTGCACCACAAGCCACGACACATCCCTCTCTCCCTTCACCACCTCGTGACACCCCGCAGTTATTTCGATACGACACGACAAAGCCCTGTAGGAGTAGCTCCACCATCATCGTTGTCATGCCGTCGTGCTACCGGAGAATTCAGCTACCTCTTCGTATCTCTTGCTGGATCAATAAGGCGGATATCGTCATCATGATGTACGTGTGTTGAACACGGAGGTCTCATCTGTTCGGTGCTAGATCGTGATTGGATCGCGGGACGGCTTGCAATTTGGATCGCGAAGAGGTTCGACTACATGAACTGCGTTTCTTAACACTTCCCGCTTAGAGATCTACAAGGGTATGTGGATTCAATCTCTCCTCTACGTATATGGTCAGCACCATGGATATATCTTATGTGTGCGTAGGAATTTTTTTGTTTCCCATGCAACGTTCCCCAACAATATGAATCGTTGTTGAAATTTTTGTTGACAATGAACGGTCTTTCCTAGGGTGGAGAAAGTTTATGCAGCCCTATTTGATCAAGGATGAGCCGGAGCACCAAGTCGCCTTCTTGAAAGGTTCAACATTTAACCCTATGACCGTGGTAGCGACCCAAGTCTTGGTGGTATATTGCTGACCTTGCTGCCGCTAAGTCTCGCTCCTCCTCCAAAGCATCCAAAGAATCTTGCCTTGCTTCTTCATTGTCAGCCTCAACATAAGTGGCGACTCTAGGAGAGTCGTGTCGAATGTTGCTAGGGAGTACCACCTCAGCACCATAGACCAAGAAAAAAAGCATATACCGAATGGTTCTGTTTGGAGTAGTATTAATGCTGCAAAGAACTAAAGGAAGCTCCTCCACCCAACATTGTGGAGTTTGCATCAATGGGACCATAAGCCAGGGTTAATCCCTCTCAAAATTTCTTGATTTGCCCTTTCAGCCTGCCCGTTAGCTTGCGGGTGCGCCACAACCGCTAAATCAAGCCGGATATGTTCCTTCTGGCAAAACTATTCCATAGTCCTCTTTGACAAATTAGTACCATTATGTGTGATAATACTATGGGGATAGCCAAAATGATAGATTAGCTTTTTAACAAAGTTCACCGTTGTTTTTGCATCACAATTACTAACAGGTTCTGCCTCAACCCACTCGGTGAACTTATCAGCCGCCACTAGGAGGTGGGTCTTTTTATCTGGTGACGTTTTGAATGGCCCTACCATATGAAGCCCCCATACTGCGAACGGCCATGTGATTGGGATCATGCGTAATTCTTGAGTTGGCACGTGAGCTTGCCATGCAAATTTTGGACAACCATCGCATTTGCGCACAAGATCTTCCGCATTTGCATGAGCCGTCAACCAGTAAAATCCATGTCGAAAAGACTTTGCTACCAAAGATCTTGATTCGATGTGATGCCCACAATCACTAGCGTGGATTTGACTTCAAATTTCTCGCCCCTCTTCGGGAGAGACACATCTCTGGAATACACTAGTACTGCTCCGCTGATGTAGCTCGCCTTTAATGATAGTCATAAATTTAGACCAACACACTATTTGGCGAGCCTCAATCTCCTCGGATGGGAGTTCTTCTCTAGCGAGATATGGCAAGTATGGCACCGACCATTCTGGGGTCGCATGTAGAGCCGCCACCAGTTGTGACTCTGGATCTGGAATTGGTAAGACTTCTTCAGACGGTAATTTTAGTGAGGGATTGTGAATAACATCCATAAAAACATTGGGGGGAACGAGCATTCGCTGAGACCCAAGCTGTGATAAGGTATATATTGCTTTGTTGAGCTGGTGGTCTATATGATCGACTTGGAATCCATGAAAATAACCCGCTACTTCAGTAACAACTCACCAGTAAGCCGCCATCAAAGGGTATTTGGAATCCCAGGTCCCTGAAACCTGTTGTGCCACTATATCTAAGTCGCCCAGACATCTTACCCGACTAATGCTCATTTCCTTAGCCATTCTTAACCCATGTAATAGGGCCTCATATTCAGCTGCGTTATTGGTGCATGGAAACACAAGCCATAAAACATAGCAGAATTTGTCACCTCATGGAGAAGTTAACACGATCCTGACCCCTGATCCTTCTAATTGTCTGGACCCATCGAAGTCTAGGGTCCAATACGAATTGTCCGAATTATCTTGTAGTATTTTCAACTCCGTCCAATCGTTGATGAAATATACCAATGCTTGAGACTTGATAGTTGTCCGAGGCATGTATTTCAACTTATGTGGACCAAGTTCGATTTCCCACTTAGCAATCTGTGCAGTTTCTCCATGATTTTGTATTATGTCACCAAGAGGTGCTGAACAAACCACTGTGATTGGGTGTTCCTAGAAGTAGTGTTTCAATTTACGACTCGTCATAAAGACCCCGAAGACGAGCTTCTGCCAGTGCCGGTATTGTTGCTTGGACAGGGTTAAAACCTCACTAATGAAATAAACTGGCCGCTGGACTGGATATTCCTTTCCTTCCTCCTTCCATTCAACAATGACTACACACTTACTTCTTTAGTGTTGGCAGCAATGTATAGTAGCATGGGCTATTTATGAGCCGGGACGGCTAGAGCCGGAGGCTCGGCCAACTGCTTCTTGAGTGCTTCAAAGGCTTCGTCGGCCAAGTCAGTCCACACAAAATTATTTGTTTTCCTCAGCAACTGATATAGAGGTATCACCTTCTCCCCCAGGCGGCTTATAAACCGGCTCAAAGCTGCGATACGTCTTGCCAGACGTTGAACCTGATTTATGTTCGCCTGCTTGCCCAGTGAAGTCACCACCTTGATCTTGTCTGGATTGGCCTTAATGCCTCTTCCTGAAACAAAGAAACCTAGTAGCTTGCCAGCAGGGACCCCGAACACACACTTTGTCGGGTTTAACTTCATCTGATATACTCGTAGGTTGTCAAACGTTTCTTTAAGATCATCCAGAAGTGTTTCTTTCTTCTTAGACTTCATCACAATGTCATCAACATAAGCGTGATTGTTGCGTCCAATCTGTGTGTGAAGGCAATTCTGGACACATCGCTGGTAAGTCGCCCCTGCGCTTTTTAGTCCAAATGGCATAAAAACATAGCACAAGGCACCAAAAGGGGTTATGAAAGCCGTCTTTTGCTGATCCTCCTTCGCCATCTTGATTTGATGATAGCCTGAATATGCATCTAAAAATCATAATCGAAGTCTTCATTGATCCAAAGAAAGAAGCTGACACAGGCAAGACCTGGATGATCGAGTTATCATATCGCTCGCAACCCGCCGTAGAATCAATGATCTGATCGATGCGTGGAAGGGTGAAAGGATCCTTAGGGCAAGCTTTGTTGAGGTCAGTGTAGTCAACACACATGCGCGAGGTGCCATTTTTCTTTAGAACGAGCACCGGGTTAGCTAACCATTCCGGTTGAAATACTTCAATGATGAACCCAATAGCTAGGAGGCGGGCTACTTCTTCTCTGACGGCCTTGCATCTCTCTTCATTAAAATGGCAGAGGTATTGGCGCACTGGTTTCATCTTTGGATCCACATTAAGATGGTGCTGAGCGAGTTCTCTCAGTTCTCCCAGCATGTCAGAAGGTTTCCATGAAAAGATGTCCCAGTTCTCACGGATGAACTCGATCAATGCGCTTTCCTATTTAGGATCCAAGCCGGTTCCATTAGTGAACTGCTTGGACGAGTCGCCTGGGACAAAGTCAACCTGCTTAGTATCTTCGACCGCCTTAAACTTGAGAGGCTCTTCAGACTCTATAGTTGGCTTCTTGAGAGCACTCATACTGGCCGGGTCAACATTAGCTTTATAAAACTTCAATTTGTTGGCAGGGCAATATGACTCTACATAGGCTGCATCCCCTTCTTCACACTCGTGAGCTGTCATCCTATCTCCCTTCACCGTGACGGGACCATTGGGACCTGTCATCTTGAGTTTGAGGTAAACATAGTAGGGACGGGCCATGAAGCATGCATAAGCCAGTCTTCCAAAGAGGGCGTGATAAGGGCTTTGTATTTTCATGACTTCGAAAGTCAAAGGCTTGACCCTGTAATTGTGTTCATCCCCAAATACTACATCAAGCTTGATTCGCCCAATCGGATATGCCAACTTTCCGGGAACGATGCCATGGAAAACGGTGGTCGAACTTTCCAAACTGATGTTAGGAAGATTCATCCGCCGAAAGGTGTCATAATACATGATGCTGATGCTACTTTCGCCGTCCATGAGGACCCTTGAGAGGTTATAGCCGCCGGCTTGAGGTGCTACCACTAAATACAGCTCCCCCGGGATTGTAAACCCTGGGTGGGTGATCCTGACGACTCCAAGTAATTTGGTGCTTAGACCAACAGAGGTATTCTGGAACTGTCGGCTCGGTCATGCTAATAGGCCTCCTTTTAACCTTTGAATCTCGTATGCTAGCGTTGGTGGTGAAGACGTGATACTGGCCATTGCTTGACTGTCCAAAATCCCCATGTGACCCGCAAGTGGAATCTTGACTCCAATGCGTCTTGGTGAGTCTCTCTAGAGTCTTCCTCTGAAATCACTGCATGATATAATAGTCCTCCCATGCATGTTTGGCTGGCTTTTCCTTAGTAGCATGCTTTGGGCAGGGCGCTTTGACCGCGGCCTTGAAATGAGACATCATGTTCCTCTGTCGGTCCTTAGGGCGACGGTTCCGTCGATGGGTTTTGGGGCGAGTGTTGGTAGCAAGCGCAAATTCTAACCCGGATCAAAACACTGATGCATGTTCTCACTTTGGCTCCTAGCGTCCCTGTCATCATGGTGATGAGGTGACTTGACGTCCTTCGTGTTGGAATTATGCCCTAGAGGCAATAATAAAAGTATAGTTATTATTATAATTCCTGTATCAAGATAATAGTTTATTATCCATGCTATAATTGTATTGAATGAAGACTCATTTACATGTGTGGATACATAGACAAAACACCGTCCCTAGCATGCCTCTAGTTGGCTAGCCAGTTGATCAATGATAGTCAGTGTCTTCTGATTATGAACAAGGTGTTGTTGCTTGATAACTGGATCACGTCATTGGGAGAATCACGTGATGGACTAGACCCAAACTAATAGACGTAGCATGTTGATCGTGTCATTTTGTTGCTACTGTTTTCTGCGTGTCAAGTATTTATTCCTATGACCATGAGATCATATAACTCACTGACACCGAAGGAATGCTTTGTGTGTATCAAACGTCGCAACGTAACTGGGTGACTATAAAGATGCTCTACAGGTATTTCTGAAGGTGTTAGTTGAGTTAGTATGGATCAAGACTGGGATTTGTCACTCCGTATGACGGAGAGGTATCTCGGGGCCCACTCGGTAATACAACATCACACACAAGCCTTGCAAGCAATGTAACTTAGTGTAAGTTGCGGGATCTTGTATTACGGAACGAGTAAAGAGACTTGCCGGTAAACGAGATTGAAATAGGTATGCGGATACTGACGATCGAATCTCGGGCAAGTAACATACCGAAGGACAAAGGGAATGACATACGGGATTATACGAATCCTTGGCACTGAGGTTCAAACGATAAGATCTTCGTGGAATATGTAGGATCCAATATGGGCATCCAGGTCCCGCTATTGGATATTGACCGAGGAGTCTCTCGGGTCATGTCAACATAGTTCTCGAACCCGCAGGGTCTGCACACTTAAGGTTCGACGTTGTTTTATGCGTATTTGAGTTATATGGTTAGTTACCGAATGTTGTTCGGAGTCCCGGATGAGATCACAAACGTCACGAGGGTTTCCGGAATGGTCCGGAAACGAAGATTGATATATAGGATGACATCATTTCATTACCGGAAGGTTTTCGGAGTTACCGGGAATGTACCGGGAATGACGAATGGGTTCCGGGAGTTCACCGGGGGGGCAACCCACCCCGGGGAAGCCCACAGGCATTGGGGGAGCCACACCAGCCTTTAGTGGGCTGGTGGGACAGCCCACAAGTGCCCAATGCGCCAAGAGAAGAAAAATCAAGAGGAAAGAAAAAAAAGGAAGGAGGTGGGAAGGGAGGGGGACTCCTCCCACCAAACCAAGTCCAACTCGGTTTGGGGGGGGGAGTCCTCCCCCCCTTGGCTCGGCCGACTCCTTGGGGGTCCTTGGACCCCAAGGCAAGGCCCCCCTCCCTCCTCCTATATATATGGAGCTATTAGGGCTGATTTGAGACGACTTTCTCACGGCTGCCCGACCACATACCTCCACGGTTTTTCCTCTAGATCACGTTTCTGCGGAGCTCGGGCGGAGCCCTGCTGAGACAAGGTCATCACCAACCTCTGGAGCGCCGTCACGCTGCTGGAGAACTCTTCTACCTCTCCGTCTCTCTTGCTGGATCAAGAAGGCCGAGATCATCGTCGAGCTGTACGTGTGCTGAACGCGGAGGTGCCGTCCGTTCGGTACTAGATCGTGGGACTGACCGCGGGATTGTTCGCGGGGCGGATCGAGGGACGTGAGGACGTTCCACTACATCAACCGCGTTCTCTAACGCTTCTGCTGTACGATCTACAAGGGTACTTAGATCACTCATCCCCTCTCGTAGATGGACATCACCATGATAGGTCTTCGTGTGCGTAGGAAATTTTTTGTTTCCCATGCGACGTTCCCCAACAGTGGCATCATGAGCTAGGTTCATGCGTAGATGTCTTCTCGAGTTGAACACAAAAGGTTTTGTGGGCAGTGATGTGCGCTTTGCTGCCCTCCTTAGTCTTTTCTTGATTCCGCGGTATTGTTGGATTGAAGCGGCTTGGACCGACATTACTCGTACGCTTACGAGAGACTGGTTTCATCGTTACGAGTAACCCCCTTTGCTCAAAGATGACTGGCAAGTGACGGTTTCTCCAACTTTAGTTGAATCGGATTTGACCGAGGAGGTCCTTGGATGAGGTTAAATAGCAACTCATATATCTCCGTTGTGGTGTTTGCGTAAGTAAGATGCGATCCTACTAGATACCCTTGGTCACCACGTAAAACATGCAACAACAAAATTAGAGGACGTCTAACTTGTTTTTGCAGGGTATGATTGTGATGTGATATGGCCAACGATGTGATGTGATATATTGGATGTATGAGATGATCATGTTGTAATAGAAATATCGACTTGCACGTCGATGGTACGGCAACCGGCAGGAGCCATAGGGTTGTCTTTATACTAACGTTTGTGCTTGCAGATGCGTTTACTATTTTGCTAGGATGTAGCTTTAGTAGTAATAGCATAAGTAGCACGACAACCCCGATGGCAACACGTTGATGGATGATCATGGTGTGGCGCCGGTGACAAGAAGATCGTGCCGGTGCTTTGGTGATGGAGATCAAGAAGCACGTGATGATGGCCATATCATGTCACTTATGAATTGCATGTGATGTTAATCCTTTTATGCACCTTATTTTGCTTAGAATGACGGTAGTATTATGAGGTGATCTCTCACTAAAATTTCAAGACGAAATTGTGTTCTCCCCGACTGTGCACCGTTGCTACAGTTCGTCGTTTCGAGACACCACGTGATGATCGGGTGTGATAGACTCAACGTTCACATACAACGGGTGCAAAACAATTGCGCACGCGGAACACTCGGGTTAAGCTTGACGAGCCTAGCATGTGCAGACATGGCCTCGGAACACATGAGACCGAAAGGTCGATCGTGAATCATATAGTTGATATGATTAGCATAGGGATGCTTACCACTGAAATTATACTCAACTCACGTGATGATCGGACTTGGGATAGTGTAAGTGGATCATGAACCACTCAAATGACTAGAGAGAT
Source organism: Hordeum vulgare subsp. vulgare (assembly GCF_904849725.1). NCBI lineage: Eukaryota > Viridiplantae > Streptophyta > Magnoliopsida > Poales > Poaceae > Hordeum > Hordeum vulgare. The sequence goes on from NC_058523.1 coordinate 317,627,153, forward strand.
GTACTTTTTGAGTGGGAGTTTAGCATATAATTTGATTAAGTTGAACTCTAATTATCTTGAACATAGTCTAAGTCCACTTTGAATATATTTGTGTTGTAGATCATGGCTCACGCGACAGTCATCCTGAATTTTAATACGTTCCTAGAGAAAGCTAAGTTGAAAGATGATGGAAGCAACTTTGTAGACTGGGCTCGTAATCTTAAGCTAATCTTACAAGCTGGGAAGAAGGATTATGTCCTTAATGCTGCGCTAGGAGATGAACCACCCGCTACGGCTGATCAGGATGTTAAGAACGCTTGGCTAGCACGTAAGGAGGACTACTCAATAGTTCAATGTGCAGTCTTGTATGGCTTAGAACCGGGACTTCAACGTCGCTTTGAGCGTCATGGAGCATTTGAGATGTTCCAGGAGTTGGAGTTTATCTTTCAGAAGAACGCCCGGATCAAGAGGTATGAGACCTCCGATAAATTCTATGCTTGCAAGATGGAGGAAAACTCGTCTGTCAGTGAACATGTGCTCAAAATGTCTGGGTACTCAAACCGTCTAGCTGAACTGGGGATTGAACTCCCGCAAGAAGCTATCACTGACAGAATCCTTCAATCACTGCTGCCAAGCTATAAAGGCTTTGTGTTGAACTACAACATGCAAGGGATGAACAAGTCTCCCGGCGAGTTGTTTGCGATGCTGAAAGTCGCAGAGTCTGAACTCCGTAAAGAGCATCAAGTGTTGATGGTGAGCAAGACCACTAGTTTCAAGAGAAACGGCAAAGGCAAGAAGGGCAATTCGAAGAAGAGCGGCAAGCCTGTTGCCAATCCGCCGAAGAAACCCAAGGCTGGACCTAAGCCTGAAACAGAGTGCTTCTATTGCAAGGGTATGGGTCACTGGAAGTGCAATTGCCCCAAGTATCTGGCAGATAAGAAGGCGGGCAAAGAAAAATCAGGTATATTTGATATACATGTTATTGATGTGTACTTAACCGGCTCTCGTAGTAGTGCCTGGGTATTTGATACCGGTTCTGTTTCTCACATTTGCAACTCGAAGCAGGAACTGCGGAATAGACGAAGGCTGGCGAAAGACGAAGTGACGATGCGCGTAGGAAACGGTTCCAAGGTTGATGCAATCGCCGTCGGCACAGTGTCACTTCAGCTACCATCGGGATTAGTGATGAACATAAATCATTGTTATTTAGTGCCTGCGTTGAGCATGAACATTATATCTGGATCTTGTTTATTGCGAGACGGTTACTCTTTTAAGTCTGAGAATAATGGTTGTTCAATTTCTATGAGTAACATCTTTTATGGTCATGCACCGAATGTGAGAGGATTGTTCATACTGAATCTTGATAGCGATACGCATATACATAACATCGAGACCAAAAGAGTTAGAGTAAACAATGATAGCACCATATTTTTGTGGCACTGCCGTTTGGGTCATATTGGTGTAAAGCGCATGAAGAAACTCCATGCTGATGGACTTTTGGAGTCACTTGACTTTGATTCACTTGACACGTGCGAACCATGACTCATGGGCAAGATGACTAAGACTCCGTTCTCCAGAACAATGGAGCGTGCAAGTGACTTGTTGGAAATCATACATACAGATGTGTGTGGTCCAATGAGCATAGAGGCACGCGGCGGATATCGTTATTTTCTCACCTTCACTGACGATTTAAGTAGATATGGTTATGTCTACTTGATGAAACACAAGTCTGAAACGTTTGAAAAGTTCAAGCAATTTCAGAGTGAAGTGGAAAATCATCGTAACAAGAAGATCAAGTTCCTACGGTCTGATCGTGGTGGTGAATATTTGAGTTTCGAGTTTGGTGCTCACTTAAGACAATGTGGAATTGTTTCGCAGTTAACACCGCCTGGAACACCACAGCGTAATGGTGTGTCCGAACGTCGTAATCGTACTTTGTTAGAGATGGTGCGATCTATGATGTCTCTTACTGATTTGCCGTTATCATTTTGGGGTTATGCATTAGAAACAGCTGCATTCACTTTAAATAGGGCACCATCAAAATCCGTTGAGACGACACCATACGAACTGTGGTATGGCAAAAGGCCAAAGTTGTCGTTTCTTAAAGTTTGGGGATGTGATGCTTATGTCAAAAAGCTTCAGCCTGAAAAGCTGGAACCCAAAGCGGAAAAGTGCGTCTTCATAGGTTACCCAAAAGAGACAGTTGGGTACACCTTCTATCTCAAATCCGAGGGCAAAGTGTTTGTTGCTAAAAACAGAGCTTTTCTCGAGAAGGAGTTTCTCTCGAGAGAATTGAGTGGGAGGAAGATAGAACTTGCCGAGGTTGTCGAACCTTTCATCCCTATGGATGGTGGCGCAGGGCAAGGGGAAACCTGTGTCCTTGCGACGCCGGTTGAGGAGGAAGTTAATGATGATGATCATGAAACTCCAGTTCAAGTTTCTGTTGAACCACGCAGGTTGACGAGATCACGCGCTGCTCCAGAGTGGTACGGTAATCCCGTCTTATCAATCATGTTGTTAGACAACAATGAACCTGCGAATTATGAAGAAGCAATGGTGGGCCCAGATTCCAACAAATGGCTAGAAGCCATGAAATCTGAGATAGGTTCCATGTATGAGAACAAAGTGTGGACTTTGGAGATACTGCCCGAGGGCCGCAAGGCTATTCAGAACAAATGGATCTTTAAGAAGAAGACGGACGCTGACGGTAATGTGACCGTTTATAAAGCTCGGCTTGTGACAAAGGGTTTTTTCACAAGTTCCAGGAATTGACTACGATGAGACTTTCTCTCCCGTGGCAATGCTTAAGTCCGTCAGAATCATGTTAGCAATAGCTGCATTTTTCGATTATGAAATCTGGCAGATGGATGTCAAAACGGCGTTCCTTAACGGTTTCCTTAAGGAAGAGTTGTATATGATGCAACCCGAAGGTTTTGTCGATCCTAAAAATGCTGACAAGGTGTGCAAGCTCCAGCGATCCATTTATGGACTGGTGCAAGCATCTCGGAGTTGGAACAAACGCTTTGATGAGGTGATCAAAGCATTTGGGTTTATACAAGTGGTTGGAGAATCTTGTATTTACAAGAAAGTGAGTGGGAGCTCTGTGGCGTTTCTAATATTATATGTGGATGACATATTACTGATTGGAAACAATGTAGAGCTTTTGGAGAGCATAAAGGGTTACTTGAATAAAAGTTTCTCTATGAAGGACCTAGGAGAAGCTGCTTACATTCTAGGCATTAAGATCTATAGGGATAGATCAAAACGCCTGATAGGACTTTCACAAAGCACATACCTTGATAATGTTTTGAAGAGGTTCAAAATGGAACAGTCCAAGAAAGGGTTCTTGCCAGTTTTACAAGGTACGAGATTGAGTAAGACTCAGTGCCCAGCAACTGATGAAGATAGAGAGCATATGCGCTCCGTCCCCTATGCTTCAGCCATGGGTTCTATCATGTATGCAATGCTGTGCACTAGACCGGATGTTAGCCTGGCCATAAGTATGGCAGGTAGGTTCCAGAGTAATCCAGGAGTGGATCACTGGACAGCGGTCAAGAATATCCTGAAGTACCTGAAAAGGACTAAGGAGATGTTTCTCGTGTATGGAGGTGACGAAGAGCTCGCCGTAAAAGGTTACGTCGATGCAAGCTTTGACACAGATCTGGACGACTCTAAGTCGCAGAACGGATACGTATTTATTCTTAATGGGGGTGCGGTAAGCTGGTGCAGTTCCAAGCAAAGCGTCGTAGCAGATTCTACATTTTAAGCAGAGTACATGGCTGCCTCGGAGGCGGCTAAGGAGGTGTCTGGATGAAGCAGTTCATGACGGATCTTGGAGTGGTGCCAAGTGCACTGGATCCAATAACCTTGTTCTGTGACAACACTGGTGCCATTGCCTTAGCAAAGGAACCAAGGTTTCACAAGAAGACCAGACACATCAAACGACGCTTCAACCTCATCCGCTACTACGTCGAGGAAGAGGATGTAAATATATGCAAGGTGCACACGGATCTGAATGTAGCAGACCCGCTGACTAAACCTCTTCCACGGCCAAAACATGATCGACACCAGAACTGTATGGGTGTTAGATTTATTACAATGTAATTCACATGGGGATGTGAGGGCTAGATTATTGACTCTAGTGCAAGTGGGAGACTGTTGGAATTATGCCCTAGAGGCAATAATAAAAGTATAGTTATTATTATAATTCCTGTATCAAGATAATAGTTTATTATCCATGCTATAATTGTATTGAATGAAGACTCATTTACATGTGTGGATACATAGACAAAACACCGTCCCTAGCATGCCTCTAGTTGGCTAGCCAGTTGATCAATGATAGTCAGTGTCTTCTGATTATGAACAAGGTGTTGTTGCTTGATAACTGGATCACGTCATTGGGAGAATCACGTGATGGACTAGACCCAAACTAATAGACGTAGCACGTTGATCGTGTCATTTTGTTGCTACTGTTTTCTACGTGTCAAGTATTTATTCCTATGACCATGAGATCATATAACTCACTGACACCGGAGGAATGCTTTGTGTGTATCAAACGTCGCAACGTAACTGGGTGACTATAAAGATGCTCTACAGGTATTTTCGAAGGTGTTAGTTGAGTTAGTATGGATCAAGACTGGGATTTGTCACTCCGTATGACGGAGAGGTATCTCGGGGCCCACTCGGTAATACAACATCACACACAAGCCTTGCAAGCAATGTAACTTAGTGTAAGTTGCGGGATCTTGTATTACGGAACGAGTAAAGAGACTTGCCGGTAAACGAGATTGAAATAGGTATGCGGATACTGACGCTCGGGCAAGTAACATACCGAAGGACAAAGGGAATGACATACGGGATTATACGAATCCTTGGCACTGAGGTTCAAACGATAAGATCTTCGTAGAATATGTAGGATCCAATATGGGCATCCAGGTCCCGCTATTGGATATTGACCGAGGAGTCTCTCGGGTCATGTCTACATAGTTCTCGAACCCGTAGGGTCTGCACACTTAAGGTTCGACGTTGTTTTATGCGTATTTGAGTTATATGGTTGGTTACCGAATGTTGTTCGGAGTCCCGGATGAGATCACGGACGTCACGAGGGTTTCCGGAATGGTCCGGAAACGAAGATTGATATATAGGATGACCTCATTTGATTACCGGAAGGTTTTCGGAGTTACCGGGAATGTACCGGGAATGACGAATGGGTTCCGGGAGTTCACCGGGGGGGGGGCAACCCACCCCGGGGAAGCCCATAGGCATTGGGGGAGCCACACCAGCCTTTAGTGGGCTGGTGGGACAGCCCACAAGTGCCCAATGCGCCAAGAGAAGAAAAATCAAGAGGAAAGAAAAAAAAAGGAAGGAGGTGGGAAGGGAGGGGGACTCCTCCCACCAAACCAAGTCCAACTCGGTTTGGGGGGGGGAGTCCTCCCCCCCTTGGCTCGGCCGACTCCTTGGGGGTCCTTGGACCCCAAGGCAAGGCCCCCCCTCCCTCCTCCTATATATATGGAGCTATTAGGGCTGATTTGAGACGACTTTCTCACGGCTGCCCGACCACATACCTCCACGGTTTTTCCTCTAGATCGCGTTTCTGCGGAGCTCGGGCGGAGCCCTGCTGAGACAAGGTCATCACCAACCTCTGGAGCGCCGTCACGCTGCCGGAGAACTCTTCTACCTCTCCGTCTCTCTTGCTGGATCAAGAAGGCCGAGATCATCGTCGAGCTATACGTGTGCTGAACGCGGAGGTGCCGTCCGTTCGGTACTAGATCGTGGGACTGATCGCGGGATTGTTCGCGGGGCGGATCGAGGGACGTGAGGAGATTCCACTACATCAACCGCGTTCTCTAACGCTTGTGCTGTACGATCTACAAGGGTACGTAAATCACTCATCCCCTCTCGTAGATGGACATCACCATGATAGGTCTTCGTGCGCGTAGGAAATTTTTTGTTTCCCATGCGATGTTCCCCAACACTTCGCCGTGACATGGCTTCAGTTAATCCTGCTCCAGCTATGGCAAGCCGGCCCGACGAGGTTGCACCTGTTGTCCAGCTCAAGTGCTATTTTGTTGATCTTGCGTGTGAAGATGTGGATATTGCCGAAGGGAACCTCATACCTGTACTCGATTGAGTCTGCATCAGGACCCCAGTTGGAATCGTCAATGTAGATTTTGTTGTGGCGATTTTTGGTCATCTGACCCGCCACGTAGCTCTCGATCCCGGAAGAAATCCCTCCGAAAAACCAACTCCACCTTGCGATAGCCCCACGGTGGGTGCCAAATGTCGTGGTTTTGTAACGGTAGATGTCCTCATCAACGGACTTAGTGGTGAGGCCATTGTCGTAGTGTGGCAACTCGAAGAGGTTAATTGGGAAACAAGAGGCAAATTTACCCAGGTTCGGCCCCTCCGATGGAGGTAAAAACCTACATCCTGCTTTGTGTTTGTATTGATGGGAATCTCGATTAGAAGGGTGTGAAATCACTAACCGAGCTCTCGGGGGTTTCTTACTTGATCTTTCTGGCTTGAGGGTTCTCCTTTATATATAGGTAGAAGCCCCAAGCCTACAATGGAGTCCGGGTCGAATAAGCACCCATGTCCTATCGCAAATCTATCTTGTCTTTCTTCCTAGGTTAGGAAAGATTCTGGTGCCTCGTGCCTTGTATATCTTTAAGGCGTTGTCTTCTAGTGATGGGCCGCTTGGTGGATTGTCAACTAAGTCCTCCGACCCATCTTCTCACGTTGTCCTCGTGACTTGACCCAGCCCCATCGGGCGGGTTATATCTTGGGGTTATATCCCTGACACTAGGTCACGGGTGCATGTCTGTATTTATGGGGAATGGCGCGAGTGCTTCTATTCATGGTGTTGACACGGTCGATCTGAAGTTTACTTCGGGAAGGATCATGCAGCCGAAGAACGTGCAACATGTCCCCACCATTAAGAAGAACCTTGCTTGTGGCTCCCTTTTGTGTAGAGAAGTGTTTAAGTTGGTCTTCAAGTCTAATAAAGTAGTTCTTATGAAATATGGACTTTTCGTTGGAAAAGGTTATGAATGAGGAGGGCTGTTTCGCCTTTCCCTTCCTGATTTTTGTAATAAAGTTGTGAACAATATTCATTCGAGTGTTAATGAATCTGAAGTTTGGCATTCACGTCTTTGTCACATTAGTTTCGGTGTTATGTCACGGCTAGCAAAACTGAATTTAATCCCGAGTTTCACTTTAGCCAAAGGTTCTAAGTGCCATTCATGTGTGCAAGAAAAGCAACCTCGCAAGCTTGACAAGGCTGCAGAGGAGAGACACTTGGCTCCGTTAGAACTCATACATTCAGATCCGTGTGAGATGAATGATGTGTTGACTAAAGGTGGAAAGAAATACTTCGTGACAATGATAGATGATTCCACTAGATATTGCTATGTGTATGTGTTAAATACTAAAGATGAGGCTCTACACTACTTTAAAATCTACAAGGCAGAAGTCAAGAATCAAATTGAAAAGAAAATTAAACGAGTCCGGTCTGATCGTGGTGGAGAGTACTTCTCAAATGAGTTTGATTCTTTTTGTGTTGAACATAGAATTATTCATGAGAGGACGCCTCCCTATTCACCCGAGTCAAACGGGGTTGCCAAACGGAAAAACCATACTCTAACTGATTTGGTTAACACCATGTTAGATATATCGGGTTTATCCAAGGCATGGTGGGGAGATGGTATATTGACTTCGTGTCATTTCCTGAATAAGGTTTCGACAAAATATAATGAGGTCACTCCCTATGAGGAGCGGTCGAAGAGAAGGACGATGCTTTCCTACTTACGTACTTGGAGTTGCTTGGCGAAAGTCAATATGCCTATCCCCCCAAAAGCGTAAACTTGGACCAAAGACCGTGGACTGCGTTAATTTGGGCTACGCTGAGAATAGTGTTGGCTATTGATTTCTAGTAGTGAAATCTGAGGTACCTGACATGAAGGTCGGTACAATTATGGAGTCTAAGGATGCTACATTATTTGAGGATACTTTTCCCATGAAAGATATGCAAAGCACTTCTAGACAGGAATCTGAGGAGACTCCTGAGCCTGCCATTCCCATGGAATATTATGAACAAACACATGATGAAAAAAATGAGGAGGATGACGAGGAACCCTTGGTAGGGACAAGAGACAAAGGACTGCAAAGACCTTCGGTGATGATTTTCTCGTGTACCTCGTGGATGATAATCCCACTTCTGTTTCAGAAGCTTATGCATCTCCAGATGCTGACTACTGGAAAGATGCAGTCCGTAGCGAGATGGATTCCATCATGGCTAATGGGACATGGGAAATTACTGATCGCCCCTATGGTTGCAAACCATTGGGATGTAAGTGGGTGTTCAAAAGGAATCTTAGGCCCGATGGTACAATTCATAAGTACAAGGCTGGGCTTGTGGCCAGGGGTTATGCCCAGAAAGAAGAAGAAGATTTTTTGGACACTTATTCACATGTGGCCAGACTGACTACCATTCGATTACCAGTCTCATTGGCGGCCTCGCATGGTCTTCTCGTTTATCAAATGGATGCAAAGACAGCTTTCCTAAATGGAGAGCTAGACGAGGAAATCTATATGCAACAACTAGATGGCTTTGTGATAGATGGTACGGAAGGAAATGTGTGTACGTTGCAGAAATCTTTGTAGCGCGTGATGTCAGTGTCAAAACCGGCAGATCTTGGGTAGGGGGTCCCGAGCTGTGGACCTTGAATCGATGGGTTATAGGGAACGAAGGAGACAGTGTTTATCCAGGTTCGGTCCCCTCTTGAGGAGGTAAAACCCTACGTCCTGCTTGATTATATTGATGTGGATGAGAATTACAGAGTTGATCTACCTCGACATCGTATGAGCTAAAACCCTAGATGAGTCAACCTGCCTATACGGATGAAACCCTCTGGTTTATATAGACACCTGGGATTCCTAGGGTGACATACAACCGACCTCCATCCTGGGACAAATGCGCCGATCTAGCCTACTTAAGTTGGATGACACGCCAGTCTTCAAAGCTTTCCTTCATGAACATGAGGCCGTTAAGAAATCCGGTCTTCAACAACACGGCCCATTAGGTCGGTGTGTAAGAGATGAGACGACCGTCCGAGGACCCCTTAGTCCAGACTGCCTCTGTAGCCCCCCGAACTGGCCTCCAACGCCGATGTATATGGTCTTCGCCAGCTCCTCATATCCAGAGTAATCGACTTGCAAGGCGAGTTCCCTTAACGTTCGGCTGGTTTCGACTTGGTCGTTTGGTGATGTCATGCCTTTAAAACAAGCATTGCTTAGTCTGAAGGCTTAAAAGCCAGGGTGTGAATAGTTCCTCATCTGACAGCCTTTCTCACAAAAGGTCGCGATAGCGAGTTATGAAAAAACTCGATTCGTGGTTTGAGACCACTTTCCCATGGGAATGTATTATCAATGAGGAGATCATGCCCCACGTTTAAGGGGATACAAATTATGGTTGGGGTTATCTTGTGCTCATTCAACGACATGGTCCTTTTGGGAAGTGGCAGGGGTTGCAGCGCAGTAAATGGGAACCCTTGGTCTTACGCCCCCCATAAAAGGGAAAAAGATCCTCAAAGCAACCAGAGGCATTCCAGACTCAACCCTCCTTTCATTCAAGCTCCAAGCGCCCAGATCCGTTTCATTTTTCGTCCTCTCCCAGCCGCCCTTCCCCAATCTCAGCCATGGCCGGCTTGGGCTCCCAAGGTAGGTGGGAGGTCTCGGGCGTCTCCTACAAGGATATATGGGAGTTGAAGCTTGTCGGCTATTTCTCGCCCAACATTGCCCACCATGCGCCGGAGGAAGGCCAAGTGGTGCCAACACCAAAGCCAGCCGAGACGGTGGTGTTCATCCCCCACTTCATCCAAGGACAAGGCTTCCCGCTCCACCCCTTTGTTAGGGGCCTGATGTTCTTCTATGAATTAGATATTCACGATCTCCCCCGAACTCGTTTATGCACACCTAAACTTTCACCACCATTTGTGAGGCCTTCCTGCAGGTTCAACCACATTTTGGCCTATGGCTCAAGACTTTCAACATCAAGCCGAAGACGGTCAACAGCCAACACGCCAACTGCGGAGGAGCCGTGATCAGCAAACTCCCTAGGGTTGAAGGGATGGAGGGTACTTTTATTGATACCATCAAAGCCTGGCAAAAAGAGTGGTTTTACATCACTGAACCTCGGGAAAAAAACTGGCCGGCGCTCGTCGAGTTCAGATCCGGACCCCCCGAGAGGTTAACCTCGTGGGTTACAAAAGGTCTTGACTGGGGATCGGCCTCGGAGGTGAAGTCGCTGCAGAAGAGCGTAGCACAGATGGTGGAGGCGAAGATCGAGCTGACCAACGTGATTAAGGTCAGACTCTGCCACTGTGTCCTACCCTACCAATGCTGGAATACTCCAGTGTGGTCCCACTAGCTCAGCGACCCTGACACCATGCGTCGGTTCTACCACACTACCCATGATAAATTGTGGAAGGTGTTGTTCAAACCTCAACAGGAATGGCCGGCCGAGGAAGAAGACGTCGAGTTAGATGCCGATACCCCTCCTTTGACGGTGTGACCGATCTTTCATTCTTATCCAAAGCTTTAGTTTTTAGCAAGGATCTTATCCTTTCCCCCATTATCCCTGCAGGGCTCGCTAGATAAGGCCGTGAAAATAAACGTCCCACCCCCCTGCCATAGGACCCTAGGTCACCATTGTTGACCGCGATGCTAGTTGTGGCACCATACGCGGTGTTGGAGAAAAAAGAGAAGAAGAAGAGGGAGACCCGCGGGGTCCTCCGCTCAAGGGGTCATCCGGGTACCAAGTCTGAAAACACCCGCGCTTTCTCCACCCATGAGGAAGAGGATGTGGAGGACGGGGAGGAGAAATACTCCCCCCAAAAAAGAAAGAGGGCGGCGCCGGAGGAGGCTGAGGAGGGCTTGCCTCCTCAAGCCCCGAAGAGACCATGCAGGAACAAGGTCATCCTACCCGATGACAGTACGTATTCTGATGAGGACTCCGGGGCTTTTGAGATGGTTCCATGATGGACCCCCAGGATCAAGCCCCCGTCCCAAAGGTATGGAATCCGAACTCTATTTAATGGAGTTATACTGAGCTTTTGTTAATAAAAATACGTGCACTTTTCCCTGGCGCAGCCGTGCCCGAAATCTCCCGACGGACCAGGTCTCAGAGGGGGTTCACCACGGGTCAATCTAGCGGAGAGCGGGAAAGCATCCCGTACTACCCTTCCCTAGGCCTCGGAAGAGGTCGCGAGGTGATATCCCACCAGGACCCTCCGAACACGGGGGGGGGGGGGGCGAGGTGGTGATGGCCGAGGTTCATATGTCAGCCACCGAAGAAAGGGAGGTCCTGACGGAGGTTCATGCCCCAAAACCCAGGAGGTTAATCCCCTCCCGGCGAGTGGATAGGGGGCCGAGATTCATCCGAGCTTCCTTGAAATACAACTCCAGGGACCTTCGGTCCTCCGGCGTCTTCAACGTTGCGTCCCTCGGAAGGGGAAGACGAGATGCTGCTACCGATGCCGCCCGTGAAAGAACGGGCTACGGCCGAGTGGACTATAATGATGGAGGAGGCTTTATCCGGCTAATCCATTGCTGATGAACATCGCACCCTTATGGGTGCAATTCTACAAAGCATTCAGTGTGTTGAAAGCAGATTAAAGGTAAACCATGTAGTGTTAGATTTATTTATAAGGTTTTACATGCCTTATAGGTATAATATCCCCCGTGGTGAGTTGAAAAACTTGCCCGTGGATCAAAAGAACTTATAGACATGAGTAAAAACAGTCTAGGGACCATTGAACTATAACAACTCATGGGAGTACTTTGGCTGAGTGTCGTCGTCCCGATAGCTTGCATGCTTATTAATCCATAACTTGTCTTGCAGGCCTCGTCCTCGGCTATGGCCACCAATGCCCTTGAACTTACCAAGCTGAACCAGAAACTCAAGATTTCCGATGAAGAGCTCAACCCTCTGAATAGTTAGCTCGACGAGAAGGAGGGTAAGCTTGATGCATGCCGCTAAGACTCTTGTTGTCCTTAATAGTTTAGGACTGTCTGTCTTTGATATATGGTGTCTTGATTTTGATTATGTCAGCAGCTATGTACAAAGAATTTGAGAAACTCAAGGCCAAATTGGAGAAGGCCAAGCAGGAGGCCGCCGCTCATAAGATGGTGGACGAATAGGTAGCCGCCGAGCTAAGCTCGTTGAAGGTTGAGAGTGGCAGGCACGAGGCTAGAGTGACCATGGTCCACCAGGAGCTTCAAGATGCGAGCGCTAAGTGCGAGGCCTTGGAACAAAAATCCAAATATCAAGTGGTGAGCTATCCAATCTGTCCTTCGAGCTCAAAACAGAGTGAGTAGACACACGGTTTTTCGAAGAAGTGCGCCAAGCCAAGATGATTGCGGATGGTAAGCCATACTTACTGCAATGTGCCTTTGGTGGAAATAGGTTTGCCTTTCTTACATGTATATGCTGTTCCCTAGGCGCCTTCACAGACCTCTCGCGGTGTGCAACAGACGCGGCCAAGCACTACGCGACCCAAGACAAGGAGTCGAGCAGAGGCTTTTCTGGGCACAGTTTTAGACTCCCGAGCCCAACCCCCTTCTCATCTACCAGATGAAATAGCTCATGGAGTTTCACAGGATGGAGGATCCGGCTACGAAGGACCACTGCATCTGGCTGTGGCTTGCTAAGCCTCTTCCGAGAAGTTACTTCGGCTTAGTGCGGAAGCTGTACAACGCCGTGCCTCAGATCGAGGTCCTGAAGTGCTATGTTTGCATATAAGGAGCTCAGATGGCTTTTGCGAGGACCATGATGCACTAGCCAGGGGTGAAGCCCCTTGCGATGGCGACCACACCTCCGCCTCCTGGAAAGGAGCACAGGCGCCCCAGGCTTTATTTCTTTGCCCCGACAGAGGGTGCTCGGGCCATAGAAGCCCAGCGTTCCAAAGATGTAATTTATGAGTGAAGGTATTGTCGTGTGCCCTGGAACAATATGTTTTTATGATGCTTGTCCCAGTGTAATGTACTTTGTATTATTTTGACTCCTGTTTGGCTATTTAATCTGAAAGTTACTAGTCGTTGGCTTTGGCCACCATGTAGAGACTAGAATGGGTGTTTCGACATCCGCATTATGACCCTTAACCGATATATTGGTGCCCGGAGGCGGTAGTGTGTGAAGGAAATGAGGCAATCAGACTATGCGGCTTTAGTGCTTTCACTTAACCTTAGGAGCTTGAATTCGGGGGCTGGTTATGAGCCCCCAGTTTTTGGTTCTAGTCGGATAAACCGGATTTTGAAATTGTTACCACAAGGTTTGCAAAGTTACAAACCCCTCGTATGACATGTAATAACCTCCATAGATTTTTCTTACTTAGGCTCGGATTGCACACTAGTTCTCACTTATTATCATAGTCAGTTTTCGGCTTGCTCCACTAAGATATTTTAGCCAGGCCAGCTGGGAATACAATCACAATGGTTCTTCCATTACCCCTTTAGCCGGACTAGCGGAACGTAAGGGGGTAAGCACAGGAGCGGGGCAACCCAACTATTGATCCAAGACATAATTCAGAACTGGTTCATATAAAGCAATATCCGAGAAACCGAACACTTAAAAAGTAGTGACGGGGTAGTGCTCAGGGCGGTATTTTCATCCAAGCCCCTGGTCTATTAGCCAATTGCACTTTATATGTATTTAACAAATTAACCTTTCGACGCCAATAAGCAGGAAACATATATATGTAAAAATGCTATAAAGAGTCGATAAATAATATTTCTTATGAATTTTTATAATTCATGGCGCCAAGGTAGCTGACAGTTAACTATTGTTCTGAACAACATATTTCAAAGCAACGTTTTCCCCACGACCTTCCATGGGTGACTTGACGTCCGCCCTGTTTCCTAGCTGTGCAATTTCTCCTGTGCTTCTTAGAAGGGAGGGGTAGTATATTTTGGAGGTGGTTGTTGTCGGCACATGGATCTTGAATAGAGGGTCTTGAGAAGCTGTCGTGGTGGGGTTGAGCTTGACGCTTGGTAGATCCTTAATGGTATCTCATTTTTGTCCGTGAAGACGTTTGGACCATAGCTTGGTCGAACCGAACATATGGTCCTGGGTGTTCGATCCCCACAGCTTCCCATGGTATTTTGAGAGCGAAATTGTGTCTAGGAGGGACATACCTTACGGGTGACCGGGCCATGCCTTGGGGAGCATATCCCTATTTGCTTTGAGCTAGAGATGTCTACGGGGGGTCCGACTGAGCTCGGGCTCGCTTGCCCGTGTTCCGCACCTTGATGGCTAGCTTGTGCCTTGATGCTTCAATGTCGTATTGGCATCAGCTGCCAAGGATGCTGTGTGATCCCTGGTCCGGAGGGAGCGTTCTGTGTTACCATTGACGGTGATAACTCCCCTGGGCCCGGGCCTCTTGAGCTTTAGGTAGGTGTAATGAGGCACAACAATGAAACGGGCGAATGATGTGCGGCCGAGTAGTGCGTGATATCCGCCATAGAAGGGGACGCTATTGAAGATTAAGTCTTCATTGCATAAGTTGTCGCGTGAGTCGAACATGACCTCTAGCGTTACCGTGCCAGAGCAGCAGGCTTCGGCGCCTCGGATCACTCCTTTGAAGGTAGTGTTGCAGGGTTTGATCCTTGATGGGTCTATGCCCATCTTTCACCGTATCTCAGTAAATCAGGTTAAGTCTACTTCCTTCGTCCATAAGGACTCTGTTGAGGTGGTTGATACGTCTCCAACGTATCTACTTTTCCAAAGAAACTACCAGAGAGGGGCCACCCCCAGGCCACAAGCCTGCAGGGCGCGACCCCACCTAGGCCGCGCCCACTGGCTTGTGGGGTCCCTGAGGCTCCACCGACTGTGTTTCCACTCCTATACATTTCCATCCGCGGAGAAAAAATGGAGAGAAGAGTTCATCGCGTTTTATGATACGGAGCCGCCGCCACCTCCCGTTCTTCCTCGGGAGGGCATATCTGGAGTCTGATTTGGGCTCCGGAGAGGGGAAATCGACACCGTCGTCATCATCAACCATCCTTCATCACCAATGTCATGATGCTCTCCATCGTTCGTGAGTAATTCCATCATAGGCTTGCTGGATGGTGATGGGTTGGATGAGATCTATCATGTAATCGAGTTAGTTTTGTTAGGGTTTGATCCCCAGTATCCATTATGTTGTGAGATTGATGTTGCTATGACTTTGCTATGCTTAATGCAAGTCATTAGGGCCCGAGTGTCATGATTTCAGATCTGAACCTATTATTCTTTCATGAATATATATGAGTTCTTGATCCTATCTTGCAAGTTATAGACACCTATTACGAGTTATGATCTGCATCCCCCAGGGTGACAATAATTGGGATTCTTTCCAGTGATTACTGTAGTTTGAGGAGGTCATGTATTCAATAAGTGCTAATGCTTTGCTCCGGTTCTCTATTAAAAGGAGGCCTTAATATCCCTTAGTTTCCATTAGGACCCCGCTGCCACGGGAGGGTAGGACAAAAGATGTCATGCAAGTTCTTTTCCATAAGCATGTATGACTATATATGGAATACATGCCTACATTACATTGATGAATTGGAGCTAGTTCTGTATCACCCTATGTTATGAATGTTGCATGATGAATGCCATCCGACATAATTATCCATCACTGGTCCATTGCCTACGAGCTTTCCACATAATGATCTTTTCTAAGTTACTTTTCCGTTTCTACTATTACAATCACTACAAAACTGCTACTGTCATGTTTGCCACCGTTACCGTTACTTCCATACTACTTTGCTGCAGATATTAAGCCTTTCATGTGTGGTTGAATTGACAACTCAGCTGCTAATACTAGAGAATATTCTTCGGCTCCCCTTCCGTCGAATCAATAAATTTGGGTTGAATACTCTACCCTCGAAAACTGTTGCGATCCCCTATACTTGTGGGTTATCAAGACCTTTTTCTGGCACCGTTGCCGTGGAGTATTACTTTATTCTGTGAGTCACTTGGAATTTATATCTGTTGATCACTATGAAGAATCTGGAAGACGGTAAAACCAAGATATACCCGTCAACTACGAGGGCAGGTAAGGAACTATCATCTAGCTGTGTACTTGATTCACCGTCTGTTATGAGTAAATTTGCGACACCACCACCTGCTACTGAATTTGATATGCCGCAAGTAATTGATGATGCTACTTCTACTATGCATGATGCTTATGATGATATTTTGCTTGATACTACTGTGCCACTTGGTGAATTTCTTGATGAACAAATTGCTAGAGTGAATGCTAAAACTGATAATATTACTGAATGTGATGAAACTGAGCACTATGATTCACTTGCTAGACTTAGCTCTCCTAGATATGAATTGCCTAATATACCTGAGCATTATGTTATGAAAGGAGAAGTAGCTAGAGACTTTCTTGCTTGTAAGGATAGAGATGATCTTAAGGAACTGCTATGAAAGTGGAAGGAAAAATCTTTGAATGCTAGAATGCAATATGATCCCAAGTTTGCTACTTCACCTATCTGTGTTACTGATAAGGATTATGAATTCTCGGTCGATCCTCAGTTAATTACTTTGGTAGAATCCGATCCTTTTTATGGTTATGAAGCTGAAACTGTTGTCGCACACCTTACTAAATTGAATAATATAGCCACCCTATTTACTCATGAGGAAAAGATTCGTTATTACTATATTCTTAAGTTGTTTCCGTTCTCATTAAAGGGTAATGCTAAGATATGGTTTAATTCTCTGGGTCCTCGTTGTGTCCGTAGTCCCGAGGATATGATATACCACTTCTCTGAAAAATATTTTCCTGCCCATAAGAAACAAGCTGCCTTGCAGGAAATATTTAACTTTGTGCAAATTGGAGAAAAGAGTCTCTCGCAAGCTTGGGGGAGGCTTCTTCGGTTACTTAATGCTTTGTGCGATCACCCTCTCAAGAAAAATGAAATACTTCATATCTTTTATAATGGACTAACGATGCTTCTAGGGACCACCTAGATATTTGTGCTGGTTGTGTTTTCAGGGAACGAACTGTTGAACAAGCTGAACTACCATTGAATAATATATTGAGAAATGATAATGATTGGACTATTCCCGAACCACCTCCAAAACCAACTCCAAAGAAAAGAGGTATTTTGTTCCTCATTCCTGAAGATATGTAAGAGGCAAAGAAATCTATGAAAGAGAAATGTATTAAAGCTAAAGATGTTAAGAATTTACCACCTATTGAAGAAATACACGGTCTTGATAACCCGACACAGGTAGTAGAGGTAAATTCTGTTCGTAGATTTGATGAAGGTGGTATTCCTTATAATGACAATGCTTGGTTGAATTTGATAACTTTGTTGTTAAACAAGGAAATTTCAATGCTTATGTTAGTAGACGACAGAAGCATAATGCTTACATGCTTGATTGCTTGGGTGATTATATGAGTAGAACTGTCAATGACCTTAGGCTTATTAGTAAACATTCTTCCATGGTGACTACTCAAGTAGAACAGGTACTTAAGGCACAAAATGATTTGCTCAATGAGATAACTAATAAGAACAATGATCATTCTGTTAGAGTTGTGACTAGAGGTGGTATAATGACTCAGGAACCTTTGTATCCCGAGGGCCATCCTAAGAGAGTTGAGCAAGATTCTCACAGAGATAATACTAATGTACCTCGTTCTTCTAATAAAAACAAAAATAATGAGGATAGGACTTTGCATCCTGCTAGTGAACCTGTTATAGAGTCACATGAGAACCCAAATGATATCTCTATTTCTAATGCTGAGACACGATATGGTAATGAACATGAACCTAGCGATAATATTTATGATGATGTTCATGACGATGCTCAACCTAGTAATGACAATGATGTGGAGATTGAACCTGCTGTCTTGATAACCCACAACCTAAGAATAAGAGATGTGATAAAAGTGATTTTGTTGCTAGGAAGCATGGTAGAGAAAGAGAACCATGTGTTCAAAAACCCATGCCCTTTCCTCCTAAACCATCCAAGAAAAAGGATGCTGAGGATTTTGAGCGCTTTGCTAAAATGCTGAGACCTGTTTTCTTACGTATGCGCTTAACTGATATTCTGAAAATGTCTCCTTATGCTAAGTACATGAAAGATATTGTTACATATAAAATAAAGATACCGAAAGCTGAGATTTCCACCATGCTTACTAATTATACTTTTAAGGGTGGACTACCAAAGAAACTGGGAGATCCCGGAGTACCTACTATACCATGCTCTATTAAAGGAAATTATGTTAAAAGTGCTTTATGTGACCTTGGAGCTGGTGTTAGTGTTATGTTGTTCTCTTTATATCGTAGACTTGATTTGAATAAGTTGACACCTACTGAAATCTCTCTCCAAATGGCTGATAAATCAACTGCTTTACCCATTGGTATTTGTGAGGATGTGCCTGTTGTGGTTGCAAACGTTACTATCCTAATAGACTTTTTTATTATTGATATTCCCGAGGACGACAGTTTGTCGATCATCCTTGGTAGACCCTTTCTGAAAACTATAGGGGCTGTTATTGATTGCAACAAAGGCAATGTCACTACTCATGTTAATGGTAATGATCATACGGTACACTTTCTGAAGAAAAAATCTCAAGTTCATAGCATCAACTCCATTGAAAAAATTCCAATGTTTACTGTTGGAGGCTTTGAATTCCCTCTTCCTACTGCCAAGAAGAAATATGATATACTTATTGTTGGGGACATGCATATCCCCATTGAGGTAACCTAGTGTTATTCGAAAGTTCTCCGGTTCCATGTCGTTCGAAAAATGTTTGTCAATGAGACTTGATGAATCTTATTGATGGATTCTTTTTTGACGGGCATGAGATGGATGAATTTAGAAAGCACAACCTTCTGTACCCAACCTTTATTTTTTGTTCCTTAGTTTCAATTTAGTAAAACAGTTATTATTTCTCTGTTTCCCGTTTTATGAGTGCAATAGAAAAAGACGTGAAAATAAATTTCTCAGAACATCGTGAAAATTTAGTATGATTTTTTCTGGAATATTTAAGAATTTTTGGCACTAAGAACACATCAGGAGACTGCACCAGTGGGCCACAAGCCTGCAGGGTGTGGCCACCCCCTTCGAGGCGCCCCCTGGCTTGTGGATCCCAGGTGGGGCCCCTTCACTTATTCCAGTACCCATCCACTCCTTCTTCCTCCAGAAAAAATCCCACCATTGCTCGAACCTATGTTTTAGCTCATCTTGCTGCCATTTTTTATCTCCTTTCTCAAAGCTTCATTTGCAAAACTATTTTAGGGGATTGTTCATCGGTATATGACTCCTCCAATGGTACAATTAGTTTTTGTTCTAGTACTATACATTTTGCAAAATCTTGCTCCTATGGTGACCTTGTTCTTGAGCTTTAATGTCAAATTTGTAGGGTCCCAAGTAGTTTTGATGCATGATATAGCTTCTAGGCACTTGTGGGAGTAGTTTCTATAACCTTTGATTGAGTTTTGTTCATCTTTATGTGGAGTTTGTAAGAATTTCAGATTTATATTTCAGAAAAAGAAAAATGTTAAGGAAAATATACCAAGGTGGTTCCTCGAGCAAGAATACCCCGAGACCCGCGATACGTGAGCCCGACATTGAACACCCAAGGGAAGCTCAAGTGCATCCTTGTGAATGGAGATCGGAATCATTCATGGTCCATGCTGGATTCAAGGAAGGATCTTATACGAATATACAAAATGTTGTCCTTGAAGATTTTGTTTCAGACCAATGCAAGCAATATTACCAACTCACTCATTCCTTCGTGCGGAGGTTTGAATTTTCATCCAGGCATAATTCCCATTCCATTCTACTTAATCTTTATGATGAATCTTATACTATGGACCTATAAGATTTTAACCATGCATGCAAAATTCCACAACGGGGTAGCTTTAGTGATCCTCACAAAGCCGAATATAATGATTTTCTTGATAGCATCACCGTGGGAGAAACTAGAAATATTACACACGCTACCTTGGGGAGCATTCACTTTCGTGCCATATATTATCTTGCTCTCTTCATAGGTAGATGTATTAACGGTAAGCAAGAGCACAACCACCTTTGTGTACGTGACCTTAGTATTCTTAAGAGTGCGGTCATGGGTAATAGACGATATAACTTAGGAGCTATTATTGCTAGGAGGCTACACAAAAATGCGAAGGACGGAGATTTCTTTGGTGGAATTTATGACACCCGTGTAGCCAATTATCTTAGGATACCTATAAAGGAGAATGATATTGAGCTACCACCTGCTTTTCATGATAATGAGGCTATGGTGCGCTACCAGTTCTTCAAGAGAAATGACCAACACCTTCTTTATTGACTAATTTTTGATAGACAACATGCTGCCATATTACCGTTCCTGCTCCCGCCTTCTTTAACTCTCAGGAAAAACAAAGGTACTTCATAACAAGAGAGGAGGCAGGCGAGTACGAGAGAGAGGCGAAAGCCGCTCGCCTCCATGCTGAAGCCGTTCAGGCGGCAACGGTCGTAGCTCTGTACAACCCTAACTATGACTTTGGATATTATCCGGGCCAACCATAGCCTTAGACCAACTTAGGCCAAAAGCTAAGCTTGGGGGAGTACGTATTTCTCACCGACATTACATTCATGTTCACACACTCATTCTAGTTGTCGGTGATCATACTTTTTCCTTATATCATCCATGGTAGTTTATTTCTTACTTTTGTTTTCTTCTTGTGTGTTTCATTAAACTTGAGAAACTCCAAAAAAATTAGTTCTACCTTTACCATCTAGTTTGTGTAGTTTTAGTGTTAAAACAAAAACCCAAAAAATAATTATTTCTTCTTTTGCTTGTTGCGGGCTTTCCCATGTAAATACTTTTTCATTCTCCTTTGGGTCGTAAGGAGAAGACCAAGATGACATGTTGAGTGGCTCTCATATTCATTATGTTTATCTATCAGAGTCCATACTACCTTGTCTTCTCCTTTGAGTTATTGATTGCAGATTCCAGCTTAGTCCAATGCACGTGCACCCTTATTATTATTTTCACACCATTCGTTCATGCAAGTGAAAGGCAATAATGACGATATATGATGAAGTGACGAAGATGGAGAAAAGCTGGTATGAACTCGACCTATTTTGTTTTTGTAAATATGATTAGCTCATCGTTCAAGATTGAGCTCGTTATGGATTAAATATATTTGCAATGACGATTAGAGATTATAGTTACTTATACCATGCTTAATTAGCTAGGAATGAATAATGGTTTGTATTGAGTGTCAACATGCATATTAAAATGGTTGTGATGTAGTATTATAGAATGGTATCCTCCTCCGAATGATTCAAGTGGCTTGACTTGGCACATGTTCACGCATGTAGTTGACAAAACCAACATAGCCTTTGCGGTGTTTATGTTCATGGTGATTTATCTCCTACTCATGCTTGCACTCAATAGTGGTTAATCTCAAAGCATGTTTATGACTGTTGTCGCTCTCTAGTTGGTCGCTTCCTAGTCTCTTGCTAGCCTCCACTTGTACCAAGTGGGAATACTGCTTGTGCATCCATTTCCATAAACCCAAAGTTGTTCTATATGAGCCCACCATACCTAACTGTATGCGGTATTTACCTGCCGTCCCAAGTAATTTTGCATGTGCCATACTCTAAACCTTCAAATAAATATTCTGTTTTGTATGCCCGAATCGCTCATGTAGTGACTAGGGGCTGTCAGTATCTTCCATTGCTAGGTGGGTTATTCTCAAGATTTGTGTTGATTCACTATCATTCACGAGAAAGTGGGTGGTAATCGGGATGCCCAGTTCCATGCTCAAAAGTCAAATCAAATTTAATGAAACAAAACTCCCCCGGGATTGTTGTTTGTATGGACGGTACCCGTGGATTCGGCCCGCCGTGGAATGTGATTGATTTGTGGAGGGGGAGTAAAAAATTTACTATTCTGTTTGGGAACCACCTATAATGTATTTAGCATGGAATATATTGAGATCTCTTAGTTGTTATGTTGACAACTAAAGCATACCACCCAAAATTTTGATTCATCCCTGCTTTAAAAGTTCGAGCTCTGGCACCTGTGCAAATCAATGCTTCCCTCTGCGAAGGGCCTATCTATTTTACTTTACTATTGAGTCATCCTCTTCTTATAAAAAGTCACCAGTTAGAGATCACCCCCGTCATTTGTACGCTTTTCTATTAATTCATGTTGAGTATGAGTATGACTAGATCTCTTTTACCATGAATTACGATGTCTAGTTAGTCCTTGTTCTTTGGAGGTGCTCTCTATTTATGTTTTACGATCTCAGAAGGGGATATCGAGATACCAGTTTATTATATTGTATTATGATTGTTTTAATTAAATTGTTGTCATCCGAGACATATTATTATTGCTCGCTAGTCGATTATGCCATTTGTATAAGTAAAGATGAGACCTAAATATTATTGTGAATGTGGTTAGTCTATAATCTGAGCTGAAAATCTGAACATAAGTTAGACATATTTACAACAAGTTCAAACAGAGTTTGTAAAATGTTTTGTTTATCATTTTCAGTTTATCAACTGAATTGCTTGAGGACAAGCAAAGGTTTAAGCTTGGGGGAGTTGATACGTCTCCGACGTAACTACTTATCCGAACTCTTTTGCCCTTGTTTTGGACTCTATTTTGCATGATTTGAATGGAACTAACCCGGACTGACGCTATTTTCAGCAAAATTGCCTTGGTTTTATTTTTGTGCAGTAATAAAAGTTCTCAGATTGACCTAAATATTTGTGGAGATCAATTTTGGATTTAATAAAAAATACTGGCGAAAGAAACTACCAAAGAGGGGCCACCCCTAGGCCACAAGCCTGCAGGGCGCGCCCCCTAGGTCGTGCCCCCTGTCTTGTGGGGTCCACGAGGCTCCATCGATCTTGTTTCCACTCCTATATATTCCCATCCACGGAGAAAAAAATCGAAGAGAAGAGTTCATCACGTTTTACGATACGGAGCCACCGCCACCTCATGTTCTTCCTCGGGAGGGCAGATCTGGAGTGTGATTTGGGCTTCGGAGAGGGGAAATCGACACCGTCATCATCACCAACCATCCTTCATCACCAATTTCGTGATGCTCTCCATCGTTCGTGAGTAATTCCATCGTAGGCTTACTGGATGGTGATGGGTTTGATGAGATCTATCATGTAATTGAGTTAGTTTTGTTAGGGTTTGATCCCTAGTATCCATTATGTTCTCAGATTGATGTTGCTATGACCTTGCTATGCTTAGTGCTTGTCACTAGCGCCCGAGTGCCATGATTTCAGATCTGAACCTATTATGTTTTCATGAATATATATGAGTTCTTGATCCTATCTTGCAAGTTATAGACACCTATTACGAGTTATGACCTGCATCCCCCACGGTGACAATAACTGGGTGATTACCGTAGTTTGAGGAGTTCATGTATTCACTAAGTGTTAATGCTTTGATCTGGTTCTCTATTAAAAGGAGGCCTTAATATTCCTTAGTTTCCATTAGGACCCCGCTGCCATGGGATGGTAGGACAAAATATGTCATGCAAGTTCTTTTCCATAAGCACGTACGACTATATATGGAATACATGCCTACATTACATTGATGAATTGGAGGTAGTTCTGTATCACCCTATGTTATGACTCTTGCATGATGAGTGCCATCCGACATAATTATCCATCACCAATCCATTGCCTACGAGCTTTCCACATATTGATCTTTGCTAAGTTACATTTCCGTTGCCACTGTTACAATCACTACAAAACTGCTACTGTCACGTTTTCCACAGTTACCGTTACTTCCATACTACTTTGCTGCATATATGAAGTCTTTCAGGTGTGGTTGAATTGACAACTCAGCTGCTAATACTCGAGAATATACTTTGGCTCCCCTTGTGTTGAATCAATAAATTTGGGTTGAATACCCTACCCTTAAAAACTGTTGTGATTCCCTAAACTTGTGGGTTATCGATGGTACCCATCTATGATGGGGTCTATGACAAGGGCAGCCGACCCTTGATACGTCTCCAACGTATCTATAATTTTTTATGGTTCCATGCTATTTTCTTGGCAAACTTTGGATGTTTTGTATGCCTTTTATATCTTTTTTGGGACTAACTTATTAACTCAATGCCAAGTGCTAGTTCCTGTTTTTTCCTTGTTTTTGACCCTTTTCAGAGGAGAATATAAAACGGAGTCCAAACGGAATAAAACCTCCGAAAAGACTTTTTCCGGAACAGAAGATACGCAGAGAGCTTGAGAACCAAGGCAGAGGGCACCAGGGGAGGCCACAAGCCCCCTAGGCGCGGCCTAGGGGCGCCTAGTAGGCTTGTGGGCCCCTTGTGGCTCCTCTGCCCTACTTCTTCCGCCTATAAATCTCCGAAAAATCCAAAACCACGGGAAGGATCCACGAAAATACTTTCCCACCGCTGCAAGCTTCTGTCTCCGCAAGATCCAATCTAGGGCATGTTCTGGTGCCCTGCCGGAGGGGGGATTCGGATACGGAGGGCTTCTTCATCAACACCATTGCCTCTCCGATGATGCGTGAGTACTTCACCATAGACCTTCGGGTCCATAGCTAGTAGCTAGATGACTTCTTCTCTCTATTGGATCTTCAATACAAAGTTCTCCATGATCTTCATGGAGGTCTATCCGATGTAAAGTTCTTTTGTGTTGTGTTTGTCGAGATCCGATGAATTGTGGATTTATGATCAGATTATCTATGAATCTTATTTGAGTTTCTTCTGATCTCTTATATGCATGATTTCATATCCTTGTAATTCTCTTCAAGTTGTGGGTTTTGTTTGGCCAACTTGATCTATGATTCTTGCAATGGGAGAAGTGCTTGGTTTTGGGTTCATATTGTGCGGTGACCTCACCCAGTGACAGAAGGGGTAGCGAGGCACGCATCATGTTGTTGCCATCAAGGGTAAGAAGATGGGGTTTATATCTAATGCATGAATTTATCCCTCTACATCATGTCATCTTGCTTAAGGCGTTACTCTGTTTGTCATGAACTCAATACACTAGATGCATGTTGGATAGCGGTCGATGTGGGGAGTAATAGTAGTAGATGCAGAAAGTATCGGTCTACTTGTCTCGGAAGTGATGCCTATATGTATGATCATTGCCTTACATATCGTCATGACTTTGCGCGGTTCTATCAATTTCTCGACAGTAATTCGTTCACCCACCGTAATATTTTCTATCTTGAGAGAAGCCTCTGGTGAACACTATGGCCCCCGGGTCTACTTCACATCATATTTTCAGCTCTACACTTTTACTTTGTTGCACTTTCCGCCTTCAGATCTCACCTTGCAATCAATCGTGAAGGGATTGACAACCCCTTTGTAGCGTTGGGTGCAAGTTTGCTGTTTTTGCGCAGGTACATTGGTGCCTCATCTTGATACTCCTACTGGATTGATACCTTGGTTTTCGAACCGAGGGAAATACTTACTGCTACTGTGCTGCATCACCCTTTCCTCTTGAAGGGAAAAAACCAACGCAAGCTCAGGATCTGGTTCTTTTTGGATAGGAACCGATTCCAAAATTCTCTCGCCAATTCGCCCGCCTTTTGGATGATGTTACTCAGGCCGTAGGAATCCGTCAATCGGACATAAGTTCTTGAAAATTAGACAGGAAGGCTTCCACCATGCAAACGTCGTAGGTGGATGTGGCAGTCCACCACGAGATATTTATAGGGGCGGGTCATCGGCCTCATCATCCATGTCTTCAACCTCCCCGGAGGCGTAATCCAACATGTCAGTTTAATCTTCGCTGGTGGCTACCAAGTGGGTGGTGAGTGGGCCGTAAAATTCCTCATAATCCTCATACACACCGATCCGAGTATAGGTCGGGCTCATGCCGTCCGCGATTTTCAATGACTGGATCTGGTCGACCGTCTCATTTAACATCGAGAGATTGTCCTTAACGATCTCTTGATATTTTCGGAGTTGACCTCCGTGGCTTCCACGAGGGACGCGTATTCGGCAATGGTCGTTTACTATTTCTTGGGCACTGAGGTCGGGTCCATGCACATAGTCAAATTTTCGACAAAGTGGGAAACGAGGGCATGGCCGGGTAATATACCCGAAGTCAAGGATTCGGGATTTTGGGGCTCATTAGATGAAACCGTGATCTTAGCAGGGAAAAGATTGCCCCAGGAGTTGGCGGAGAATTTGAGATTCCCGAACCTTATCTCCTGACCGGGGACAAAGCCTCCAATCCGGCCGATGCAGCCGATCGGGTTGGTGCGCAGCATGAAGATGCCGAACGCGAGAACCTGACGAGGAATGAGGCTGACCACGTTGCTGATTCGATCACTTATGATTAAGCGAGCCATCAATCCTTTCGGTGATCTCACAACGGAACTCTCAATGAAAGCACCAATGTCGGTGTCAAAACTTGCGGATCTCGGGTAGGGGGTCCCGAGCGGTGGACCTTTAATCGATGGGTTATAGGGCATGAAGGAGACAGTGTTTACCCAGGTTCGGGGCCTCTTGAGGATGTAAAACCATATGTCCTGCATGATTATATTTATGTGGATGAGAATTACACAGTTGATATACCTCGAGATCGTATGAGCTAAAACCTTAGATGAGTCAACCTGCCTATACGGATGAAACTCTCTGGTTTATATAGACACCACGGGTTCCAAGGGTTACATACAACCGACCTCCAGCCGGGAGCAGATGAGCCGATCTAGCCTACTTAACTTGGATGACATGCCAGTCTTCAGAGCTTTCCAACCTGAACATGAGGTTTTCACATAATCAGGTCTTCAACAACACGACCCATTAGGTTGTCCTATAAGAGACGTGCCGAACGTCCGAGGACCCCTTAGTCCTAGAATACCTCAGTAGCCCCCGAACTGGCCTCCAACACCGATGTATATGGTCTTCGACATTTCCTCGTATCTAGAGTAATCGGCTTGCAAGGCGAGTTCCCTTCATGTTCGGATGGTTTCGACTTGATCGTTTGGTAATGTCGTGCCTTTAAAACAATCATTGCTTAATTTGAAGGCTTAAAATCTCGGGTGTGAACAGTTCCTCATCTAATAGCCTTTCTGACGAATGGTCAAGGTAACCAGTTATGAAAAACTTGATTGGTTCGACGCCGCTTTCCCATGAGCATGTCTTATCAATGAGGAGATCGTGCCCCGTGTTTAAGGGGATACGAATAATGGTCTGGGTTATCCTGCGCGCGTTCAATGACGTGGTTGTTTCGGGAAGTGGCAGGGCTTGCGGCATAGTAAACGGGAACCCTTGGTCTTACGACCCCCCATAAAAGATCAAAAACATCCTCAAAGCCACCAAAGGCATTCCAGACTTGACCCTCCTTTCATTCAAGCTCTAAGAGCACAAATGCATTTCATTTTCTGTCCTGACCCAGCCGCCCTTCCCCAAGCTCAGCCATGGCCCGTCGGGCTCCCAAGGCAAGTGGGAGGTCTCATGCGTCTCCGACAAGGATACCCGGGAGTTGGAGCTCGCCGGATATCTCTGGCCCAACATTGCCCACCGTGCGCCGGAGGAAGACCAGGTGGTGCCTACACCGATGCCAAGCGAGAGGGTGGTGTTCGTTCCCCACTTCATCCGAGGACTAGGCTTCCTACTCCATCCGTTTGTCACGGCCCTGATGTTCTTCTATGGATTAGATTCTCACGATCTTCCCCCAAACTCGTTTATGCACATCTCAGCTTTTATGACCATTTGTGAGGCCTTCCTGCGGGTTCAATCGCACGATTTAGATAAGAGTTGTGTGTGCGATGTGTGGCATACGGTTCACTCCAATGAACTGTCTACGATGAGGCATAACAACAGAAACATGCGGCTACATGAAGGTGTGTGTGCGATATACGCCATACAATTCACTCATATGAACTGTTTGTGATTTGGCAACACAACAGAAATGGCTAGCCAGATCAAGGTGTGTGCGATATACAACATACGGTTAACTCGAACAAACTGTTTTTGATTAGGAAACACAATAGAAATGGTTTAGTTTAACAAGATGTGTATGATATGCGGCATATAGTGTGGCACCCCGATTCAACGAGTCGGATTACCAGTGTTTCCAACCCAGAGATCATGTCTTCTGGAAACACTCAACAACTTGGCACAGAACATAACTGACTTTATTGATATCATAATGTTACAAGAGCATATCTTACAATGATAGCAAGGCCAAAGGCACCCTTGGTACAACACAATATCTACATAATTTATGAGACATAGTGGGGCCTCGAAACTACTAAGTACTTTTACGGCGTAGCGGAATATAGCGGCAACCCCATACACAGGGACACTGATGTGGACACTTCCTAGTACGCATCATCAGGACTTCCGTCCTCGGCTTCTCCTGCATCTGGCATGATACGCCAGGTGAGTACTTTGAATGTACTCGCAAGCTCATAATAACCAAGCAATGCAGCAAACAATAGCATGGCAACAAATGAAGAATAATACCGCTTGACTTTATAATAGCCACTTACTCATGTCCGGGGTTGTCTCACAACCACCGGAATGCTCATCAAGCATCTCCACTCAACTTGAGAGTTCTTCCATCATTACTAACATCCACACGGGTGACCATCTACTGAGGTCTCGTCGGTCCGTGCATTTCCGTGGACACGGCTATTTGAATAGTTTTTACACTCTGCAGAGGTTGCACACTTTACCCATACTCCGGAGCACTGACCTCGTGATCCCATTCGGGTGGACTAGCATTCCTCCAACGCAACTTGTCTGGCCCGTGACTCTCTCATTATATCCCTGGCAACCACTCCCTTCCGGAGTCCTGCCCTGGGTGGCCCTGTGTCCTCATGACACCTGTGTCCTCATGACACCTGTGTCCTCATGACACCTGCCATCGTCGTGGCCAAACAAACTGTCCCAAACGGGGACGGGCCCAACGCATCTTAACTGGGCTCACAGAGTTATCATCGCCCACTGGGCCAAGGTGGCACGCGTTCATAACCCTCCCTCTTTGGGGCATATCGGTGAGAGATCACGCGGACATCCCAAGTCACGACCTTCCCATACCGGCAAGAGGTGGTTGTACTATTATGCCCGGTCAGGTGACTCATGATCATCCACCATATCATAGCAACCATAGTAAATCATAATCATAAGCATATATCTCTATATGATCATTTATTAAATCATTATTTTCTTAGCAAGTTAAGCAAGTTTAATGCATGAGGATGTGAGCTATGTTATGCAAAACTACATCACATGGATATGATGGCTTGCCTTGATCAGTGGGGTTGTTCAAATACTCCTGGTCTTCAAAGTTTCCCTCTGAAAATGTATTTGAAATAGCAAAAGAAAAGGGAAAAGCATTAAATACCTTTTTATTAACCAGAAATTCTATGAGTGTGGGAAAAATACCAAAATTAACCAGATTGTAAAGAATTTCAATACAAACCCAATGCAAAAAGAATCAAGTGATTTGGACTTGTAGATAAAAAGATTTAAATGATCAAAGTTTCTGTTAAAACTGAAATAAATAAAAGAAAAGAAAACCTGGGGGGGACGTCGAAGGCGTAGAGTGGAGGGGCGCCTCCACTTAAAGCTTCGGCCGCAGGCCACAACCCCTGGCTGGTGGGGCCTGCCTTTTTTTTAAACAGAGAGAGAGGAGGGGACCAGAGGAGGGCGGCTCACCGGCGATAGGGATGGCGGCGAGGCTGGGAGATGACGGGAATGGAACGGGCGCTCGACGGAGGTCCTCCTTGTACCCGTAGCTCCTCCGGAGGTGGACGGACGATGTCGCCCCTCTTTCTCCGACGGGTGGAGGCTACGGTGGTCGTCGACGGCGATGGTTCCTGCAGGGATTCAACTCTTCGACGGCTCGAGGAGCACCATAGGGACCCAAGGAACACACTGGTGGCCTTGGATTGGACTATAGAGGGGCGGAGGAGGCTGGTGACAGAGGGGATTTGGCAGTGGAGCAACTCGTCGGAGCTGAGGGAGACGAGCTCCCGGCTCTTGCTGGGGGCTCTAGGGCTAATCCAGAGGTGGAGGAGAGGGGTGGGAGCTAGGAGGGGTTCAGACAGCGCCTTAAATAGGCCAGCGAAGA
Organism: Hordeum vulgare subsp. vulgare; assembly: GCF_904849725.1. Classification (NCBI taxonomy): domain Eukaryota; kingdom Viridiplantae; phylum Streptophyta; class Magnoliopsida; order Poales; family Poaceae; genus Hordeum; species Hordeum vulgare. Next base: position 317,657,211 of record NC_058523.1, read on the forward strand.
GCGCTGCCGAGCTCTCCCAAAGCGGTGAGGATCGGGCTTGCCACTGGAGCAAGGACGGCGAGCTGGCTGTCGCGGCACGGTGGTGAGGTGATGGAGGAGGTCAGGGGAGCGACAAGACGAGTCCGGAACCATTAATGGTGTGCAGACGACCACAGTGGCTGAAGCCCACTGTGTTGCCCGTGGCGGAGCTTGGACGGGAGCGCCGACGGCCTTACCCGGTGAACCAGAGGGTTCAGGAGGTGCCACGCGGCTACAAGGGACCTCGTCAGCGCTTCAGACAAGGGGGGCAGCGATTGATGGCTCGGGGCAGCTCGGCTGTCACTGGAGTTGCGCACAACGTGCTCTGTGGCATGCCAACACCGTGATCACCACGGTTGCGACCACCCTGATGCCACGCAAGCCTTGAGACCTTGTCCATAGCGTCGGCCAGCCCTCCATTAGTCACCATCCACTGCTAGCCTAAGCATACAAGCTCTGCTACGACTAGGAAAATCATCAACACGTTCTGCCAGCACACTTTGGGAGGTTCTGGAGCTCAACAGGGTTGGGATTAGAGCAAACTAAGATGTCTAATGGAATCAGCATAGAAAAGACTCTAAACTGGCACACTGTGGCAAGGTTTGAATATCAAATGAATATAGTTCCTTTGTAAACCACCTTTCTGGTCCAGAACACAAATGTGCTTCTAGCACACAATTGAAAGCTTTGCTACTAGTGTCTTTTGGTGGGGAAGTGTCTTTTGGTGGTGCACACATGCCCAAATATTTGCAGCTTCATTGTACACTCCTAGCTGGCACTTCCTTCACAAAGGTCCTGTTTTAGCAGAAACTTAGCAGAGTGTTTTTGCTTGAAATTTGTACTGGGCCATGGGATGTTTTTACATATTGGAACCATATATGATCCCTAGTAACTCTAGGTATTTATTGGGAATTTTTCAAAACAGGAATCATAGGGTTGCTTCACAAAGGGATAATTCTGGTCAGACAATAAATAATTATTCTGGCCATAATTATCCATTGGACAAAGAAATAACATATTTTGTAATCATATAGCATCGAGAAACTGTTGCAAAAGTTTTGGGTCTTAAAGCTCATCCAAGCTATAGGTTGCTTCACAACCCATCGTGATGGCATAATTCCCAAAATAAAAAATAGAATTATTTAATGAAAGAAAATATTGCAAATAAATCTCAGAAGGGTTTTAGTATGAAGCAAATGGTTTTTGGTTGTTTGAGACAAGAATTAAAAGATTTCATAATCCAACTTGCTTTGAGAACTTGAAAATCCACCAATTTGCAAGTGCTTTTCAAAATATTTTGAAAAGAAAAGGTTTGAAAAATCAGGGTGTTACAAACCTACCCCCCTTAGGATGAATCTCGTCCTCGAGATTCGGTTGCTCAGGGAACAAGTATGGATATGCGGATCTCAAGAAATCTTCTCTCTCCCATGTAGCTTCTTCCTCAGTATGGTGTTCCCATAGTACTTTATAAAACTTAAGCACCTTCCTTTTGGTAGTTCTTTCCATCTCATCCAAGATTCTGACGGGTTTCTCCTCATAGGTCAGATCCTTAGCCAATTCTAGCTCACTCATATCTGCCTGCTTAATTGGAGGTGCAATACAGTTTCTTAGCTGTGAGATATGAAAGACATCGTGCACATCTGACAATTCGGGTGGTAGCTCTAAATGATAGGCGACTCTGCATCTTCTTGCCATCACTAGAAAGGGACCGATATATCTCGGTGCGAGCTTTCCCCATGTGCGAAACCTTCTCATTCCTTTCATGGGGGTTACTCGGAGATAGGCATATTCTCCTGGTTCAAAGGTCACTTCTCGGTGCTTTGGATCATAGTAGCTTTTCTGGCGGGACTTGGCTGCTTGAAGGCGTTAATAAATATCTTTGACCTGTTTCTCGGCCTCCAGCATCAAGTCGGTTCCAAATATGCGACTGTCTCCTATCTGTGACCAATTCAACGGGGTTCGACACTTCCTGCCATACAATGCTTCAAAGGGTGACATCTTTAGGCTTGTTTGATAGCTATTGTTGTAGGAAAATTCTGCATAGGGTAGGCTATCTTCCCATTTGGGCCCATGGGTGAGGGCACATGACCGAAGCATGTCCTCTAGTATTTGATTCACTCTTTCTGTCTGTCCATACAAATCTTTGGTTTTTCTTGAGCAATTCCGTCAATGGTTTGGCTATCTTGGAAAAGCCTTTTATGAATCGTCGATAATAGCCTGCCAATCCCAGGAAGCTGCGAACTTCAGTCACCAAGACTGGTGTCTTCCAATTTAGCACTGATATTACCTTACTGGGGTCGATAGCCACACCTTGCTCTGACAGGATGTGTCCCAAAAATCCTACTTCCTTCAGCCAGAACTCGCATTTACTGAACTTAGCGTACAATTGATGGGATCTCAGTCTTTCCAAGACAACACGGAGGTGACGCTTGTGATCCTCTTCGTCTTTAGAATATATCAGTATATCATCAATGAACACTACCGGGAACTTGTCTAGGAAATCCATGAAGACCTTGTTCATCATACTCATGAAATAGGCTAGAGTATTTGTCAGACCAAATGACATGACCGTGAACTCACACAGGCCATATCGGGTAGTGAACGCTGTCTTGGGTATATCTTCCTTTCTGATTTTGAGTTGATGATACCCAGTCCCAAGGTCAATCTTGGAGAACACTCGTGCTCCACTCAACTGGTCGAATAGGTCATCGATGCATGGTAGAGGGTACTTGTTCTTAATAGTGACCTCATTTAGCTGACGATAGCCTATGCACATCCGCAAACTTCCATCCTTCTTTTTGACGAATAGAACTGGTGATCCCCATGGTGAGATGCTTGGGCGAATGTATCCTTTCTGCAGTAACTCGTCCAACTGTTTCTTCACCTCTACCAATTCTGGTCCTGACATACGGTAGTATTTCTTGTAAATTTGGGCGGTACCAGGAACTAATTCGATTGCGAACTCCAACTCCCGGTCCGGTGGCATTCTTGGCAATTCCTCGGGGAACACATGTGGAAATTCACATACTAGTGGAATCAAGTTCAAATCCGTGACATCTGTTTGGTATGCCATTCCGTTCCTTGTCTTCATGTTGTTGGCGATAAACTGGATGGTTTTACTGGTCGGATTAACCAGTGTCACAGTTCTGGTGGCACAATTGATGCACACTTGATGGGGTGTCAACCAATCCATCCCTAGTATTACATCTAATACCGAGGATTCGATGGAAATTAGTGCAGCTGGAAAGGTAACTCCTTGTATCCGTATTTCCAGATCCCGGTATACGAGATTTGTTCTGAGCATGGAGCCACGGGATTGTACCACCATGATTTTATCCAACAATGAAGGGGAAAATTGGTGTATGGCGGCAAAACTCCTTGAAATAAATGAGTGGGAAGCCCCGGAATCAAATAAAACTATTGCTGGTATGTTGTTAACACAGAACATACCGATGACGACTTCTGGAGCTTCGCATGCTTCTTCGGCAGAGATATGGTAGACGCGTCCTTGAGTAACCTTAGAGTTAGGGCGGTGTAAAATAGTGTTGATCTGCGGTTTGATGTCGGAGGATGGCTTTCCGCCATTGATGGGGCACTGCTTTGCACAGTGTCCACTTTGGCCACAAGTAAAACAGGTGTTGTTGCGGCGACAATCCTCTAGCACTGGCTGCTTGCCGAAGGCCTTGTTCTGGCTCACTGTCTTGGTAGTGTTGTTACTGTTGTTCCAAGTGGGCTTGTAGACAGTTGTGTTTGGCTGCCAGGTACGCGGATTTTGTGCAACCTGCTCCTTGTTGTCCTTCTTGGGTTCAATCTTCCTCTTGCGGTAATCGTATCCGGTCTTAAGCTCTCGCTCGGCTATGAACGCTTTGTTTACCAGCGTCTGGAAGTCTGGAAAGTCGAGCATACAAAGCTAACAACGGAGGGTATGGTTAAGACCGCCTAGGAAGCGATCAACCTTCATTTGCTCAGTGGATACCTCATGGGTCGAGTATCGTGCCAGATTGTTAAACTTGTTCAGATACTCAGCTACCGTCATGTTTCCTTGTGTAAGGGCAAGGAATTCTCTTTGCTTCACCTTCATAATACCCGTGGGAATATGATATTTGCGGAATGCTTCCTTGAATCTTTCCCATGTAATCTCTTCTCCACAGGGCCACGTTATCTTAGTATTATCCCACCATATAGTTGCTGGCCCTTCCAGGTAGTGAGCGGCAAAGGGTACCTTGTCGGCTTCCTCACAACAGGCTATTTCTAGCTTCTTCTCCATAGTCCTTATCCATTCGTCGGCTTCAATCAGATCCGCAGCTTGACCAAAATTGGGAGGCTTAGTACGCTGAAAATTCGACAACCTGGATCGTGCCCCGTTGTGGTTGTTCTGGCCTACCATAGCTTGCATGCTTCTCAGGAATTCCATGAGATCCTGATTCCTCTTTTCCTCAAACACTCTCATAATCTACTCAGTACTTGGTGCCTGGGATGGTGGAGGCAGTTGATCTTCTGGTGGTTGACCTACCTGCCTGGCAGACCGACGAATGGGGGTTCCATTGTTGCCTTGGCTACAACTTCCTTTCATCCTAAATTATTGTTCCCATTGCAAAGTACCGAATCGATGAGCAACATCCGTAAGGGAAAAGCATGGTCATAAAACACCAAAGAAATCCTCATGAAAGGCAAATAAGCAAAGAACATAACTATACAATGCACATTAACATCACAATTGGCAAGCTAGTAGGGGAACATATCATGACTAGACTGCTCACACGGCAGTTGACATATGCAAAGATGCATGCTCAACAACTCCAACCTCTGCTCTAGTGGCGCGGATGGCACGAACACTGGAAGACCACCGACTCCTCGTCGTCTGATCTAGAGTCAGATTCTAAACTGATGATGTTGACCTCAATCTCCAGAGCCAAGGCTACGCGGCGACGCTGACGAGACGGTCCTGCTTCCGAGGGAGCATGACGCCTCAGCATCGGGGCAACAGGAGTAGCAAGGAGTGAGGCCCACTCAAAATGAGTCTCACGGCGACTGCCATATGAAGTGCCTGTCGGTGCTGAAGAATTGGATGGGATCTCAAATCCAGGTGGTGGTGGAACTGGTGGTGCATCTGGGGGTGGAACAGAAGACTGGGGTGGGGGTGGCACTGTAGTTGCAATGACAAGTGCTGCCCGAAGACGGGATAGCTCCTCTGCCACGGACAAGATCGTACGATAGCTGGCACTCACATAGCGAGATAGCACAGCAGTCGCACGGTCACATGCCAGGTCTACGGGAGCAAAAATGACTCGCCCTGTCGAAGGCGACAAGGTGGGGTAATGGAAGAAACCTGGATGAGTCTGCATCTCCACCTCGTGGTAGCGCAAGTCAGTGAGAGCCTCCACCGCAGCAAACTGGATTGCCATCTCTGGAGTAGAAGCCATTCCACCCTTAGTAGAGCAAGAATAGCTGCCAATATCCGAGCTGACAACCAGGTAAGCTTGAGCATGGAACTCGTATACGGACTCGGCAAGCTGCTCCCGAAACACCTGGTACACTGGTTCCTCGCCATGCGGGTACAGTCGAAACCAGACGTTCTGCAGCAGTGCTGTGAAGGAGGACGGTGCAGGCTCATACTGGAAATGATATGGAACTGGTGCCATCTAAACTCACAAAGCCAAAGGTTAGTAACACAATGAATCATGATGCATGCCATGCAACAATCAAATGCATCATCCAAATGCAACAAGCAAATGCATACTCACGACCCTGTACTACTCGTTGTGCTAACGCGGGTACTTGGATGTCCTACAGTCAGCCTGGCTCTGATACCAAGCATTGTGGCACCCCGATTCAATGAATCGGATTACCAGTGTTTCCAACCCACAAATCATGTCTTCTGGGAAAACTCAACAACTTGGCACAAAATAGAACTGACTTTATTGATATCATGTTACAAGAGCATATCTTACAATGATAGCGAGGCCAAAGGCACCCTTGGTACAACACAATATCTACATTATTTACGAGACATAGTGGGGCCTCGAAACTACTAAGTACTTTTACGGCTTAGCGGAATATAGCGGCAACCCCATACACAGGGACACTGATGTGGACACTTCCTAGTACGCATCATCAGGACCTTCGTCCTCGGCTTCTCCTGCATCTGGCATCATACGCCAGGTGAGTACTTTGAATGTACTCGCAAGCTCATAATAACCAAGCAATGCAGCAAACAATGGCACGACAACAAATTAAGAATAATACCGCTTGACTTTATAACAGCCACTTACTCAGACAACCCCGGAATGCTCATCAAGCATTTCCACTCAACTTGAGAGTTCTTCCATCATTACTAACATCCACACGGGTGACCATCTACTGAGGTCTGGTCAGGCTGTCCATTACTATGGACACGACTATTCGAATAGTTTTTACACTCTGCAGAGGTTCACACTTTACCCACACTTTGGAGCACTGACCTCGTGATCCCATTCGGGTGGACCAGCAATGCTCCAACGCAACTTGTCTGTCCCGTGACTCTCTCATCATATCCCCGGCAACCACTCCCTTCCGGAGTCCTTCCCTGGGTGGCCATGTGTCCTCATGACACGTGTGTCCTCATGACAACTTAGCAAGTTCAGCAAGTTTAATGCATGAGGATGTGAGCTATGTTATGCAAAACTACATCACATGGATATGATGGCCTGCCTTGATTAGTGGGCTTGTTCAAACACTCATGGTCTTCAAAGTTTCCCTCTCAAAATGTATCTGAAATAGCAAAAGAAAAGGGAAAAGCATTAAATACCTTTTTATTAACCAAAAATTCTATGAGTGTGGGAAAATACCAAAATTTACCAGATTGTAAAGAATTTCAATACAACCCCAATGAAAAAAGAATCAAGTGATTTGGACTTGTAGATAAAAAGATTTAAATGATCAAAGTTTCTGTTAAAAACTGAAATAAATAAAAGAAAAGAAAACCTGGGGGGCTCGTCGAAGGCGTAAAGTGGAGGGGCGCCTCCACTTAACACTTCGGCCGCAGGCCACAGCCCCTAGCAGGTGGGGCCTGCCTTTTTTAAAACAGAGAGAGGGGAGGGGAACAGAGGAGGGAGGCTCACCGACGATGCTCACCGGCGATAGGGATGGCGGTGAGGCTGGGAGATGAGGGGAATGGAACGAGCGCTCGACGGTGATCCTCCTTGTACCCGTAGCTCCTCCGCAGCTGGACGGACGGTGTCGCCCCTCTTTCTCCGACGGGTGGAGGCTACGGTGGTCGTCGACAGCGACGGTTCCGGCAGGGATTCAACTCTCCGATGGCTCGAGGAGCACCAGAGGGGCGGAGGAGGCTGGCGACATAGGGGATTTGGTGGCGGAGCAACTCGCCGGAGCTGAGGGAGACAAGCTCCTGGCTCTTGCTGGGGGGCTCTAGGGCTAATCCAGAGGTGGAGGAGAGGGGTGGGAGCTAGGAGGGGTTCGTGAAGCGCCTTAAATAGGCCAGCGACAAGCGTTGCCGAGCTCTCTCGAAGCAGCGAGGCTCGGGCTTGCCAGTGGAGCAAGGATGGCGAGCTGGCTGTCACGGCACGGTGGTGAGGTGATGGAGGAGGTCAGGGGAGCGACGAGACGGGTCCGGAGCCATTAATGGCGTGCAGACGACCACAGTGGCTGAAGCCCACTGTGTTGCCCGTGGCAGAGCTTGGCCGTGACGCCGGCGGCCTTCCCCGGCGAACCAGAGGGTTCGGGAGGTGCCACGCGGCTACCAGGGACCTCGTCGGCGCTTCAGACACGGGGGGCAGCAATTGACGGCTCGGGGCGGCTCAGCTGTCACTTGAGCTGCGCAAAGCACGCTCTGTGGCATGCCAACACCGTGATCACCACGGTTGCGGCCACCCTGATGCCACGCAAGCCTTGGGACCTTGGCCATAGCGTCGGCCAGCCCTCCATTAGTCACCATCCAGTGCTAGCTTGAGCATACAAGCTCTGCCGCGACTAGGAAAATCATCAACAAGTTCTGCGAGCAGACTTTGGGAGGTTCTGGAGCTCAACAGGATTGGGATTAGAGCAAACTAAGATGTCTAATGGAATTAGCATAGAAAAGACTCTAAACTGGCAAACTTTGGCAAGATTTGAAGATCAAATGAATATAGTTCCTTTGTAAACCACCTTTCCGGTCCATAACACAAATGAGCTTCTGGCACTCAATTGCAAGCTTTGCTACCAGTGCCTTTTGGTGGGGAAGTGTCTTTTGGTGGTGCACACATGCCCAAAATTTTGCAGCTTCATTCTGCACTCCTAGCTCGCACTTCCTTCACAAAGGTCCTGTTTTAGCAGAAACTTAGCAGAGTGTTTTTGCTGAAAATTTGTACTGGGCCATGGGATGTTTTTACATATTGGAACCATATATGATCCCTAGTAACTATAGGAATTTATTGGGAATTTTTCAAAACAGGAATCATAGGGTTGTTTCACAAAGGGATAATTCTGGTCAGTTAATAAATAATTATTCTGGCCATAATTATCCATTGGACAAAGAAATATTTTTGCATATTTTGGAATCATATAGCATTGAGAAAATGTTGCAAAAGTTTTGGGTCTTAAAGCTCATCCAAGCTATAGGTTGCTTCACAACCCATAGTGATGGCATAATTCCCAAAATAGAAAAAGAGAATTATTTAATGAAAGAAAATATTGCAAATAAATCTCAGAAGGGTTTTAGTATGAAGCAAATGGTTTTTGGTTGTTTGAGACAAGAATTCAAAGATTTCATAATCCAACTTGCTTCAAGAACTTGAAAATCCACCAAATTGCAAGTGATTTTCAAAATATTTTGAAAAGAAAAGGTTTGAAAAATCAGGGTGTTCAATACAGTTCACATAGATGAACTGTTTGCGATGAGCAAAAAGAAGACAAACGATTTGGGCTGAGAAAATATAAGACATGCAGTTACTACCGTTAATTCGTGTGCGATTCCGTGTGTAGAATTTTTTTTTGCAAAATGTAAGGTAGTTAACCATCCAAATAACAACATGATTGCATAACCTAATTAAGCATCCAAATATATAAGTGACTACACACATAACATTGGCGTACACCTAAATACACTATTACATACATTATAAACTTAGCCTGCTAAAATTATAAATATTTTGGCATAGAGTGAGTATGGGAGATGATCAATACATCATTTACTTCCTTTGAAGCTTGCCGTGACCGCTCTGCTTGTGGCTCGATCCCTCGATGTATTCATGTTGCAGGCAGTTCCTCATGTGAACGATGCGCCTGCACATCTCATAGCATGTGGACGCTTCCTTGGCTGTGGTCTAGAAGTGATGTTCATCTAGTCTCTTCACCCAGGCCATGTGCTAGAAAGGCTTGTTCTTCTTGCACTCAGCCTTCATGCCTCCGTAGTAGGATTCGATGATGACCTCGGCCAAGTCAACATGGGACTCCTTGTCCTTCTTGGTGCCCCAGATCTTGTAGTGGTTGCGGATGTCAACAAGCTTCTGGCAGGCCAAGCCCGAAGTGTTGAGAACCTTTCAATCGTTGGTGGTGTCCACCGTAAAGAACCTATAGTCGGGGCTGTTGAGAAACCTGGTGAAACGCTTGCAAGGCACTATGGCCAGACAGTAGTGGTAGAGAGAACATGATGGTGCACACACAAGTGGGCGACGATAACCTTCTGATCATGCCCGACATGACCGCCAGAGTAAGCATGTTCAAAGCCAACCACTTTGTACCTGTCATCCTCAGCAAGCAACCGCTCCATAGTGTTGATAGAGTCCTCCACCATGACCAGGTCATTGGTGTACACTACCGGGAGGTCCACCTTCCTCATGTGGGTCTCCACAAGATTCACACCAAACTCCATTGCAGCGCCGCTAGATATACTCTCTGTATGCTTATTGTGTTGTGGGGCATGATCGAAAGCGTGAAGCGAATATGGTTAATGGTCGTGGGTATAAATGGGGGCCAGACGTCCTAGAAAACTGGCAAGGGGCGACGCGCGTGGCGCAACCGCATGCATATGGAGCCCCAAATGTGATCGTGGGTAGGCCCCTATCGTTGGCAGAGCATCATGCAATTCACTCGAACAACCTATTTTTGATTAGGGAACACTGCAGAAATGGTTCAACTTAACAAGATGGGTTGTGCGCCGGCCCCAACCGCTAGCAGTGCGCATGCGAAGGGACGCGATCCAGTGCACCTTGGCGCCTAAGCAGCGAGCAGAGCACGTGGAGGGACACGAGCAGTGCGTGCCGCGGCCGCCTAAACGGCGAGCAAGCACATGCATAATTATTTCATATAGCAGTTGAACATAGCCATATGAAGGTATGTTTCGGGCTCCGAGCCGAGAACCATCAATGAATTTTGAGCTTGTTTCTCATCACATTCCAGCTTACCATGCAATAAGTAATTGCAAATCTGTTCACACTGATCAAACCTAAACTTGGTCACACTTAGCACTAGGCTATAAAAACTACCCACTCAAAAATTACTTCTCATTTGCTCTCCTCATCACCCACTAAATAGGTCTTTCCTGTCAAGTCATTCCGCCATGACCGGTAGTAGGAGTTTCGGGTCGACATATAACGAGGGAGCAAAGACCGAAGCCGCGGAAACACTAGAGATGTGTCGCCGCTGCATGGCAGACGCAACAAAGATGTCCCGACGTGCTGTAGAGCCCTCGGACGAGCTCTCACCAGCACTTGAGGGCTCTTGCAAGCGCACTCTATGCACTGGCGAACGCGAAGAAGTGGCGGTGCTGAAGTCCTCGGCCATTGACGGTGCTAGTCACGCTCGCCTGATTAGGTAGGAGGAGCTGGTCGATAGGTTGGTGAAGCTTCTCAAGATTAGAGATGCCTCAGCTGAGAAGGTGACTGGCCTTGTCATGCGACTCATGTGTGATAATGCAAATCTCCTTAGGGAGCTCACCAAGAAGGAGGAGGAGGCCGATGGCTGGAAGAAGCTGCATGAGCAGAGCAGTGCCTCGGGGATGACGCTGAATGCAGTCGTTGAGGAACTTATAGGTGACTTGAGTAATCTCCGCATTGAGCACGAGCAGGAGGTGCAGGAATCCATGGCTGATGTCAAGAAAATTTGTGATGATTTGAAGAAGGAGCTGGAAGAAGTCGTCATGCGGGGATCCAACAAGGAATAGAGACAGTAGCGACCCAGATCGTTGTGTGTGATTTACTTCTTCTCTTACCCCTGTGTTTTTCGTGCCTTCCCCCGTGTGGCATTTAAAATTATCAAGAATATGTAAGACAACTATTATTCACGCCATGGTAAATTAGTCGTCATATTATCCGTTGCCATTTTATTTTTTCATCGAATTATCTGTTGCCGCATGTGGCATTTTAAATTATCCAGAATACGAGTTGGAAACAAGCTAAAATCACATTCTCAGCGAGGCACGAGCAAAGCAAATGTTTAACATTGAGTGGGGACATGGTATCACAACAAAACACCCTCCATCAAAGTACTTTAATTAACCGCATGTTAAACAACAGCTCGAGCTGCTCGCACGCGTCCCGTCGAGCCTGCGCGGCGGACTCCTCGCGCTCGTCCCGTCAAATCAAACAGCTACACACAAGGCATCGACTATGGTTAATTTTTTGCACAAAATACAAATAGGACAATTGAACCAGGACCAAGGTATTACTCTCCAATAAAAAGAGGGATCCATGGTCGCACTTAAATCAGTACACGGATACACACAGTTCACAAAATGCAACCGTTTGCGATAGTAGCGCGTTAGCTATTTGTTCCAAAGGACCGCGTTGGCTATTAAACCGTGTGCTTGGTGTCAAATTGGACGATTTTTTACCACATCATATATGTGACATGTCATGAAACCATGCCAAGTTTCATGATTTTTGGGTGTGTTTTCGATTTACTAGGATCTATAAACCAAGATTCTCAATGTTTCAGTACGATGAGACCTATGTAATTGATTCCCATTCCTGCAACACGACCTAAACATGCACCCACGGACACATGTACTATTTTTCTAGCCATTTGGTGGAATCGGGCATCTATTCTAGTTCAGATTTGAATTAGTTACAAGGCGAGAAGAGGCAACAATTATCGTTTCGCCCACAAGGGGGCACGTTTCCCTATCGGAACCATGAGGGTTCTTGCGATAAGCTCCGGTTTGTAATAAAGATTGGCGCAAATTGGACAATTCTTTTACCATGACATATATGTGCCATTTTGTGACACCATACCAAGTTTCATGATTTTCTGGTGAGTTTTGGAATTACGGGGACATAAAAACCGAGATTCCTTATGTTTGAGGGAGCCTGGACACCGATACGGTTGTAATCCATTCCCATTCCTTGCATGGGACTTAATCATGCAACTATGACACATGTATGTTTTTTCTAAACATTTTAAGGCACTGGAGCATGTATTTGTAGTTTAGTTTTGAATTATAGACATTAAATGCCTAGAAAACTCAGTTAATGTATGAAAGGGAAAACGAACCTAATATAATTTCAAATTTCAGCACGAATCTCATGGTGTCCCATGTTGCGTGTAGAAAAAAATACAATGAGAGAAGAGGCAACAATTATCATTTCACCCACAAGGGTGGCACATTTCCCTGTCGGAACCGCGAGGGTTCTTGCGATAAGCTCTGGTTTGTAACAGGTTTGTAATAAAGATTGGCCCAAAAGGGACAATTCTTTTACCACGACATATATGTGCCATGTTGTGACACCATACCAAGTTTCATAATTTTTTCATGAGTTTTGGATTAAAGGGGACATAAAAACCAAGATTCCGACTGTTTGAGGACGAGCTAGGACACCGGTACGGTTGTAATCTATTCACATTCCTTGCATGGGACATAAACAAGCACCCAAGGACACATCTACGATTTTTCTAGACATTTTAATGCACCGGAGCATATATTTGTAGTTCAAATTTTAATTATGGACATTAAATGCCTAGAAAAATCAGTTAATGTATAAAAAGCCCAAACGAACCGTGAATAATTTCAAATTTTAGCACGAATTTCATGTTGTTCCATGTTGCATGTAGACAAAAGTACAAGGCGAGAAGAGGCAAAAATTATCATTTTGCCAACAAGGGGGGCACGCTTCCCTATTGGAACCATGAGGGTTCTTGCGATAAGCTCCGGTTTGTAAGAGGTTTGTAATAAAGATTGGCCCAAATTGGACAATTCTTTTACCAAGACATATGTGTACCATGTTGCGACACCATACCAAGTTTCATGATTTTCTAGTGAGTTTTGGAATTACGCGGAGATAAAAACCGAGATTCCGAGTGTTTGAGGCCGGGCGAGGACACTGATACGGATGTAATCCATTCACATTCCTTGCTTGGGACTTCAACATGCACCCAAGGACACACGTATGATTTTTCTAGACATTTTAATGCACTAGAGCATGTATTTGTAGTTCAGATTTGAATTATGGACTTTAAATGCGTGGAAAAATCAATTAATGTATAAAAAAGGCCAAAACAAACCATGAATAATTTCAAATTCAGCATGAATCTCATGTCGGTCCATGTTGCCTGTAGAAAAAATACAAGGCGAGAAGAGGTAGCAATTATCGTCTCGCCCACAAGGGGCACGTTTCGTTATCGGAACCACGAGGATTCTTGTGATAAGCTCTGGTTTGTAAGAGGTTTTTAATAATGATTGCCCCAAAATGGACAGTTCTCTTACCACGACATATATGTGCCATGTTGTGACACCATACCAAGTTTCATGATTTTCTAGTGAGTTTTGGATTAACGGGGACATAAAAACCGAGATCTCGAGTGTTTGAGGCCGAGCGAGGACACCAATACGGTTATAATACATTCCCATTCCTTGCATGGGACTTAAAGATGCACCCAATGACATATGTACAATTTTCTAGACATTTTAATACAGAGTATGTATTTATAGTTCAGATTTGAATTATGGAAATTAAATGCCTAGAAAACCAAATTAACATATAAAAAGGCCAAACGCACCCTGAATAATTTCAAATTTCAGCACCAAACTCATGTCGTTGCATGTTGCTTATAGAAAAAATACAATGCGAGAAGAGGCAACAATTATCATTTCACCCACAAGGGGTGGCACGTTTCCTTATCAGAACCGTGAGGGTTCTTGCGATAAGCTCCAGTTTGTACGAGGTTTGAAATAAAGATTGGCCCAAATTGGAAAATTCTTTTACCACGACATATATGTGCCATGTTATGACACCATACCAAGTTTCAAGATTTTCTAGTGAGTTTTGGATTTATGGGGATATGAAAACCGAGATTCCGAGTATTTGAGGCCGACATCGATACGGTTGTAATACATTCCCATTCCTTGAATGTGACTTAGTCATGCACCCAAGGACACATGTAAGATTTTCTAGACATTTTAATGGACTTGAGCATGTATTTGTAGTTTAGATATGAATTGTGTATGTAAAATGCCTAGAAAACTCAATTAATGTATAAAAAGGCCAAATGAACTCTAAATAATTTCAAATTTCAGCACAAATCTCATGTTGTTCCATGTTGCGTGTAGAAAAAATTCAAGGCGAGAGGAGGCAACAATTATCATTTCGGCCACAAGGGTGGCATGTTTTCCAATCAGAACCACGAGGGTTCTTCCAATAAGCTCCCGTTTGCAAGAGGTTTTTAATAAAGATAGACCCAAAATGAACGATTTTTTACCACGACATATATGTGCCATGTTGTGACACCATACCAAGTTTCATGATTTCCTAGTGAGTTTTGGATTTACGGGGACATAAAAAACCGATATTCCGAGTGTTTGAGGCCGAGCGAGGACACCGATATGGTTGTAATACATTCCCATTAGTTTCATGGGACTTAAACATGCACCCAAGGACTCATGTATGATTCTTCTAGACATTTTAATGCACTAGAGCATGTATTTGTAGTTCAGATTTGAATTATGGACATTAAATGCCTAGAAAACCCAATTAACATATAGAAAGGCCAAACGAACCTTGAATTATTCCGAATTTTAGCATGAATCTCATGTTGTTCCATGTTGTGTCTCGGAAACAATACAAGTCTAGAAGATGCAACAATTATCATTTCCCCCACAAGGGGGGCACCTTTTCCTATTGGAACCACGAGGGTTCTTCCGATAAGCTCCGGTTTGTAAGAGGTTTGTAATAAAGATTAACCCAAATTGGACAATTCTTTTACCATGACATAGATGTGCCATGTTGTGACACCATACCAAGTATCATGATTTTCTTGTGAGTTTTAGATTAACGGGGACATAAAAACCGAGATTCTGAATGTCTGAGACCGAGCGAGGACACTGATATAGTTGTAATCCATTCCCATTCCTTGCATGGGACTTAAACGTGCACCCAAGGACACATGTATGATTTTTATAGACATTATACTGCACTGGAGCATGTATTTGTAGTTCAAATTTGAATTATGGACATTAAATGCCTAGAAAACTCAATTAATGTAGAAAAAGTCCAAACGAACCCTCAATAATTTCGAATTTCAGCACGAATTTCATATTGTTCCATTTTTGCGTGTAGAAAAAAAATACAAGGCGAGAAGAGGGAGCAATTATCGTCTCGCCCACAAGGGGGGCACATTTCCCTATCGGAACCACGAGGGTTATTGCAATAAGCTCCGATTTGTAAGAGTTTTGTAAAAAAGAGTGGCCCAAATTGGACAACTCTTTTAACACGACATATATGTGCCATGTTGTGAGAGCATACCAAGTTTCCTCATTTCCGGGGACAAAAAAAACCGAGATTCCAAGTGTTTGAGGCCAAGCGAGGAAACCGATACGATTGTAATCCATTCCCATTCCTTGCATGGGACTCAATCATGCACCCAAGGACACATGTACTATTTTTCTAGACATTCTAATGCACTCGAGCATGTATTTGTAGTTCAGATTTGAATTATGGACATTAAATGCCTAGAAAACTCAATTAATATATAAAAAAGGCCAAACTAACCCTGAATAATTTCAAATTTCAGCACGAATCTCATGTTATCCCATGTTTCCTCTAGAAAAAAATACCAGGCGAGAAGAGGTAGCAATTATGATATCGCCCGCCAGGTGGACACGTTTGCTTGTCCGAAACACAAGGATTCTTGAGAGAGAAGCTCCGGTTTGTAAAAGACTTGTAATAAAGCTTGCCCCAAACTGGACAAATGTTTTTTGATGGCATATATGTGCCATGTCGTGACACCCTGCCAAGTTTCACTATTTTCAAATGAGTTTTGGATTTACGGGAAATTGAAAACCGAGATTGTCAATGTTCGAGGCCCAGCGAGACGCCGAGATGGTTGTATTTCATTCTCATTCTTTGCATGGGACCTAAACAAGCATCAAATGACACATGTATGACTTTTGCAGCCATTTTTGTGCACGGGAGCATGTATTTGTATTTCAAATTTGAATTATGCACATTAAATTAATGCTTGGAAAACTTAATTATAACGTATAAAAAGGCCAAACGAACCCTGAATATTTACAGCGGTGCTGGTCAACAGTTTGGCACCCATGGTTAAGCACTCTGCGCACGAGTCGTGCTAGCTCGCGCTTCCTTCTTTACTAAGTTTTCCTTATTATTGGAGTTATATATCCAAACATGCTACCGTTTCCCGCCACTCCACCTATCAGTTTCCCGCCTATTCTCCCATTGGTTTCCCACTGCGAGTGTTAATGCTGAGAGAGTAAAATTCTAGAAGCCGATGCATTTAAATTATCGCCCTGCCTTGGCCACCACCACCTCCACCCACTATTACTAAAAGTTTCAGTAGGCGCCTTCCTATGCCCCCCTTGTAACAGCCCGGAACCGACGCTCCAGAAGACTCCCCTTTTATTCGGTTGCCGCCGTGTTAATTTTGTATGTCACATTCTTCATCGCATCATCGGCATCATCCGCATTGCATCAGCACTCTGTTGCCGTCAGTTTTACAAACTTGCAACTGATAGTTGTTGCCGATTCTCTCCGTTTTTGTCATGGACCATTTGAGACCAACCACACACGCACGCGCCTCAACACCATTAAGATATTGTTTTTAAAAGTACATATAAAATATTCCTGGATTGGGTTGAAACTTGGTGTGCATTCTTGTTTTGTTATATGTGGACCGCCTACCAAAATTCGTCGCAATCGGAGTCCGTTTGATACCCGAACGATCGACCGTAACGGCACCGACATCGGTTTAATTGTCGGACATTTTTGGTGTTTATAAAACGTGTGTCATGGGACACAAAATCCCTCTCATCTTAGCCCACTACCACTCTACACATCCCACAACCCACCTAACCTAATTCCACGATCGGAGCCGTCCGATCACGATCGCATGACTCGAATCGGGCTAAAATAGCTAACCCTAGCCCCATTTTGCTATAAATATACCCCAACCTGCCTCATTTAGACCTAACCCCTCTTCCACCACGGGCTCCACTGCTAGCGAACTGACCCGCGCTTCCTCCCAGACGCCACGGGCCCGCAGGACCCAGATCTAGCCCGCCCGGGCCCAGATCGGGCCACCGTAGCTGTCGCCGCAAGCTTGTGCCCGTAGCTGCCAAAGCCTTCCCATGGCTCCCCTGTAGCGCCAAAGCCGCCTCTCTGATCTACTCCGCCTCCGGCCAGAGGCCGCCTCGTCGGCCTGCCGCCGGAGCACGTCGCCTCATTGCGCGTCCGCCCCTCGCTCCCTCGCCGGAGCTTGCCTCGCTGGAGTGCCCGTGCCGCCAGCAACTCCCCGCACAGCCATGGCCGCTCTACATGCAGGAAGCCGCCGCCCCGACTCCGAGCACCGTTGCCAGCCGCCCCGCTTCAGATCCGGCGGCCCCGAGGTCGGATCCGCCTCCCGGAACCCCCGGTACCACTTCCCTGCCTCGCGAGGACGAGCTGCTGCCTCGCCACCGCTATGGCCTCCCATCTCGCTCGGGAGATGACGAGCTTGTCTCTCGCGTTGACCCCGCATGGGCCGGCCCAGTCGGCCCGCTTCACAGCCTAGCGCCCGGCCTACGCATGCGTGGACCGGCGCCCCCATGCGGCCCAGCCTCGCCGCGTCACCCCACAAGGCCCAGACGCCTCCCCGAGTCGGCCCATGATGGCCAAGGTGAGCCCCAACCTTCCTGCTAAGCTACGCCCTCAGCGTCACTTAGTCATCCAACGCCCACGTGCCCGTGTTGGGCCAGATCGAGATTCGGCCCATGTTTTTTTTCTCGTGGCCGAATTTATTTAATTGCTAGGACGTTTATAATTTCAGAATAGATGCATATTTTAAAATGCTCGTAATTAAATAACCATGCATAAAAGTATTTAAATGTCTAGAATTTTGTGTAGATTAAGAATATGCCACTTTCATGCATGTTAAAAGTATTTAAATGTGCTTTTTAACTAAATTTGCATAGACGTCATGTTAAAATGGTTTATTTCATAACTAATTAAGCTTAGCTCTGATTAAAATGTTCCATATATGTAACTTGGTTTGAAAAATGTGTATAATAACATGGTGACATTTATTTTGCTGCTTAATAACTATGAAATTGTGTTTTAGGCAGATCTGTAGCAAATTCAAGATTATATATGGAGACTTTTCAGAATTGTTATTCATTGCTCCGACCTCATTTAAACTTGCGTAAATATCCATGTAGTTTCATATTATCTTGTCCATCCATGTTTTACCATGCTTGTGGCTGAAATTTGCATACATGTTACATTCTTACAGTGTCATCTTGTGTAGCTCATATCTTTTAAGCCATAGCTCCATTTCCAATGTTCTATATATGTAACCCGACTAGAATGACGCGTAGAATCACATGCTCCACTTTAGTTTGTTGTTTAATAAATATAATATACGTTCAGATCAAATCAGGACAGATTTCCAAATTAACATATGGGGTTATTTTGGAAATGCTATATGTTGTTTCCGACCTCATTTAAAATGCCTAGATAGTGTAGTTTATTTATGCTTCTCCTCTTGCCATGTTTAACAACATTTAACTTTGTCATGTACCTAAACGGGAGTGAACTAAATAATTTAAACGTGGAGTTTCTTCAATATGCAACTTGGTCCATAGTGAGCTTCACTTAATGTGTAGTATTCAATTGTTGTGATGTGGCATGCCTTGCATAATTAAACTAGACATGCATCATATGTGTTTGTGCATCATGTCATGCATATGTGTGGTGAATATCATGTTGGAAATATGCCCAAGAGGCAATAATAAATTAGTTATTATTATATTTCTTTGTTCATGATAATCTTTTATTATCCATGCTACAATTGTATTGATTGGAAACACAAATACACGTGTGGATACATAGACAAAACATTGTCCCTAGTAAGCCTCTAGTTGACTAGCTCGTTGATCCAAGATGGTTAAGGTTTCCTAACCATAGACAAGTGTTGTCACTTGATAACAGGATCACATCATTAGGAGAATGATGTGATGGACAAGACCCAAACTATAAACGTAGCGTATGATCGTGTCAGCTTATTGCTACTGTTTTCTGCATGTCAATGTATCTGTTCCTATGACCATGAGATCATGCAACTCACAGACACCGGAGGAATACCTCGTGGGTTATCAAACGTCACAACGTAACTAGGTGACTATAAAGGTGCTCTACAGGTATCTCCAAAGGTGTCTGTTGGGTTGGCATGGATCAAGACTGGGATTTGTCACTCCGTGTAACGGAGAGGTATCTTGGGGCCCACTCGGTAATACAACATCACAACAAGTCTTGCAAGCAATGTGACTAAGGAGTTAGTTACATCATCTTGTATGACAGACCGAGTAAAGAGACTTGCCGGTAACTAGATTGAACTAGGTATGGAGATACCGACGATCGAATCTCGGGCAAGTAATATACCGAAGGACAAAGGGAACATCATACGGGATAAACTGAATCCTTGACATAGAGGTTCAACCGATAGATATATTTTTAGAATATGTGGGAGCCAATATGGACATCCAGGTCCCACTATTGGTTATTGACTAGAGAGTGTCTCAGGTCATGTCTGCATAGTTCTCGAACCCGCATGGTCTGCACACTTAAGGTTCGGTGACGTTTCGGTATAGTTGAGTTTTATGTGTTGGTGACCGAAGTTTTTTTAGGAGTCCCGGATGAGATCCCGGACATCACGAGGAGTTCCGGAATGGTCCAAAAACGAAGATTGATATATAGGAAGTTGGTATTTGGATTCCGGATGGTTTTCGGGCATTGCCGGATGTGTACCGGGAGTGATGAATGGATTCTAGGGGCCCACTGGGTGGGCCCACCACGCCCCTAGGGGTCCATGTGGGTTCGTTGGATGCGCAATAAGGCATAATGGGCTGACAGAGTCATCCAAGGAAAGCCCATGAGGAAAAAGTGGAAAATCCAAACGAGGTGGGAAATTAAGGAAGGAGTCCTAATCCAAGTGGGATTGGAGGATGTGTCCTCCCTGCTCCACTTCGGCCGACCCAAGGGCTCCTCCCTTGTGGTGCAAGGCCTGCCCCCTCCCTCCAATTATATATACTAGAGGTTTAGGGCTGTTTGAGACACAACTTTGCCACATGCAACCCTAAACCTCTACTTCATAGTTCTTCCTCTATATCGGTTTTCTACGGAGCTCGGGCAGAGCCCTGCAGGAATAGATAACCACCACCACCGGAGCGTCGTCGCGCTGCGGGGTAACTCATCTACATCCCCGTCTCTCTTGCTAGATCAAGAAGGCAGAGATCGTCATTGAGTTGTACATGTGCGGAACGCGGAGGTGTCGTCCGTTCGGCACTTGATCGGGACGGATCACGAGACGGTTCGTGGGACGGATCGTGGGATGTTTCGTGGGATGGATCATGAAGAGGTACCACTACATCAACCGCGTTTATTAACGCTTCCGCTTAGCGATCTACAAGGGTATGTGGATCCGATCTCCCTCTCGTAGATGATCATCACCATGATAGGTCTCCGTGTGCGTAGGAAAATTTTGTTTCCCATGCTACGTTCCCCAACAATGGCATCATGAGCTAGGTTCATGCTTAGATGAAATCTCGAGTAGAACACAGAAGTTTTTGTGGGCGTTGATGTTCGATTTTATGCCCTCCTTAGTCTTTTCTCGATTCAGCGGTATTGTTGGATTAAAGCTGCCCGGAACAATCTTACTCGTACGCTTACGAGAGACAGGTTTCATTGACTAACATGCAACTTGTTGCATAAAGATGACTGTCGGGTGTCTGTTTCTTAAACTTTAGTTGAATAGGATTTGACCGAGGCGGTCCTTGGAGAAAGGTTAAATAGCAATTTGCATATTACCGTTGTGGCTTTTGCGTAAGTAAGATGCGATCATAGTAGATACCCATAGCAGCCACGTAAAACATGCAACAACAATTAGAGAACGTCTAACTTGTTTTTGCAGGGTATGCATGTGATGTGATATGGCTAAAGACATGATGTGATATATTGGATGTATGCGATGATCATGTTGTAATAGTTAAATATCTACTTGCACATCAATGCTACGGCAACCGGCACGAGCCATAGGTTTGTCTTTAAACTAACGTTTGTGCCTGTAGATGTGTTTACTATATTGCTAGGTTGTAGCTTTAGTAGTAATAGCATCGATAGCACGACAACCTCGATGGCGGCACGATGATGGAGATCATGGTGTGGCGCCGGTGACGATGAAGATCATGTCGGTGCTTTGGTGATGATGATCAAGAAGCACAAGATCATGGCAATATCATGTCACTTATGAATTGCATGTGATGTTAATCCTTTTTATGCACCTTATTTTGCTTAGAACAATGGTAGCATTATAAGGTGATTCCTCATTAAAATTTCAAGATAAAATTGTGTCCTCCCCGACTGTGCATCGTTGCTACAGTTCGTCGTTTCGAGACACCACGTGATGATCGGGTGTGATAGACTCAACATTCACATACAATGGGTGCAAAACAGTTGCCCACGCGGAACACTCAGGTTAAACTTGACAAGCCTAGCATGTACAGACATGGCCTCGGAACACAAGAGACTGAAAGGTCGAGCATGCATCATATAGTTGATATGATCAACATGGAGATGTTCACCACTAAAACTATACTAAACTCACGTGATGATCGGACTTGAGTTAGTGGATTTGGATCATGCGCCACTCAAATGACTAGAGGGATGTCTATTTTGAGTGGGAGTTATTAGTAATATGATTAGCTAAACTCAATTATCATGAACACAGTCAAAAAGGTCTTTGCAAAGTATGTTGTAGCTTGCGTTGTAGCTCTACTGTTTTTATATGTTCCTAGAGATAATTTAGTTGAAAGATGATAGTAGCAATTTTGCAGACTTAGTCCGTAAACTGAGGATTGTCCTCATTGCTGCGCAGAAGGCTTATGTCCTTAATGCACCACTCGGTGTGCTGAACCTCGAGCATCGTCTGTGGATGTTGCGAACATCTGACATACACGTTTTTTATGACTACGTGATAGTTCAGTGCGTAATGCTTAACGACTTAGAATTGGGGCACCGAAGACGTTTTGAAACGTCACGGAACATATGAGATGTTCCAAGAGATGAAATTGGGATTTCATGCTCGTGCCCTTGTTAAGAGGTATAAGACCTCCGTCAAGATTCTTTGTCTACAAAGTAAGGGAGTAAAGCTCAATCGTTGAGCATGTGCTCAGATTGTCTGAGTGCTACAATCGCTTGAATCGAGTGGGAGTTGATCTTCCAAATGAGATAGTGATGGTTCTCCAAAGTCACTACCACCAAGCTACTAGAGCTTCGTGATGAACTATAACATATCAAGGATACGTATGATGATCCTTGAGCTATTCGCAATGTTTAAGACTGCGAAAGTAGAAATCAAGTAGGAGCATCAATTGTTGATGGTTAGTAAAACCACTAGTTTCAAGAAAGGGCAAGGGTAAGAAGGGATACTTTATGAAATGGGAAAACAGTTGTTGTTCTAGTGAAGAAACCCAGGGTTGAAGCCAAACCCGAGACTGAGTGCTTCTGTTATGAAGGAAACGGTCATTGAGGCTGAACTACCCTAGATACTTGGTAGATGAGAAGGCTGGCAAAGTCGACAAAAGTATATTGGATATACCTGATATTTATGTGTACCTTACTAGTATTCCTAGTAGCACCAAGGTATTAGATACCGGTTCAGTTGCTAAGTGTTAGTAACTTGAATTTATAGCTACGGATTAGAAGGATACTAGCAAGGGTGAGGTGACGATGTGTGTTGAAAGTAATTCTAAGGTTGATGTGATCAAACATCGCACGCTCCCTCTACCATCGGGATTGGTGTTAAACCTAAATAATTGTTATTTGGTGTTTGCATTGAGCATGAACATGATTGGATCGTGTTTATTGCAATACGATTGTTCATTTAAAGAGAATAATGGTTATTATATTTGCTTGAATAATTACCTTCAATGGTTTACTGAATCTCGATCGTAGTGCTACACATGTTCATAATATTGATGCCAAAAGATACAAAGTAGTAATGAGAGTACCACTTACTTGTGGCACTCATGCTGATGGATCTTTGTACTCACTCATTTTTGAAACGTTTGAGACATTTAAACCATACCTATTGGTATAAACGCATGAAGAAACTCCATGCAGATGGATCATTTGGACTCACTTGATTTTGAATCACTTGAGACATGCAAATCATACCACATGGGCAAGATGACTGAAGGCCTCGTTTTCCAGTGAGATGGAACAAGAAAGTAACTTGTTGGAAGTAATACATTTTTTGATGTGTGCAGTCCAATGAGTGCTGAGGCACGCAGTGGATATTGTTATGTTCTTACTTCACTAACAATTTGAGTAGATACATGAGTATTTACTTGATGAATCACAAGTCTGAAATATTGAAAAGATCAATTCTATTTCAGAGTGAAGATCGTCGTGACAAGAGGATAAACTGTCTACAATATGATCATAGAGACGAATATCTGAGCTGCGAGTTTTGGTACAAAGTTAAGACAATGTGGAAATTGTTTCGCAATTCATGCCGCCTAGAACACCATAGTATGATGGTGTGTCCTAACGTCATAGCCGCGCCCTATTGGATATAGCGCATACTATAATGTCTCTTATCGAAATACCACTATCGTTTTGGGTTAGGCATTAGATACAACCGCATTCACTTTAAATAGGACACCACGTAATTCCGTTGAGATGACACCGTATGAACTATGGTTTGGAGAAACCTAAGCTGTCGTTTCTTGGAAGTTTGGGGCTAAGACGCTTATGTGAAAAAGTCTCAGTCTGATATGCTCGAACCCAAAGCGGATAAATGCATCTTCATAGGATATCCAAAACAGTTGCGTACATCTCCTATCTCAGATCCGGAAGCAAAGTGTTTGTTTCTAGAAACGGGTCCTTTCTCGAGGAAAGGTTTCTCTCGAAAGAATTGAGCGGGAGGGTGGTGGAACTTGATGAGGTTACTGAACCGTCACTTCAACCAGTGTGTAGGAGGGCGCAAGAAGTTGTTCATGTGGCGCCTATGCCAATTGAAGTGGAAACTGATGATAGTGATCATTAAGCTTCGGATCAAGTTACTACAAACCTCGTAAGTCGACAAGGTCGCGTACTGCTATAGAGTAGTACGGTAACCCTGTCTTGGAGGTCATGTTGTTGAACAACAATGAACCTACGAGCTATGGAGAAGCGATGGTGGGCCTGGATTTCGACAAATGGCTGGATGCCATGAAATCCGAGAGAGGATCCGTGTATAAAACCAAAGTATAGACTTTGGAAGAACTACTTGACGGTCGTAAGACTATTAAGTACACATGGATGTTTAAAAGGAAGACAGACGATGATGGTGACAAGTCACCATTAAGAAAAGCTCGACTTATCGCAAAGATGTTTTCGACAAGTTCAAAGAGTTGACTATGATGAGACTTTCTCATTCGTAGCGATGCTCAAAGTCTATTGGAATTATGTTAGCAGTTGCTGCATTATTTATGAAATATTGCACATAGGATGTCAAAACATTGTTTCCTCGACGGTTTCCTTGAGGAAATGTTGTATGTGATACAACCAGAAGGTTTTGTCGATCCTAAGGATGCTAACAAGTTTGCAAGCTCCAGCGATCCTTCTATGGACTGGTGGAAGCATCTCAGAGTTGGAATATACGCTTTGATGAGATGATCAAAGCTTTTGGGTTTATACAAGGTTATGAGAAACTTGTATTTCCAAAGAAGTGAGTGGGAGCACTATATAATTTCTGATAAGTATATGTGGTTGACATACTGTTGATCAGAAGTAATGTGGAATTTCTGGAAAGCATAAAGGGTTGTTTGAAAGGAGTTTTTCAAAGGAAAACCTGGATAGAGCTACTTGAACATTGAGCATCAAGATCTATAGAGATAGATCAAAATGCTAAATAGAACTTTCAATGAAATGCATGCCTTGACAAGTTTTTGAAGGAGTTCAAAATAGATCAATAAAGAAGGAGTTCTTGGCTGTGTTGTAAGGTATGAATTTGAGTAAAGATTCAAAAGCCAATCATGACAGAAGAAAGAGAAAGGACGAAGGTCGTCCCCTATGCCTTAGTTGTAGGCTCTAAAGTATGCCATGCTGTGTACCGCACCTGATGTGTGCCTTGCCATAAGTATGTCAAGGGGTACAAAGAGTGATCCAAGATTGAATCAGTGAACAACGGTCAAAGTTATCCTTAGTAACTAATGGACTAAGGAATTTTTCTCGATTATGGAGGTGATTAAAGAGTTCGTCGTAAAGGGTTACGTCGATGCAAGCTTTGACACTAATCCGAATAACTCTAAGGAGTAAAGCGGATTCGTATAGTGGAGCAGTCATTTGGAATAGTTCCAAATGGCACGTAGTAGCAGCATCTACAAGATAACATAGAGATTTGTGAAGCACACACAAATCTGAAAGGTTCAGACTCGTTGACTAAAACCTCTCTCACAAGCAAGACATGATTAAACCCCAGAACTATATGGGTGTTGGATTCCTTAAAATCACATATTGATGTGAACTAGATTATTGACTCTAGTGCAAGTGGAAGACTGTTGGGAATATGCCCTAGAGGCAATAATAAATTAGTTATTATTATATTTCTTTGTTCATGTGTGGATACATAGACAAAACACTGTCCCTAGTAAGCCTCTAGTTGACTAGCTTGTGGATCAAACATCGTTAAGGTTTCCTAACCATGGACAAGTGTTGTCACTTGATAATGGGATCACATCATTAGGAGAATGATGTGATGGACAAGACCCAAACTATAAACGTAGCGTATGATCATGTCAGTTTATTGCTATTGTTTTCTGCATGTCAATGTATCTGTTCCTATGACCATGAGATCATGCAACTCCCGGACACCGGAGGAATACCTTCTGGGTTATCGAACATCGCAATGTAAGTGGGTGACTATAAAGGTGCTCTACATGTATCTCCAAAGGTGTCTGTTGGGTTGGCATGAATCAAGACTGGGATTTGTTACTCCCTGTAACAGAGAGGTATCTCGGGGCCCACTCGGTAATACAACATCACAACAAGCCTTGCAAGCAATGTAACTAAGGAGTTAGTTATGGTATCTTGTATTACAGAAAGAGTAAAGAGACTTGCCGGTAACGAGATTGAACTAGGGATGGAGATACCGACGATCGAATCTCGGGCAAGTAACATACCAAAGGACAAAGGGAACAACATACGAGATTAACTGAATCCTTCACATAGAGGTTCAACCGATAGATATATTCGTAGAATATGTGGGAGCCAATATGAACATCCAGGTCCCGCTAATGGTTATTGACCAGAGAGTGTCTCAGGTCATGTGTGCATAACTCTCGAACCCGCAGGGTCTGCACACTTAAGGTTCACTGACATTTCGGTATAGTTGAGTTATATGTGTTGGTGACCTAAGTTTTGTTAGGAGTCCTGGATGAGATCCCGCACATCACGAGGTGTTCCATAATGGTCCAGAAACGAATATTGATATATAAGAAGTTGGTATTTGGATTCTAGAAGGTTTACGGGCATTGCCGGTAGTGTACCAGGAGTGTCGAATGGTTTCCGGGGGCCCACTGGGTGGGCCCACCATGCCCCAAGGGGTCCACGTGGGTTTATTGGATGCGCAATAAGGCTTAATGGCTGACAAAGTCATCCAAGGAAAGCCCATGAGGAAAAAGTGGAAAATCCAAAAGAGGTGGGAAATTAAGGAAGGAGTCCTAATCCAAGTGGGATTCGAGGAGGACTCCTCCCTCCTCCACTTCTGCCGACCCAAGGGCTCCTCCCTTGTGTCGCAAGGCCTTCCCCTCCCTCCTCCTATATATACTACTGGTTTAGGGCTGTTTGAGACACAACTTTGCCATGTGCAACCCTAAACCTCTACTTCGTAGTTCTTCCTCTAGATCGGTTTTCTGCGGAGCTCGGGCGGAGCCCTGCAGGAATAGATCACCACACCACCAGAGCATCGTTGCGCTGCCGGGGAACTCATCTACATCCCCATCTCTCTTGCTGGATCAAGAAGGTGGAGATCGTCATCGAGCTGTACGTGTGCGGAACGCGGAGGTGTCATCCGTTCGGCACTTGATCGAGACGGATCACGAGACGGTTCGTGGGACGGATCGTGGGACGGTTTGTGGGACGGATCGTGAAGACGTACCACTACATCAACCGTGTTTATTAAAGCTTCCTCTTAGCGATCTACAAGGGTATGTGGATCCGATCTCCCCTCTCGTAGATGATCATCACCATGATAGGTCTTCGTGTGCGTAGGAATTTTTTTGTTTCCCATGCTACATTCCCCAACATATCGTGTGTTGATTCTTGTTTCCGGGTTACTTCTTCTCGATTGAGTTCCGCAAGCGTGTCGGAGTGTGAGGATTCGTTCGACTACGTTGGTTTGTCTGCTTCACGTATTCGTTCTTCTTCCAAGTGGGATCTCAGGCAAGATGACCATTTCCCTAGATACCATTACTATCATTGCCATGCTAGTTGACTCGTTTCTTTCGCTATGTCTTGCTGCTTGCCACATGTTTAATAAGCCTCCCAACATTGCTATGAAAAGCCTCTAACCTTTCCACAACCGAGCAAACCACTGTTTGGCTACGTTACCGCCTGCTCAGCCTTCATATAGCGTTGCTAGTTGTAGGTATAGTTGCTTCCATTTGAAAAAAATAGTTACTTGTTATATCACCATATTATTTCTATTTAATTTAATGCACCTATATACGTGGTAAAAGGTGGAAGTCTTAGTCTTTTGGCTGGGTGTTTTGTTCCGCTTTTGCCTCCTTAGTTTCGACTACCGGTGTTATGTTCCATAAATGAGCGCTCCTAACATGCTTGGGGTATTTATGGGGCCCCCTAGATTTTTATTTTGGGATAAAACTCGTCTGGCAAGGCCCAATATTGGTACTATATTTTCCTAATAACTAATGAACCGCATAGGGAGTAATTAACCCATGGATAATTAATCAACCCCTGGGCGAGTGCTCCTGATGAGTGTTGGTCCAACCGAGAGCAACTTATTAACGCTCCCCAGGGCAACTCGTGTTTTGGCGTGGTAACCATCACTCGTCTGTCGTGTCCTGAAAACGAGATATGCGGCTCCTATTGGGATTGTTGACACGTCGGGCGGCCTTGCTGGATTTGTTTTACCTTTCTCAAACGTCTTGTGTGAGCAATTTCGAGGATACTTTGGGCTATCTCGAGGTTTACGTTTTCCACCAAGAATCTAAGGAGATCATGGGTTTTCCGCGGTCGAGGTTTCCGCCGCAGCGTGTGGTAGTTTGTGATGGACTAGTTGGAGCACCCCTACAAGGTTAAATCTTTCGAAAAGCCGTGCCCGCGGTTATGTCGAAAACTTGGAAACTTTGTTTAACATCCAATTATAGATAACTTGAAGTAAACTTAATTAAAACTTCCCAACTGTGTGCGTAACCGTGACTGTCTCTTCTCGTGAGTTCTTTTTCCGGAAGAGGAATCGGTGGGGTTATGTCTAACGCAAGTAGGTGTTTAGGATCATCGTTAGTCACGTCCGTTATGCGTAGATCATCCCCCTTTTATTCTTGTACTCGTAAGTTAGCTTCCTCAAATAAATTCTTAGTGCTTGCTGCAGCCTCACCACTTAACCATACCTCACCCATTAAGCTTTGCTAGTCTTGATACCTTTGGAAATGAGATTGTTGAGTCCCTGTGTCTCACAGATTACTACAACAACAGTTGCAGGTACAGGTAAAGCGATACCTTGACGTGAGCGTGATGATTGTTCTGTTTGGAGTTTCTTCTTCTTCTTCTTCTTCATCGATCTAGGATGGGTTCCAAGCCGGCAGCTTGGGATAGCAAGTATGGACGTCGTTCTTTTATCGTTTGATTTCGTCCGTAGTTGGACCCTGCTCTTTTCTATGATGATTGGATGTATTCATGTGTTTTGTTGATCATGTTGTAGCTTGTGGTGAGTCTAAGCCAATTCCATATACTCTTATCTTCTATACATGTACTTGTAACGATATCTATTCTCGTGAAATGACGAGATACACTTCTATCCCTGTCAAGGCCCTCGTACCAAAAATAAAAATAGGATCGGATCTTGGGTGTTACAAGTTGGTATCAGAGAAGTACCGACCTAGGAGCCCCATTGATTGATCGAACTTGGCCGAGCCGAGTCTAGTGAAAAACTACTTTGAGTCTAGTTATATATCAGAGAATATGATTCATTTTACTCCTCTTCCCTACTCTGGTGGGGTTTACGACTTAGGAATTTTAATTCTACTCCTCTTCTAACTCAAAAAAATTTAGGATCAGGCGGGTATTTGGAACCTCTACGATGTCGTTGTGACCGGGATTTTGTTCTTGGTGCCTCTTGTTATCGAGGAGTTGAGCTCCAGGGGATTCTTGTCACACTCGCTATCGTTCACTTTCCTTAGTATCTCAAGACGGAGGATGTTCGAAGTTACTTCAATACTAGTAGTGGAGAGAGGAGTCTAGCATCCCTAGTACCGGTGGAGAGCGTTCGGATGTACTTCAATACTTGGTATCATTGTGATTATGAGGGTCTGAGGTAGATGAGTTTCCGAGAGCTCTAGTTATGTGTTGACATATGTGACACACCGGTTGGGCAGTGTTATTGCTAGGAGTTGGGTGATGGATTTTACTTCTTGTATTCGTGGACCCGATTGCATAACCAGAAACTTTTATGAGTTCTTAGGTGGGAATTTAAGTATTTACCAAGAATTATCTCCCAACAGATACATGATGTGAGGTTGGGGTTCGACATCTAGTGGATTTGTTTGTTCACGGTCTTTTTTAAAGAGGATAGTCTCGTTATGCTTTGTCAAGCCTTGTAGTTTGCTGCGCCTAGGGAGCACATTCGAGCGTTATTTCAATATGACAATCCAATGTACGGTCGAGCCCGTGCGAACCTGACCAAGAAAATATCACGTAGAATCTCTGTCATATATTTGATTCCAGCTTGTTTAGTAAGCCTCATCCTTTGTTTTGTTGGAGTATGGTAATTCGAGTTGCATTGATGTCAAGTGGTGATCTCATATCCTTCTGAAGTGGTGTTCTCATATTTATATGAGAGTATAAATTCTTTTGCTCAATCAAATTGTTTATCAATTATTTTCAAACCGAAATTGTCATGAAATTATTTTCCATCTGGAGTACTTCTCTTCAAGATAATACAATCCTCTCCAAATTTTGCAAGATCAATTCTCTTATTTCTTTCCGGAGTTCATCTGATCTGTCCCAAGTTGTCTTTGTTTTTCCCCACCCTCCCGCCCTTTTCTTCAATGAATAAATTGTCATCCTAGTGCCTTTCATTTCATCTATGCTTCCCCTATCTTTTCCTCCATAATGTATCCTTTGTGTTCCATGTGAATATGCTCAAGTTCTAAGTTCATCATTCTTCATTTTTGTGTTCTTCTCTCGTGGATTCAATTCAAGATTTCGGTGTTCATCATATCCTTTTCATCATTTAAACGGTTCATGTGTTGGAAATTCTTATTCAACTCTCTCTTATTTATTCATCCTCTCTCTATTCTATCTGGATTGTTGTAGATATCTCAGAAGTTTCATGTTTTCATTCAAATCCTTCAGTTATTTCAAGGCTCTCATCTCACCAAGTTCTTCATTTGTACTGGTGCAATGTCTTTAAATCTAAGCAATCTTTTCAACGGTGTTTTTTTGTGGGCCCATAACCCACATGTTTACCTAGGATCATACATGGATTTCCTAATCGTCTGCGAGGATCTCTAATTATTTTCAAATATGATGTAAGAATGGATTCCATCAGTCATATTCCATCTTCAAGATCGCTTCCAATTAATTTTCATCATTGGCTCAACCTTTGTTTCTTCATTATCTCGGAGTGTCTCAGTAATTTTGGTGGTGTTTATTCTCATCATTCTCCACATTGAAGACCGAATAAGTGTTTCTCTTAAATCTTTGTCCATTATTTTTAAGATTTGTTGTCTTAGCTTATTTCTATCCTTTCAAATTGTTTTTGGTCATGAGTAATTCCTTCCATATCTAACCGGTGGATTACATAGTTGTTTTCATTTCTCAATCCTCCAAAGGCCATCATCTCAGAAGATTTCTTCATTCTCACCTTTTAGCTTTAAATCTCAAATTCTTCTCAATTGTTGTCTCTTTGTTCGTCTCTCAATTATTTTGGTGCCTCATTCAAGTTTTCCGTTAGGCGGCGCAAGATCTTTTCATTCTCATGTATCCCATTCATTTCTAATGTCCACATATGTTCTAAATTCTTCAGGTCGATCATGATCTCTTTGTTCTCATGTATCTTCATTCATTCATGGTAATTTCATTCATTTGTGAATTCTTACCTGCGGCTTGTTCAACCATTCTCTAATCGAATCATGCTCTCTTGTCCTCTTACATTCCAAATTCTTATGGTGTTTCTTCCAAGACTTCTTCAAGTTTGTGCTGTATCTCTCTCTCTCCAATTTTTCAAAAAGAATAAGTGGTATGCTAAATCCATTGATTGTCATAATTTTAACTTGATGAAGGATAGGCATTACATTATTATTATTCTTGTTCTTCAAGGTGAATTCAATCCTTCTTTCCTGGAGTTGTTCGTGATATCTAATTCTCTATCCCAAGTGTTCTTATCTTTTCTTCCGAAGTTCCAAGTTTTTCTCAAGTATCCCTTCATGAAGCTTGGTCTAAATCTTTGCAAGGCCATAATCTTATTCTTTTGAACCTTGATGTCTTTTGATTATCCTTTTGTATACATAAGTTCTTCATGGTGGTTCTTTAAGGATTCGATTCATTCTCAAGGTGTTCTTCCAGTTCCTTGTTGGAGAACCTCAAGTATTCTTTCTCTCGCATTTCAAGTGCAATTCTTCCTTCATTATCTTTTGAGATGGTATTATAGCATTTTTCATTCATGAGGAGTCTTGAAGATAATTTGTTTCAAGAATGAGATATTTAAACCCATCAAATTATTTGATCATGAGATATTTTCAACCTATGATTTGTTCATTCATGCTATCTTGGCTCGATTTCACCTAAAGCTTTCCTAAGGACTGTTCCTATTATGGTGATTACCGTTTATCTAGGTTCTCAATGTACCCTCTTGGTGGAAGAAGTTTTCATCTCTTGTTGCTCCCAAGCAATCAATTGTTTCTCTTAGTGGTTGGTTCTCACCTCATAATTTTGAGATGTTTCCCATAACCCATAACAAACTTCTTATTTCGTTGTTCGCCTCACAACAACTCCACTCAATTCTTCTTGTATGGTTGCTCTAAAAATTCAATTGTGGTGGAAGCTTTCTTTTTCTTCTCTTTTCTCTTCTCTCTAAAGATATAGTTTTTATTCTTTTGTTCTAGGGGCATGTGATGTTGCTCTCTTTGTTCCATCATCTCGTCTTGTCAAGATCATGTTCTTCCCTTGCTTGTCCATTCAACCGGAGTGTCATGAAATCCTTTCTAAGTTCTTTTCATCTTATCAATTTTGCCCTCTTTCCTACCGAATTACTGCTGAAATTTTGTTTGAATTCTTGTTTTCTTCTCACATCATTCTTCGTCTCTTTGCAACCATAAAGGATCGTTGGTTTCACTCGTTTGTCAAGGAGCAACTAAGTTTTACCTCTTCCTCTTTTCCTTTCATTCTTAGATCTCGGGGCGAGATCTCTTGTTAGTGTAGGAGAGTTATAACAGTCCGAAACCGACCATCCAGAAGATTCCCCTTTTATTCCGTTGCTGCCTTGTTAATTATTTTGTTTTTTCATTCTTCATCGCACCATTCGCACATCTGCATTGCATCGGCACTCCGTTGTCGTCAATTTTCACAACTTGCATCTCTTAGTAGCTGTCGCTTCTCTCCGTTTTTGTGGTGGATCGTTTGAGACCAACCACAGACGTCCATGCCCGCGGCACCATTAAGATATTGTTTTCAAAAGTAAGTATAAAATATTGTCGGATTGATCGAACCTTAGCGGGCGGACTTATATTGTTATAGGTGGACAACCTACCAAATTTCATCTCAACCGGAGTCCGTTTGATAACCGAACGGTCGACCGTAGCGGCACCACCATCATTTAATTGTCAGAAGTTTTTGGAGTTTTTAAAACGCGTGTCTCGGGCCACAAACTCCATCTCATATCAGCCCATTACCACTCTACACAACCCATAGTCCACCTAATCTAACCCACGATCAGAGCCGTCAAATCACGATCGAATGGCTCGAACCATGCTAAAATAGCTAACCCTAACCCCATTTTGCTATAAATAGACCCCAACCTGCCTAATTTGGACCATAACCCCTCTTCCACCTCGGGCTCTATGCCCCAACCCTAGCGCTGCCGCCAGCCAACTGACCCGCGCCTCCTCCGAGACGCCACAGGCCCGCAGGACCCATATCCAGCCTGCCCGGGCCCGCATCGGGCCACCGCAAGCCAGTGCTCGCAGCTGCCCAAGTCTTCCCGTGGCTCCCCTGAAGTGTCGAAACCGCCTCCCCAATCTGCTCCACCTCCGTTCAGAGGGCACCGAAGCACGTCACCTCCTTGCGCATCCGCCCCTCGTTGCCTCACCGGAGTGCCCCGTGCCGCCAGCAGCTCCCCGCAAAGCCATGGCCGCTTGCCGTGCAGGATGCCGCCGCCCCGACCCCGAGCACTGCTGTCGGCTGCCCCACTTCAGATCCGGCGGCCCCGAGGCCGGATCTGCCTCCGGGAACCCCCAGTCCCGCTTCCGTTCCTCGCCGCCGCCATGGCCTC
This sequence comes from Hordeum vulgare subsp. vulgare, assembly GCF_904849725.1. Lineage (NCBI taxonomy): Eukaryota > Viridiplantae > Streptophyta > Magnoliopsida > Poales > Poaceae > Hordeum > Hordeum vulgare. Next base: position 317,691,402 of record NC_058523.1, read on the forward strand.
CCTGCACGCTCGGGAGACGACGAGCTCGTCGCTCGCGTTGACCCTACGTGAGCCGGCCTAATCGGCCCGCTCCGTAGCCCAGCACCCTGCCTGCGCCAGCATGGACTGGCGCCCCACGCGGCCTAGCCTCGCTGCCTCACTCCGCAAGGCCGAGCCACCTCCCCAAGCCAACCTATAATGCCCAAGGTTGGCCCCAGCCTTCCTGCTAAGCTACGCCCTGGGCGTCACTTAGTCATCACGCGAGCCATGTGCCTCTGTTGGGCCAGATCAAGATTCGGCCCATGTTTTTTTCTAGTGGCCGAATTTATTTAATTGTGAGGACGTATATAATTTCAGAATATATGCATATTTTAAAATGCTCGTAATTACATAACAGTGCATCGGATTAAAATAAATTAAATACGTGAAATGTGCAGAATTTTGTGTAGATTAAGAATATGCCACTATTATGCATGTAATATTTAAATGTGCTATTTAACTAAATTTGCATAGATGTCATGTTAAAATGATTTATTTCATAACTAATTAAGTTTAGCTCCGATTAAAATGTTTCACATATATAACTTGGAGAGAAATAGAATAACATGGTGACATTTATTTTGCTATTTAATAACTCTTAAATTGTGTTTTAGGCAGAACTGAAGGAAATTCAAAATTACATATGGGGACTTTCCATAATTGTTATTTGTTGCTCCGACCTCGTTTAAACTTGCCTAGATATCCATGTAGCTTCATATTATCTTGTGCATCCATGTTTTACCATGCTCGTGGCTGAAATTTGCATACATGTTGCATTCTTACCGTGTGATCTTGTGTTGCTCGTATCTTTTAAATCGTAGCTCCATTTCGAATGTTCTATTATGTAAACCGACTAGAATAACGTATAGAATCACGTGCTTCACTTTATTTTATTGTTTAATAAGTACAAAATATATTTAGATCAGATCTGGACAGATTTCGAAATTAACATATGGGGTCATTTCAGAAATGCTATATGTTGTTTCCGACCTTCTTTAAAATGCCTAGATACTGTAGTTTATTTTTCCTTCACCTCTTGCCATTGCCATGTTTAACAACATTTAACATGGTAAAAGGCGAAAGGCTTGGTCTTTTGATTGGGTTTTTTGTTTTGCTTTTGGCCCCAAAGTTTTGGCTACTCACTATTGGGACCCCCTACATTTTTGGGATTGTTCCACAAATGTTTTGGTCCAATCGAGGGCAGCTTATTAATGCTTCCCAGGGCAACTCGGTGTTTTGGCGTGGTAACCATCGTTCATCCTTCGTGTCTTGAGAACGAGATACACAACTCCTATCGGGATCGTTGACACATCGGACGGCCTTGCTAGATTTGTTTTACCTTTGTCGAATTTCTTGTGCGATGGATTCCGAGGATACTTTGGCCTATCTCGAGGTTGAGGTTTTCCACCAAGAATCCGAGGAGACCATGGGTTTTCCGCGGTCGAGGTTTCCGATGCAGCATGTGGTAGTTTGTGATGGACTAGTTGGAGCACCCCTGCAGGGTTAAATCTTTCGGAAAGTCGTGCCCGCAGTTATGTGGCAAACTTGGAATCTTTGTTTAACATCCGGTTCTAGATAACTTGAAGTAAACTTAATTAAAACTTGTGCGCGTAACTGTGATTGACTCTTCTCGCGAGTACTGCTTCCGGAAGGGGACACGATGGGGTTATGTCCGACGTAAGTAGGTGTTCAAGATCATTCATTAGAGCATCATTAGTCACGTCTGTTATGCGTAGATCATTCCCCTTTTATTCTTGTACTCGTAAATTAGCCTCCTCAAATAAATGCTTAGTGCTTGCTGCAGCCTCACCACTTAACCATACCTCACCCATTAAGCGTTGCTAGTCTTGGTACCTTTGGAAATGAGATTGTTGAGTCCCTGTGTCTCACAGATTACTACAACAACAGTTGCAGGTACAAGTAAAGCGATACCTTGACGTGAGCGCGATGATTATTCTATTTGGAGTTTCTTCTTCTGCTTCATCTTCGATTTAGGACGGTTCGAGGTCGACAGCTTGGGACAACAAGGATGGACGTCGTTCTTTTATCATTTGATTTTGTCCGTAATCGGACCCTGTTCTTCTCTATGATGATTGGATGTATTGATGTGTTGTGTTGATCATGTCGTCGCTTGTGGCGAGTGTAAGCCAATTCCATATACTCTTCTCTTGTGTACACGTACTTGTAACGATATCCATTCTTGCAAAATGACGAGATGCGCTTCTATTCGTGTCAAGACCCTCGTGCCAAAAATAAGAATAGGATCGCATCTTGGGTGTTACACCCCTCCAAAGTCCCCCTCCCGCTCAAACCCTAGATAATCGGTGCCGCCACCACCGGTGCCTGCAACCCTTGCTGGTGTGCCCATGCCTCCTAGCTTACATAATAAAGTTTAGGTTTGAAAGGACATGTATGTCTCCTAGAGGGGGGATGAATAGGCGCTTTAAAATGATTACGGTTTAGGCTTGAACAAATACGGAATAAAAATAACATTTAATTTGTCAAGCACAAAACCTAGAACAACTAGGCTCACCTATGTGCACCAACAACTTATGCTAAGCAAGATAAACATTTAAGTGATATCAAGATATATAACAAGAAACAATATGGCTATCACAAAGTAAAGTGCATAAGTAAAGAGCTTGGGTAAGAGATAACCGAGGCACGCGGAGACGACGATGTATCCCGAAGTTCACACCCTTGCGGATGCTATCTCCATTTGGAGCGGTGTGGAGGCACAATGTTGGGAAACGTTGCATGGGAAACAAAAAATTTCCTACGCACACGCAAGACCGATCATGGTGATAATCATCTACGAGAGGGGAGATCGGATCCACATACCCATGTAGATCACTAAGAGATAAGCATCGAGAAACACGGTTGAGGTAGTCGAACGTCTTCGCGATCCAAATCGCAAGCGTCCCACGAACTCCGCCCGATCTAGTACCAAATAGACGGCACCTCCGAGTTCAGCACACGTATATCTCGATGACAATCTTCGCCTTCTTGATCTAGCAAGAGAGACGAAGAGGTAGATGGATTCTCCGGTAGGGCTTCGTCGTGTCGTACCGAACTAGCTACGGGGTGTCACAAAGTTGTGGAGGGAGAGAGGGCTGCACTATGGCTTGGGGTGCCAAAAGCCTCTCTTACCTCCATTATATATAGGTGGGAAGGAGGGGTGGCACCCGAGGGAAAAATCCCTAGGGGTCGGACGGCGCAAGAGGAGAGGAAGGAGTCCTCCTCCAACACAACTTGGATGGTGGAGTCTGTTGGGTAACGTAGCAAAATTCAAAAAATTTCCTACGCCATATTCAGATCTTCCTACGGAGAAACCAGCAACGAGAGAGGGGTGAGAGCATCTTCATACCTTTGAAGATCGCTGCGGAAGCACTGCTAGAACGCGGTTGATGGAGTCGTACTCGCTGCGATTCAGATCGTGGTGTGATTCCGATCTAGTGCTGAACAACGACACTTCCGCGTTCAACACACGTGCAGCCCGGTGACGTATCCCGCACCTTGATCCAGCAAGGAGGAGGGAGAGGTTGGGGAAGAGCTCTGGCAGCACGACATCGTGATGGTGATGGAGCCACGAGGTCTCCCGGCAGGGCTTCGCCAAGCACTGTGGGGGAGGAGGAAGAAGAGAGACAGGGCTGTGCCGAGAGAGAGAGAGAGAGAGAAATTGCGTGTCTCAAATGGCCAAAACCCCCACTATATATAGGGGGAAGGGGAGGGTGGCGCCCCCCTTAGGGTTCCCTCCCCTAAGGGGTGCGGCAGCCCTAGATGGGAGGCCAGGGCGGCGGGCAGGAGGGGAGGAGGGGGTGGTGCACCCCTTGGTGGGCCTAAGGCCCACCTAACTTAGGGTTTCCCCCCTTCCCTCTCTTGGCGCCTTGGGTCGGGTGTGGGGGGCGCACCAGCCTACCCAGGGGCTGGTTACCTCTCACACTTGGCCCATTTAGCCTTCCGGGGCTCGTGGCCCCTCCCGGTGGGCCTCCAGAACCCTTCCGATGGTCCTAGCACGTTGCCGGTGGTGCCCGAAACATTTCCAGCGTCCAAACCCATCCATCCTATATATCAATCTTTACCTCCGGACCATTCCGGAGCTCCTCGTGACATCCGGGATCTCATCCGGGACTCCAAACAACCTTTGGTAACCTCGTATAACAATTCCCTATAACCCTAGCGTCATCGAACCTTAAGTGTGTAGACCCTATGGGTTCGGGTGGCATGCATACATGACCGAGACACCTCTCCGGCCAATAACCATCAGCGGGGTCTGGATACCCATGGTGTCTCCCACATGTTCCACGATGATCTCATCGGATGAACCACGATGTCAAGGATTCAATTAATCCCTTATACAATTCCCTTTGTTTGTCGGTATAGAACTTGCCCGAGATTCGATCGTCGGTATACCAATACCTTGTTCAATCTCGTTACCCGTAAGTCTCTTTACTCGTTCCATAGCACGTCATCCCGTGACTAACTCCATAGTCACATTGAGCTCATTATGATGATGTTCTACCGAGTGGGCCCAGAGATACCTCTCCGTCACATGGAGTGACAAATCCTGATCTCGATTCGTGCCAACCCAACAGTTACTTTCGGAGATACCCGTAGTGCACCTTTATATTCACCAAGTTACGTTGTGACGTTTGATACACCCAAAGCACTCCTACGGTGTCCGGGAGTTGCACAATCCTACGGTCGAAGGAAAATACACTTGACATTAGAAAAGCTTTAGCATACGAACAACACGATCTAGTGCTATGCTTAGGATTGGGTCTTGTCCATCACATCATTCTCCTAATGATGTGATCCCGTTATCTATGACATCCAATGTCCATGATCAGGAAACCATGATCATCTATTGATCAACGAGCTAGCCAACTAGATGCTTGCTAGGGACACATTGTGATCTATTTATTCACACATGTATTACTGTTTACTATTAATACAATTATAGCATGAACAATAGAGGATTATCATGAACAAGGAAATATGATAATAACCATTTTATTATTGCATCTAGGGCATATTTCCAACAGTCTCCCACTTGCACTAGAGTCAATAATCTAGTTACATTGTGATGAATCGAACACCCATAGCATTGTGGTGTTGATCATGTTTTGCTCGTGGAAGAGGTTTAGTCAACGGGTCTGCAATATTCAGATCCGTGTGTACTTTACAAATATCTATGACTCCTCTCTGGACCTGGTCCAGGATGGAGTTGTAGATGCGTTGGATGTGCTTGGTCTTCCATTGAAATCTGGGCTCCTTGGCTATGGAAATGGCTCCAGTGTTATCACAGAAGAGTGTCATCGGACCTGACGCGCTTGGAACCACTCCAAGGTCGGTGATGAACACCTTCATCCAGATCCCTTTATGAGCCGCTTCCTAAGCAGCTATGTACTCCGCTTCACATGTAGATGCTGCCACGACGTCTTGCTTGTTGCTGCACCAGCTCACTGCCCCGCCATTCAAAACATACACGTATCCGGTTTGTGACTTAGAGTCATCCAGATCTGTGTCGAAGCTAGCATCGGCGTAACCCTTTACGACGAGCTCTTCGTCACCTCCATAAACGAGAAACATCTTCTTAGTCCTTTTTATATACTTAAGGATATTCTTGACCACTGTCCAGTGTTCCATACCGGGATCACTTTGGTACCTCCCTACCAAACAGCATGGCATACATTAGAGAGCCCACGGCTGAAGCGTAGGGGACAATACTCATCTTCTATCTATCTGCTGCCGTGGTCAGTGACTGAGTCTTACTCAATCTCTTACCTTGCAAAACTGGCAAGAACCCCTTCTTCGAGTTTTCCATATTGAACTTCTTTAATATCTTGTCAAGGTATGTACTTTGTGAAAGACCTATGAGGCGTCTCGATCTATCTCTATAGATCTTGATGCCTAATATGTATGCAGCTTCTCCAAGGTCCTTCATTGAAAAACTCTTGTTCAAGTAGGCCTTTATGCTCTCCAATAACTCTATATTATTTCCCATCAATAATATGTCGTCCACATATAGTATGAGAAAAGCTACAGAGCTCCCACTCACTTTCTTGTACAGACAGGCTTCTCCATAAACATGTATGAACCCAATCGCTTTAATCACCTCATTAAAGCGAATGTTCCAACTCCGAGATGCTTGCACCAGCACATAGATGGAGCGCTGGAGCTTGCATACGTTGTTAGCACTCTTAGGATCGACAAAACCTTCTAGTTGCATCATATAAAACTCTTCCTTAAGATACCCGTTAAGGAACGTTGTTTTGACGTCCATTTGCCAAATTTCATAATCATGAAAAGAGGCAATTAATAACATGATTCAGACTGAATTTAGCTTTGCTAAAGTCTCATCGTAGTCAACTCCTTGAATTTCTCGAAAACCCTTTGCGACAAGTCGAGCTTTATAAATGGTCACATTACCGTTTGTGTCAGTCTTCTTCTTGAAGATCCATTTATTTTCTATGGCTCGCCGATCATCGGGCAAATCCACCAAAGCCCATACTTTGTTCTCATACATGGATCCGATCTCGGATTTCATGGCCTCAAGCCATTTGTTGGAATCCGGGCCCGCCATTGCTTCTTCATAGTTTGAAGGTTCACCGTTGTCTAACAACATGATTTCCATCACAGGGTTGTCGTACCACTTTGGTGCGGAACGTACCCTTGTGGACCTTCGTGGTTCAGTAGCAACTTGATCCGAAGCTTCATGATCATTATCATTAACTTCTTCTTCAGTTGGTGTAGGCACCACAGGAACATTTTCCCGCGCTGCGCTACTCTCCAGTTCGAGACGGGGTACAATTACCTCATCAAGTTCTACTTGCCTTCCACTTACTTCTTTCGAGAGAAACTCTTTCTCTAGAAAGGATCCATTCTTGGCAACAAAGATTTTACCTTCGGATCTAAGATAGAAGGTATACCCAATAGTTTCCTTAGGGTATCGTATGAATACGCATTTCTTCGTTTTGGGTTCGAGCTTCTCTGGTTCAAGTTTCTTCACATAACCATCGCAACCCCAAACATTTAGAAATGACAGCTTAGGTTTCTTGCCAAACCATAATTCATACGGTGTCGTCTCAACGGATTTAGACAGTGCCCTGGATAGTTTCCAATGCGTATCCCCAAAATGATAGCGGTAAGTCGGTAAGAGACATCATAGATCGTACCATATCTAATAAAGTGCGATTATGACGTTCAAACACTCCGTTACGTTGCGGTGTGCCGGGCGGCGTCAGTTGTGAAACAATTCCACATTTCCTTAGGTGTGTGCCAAACTCGTGACTCAAATATTCTCCTCCATGATCAGATCATAGACACTTTATTTTTCTGTCACGTTGGTTCTCAACCTCACTCTGAAATTCCTTGAACTTTTCAAATGTTTTATATTTGTGCTTCATCAAGTAGATATACCCATACCTACTCAAATCACCGGTGAGAGTGAGAACATAACGATAGCCACCGCGAGCTTCAACGTTCATTGGACCACACACATCAGCATGTATTATTTCCAATAAGTCGGTTGCTCTCTCCATTATTCCTGAGAATGGAGTCTTAGTGATCTTGCCCATGAGGCACGGCTCGCATGTGTAAAATGATTCAAAGTCAAGAGACTCTAACAGTCCATCAGTATGAAGTTTCTTCATGCGCTTAACACCGATATGACCAAGGCGGCAGTGCCACAAGTATGTGGGACTATCATTATGAACTTTACATCTTTTGGTATTCACACTATGAATATGTGTAACATCACGATCGATATTCATCAAGAATAAACCATTAACCAGCAGAGCATGACCATAAAACATATCACTCATATAATGTCACGCCCATGATGCGACCCTATTCTCAATTTGGCACGAGGGCCTCATCGGGGATAGAAGCGCATCTCGTCGTGTCGCAAGAATCGATATCATTACAAGTACATGTACTGAAAAGAAGAGATATATAAAGAGAGTTGGCTTACACTCGCCACAAGCTACATCAGAGTCACATCAGTACATTACATAAATATCAAGAGTAAGAGCAGGGTCCGACTACGGACAAAAAAAACGAGAAAAATAAGAACGACGTCCATCCTTGCTATCCTAGGCTGCCGGCCTGGAACCCATCCTAGATCGATGAAGAAGAAGAAGAAGAAGCAACTTCAAATGAACAATCAACGCGCTCGCGTCAAGTAACCTTTACCTGTACCTGCAACTGGTGTTGTAGTAATCTGTGAGCCACAAGGGACTCATCAATCTCATTTCCAAAGGTATCAAGACTAGCAAAGCTTAATGGGTGAGGTATGGTTAAGTGGTGAGGTTGCAGCAGCGACTAAGCATATATTTGGTGGCTAAACTTAAGAGTACAAGAATAAGAGGGGGAAGATCTACGCATAGCGGAAGTGAACTACGGATGATCAAATGAATGATCCTGAACACCTACCTACGTCAGACATAACCCCACCGTGTCCTCGATCGGAGAAGGAACTCACGAAAGAGACAGTCACGGTTACGCACACAGTTGACATATTTTAATTAAGTTATCTTCAAGTTATCTAGAACCAGTGTTAAACAAAGCTTCCACGTTGCCACATAACCGCGGGCACGGCTTTCCGAAAGATTTAACCCTGCAGGGATGCTCCAACTAGTCCATCACAAATTACCACAAGCCGCATAGAAATCCTCAATCACGAAGCTCGCGATCTCGTTGGATTCCCTAGTGGAAAACCTCAACTCTGAGATTACCCAAAGCATCACCGGAATCCCGATGCACAAGATATCTCGTCAAAGGTAAAACTAATCCAGCAAGGCAGCCCGACGTGTCGACGATCCCGATAGGAGTCGCGTACCTCGTTCTCAGGACACGGCGGATGGGTCACACTAGGAGAACCAAACCTCGGGTTGCCCCGCGGTGGCCCCGTAGTCTGCCAATTTGGACCAACACTCATGAGGAGCACTGGCCTGGGGGTTGATTAAATTATCCTGGGGGTCCGAAAAGTCCCTATGCAATTTTATTAGGTGTTTAGGCAAATTTAGTACCAAAGTTGGGCCTTGCCAGACCAGTCTTAATCAAAAACGAATTATCAAGGGGGTCCCCATAACAACCCCGATCGTGTTAGGAGCGCTCAAATATGGAACATAACACCGGTAGCCGGAAACTAAGGGGGCAAAGATGGAACAAAACACCAGGCTAGAAAGGCCGAGCCTTCCACCTTTTACCAAGTATATAGGTGCATTAAATTAGATAGCATTTAATATGGTGATATATCAAGGAACCCATGCTTTCACATGGAAGCATCTACACCTGCAACTAGCAACGCTATCAACAGGGTTAAGCAAGCAGTAACATAGCCAATCAGTGGTTTGCTAGGTTGAACAGGTTGAATGTTTCCATGGCATTGTTGAGAGGCTGAATTTAACAGGTGGTAGGAAACGAGACATAAACGATAGAAGCGATAAACTAGCATGGCAATGATAGTAATGGTATCTGGGGAAATGATCATCTTGCCTGAGATCCCGCTTGGAAGAAGAGCAACTCCGTGAAGCAGACGAACCGAAGTAGTCGAACGGGTCCTCACATCCGACACGCTTGCGGACTCTATCGAGACGGGGAAAACCGGAAACAAGAATCAACACACGATATTCACCACACGATGCACGACACAAATGATGCATGAGAAGCTGAAAACATGCAAGGCACGGCATGACAATTCATGCAATCAAACACTACACATTAAGTGAAGTTCAGTATGCAAATAGTTGCATATTGACGATACTCCACGTCTATTTATTTAGTGCTATCCCGATTAGGTACACGGCAATATTAAATGTGATTAAGCATGGCAAGAGGTGAAGCGTAATTAAACTACTTATCTAGGCATTTTAAGTGAGGTCGGAAATGACATATAGCACCTTCGAAATGACCCCACGTGTTAATTTACAATTCTGTCTAGATCTGAACTAACGCATTTAATAGGTTGTTAAACAGCAAAACAAATAGGTTCACGTGATTTTACGCGTCATGGCAAGCAATCTACACATAAGGAACATCTCCAACGGAGGTACGGATCAAAAGATACGGACACCGCAAGATATGATGGCATGGATGCAAAATGTGTGCAACGGCGGCTACGAGCACTTCATCACATGCAACCAGCAAGAGAAAATGAAACTTCACGAGATTCTAAGCAAGTTTCATGTAGGACACGATCAAATCGTAGCTACGGTTCAACATCTACGAGCAAAACAAGAAATCACTACAATCTGCCAAAAACAGCCACCTAGCATATTCTACGCCCCACAACTACGGCTACACAACTCCGATATGCACAAGCAAGGCATGGCACAGAAGAGGGAAAGACGCTCTACTACGAACAACTAACAACAACCAGCATGGCAGCAAGGAGCACTAGGACACGAAGACACAAAATGGCATCTCACACACTATTTCAGACTTAGTGAAAATAACCCCTCATGAAAGTGCAGTTTTCGATCTGAAGCTAAATTGAAAGCAGCAAAACCTATAGCTACAGGACTCCAAATGGCATGAAACTTCACAGCATGCTAGAGAAACACAAGGGGTACAACTAACTCCATTGGACCAACCTCAAAAGAGCTACAGATCACAAGATGCAAGCAAGACAAGACAACAACAAAATATAACAGATTCCAGACTTAGAAATATTTCAGCTCCTCTAAAACAGCACTATTTCTAGCAACTTGAGGGCAATCAAAACACACCTAAACATGCATTTCTATTGCAACCAAAAATACCACGGGCTAAACAAAACATCCAAGATCAACTCACTAGTTGACAACTAATTCAAACGAGGCACGGAATAACGCCTACGAATTAATCAAAAGGGCAACATAGCAAAATATCTCGCGAACTAACTTACTCGAAAGCTAAAACTAATTGCACAGAAAAATCCATGGGATTTTTCTACCCCGGGAACATATAAAATATGTGGGGTTTGCAATACAAAATAAAGCCACACATTAATGCGGGAAAATAACCTATATACTGGAAAATAAACTAGAGGCAATTCCCTACACGCAAAAATACAAACGACTGCTCTAAAATGCATGAAAAAATGGCCCCTAAAACATGGGCATTTCTATCATGGCATTCGATCAATCCGGACTTGCGCGAAAATTAAATACGGACTAAATTCTATTGGGACAGCACGCTAATCTAGGCAACCGGCACGCCAAACGACGTCAAACAATTATGCATGTTTCAAATACGTATTCTACGCGCGAAACTATCACAAAACCATATATAATACGCCTCGATCCGATTAACGGTTTAAAAGTTACGGGGGTTTAAATATAGCTATTTTTCTGGAATTTACTAATTTCGAAAAGTACTAATTTCTAATGGGCCAGATCTACTACTAGGCCCAACACATCTAGCACAGCAACAAAATTAAAAAAAATAAACAGGCGCAGGGGGGATCTCACCTCGGTGGGCCTCGGGCCCATGAGGGAAGGCTGGAGCGGACTGGTTGTGGGGGGCGAAGCCGACTGGGCCGGCAGTTGGGGGAGGCCGACCGGCCTGGCTTGGGGGCGCCCGGTGGAGCAGGCCGGGCTGCTGGGCCGGCGGTCAACGCAGGGGAGCCATCGATCTGGCGATCCAGATTGCAGGAGGGGCGGCACGCTCGATGGGGCGGCTGGCCATCGATCTGACCGGTGGCGTAGGAGGCCACGACGGCCATGGAAGGCGCCTCTTGGAACGCAGATCCGGCGCGGGCAGCTCCGCGGCGGGGATGCCGGGAACTGGCGCGAGGCGGCCGGGGCTGGGCACCGGCGGCTGCTGGCGGTCTTGGCCGGCGGGCTGGGTGCTGGTTACCGCGGCTCCGATCACCTGCAGCGGCCGCGAGGGCGAAGCTCCGGCGAGCGGGCTCGGCTAGCTGCCGGCAGTGCGCGCGAGGAGAGGCGGCATGCTAGGGCGCGGGGCTGGTGGCGCCATGTGAGGGATCTGAGAGGAGCTCGGCATGGGGGATCGGGAACAATGGCTTGGGCTCCAAACGGGCTCGGGCGGGCCCAACGCGGGCCCCGCGGCTGGAGGTGGGAGGAGGGAGCAGGATAGAGAATGGGAGGATTAGGGTTAGGCACGGATTTCGAGGAGAGAGGAGAGGGGGCTGTCTAAAAATATGAGGAAGGGGTATTTATAGAGAAAAGAGGGGCTCGGTTAACAGGAATCGCGCTCCGGATCCAACCGCGGGTCGGATTCGGACGATTCCGAACGCGGGTATGGGTACGTGGCCGTGTAGAGGGAATATCCGGAGACGAGAGGGAGAACGGGCGGCGCGGCACGAATTTTAAAACACCGACACACGTCCGACGAATAACCGAAGACGGTGCCGCTACGGGGGACCGTTCGGGTACCAGACGGTCTCCGATCGCGACGAAATTTGACGCGCGGCCTCGCTATAACTAATCACGACCGCACGTCAAATCTCAACCCGATCAGAGAAAGTTTTAAACGCACTTTAGAAACAGGGTTTCAACGGTGCCGCGGGCGCGTGCGTGTGCGGTCAGACTCAGAACGGACAACGACGAGGACCGGCAAGTACTAGCGGATGCAAGTTTGAAAACTGGTGGCAACGAAGATGCCAATGCAATGCAGATGATGCGAATGATGCGACAAAATAAAACAGACACACGACGAAAACGGAAAGAAGGGGGAATCTTCTGGAACGTCGGCATCGGGCTGTCACATATAAATAGAACAACCATTATTCTCTGACTTAAATGAGTAACCGTCTCGCATTAAGCAAGACCCTGATACAATGTTCATGCTCAAAGCTGGAACTAAATAACAATTATTAAGGTTTAGAACTAATCCCAAAGGTAGATGTAGAGGCAGCGTGCCGACGGCGATCACATCGACCTTGGAGCCATTCCCAACGCGCATCGTCACCTTGTCCTTGGCCAGCCTCCGTTTATTCCGCAGTTCCTGCTTTGAGTTGCAAATGTGAGCAACAACACCGGTATCAAATACCCAGGAGCTACTACGAGCGCTGGTAAGGTACACATCAATAACATGTATATCACATATACCTTTAACATTGTCGGCCTTCTTATCCACTAAGTACTTGGGGCAGTTACGCTTCCAGTGACCCTTTCCCTTGCAATAGAAGCACTCAGTCTCAGGTTTAGGTCCATTCTTTTTCTTCTTCCCGTCATCTGGCTTACCGGGCGCGGTAACGACTTTGCCGTCTTTCTTGAAGTTCTTCTTATCCTTGCCTTTCTTGAAACTGGTGGTCTTATTGACCATCAACACTTGATGCTCTTTCTTGACTTCTACTTCTGCAGATTTCAGCATCGAGTACAACTCGGGAATGGTCTTCTCCATCCCTTGCATGTTGTAGTTCAGCACAAAACCCTTGTAGCTTGGTGGGAGAGACTGGAGGATTTTGTCAATTACAGCGTCATCCGGAAGTTCGACTCCAAGCTGAGTCAGACGACCGTGCAACCCAGACATTCTGAGAATATGCTCACTAACAAAACTGTTCTCCTCCATCTTGCAGCTAAAGAACTTATCGAAGACTTCATATCTCTTGACCCGGGCATGAGCTTGAAATACGAGCTTCAGCTGCTGGAACATCTCATATGCTCCGTGTTGCTCAAAATGTCTTTGGAGCCCCGATTCTAAACTGTATATCATGCCACACCTAACCAGAGAGTAGTCATCACTCCGCGCTTGCCAGACGTTCTGAACAACTTGGGCTGCCGTTGGAACAGGGGGTCACCTAGCGGCGCATGAAGGACGTAAGCCTTCTTGGATGCAATGAGGATGAGCTTTAAGTTGCGGACCGAGTCCGCATAGTTGCTACCATCATCTTTCAACTTGTTTTTCTCTAGGAACGTGTTGAAATTGAGGTTGACACGTGCGTTGGCCATTGGATCTACAATATTTGTAAAGACAACTTTTAGACTAAGTTCATGATAATTAAGTTCATCAAATCAAATTAAGTATGAACTCCCACTTAAATCGACATCCCTCTAGTCATCTAAGTGATACATGATCCATGTCGACTAACCCGTGTCCGATCATCATGTGAGACGGACTAGTCGTCGATGGTGAGCAACTTCATGCTGATCGTATTCAACCATACGACTCATGTTCGACCTTTCGGTCTCTAGTATTCGAGGCCATGTATGTACATGCTAAGCTCGTCGAGTAAACCTAAGTGTTTCGCGTGTGTAAATCTGGCTTACACCCGTTGAATGTGAACGCTAGAATCTATCACACCCGATCGTCACGTGGTGCGTCAAGACAACGATCCTTCGCAACGGTGCACACTTAGGGGAATACGTTCTTGAAATTTTATGAGGGATCATCTTATTATGCTACCGGCGTTCTAAGAAATAAGATGAAAAACATGATAAACATCACATGCAATCATATAGTGACATGATATGGCCATTATCATCTTTGCTCCTTCGATCTCCATCTTCGGGCATCGCATGATCATCATCATCACCGGCGTGACACCATGATCTCCATCATCGTGTCTCCGTGAAGTCGTCACGCCAACTACTACTACTCCTACAACTAACCATTAGCAATGAAGTAAAAGTAGTAAACACACGGCGTTGCATCTCATGCAATAAATTAAGACAATTCCTATGGCTCCTGCCGGTTGTCATACTCATCGACATGCAAGTCGTGAACCCTATTACAAGAACATGGTCATCTCATACATCACACATGTAACATCACATCCTTTGGCCATATCACATCACATGTCAAACCCTGCAAAAACAAGTTAGACGTCCTCTAATTGTTGTTGCAAGTTTTACGTGGCTGATCTGGGTTTCTAGCAAGAACGCCTTCTTACCTATGTGACAGCCACAACAATGATATGCCAAAGCTATTTACCCTTCATAAGGACCCTTTTCATCAAGTCCAATCCGACTAGAGTGGGAGAGAGAGACACCCGCTAGCCACCTTATGCACCTAGTGCATGTTAGCCGGTGGAACCTGTCTCACGTAAGCGTACATGTAAGGTCGGTCCGCGCCGCTTCATCCCACAATACGACCGAAAAAGAATAAGACTAGTAGCGGGAAGCAATTGACAAAATCAGCGCCCACAACCTATTTGTGTTCTACTCGTGCAAAGAATCTACGCATAGAAAACCTGGCTCGGATGCCACTGTTGGGTAACGTAGCAAAATTCAAAAAAATTCCTATGCCATATTCAGATCTTCCTATAGAGAAACCAGCAACAAGAGAGGGTTGAGAGCATCTTCATACCTTTGAAGATCGCTAAGCGGAAGCGTTGCTAGAACGCGGTTGATAGAGTCGTACTCGCTGCGATTCAGATCGCGGTGTGATTGCAATATAGTGCCGAATCACGGCACCTCCGCGTTCAACACACGTGCAGCCCGGTGACGTCTCCCACACCTTGATGGCGTGATGGCGATGGAGTGACGAGGTCTCCTGGCAGGGCTTCGCCAAGCACGGTGGGAGAGGAGGAAGAAGAGAGACAGGGCTGCGCCGAGAGAGAGAGAAATTGCGTGTCTCCAATGGCCAAAACCCCCACTATATATAGGGGGAAAGGGAGGATGGCGCCCCCCTTAGGGTTCCCAACCCTAAGGGGTGTGGCAGCCCTTGATGGGAGGCGAGGGCGGCGGCAAGGAGGGGAGGAGGTGTTGGCGCACCCCCTGGTGGGCCTAAGGCCCACCTGACTTAGGGTTCCCCCTTCCCTCTCTTGGCGCCTTGGCTGGTTCCCTCTCACACTTGGCTCATGTAGCCTTCCAGGGCTGGTGGCTCCTCCCGGTGGGCCCTTGGAACCCTTCCGGTGGTCCCGTCACGTTGCCGGTGGTGCCCGAAACATTTCCCGCATCCAAACCAATCCATCCTATATATCAATCTTTACCTCCGGACCATTCCGGAGCTCCTCGTGATGTCCGGGATCTCATATGGGACTCCTAACAACCTTCGGTAACCTCGTATAACAATTCCCTATAACCCTAGCGTCATCGAACCTTAAGTGTGTAGACCCTACGGGTTCGGGAGGCATGCATACATGACCGAGACACCTCTCCGGCTAATAACCATCAGCAAGGTGTGGATACCCATGGTGGCTCCCACATGTTCCATGATGATCTCATCGAATGAACCACGATGTCAAGGATTCAATTAATCCCGTATACAATTCCCTTTGTGTGTCGGTATAGAACTTGCCCGAGATTCGATCGTCGGTATACATATACCTTGTTCAATCTCATTACCGGTAAGTATCTTTACTCGTTCTGTAGAACGACATCCCGTGACAAACTCCTTAGTCACATTGAGCTCATTATGATGATGTTCTACCGAGTGGGCCCAGAGATACCTCTCCGTCACACGGAGTGAAAAATCCCGATCTCGATTCGTGCCAACCCAACAGTTACTTTTGAAGATACTCGTAGTGCACCTTTATAGTCACCCAGTTACGTTGTGACGTTTGATACACCCAAAGCACTCCTATGGTGTCCGAGAGTTGCACAATCTCACGGTCGAAGGAAAAGACACTTGACATTAGAAGAGCTTTAGAATACGAACAACACGATCTAGTGCTATGCTTAGGATTGGGTCTTATCCATCACATCATTCTCCTAATGATGTGATCCTGTTATCAATGACATCCAATGTCCATGATCAGGAAACCATGATCATCTATTGATCAACCAGCTAGCCAACTAGAGGCTTGCTAGGGACACATTGTGATCTATTTATTCACACATGTATTACCGTTTCCTGTTAATACAACTATAGCATGAACAATAGAGGATTATCATGAACAAGGAAATATGATAATAACCATTTTATTATTGCCTCTGGGGCATATTTCCAACAGAGTCCACCTTCCCCAATTCGGTTTGCCCACCTCTCCTTTCCTTTGCTCCTTCTTCAGCCGAAGTGGTCCTTCTTGGGCTAGCCACCAACCCACTAAGGGCTGGTGCGCGTGTTGGAAATATGCCCTAGAGGCAATAATAAATTGGTTATTATTACATTTCCTTGTTCATGATAATCGTTTATTATCCATGCTAGAATTGTATTGATTGGAAACTCAAATACATGTGTGGATACATATACAACACAATGTCCCTAGTGAGCCTCTAGTTGATTAGCTCATTGATCAAAGATGGTCAAGCTTACCTGGACATAGACAAGTGTTGTCACTTGATAACGGGATCACATTATTAGGAGAATGATGTGACAGACAAGACCCAAGCTATGAACGATGATTGTGTGAGTTTATTGCTACTGTTTTCTGCATGTCAATATATCTGTTCCTATGACCATGAGATCATGCAACTCCCGGACACCAGAGGATCTTGTGTGTATCGAATGTAGCAATGTAATTGGGAGACTATAAAGGTTCTCTAAAGGTATCTTCGTAGGTGTCTGTTGGGTTGGCGTGAATCGAGACTGGGATTTGTTACTCCGTATGACGGAGAGGTATCTTGGGGCCCACTCGGTAATACAACATCACAATAAGCCTTGCAAGCAATGTGACTAAGGAGTTAGTCACGGGATCTTGTATTACGGAACGAGTAAAGAGACTAGCTGGTAACAAGATTGAACTAGGTATAGATATACCGACGATCGAATCTCGAGCAAGTAACATACCAAAGGACAAAGGGAACAACATACGGGATTAACTGAATACTTGACATCGAGGTTCAACCGATAAAGATATTTGTAGAATATATAGGAGCCAATATGGGCATCCAGGTCCCGCTATTGGTTATTGACCGTAGAGTGTCTCAGGTCATGTCTACATAGTTCTCGAACCCGCAGGGTCTGCACACTTAAGGTTCAGTGACATTTCGGTATTATTGAGTTATGTGTGTGTGGTAACTGAAAGTTGTACGTAGTCCTTGATGAGATCCTGGACGTCATGAGGAGCTCAGAAATGGTCCGTAGGTAAAGATTGATATATAGGAAAGTTGCATTTGGTGTGCGGAAAGTTTTCAGGCATTACCAGTAAAGTACCGGGAGTGAAGAATGAGTTTTGGGGTTTTACCGGAGGTGCCACCCACCTGGGAGAGAATCTATTTCGGCCAAGCAGCAAAGAGGGAATATCCCAAAAGGGAGAGGAGGAATATTCCAAGTGGGAGGAGTCCTACTTGGAGTAGGATTGGAGCACGAGTGCTCCACCTCCAATTTCGGCAAAACCTTGAGGGTTTGAGGCTGCCTCCTCCCGTCCCTCCCTCCTATATATACTAGAGGAATTAGAGGCAGCCCTAACCCTAATTAGCCATGTGCTTCCCTCTCTCTAGATCATTTTTCTCCTCTAGATTATTTCCACAACGCTTGGCAAAGCCATGCTGGATTGTCCACCACCACCACTAGCACTCATCTACCTCTCTGCCCCTCTTGCTGGATCAAAAAGGCGGGGATCATCATCGAGCTATATGGGTGCTGAACACGAAGGTGCCATCCGTTTGGCACTAGATCAAGATGGATCATGATGGGATCACAGGACGGATCATGGTGAGATCGCGGGACGAACTGCGATTTGGATCGTGAAGATGTTCCACTACATCAACCGCGTTATATACGCTTCTGCTTAGCGATCTACAAGGTTATGTGGATCCGATCTCCCCTCTCGTAGATAATCATCACCATGGATAGGTCTTGCGTGTGCATAGGAAATTTTTTGTTTCCCATGCAACGTTCCATAATAGTGGTATTAGAGCTAGGTTCAAGCGTAGATGATATCTCGAGTACACGAAAGAGTTTGTGGGCATTGATGTTCAATTTGATGCCCTCCTTAGTCTTTTCTTTATTCAGTGATATTGTTGGATTGAAGCGGCCTAGACCAACATTACTCGTACGCTTACGAGAGACCAGTTTCATCGACTAACATGCAACTTGTCGCATAAAGATGACTGGCGGGTGTCTGTTTCTTCAACTTTAGTTGAATTGGATTTGATTGAGGCCGTCCTTGGAGAAGGTTAAATAGCAATTTGCATATCACCATTGTGGTTTTGCGTAAGTAAGTTGCGATCATACTAGATACCATAGCAGCCACGTAAAATATGCAACAATAAATTAGAGGACGTCTAACTTGTTTTTGCAGGGTATGCATGTGATGTGATATGGCCAAAGACATGATATGATATATTGGATGTATGAGATGATCATGTTGTAATAGTTAAATATCGACTTGCACGTCGATGCTACGACAACCGGCAAGAGCCATAGGGTTGTATTTACTTATTTTTCGCTTGGTGATGCTTTGCTTTATCGCCAGTAGTAGCTTTAGTAGTCAGAGCATAGTTTGCGTGACAACCTCGATGGCAGCACAATGATGGAGATCATGGTGTGGCGCTGGTAACGATGGAGATCATGTCGGTGCTTTGGTGATGGAGATCAAGAAGCACAAGTTCATGGCAATATCACGTCCCTTCTGATTTGCATGTGATGTTAATCCTTTCTTGCACCTTATTTTGCTTAGGACGACAGTAGCATTATAAGGTGATCCCTCACTAAAATTTCAAGATAAAATTGTGTTCTCCTTGACTGTGCACCATTGCGACAGTTCGTCGTTTCGAGACACCACGTGATGATCAGGTGCGATAGACTCTACATTCTCATTCAACGGGTACAAAATAGTTGCACACGTAGAACACTCAGGTTAAAGTTGACGAGCCTAACATGTACAGACATGGCCTTGGAACACAGGAGATTGGAAGGTCAAGCATGATTCATATAGTGGATGTGATCAACATGGAGATGTTCACCATTGAAGCTAAACTCAACTCACGTGATGATCGGATTTGAGTTAGTGAATTTGGATGATGTGTCACTCGAATGACTAGAGGGATGTCAATTTGAGTGGGAGTTCTTAAGTAATATGATTAATTGAACTCATTATCATGAACATAGTCAAAATGTCTTTGCAAATTATGTTGTAGCTTGCGCTTTAGCTCTACTATTTTTGATATGTTCCTAAAGAATACTTAGTTGAAATAAGATAGTAGAAATTATGCGGACAGGGTCCATAAACTGAGGATTGTCCTCATTGCTGCACGGAAGGCTTATGT
Organism: Hordeum vulgare subsp. vulgare; assembly: GCF_904849725.1. NCBI lineage: Eukaryota > Viridiplantae > Streptophyta > Magnoliopsida > Poales > Poaceae > Hordeum > Hordeum vulgare. The sequence goes on from NC_058523.1 coordinate 317,711,465, forward strand.
CCTTAATGCACTGCTAGGTGTGCTAAACCCCGAGCGTCGTGTTTAGATGTTGTGAACATCTGACATACACGTTTTTGATGACTATATGATAGTTGAGTGCGTAATACTTAAACGGCTTAGAATTGAGGCTCCGAAGACATTTCGAACATCATGAGACATATGAGATGTTCCAAGAGAAAAAATTCGGATTTCAGGCTCGTGCCCGTGTTGAGAGGTATCAGACCTCCGACAGGATTCTTTGTCTACAAAGAAAGGGAGAAAAGCTCAATCATTGAGCATGTGCTCAGATTGTCTGGGTACTACAATCGCTTGAATCGAGTGGGAGTTGATCTTCGAGATAAGATAGTGATTGACATAGCGCTCCAAAGTCACTGCGACCAAGCTACTTGAGCTTCATGATGAACTATAGCATATCAGGGATGCACAAGATGATCCCTGAGTTACTCGCGATGTTTGACATCGCGGAAGTAGAAATCAAATAGGAGCATCAATTGTTGATGGTTAGTGAAACCACTAGTTTTGAGAAGGGCAAGGGCAAGAAGGGATACTTCATGAATGGCAAACCGGTTTCCGCTATAGTGAAGAAACCCAAGGTTGAATCCAAACCCGAGACTAAGTGCTTCTAATATGAGGGGAACGATCACTGAAGCAGCACTACCCTTGATACATGGTAGATGAGAAGGCTAGCAAAGTCGCCGAAAGTATATAGGATATAAATTATATTGATGTGTACCTTACTAGTACTCCTAGTAGCACCGGGGTATTAGATACCAGTTCGGTTGCTAAGTGTTAGTAACACGAAATAAAATCTACAGAATAAACGGAGACTAGCTAAAGGGTGAGGTGACGATGTGTGTTGGAAGTAATTCCAAGGTTGATGTGATCAAACATCGTACGCTCCATCTACCATCGGGATTAGTGTTGAACCTGAATAATTGTTATTTGGTGTTTGCGTTGAGCATAGACATGATTAGATTTTTTTATTGCAATACAATTATTCATTTAAAGAGAATAATGGTTACTCTGTTTACTTGAATAATACCTTCAATGGTCTTGCACCTAAAATGAATGGTTTATTGAATCTCGATCCTAGTGATACACATGTTCATAATATTGATGCCTAAAGATACAAAGTAGTAATGATAGTACCACTTAATTGTGGCACTGCCGCTTGAGTCATATTGGTATAAAACGCATGAAGAAGCTCCATACTGATGGATCTTTGGACTCACTAATTTTTGAATCATTTGAGACATACAAACCATGCCTATTGGTGTAAACGCATGAAGAAACTCCATGCACATGGATCGTTTGGACTCACTTGATTTTGAATCACTTGACACATGCAAATCATCCCACATGGGCAAGATGACTGAAGGCCTCGTTTTCAATGAGATGGAACGAGTAAGTGAATTGTTGGTAATAATACATTTTGATGTATGCAGTCCAACGAGTGCGAAGGCACGCAATGGATATCGTTATGTTCTTACTTCACAGATGATCTGAGTAGATACTAGTATATTTACTTGATGAAACACAAGTCTGAATTATTGAAAGGTTCAAGTAATTTGAGAGTGAAGTTGAAGCTCGTCGTGACAAGAGGATAAAATGTCTATGCCATGATCATAGAGACGAATGTCTGAGTTGCGAGTTTGGTACACAATTAAGACAGTGTGGAAATTGTTTCACAACTAATGCCACCTGGAACACCATAGTGTGATGGCGTGTCCGAACGTCATAGCCGTGCCCTATTGGATACGGTGGATACTATGATGTCTCTTATCAAACTACCACTATCGTTTTCGGGTTAGGCATTAGAGACAATCACATTCACTTCAAGTAGGGCACACATAATTTCATTGAGATGACACCATACAAATTATGGTTTGGAGAAACCTAAGCTGTCATTTCTTAAAAGTTTGGGGCTGCGATGCTTATGTGAAAAAGGTTCCACTTTGATAAGCTCGAACCCAAAGCGGATAAATGCATCTTCATAGGATACCCAAAACAATTGGGAATACCTCCTATCTCAAATCTGAAAGCAAAGTGTTTGTTTCCAGCAAAAGTGTCCTTTCTTGAGAAAAGGTTTCTCTCGAAATAATTGAGGGGGAGGATGGTGGAACTTGATGAAATTACTGAGCCGTCACTTCAACCAGCGTGTTCCTATGGCCCCTACACCAATTGTAGTGGAAGCTGATGATAGTGATCATGAAGCTTGTGATCAAGTTACTACAAACCTCGTAGGTCGACAAGGTCACACACTGCTCCAGAGTGGTACGGTAACGCTGTCTTGGAGGTCATGCTGTTGGAGAACAATGAACCTACGAGCTATGGAGAAGCAACAGTGGGCCCGGTTCCGACTAATGGCTGGAGGCCATGAAATCCGAGAGAGGATCCATGTATGAAAACAAAGTGTGGACTTTGGAAGAACTACTTGATGGTCGTAAGACTATTAAGTACAGATGGATCTTTAAAAGGAAGACAGACGACGATGGTGAATGTGACCGTTAATAAAGCTCGACTTGTCGCAAAGATGTTTTCGACAAGTTCAAAGAGTTGACTATGGTGAGACTTTCTCACTTGTAGCGGTGCTAGAGTTTGTTGGAATTATGTTAGCAGCTGCTGCATTATTTATGAAATCTTGCAGATCGGATGTCAAAACATTGTTTCCTCGACGGTTTCCTTGAGGAAAGGTTGTATGTGATACAACCAGAAGGTTTTGTCGATCCTAAGGATGCTAGCAAGTATGCAAGATCCGGAGATCCTTCTACGGACTGGAGCAAGCATCCCGGAGTTGGAATATACGCTTTGATGAGATGATCAAAGCTTTTGGGTTTATACAAAGTTTTATGAGAAACTTGTATTTCCAAGGAAGTGAGTGGGAGCACTATAGAATTTCTGGTAAGTATATGTGGTTGATATATTGTTGATCGGAAATAATGTAGAATTTTTGTAAAGCATAAAGGGTTGTCTGCAAGGAGTTTTTCAAAAGAAAGCCTGGATTGAGCTACTTGAACATTGAGTATCAAGACCAATAGAGATAGATCAAAACTCTTAATAGAACTTTGAAATGAATACATACCCTGACAAGATTTTGAAGGAGTTCAAAATAGATCAGTCAAAGAAAGAGTTCTTGGTTGTGTTATAAGGTGTGAGTATTGAGTAAGAAACAAAACCCGACCACGACAGAAGAAAGAGAAAGGACGAAGGTCGTCCCCTATGCATTAGTCATAGGCTCTATAGTATGCTATGTTGTGTACCGCAGCTGATGTGTCCCTTGCCATGAATCTGTCAAGGGGTGCGAAAGTGATCCAGGAAGGGATTACTGGACATCGGTCAAAAGTTATCCTTAGTAACTAGTGTAGTAAGGATTTTTTTCTCGATTATGGAGGTGATATAAGAGTTCGTCGTAAAGGGTTCCGTCGATCCAAGGTCTGACACTAATCTGGATAACTCTAAGTAATAAACCGGATTTGTATAGTGGAGCAGTCATTTGGAATAGTTCCAAATGGCGCATGGTAGCAACATATATAGGATGAAATAGAGATTTGTAAATCACACACGGTTCTAAAAGGTTCAAGCCCGCTGTCTAAAAACTTCTCTCACAAGAAAGACATGATCGAACCCCATAACTGTATGGGTGTTTGATTCATTACAATCACATAATGATGTGAACTAGATTACTGACTCTAGTGCAAGTGGAAGATTGTTCGAAATATGCCCTAGAGGCAATAATAAATTGGTTATTATTATATTTCCTTGTTCATGATAATCGTTTATTATCCATGCTAGAATTGTATTGATTGGAAACTCAAATACATGTGTGGATACATAGACAACACACTGTCCCTAATGAGCCTCTAGTGGATTAGATCGTTGATCATAGATGGTCAAGATTTCCTGGCCATAGACAAGTGCTGTCACTTGATAATGGTATCACATCATTAGGAGAATAATGTGGTGGACAAGACCCAAACTTTGAACGTAGCATATGATCATGTCAGTTTATTGCTACTTTTTTCTGCATGTCAATGTATCTGTTCCTATGACCATGAGATCATGCAACTCTCGGACACCGGAGGAATACCTTTTGTGTATCAAACATCGCAACGTAACTCGGTGACTATAAAGGTGCTCTACGGGTATCTTCGAAGTTGTCTGTTAGGTTGGCGTGAATCGAGACTCGGATTTGTCACTCCGTGTGACTGAGAGGTATCTCAGGGCCCACTCGAATACAACATCAAAATAAGCCTTGCAAGAAATGTGACTAAGGAGTTAGTCACGGGATCTTCTATTAAGGAACGAGTAAAGAGACTTGCAGGTAACGAGATTGAACTAGGTATAGTGATACTGACGATTGAATCTCGGGCAAGTAACATCCCGAAGGACAAAGGGAATAGCATACGTGATTAACTCAATCCTTGACATAGAGGTTCAACCGATAAATATTCGTAGAATATATAGGAGCCAATATGGGCATCTAGGTCCCGCTATTGGTTATTGATCGGAGAGTGTCTCAGGTTATGTCTACATAGTTCTCGAACCCGCAGGGTCTGCACACTTAAGGTTCAATGTCGGTTCGGTATTATTGAGTTATGTGTGTTTGGTAACCGAAAGTTGTCCGGAGTCACGGATGAGATCCCGGACGTCACGAGGAGCTCCAGAATGGTCCGGAGGTAAACATTGATATATAGGAAAGTTGCGTTTGGCTTCGGGAAAGTTTTCGGGCATTACCCGTAAAGTACCGGGAGTGACGAATGTGTTCCGTGGTTTTACTGGGAGGTGCCACCCACCCGAGAGAGAACCTTATAGTCCTAAAGGTGGTGGACCAGCCCTTAGAGGGCGGCCAACCCAAGATGGCCTATTTCGGCGAAGGAGCAAAGAGGGAAATATCCCAAAAGGGAGAGGAGGAATATTCCAAGTGGGAGGAGTCCTACTTGGAGTAGGATTGGAGTAGGACTCCTCCACCTCCAATTTCGGCCAAACTTTAAGGGTTTGAGGCTGCCTCCTACCCTCCCTCCTTCCTATATATACTAGAGGAATTAGAGGCATCCCTAACCCTAATTAGCCACGTGCTTCCCTCTCTCTCTCTAGATCATTTTCTCTTGTAGATTAGTTCTGCGGTGCTTGGTGAAGTCCTGCTGGATTGTCCATCACCACCACCACCATGCCGTCGTTTGGAGAACTTATCTACCTCTCCGCCCCTCTTGCTGGATCAAAAAGGTAGGGATCGTCATCGAGTTGTACGTGTGTTGAACTCGGTGGTGCCTTCCGTTCGGCACTAGATCGGGATGGATCATGATGGGATCGCGGGACGGATCGTGATGAGATCGCGGCACGGACTGCGATCTGGATCGCGAAGATGCTCTACTACATCAACCACGTTATATACACTTCCGCTTAGTGATCTACAAGGGTATGTGGATCCGATCTCCCCTCTCGTAGATGATCATCACCATCGATAGGTCTTGCATGTGCGTAGGATTTTTTTCCCCATGCAACGTTCCCCAACAGCACCAACCTTGGGCCTCTTTTGTTCTCTCCTGGATGGGTGGCCCCTCCCGGTGGAAATCCAGAACCCATTCGTCACTCCCGGTACTTTACCAGTAATGCCAGAAAACCTTCCGGAAGCCAAATGGATACTTCCTATATATCAATCTTCGTCTCCGGACCATTCAGGAAACCCTCGTGACGTCCGGGATCTCATCCGAGACTCCGAACAACATTCGGTTACCAACATCAATAATTAAACTATACCGAAATGTCACCGAACTTTAAGTGTGCACACCCTGCGAGTTCGAGAACTATGTAGACATGACCGAGACACTCTCCGGCCATTTTCGAATAGCGGGACGTGGATGCCCATATTAGACCCTACATATTCTACGAATATCTTATTGGTTGAACCTCTATGTCAAGGATTCAGTTAATCCCGTATATCACTCCCTTTGTCCTTAGGTATGTTACTTGCCCGAGATTCGATCATCGGTATCTCTATACCTATTTCAATCTCGTTAGCAGCAAGTCTCTTTACTCGTTCTGTAATACAAGATCCCATGGCTAACTCTTTAGTCACATTGCTTGCAAGGCTTGTTTGTGATGTTGTATTACCGAGTGGGCCCCGAGATACCTCTCCATCATATGGAGTGACAAATCCCAGTCTTGATCCTTGCTAACTCAACGGACACCTTTGGAGATACCTGTAGAGCATCTTTATAATCACCCAGTTACGTGGTGATGTTTCATACACACAAGGAATTCCTCCGGTGTCAGTGAGTTACATTATCTCATGGTCATAGGAATATATGCTTGACATGCAGAAAACAATAACAACAAAATAACATGATCACATGCTACATTTATAGTTTGGGTCTTGTCCATCACATCATTCCCCTAATGATGTGACCCCGTTATCAAGTGACAACACTTGTCTATGGCTAGGAAACCTTAACCATCTTTGATCAACGAGCTAGTCAACTAGAGGCTCACTAGGGACATTGTTTTGTCTATATATCCACATACGTATTTGTGTTTCCATTCAATACAATTCTAGCATGGATAATAAGCGATTATCTTGAAACAAGAAATATAATAATAAATATTTTATTATTGCCTCTAGGGCATATTTCCAACAACCTCCCACGTGCACTAGAGTCAATAATCTAGCTTCACATCTCTATGTGATTTTCAATGTAACGACTCTAACACCCACAGAGTTCTGGTGTTGATCATGTTTTACTCGTGGAAGAGGCTTAGTCAGTGGATCTGCAACATTCAGCTCCATGTGCACTTTGCAAATATTTATGTCCTCCTCCTTGATATAATCGCGGATGGCATTGAAGCGTCACTTTATGTATCTGGTCCTCTTGTGAAACCTTGGTTCCTTGGCTAGAGCAATGGCACCAGTGTTGTTGCAGAACAGATTTATTGGATCCAGGTCACTTGGCACAACTCCAAGATATTTCATGAACTTATTCATATAGACACCCTCCTTAGCCGTTGATGAGGCAACTATGTACTCCGCTTCGCATGTAGAATCACCTACGACGCTTTGCTTGGAACTGCACCAGCTTACCGCACCCCATTTAGAATAAATACTTATCTGGTTTGTGACTTAGAGTCATCTGGATTAGTGTCGAAGCTTGCATCTATGTAACCCTTTACGATGAGCTCTTCGTCACCTCCATAAAGGATATATATTTCCTTAGTCCTTTTCAGGTACTTCAGAATATTTTTGACCGCTGTCCACTGCTCCATTCCTGGATTAATTTGAAACCTGCGTGTCATACTTATGGCAAGGCTAACATCGGTCTAGTGCACAACATTGCATACATGATAGACCCATTGGCTGAAGCATAGGGGACGACACCATCGTTTCTCTATCTTCTGCTGTCACTGGGCATTGAGCCTTACTCAACTTTATACCTTGTAACACAGGCAAGAACCCTTTCTTGGATTTTTCCATTTTGAACTTCTTCAAAATCTTATCAAGGTATGTGCTTTGTGAAAGTCCTATTAGGCGTCTTGAGATATCTCTATAGATCTTAATGCCTAATACGTAAGCAGCTTCTCCAAGGTCCTTCATTGAAAAAGTTTTATTCAAGTAATCCTTTACACTTCCCAAAAGTTCTACATTGTTTCCAATCAGCAATATGTCGTCCATGCATAATATTAGAAATGCTATAGAGCTCCCACTCACTTTCTTGTAAATACAAAGTTCTCCAAAAACTTGTATAAACCCGAACGCCTTGATCACCTCATCAAAGCGCTGATTCCAACTCCGAGATGCTTGCATCAATCCATAAATGGATCACTGGAGCTTGTACACTTTGTCAACATTCTCTGGATCGACAAAACCTTCCGGTTGTGTCATATACAACTCTTCCTTAAGAAACCCGTTAAGGAATGCTGTTTTGACATCCATGTGCCAAATTTCATAATCGAAAAATGCAACTATTCCTAACATGATTTTGACGAACTTAAGCATCGCTACTGGTGAGAAAGTCTCATCATAGTCAACTCCTTGAACTTGTGAAAAACCCTTTGCCACAAGTCGAGCTTTATAGATGGTTACATTATCGTCCGCGTCCGTCTTCTTCTTAAATATCCATTTGTTCTGAATGGCCTTCCGGGCTTCAGGTAATACTTCCAAAGTCCATACTTTGTTTTCATACATAGATCATATCTTGGATTTCAGGGCCTCTAACCATTTGTTGGAATCCGGGCCCACCATTGCTTCTCCATAGCTCACACGCTCATTGTTGTCTAAAAACATGATTGATAAGACAGGATTCTCATACCACTCAGGAGCAGTATGTGCCCTCGTCGACCTACGAGGTCCAATAGCAACTTGATCTGAAGTTTCATGATGATCATCATTAGCTTCCTCTTAAACTGATGTAGACTCGACGGAAACTTCTTTCTATCCTGCGCCACCATCTGGTTGAAGCAAAGGTTCTACAACCTCCTCAAGTTCTATATTCCTCCCACTCAATTATTTCGAGAGAAACTCTTTCTCAAAAAAGCTCCGTTCTTAGCGACAAACACTTTGCAATCGGATCTGAGATAGAAGGTATACCCAACTGTCTCTTTTGGGTAGCCTATGAAGACGCACTTTTCTGCTTTGGGTTCCTGTTTTTCAGGCTGAAGCTTGTTGACATAAGAATCACATCCCCATACTTTAAGAAAGGACAACTTTGGCTTCTTGCCATACCACAGTTCATATGGTGTCATCTGAACGAATTTTGATGGTGTCCTATTTAAAGTAAATGCAACTGTCTCCAATGCATAGCCCCAAAACGATAACGACAAATTGGTAAGAGATATCATAGAACACACCGTATCTAATAAAGTATGATTACAATGTTTGGACACACCATTATGCTGTGGTGTTCGAGGCGGTGTCAAGTGTGAAACAATTCCACATTGTCTTAAGTAGGCACCAAACTCGTAACTCTGATATTCACCTCCTCGATCAGATCGTAGGAATTTGATATTCTTGTTACGATGATTTTCAACTTCACTCTGAAATTGCTTGAACTTTTCAAACGTTTGAGACTTGTGCTTCATTAACTAAATATAACTATATCTACTCAAATCATCACTGAAGGTGAGAAAATAACAATATCCACCTCATGCCTCTATGCTCATCGGTCGACAAACATCAGTATGTATGATCTCCAACAAGTCACTTGCACGCTCCATTGTTTCGGAGAACGGAATCTTAGTCATCTTGCCCATGAGATATGGTTCGCATGTGTCAAGTGATTCAAAATCAGGTGACTAAAAAAGTCCACCAGCATGGAGTTTCTTCATGCGTTTTACACCAATATGACCTAAGCGACAGTGCCACAAGAAAGTGGCGCTATTATTATCAACTCTACATATTTTGGTCTCAATGTTATGTATATGTGTATCATCACTATTGAGATTCAACATGAATTAACCCCTCACATTGGGTGCATGGCCATAAAAGATATTACTCATATAAATAGAACAACCATTATTCTCTGACTTAAATGAGTAACTGTCTTGCAATAAACAAGATCCATATATAATATTCATGCTTAACACAGGCACTAAATAACATTTATTTAGATTCATCACTAATCCCGATGATAACTGAAGTGAGATCGTGCCGACGGCTATCACATCAACCTTGGAATCATTTCCCACACGCATCATCACTTCATCCTTTGCCAACATTCGTTTATTCTGCCCTTCCTGTTTCGAGTTGCAAATTTGAGCAACACAACCAGTATCAAATACCCAGGCAGTACTACGAGAGCTGGTGAGGTACACATCAATAACATGTATATCAAATATACCTTGTTTGGCGTTGGCCGCCTTCTTATCAGCCATATACTTGGGGCAGTTTCGCTTCTAGTGACCAGTCCCCTTGCAATAATAACACTCAGTTTCTGGCTTGGGTTCAGCCTTGGGTTTCTTCATCAGAGGGGCAACAACCTTGACACTCTTCTTGGATTTACCCTTCTTTCCCTTGCTATTGTTTTGAAACTAGTGGTCTTATTGACCATCAACACTTGATGTTCTTTCTGGATTTCTGACTCCGCGACTTTCAGCATCGCAAACAGCTTGGCGAGTGATTTATTCATCCCTTGATGTTATAGTTCAACACGAAGCTCTTATAGCTAGGTGGCAGCGAGTGAAGAACTCTGTCAGTGATAGCCTCCCGCGAGAGAGCAATCCCCAGCTGAGCTAGACGATTAGAGTACCCGGACATTCTGAGTATGTGTTCACTGATAGACCCGTTCTCATCCATTTTGCGAGTATAGAACTTATCGGAGGTTTCATACCTCTCGATCTAAGCATTCTTCTCAAAGATAAACTTCGATTCCTGGAACATCTCATATGCTCCATGACATTCAAAATGTGTTTGAAGTCTCGGTTCTAAGCCATAAAAAACTGCACATTTAACTAATGAGTAGTCATCCTTACGTGACTGCCAAGCGTTCATAACATCCTGGGTCACCGTTTCGGGTGGTGCATCACCTAGCGTCGCATCAAGGACATATTGCTTTTGAGAAGCTGTGAGGATAATCCTGAAATTACGGGCACAGTCAACAAAGTTGCTTCCATCATATTTCAGCTTAGCTTTCTCTAGGAACGCATTAAAATTTAGGGTTTGCCACTGCGCGAGCCATTGATCTACAATATAAAATTTTGCAAAGATTACTTAGACTATGTTCAACATAATTGAGTTTAGATAATCATATTACTAATAAACTCCAACTCAAATTGACATCCTTCTAGTCATTCGACTATCGCATGATCCAAATTCACTAACTCAAGTCCGATCATCACGTGAGTAGAGTTCAGTTTCAATGGTGAACATCTCCATGTTGATCATATCAACTATATGATGCATGCTCGACCTTTCAGTCTCTTGTGTTCCGAGGCCATGTATGTACATGCTAGGCTTGTCAAGTTTAACCCGAGTGTTCTGCATGTGCAACAGTTTTGCACCCGTTGTATGTGAACGTAGATTCTATCACACCCGATCATCACGTGGTGTCTCGAAATGACAAACTGTTGCAACGGTGCACAGTCGGGGAGAACACAATTTTATGTTGAAATTTTAGTGAGGGATCACCTTATAATGCTACCATCGTCCTAAGAAAAATATGGTGCATAAAAGGATTAACACCACATGCAAATCATAAGTGACATGATATGGCCATGAACTTTTGCTTCTTGATCTCCATCACCAAAGCACCATCATGATCTCCATCATCACCAACACCACACCATGATCTCCATCATCATGATCTCTATCTTTGTTCTACCATCGAGGTTGTCGCGGTAACTATGATGTTACTACTAAATATACTACTAGCGATAAAGCAAAGAATCTCCAAGCGCAAAATAATTAATGACAACCCTATGGCTCCTGTCGGTTGCCGTAGCATCGATGTGCAAGTCGATATTTAACTACTACAACATGATCATCTCATACATCAAATATATCATATCATGTCTTTGGCCATACTACATCACATGCATACCCTGCAAAAACAAGTTAGACATCCTCTAATTTGTTGTTGCAAATTTTACATGGCTGCTATGGGTATCTAGTATGATCGCATCTTACTTACGCAAAGCCACAATGGTGATATGCAAATTGCTATTTAACCTTCTCCAAGGACCGCCTCGGTCAAATCCGATTCAACTAAAGTTGAAGAAACAGACACCCGTCAGTCATCTTTATGCAACAAGTTGCATGTTAGTCGATGAAACCGGTCTCTCGTAAGCGTACGAGTAATGTTGGTCCGGGCTGCTTCAGTCCAACAATACCGGCGAATAAAGAAAAGACTAAGGAGGGTAGCAAATTGAACATAAACACCCACAAACTCTTTTCTGTTCTACTCAATATATCATCTACGCATGAACCTAGCTCATGATGCCACTGTTGGGGAATGTTGCATGCGAAACAAAAAAATCCTACGCACACGCATGACCTATCATGGTGATGATCATCTACGAGAGGGGAGATCAGATCCACATATCCATGTAGATCTATAAGAGGGAAGTGTTAAGAAACGCGGTTGATGTAGTCGAACGTCTTCGCGATCCGAATCGCAAGTGTACCACGAACTCCGTCCCGATCTAGTACCGAACGTACGACACCTCCGCGTTCAGCACACGCACATCTCGATGATGATCTCCGCCTTCTTGATCCAGCAAGAGAGACAAAGAGGTATCTGAATTCTCTGGCAGCATGTCGGTGTGGCAGTGATGGTGGTGGAGCTACTCCGGTAGGGCTTCGTCGTGCCCTACCGAACTAGCTACAGGGTGTCACGAAGTTGTGGAGCGAGAGAGGGCTGCACTATGGCTTGGGGTGCCAAAAGACTCTCTCACCTCCACTAGATATAGGTGCGAGGGAGGGGTGGTGCCCAAGGGAAAAATCACTAGGGTTCGGCCGGCGCAAGAGGAGAGGGAGGAGTCCTCCTCCAACACAACTTGGAAGGTGGAGTCCTCCTTCCCCAATTCGGTTTGCCCACCTCTCATTTTATTTTCTCCTTCTTCGGCCGAAGTGGCCCTTCTTGGGCTGGCCACCAGCCCACTAAGGGCAGGTGCACCACCCTTGGGCCTCTTTGGTTCTCTCCCGGGTGGGTGGCCCCACACGGTGGAACTCCGGAACCCATTTGTCACTCCCGGTACTTCACCGATAATGCATGAAAACCTTCCGGAAGCCAAATGGATACTTCTCGTATATAAATCTTCGTCTCTGGACCATTCTGGAAACCCTCGTGACGTTAGAGATCTCATCCGGGACTCCGAACAACATTCAATTACCGGCATCAATAATTCAACTATACCAAAACGTCACTGAACCTTAAGTGTGCAAACCCTGCAGGTTCGAGAACTATGTAGACATGAACGAGACACTGTCCGGTCAATATCCAATAGCGGGATCCTATATTGGATCCTATATATTCCACAAAGATCTTACCGGTTGAACCTGTATGTACATCCTGATTTTTTCAACTTTTTATTTTCATAACCTTTTGGAGTTTTACTTGCAAACCTGGTGGATTTTCAAATCTGCTCAACCAAGTTGGATTTGTGAGTCTATAAATATTTTTTCCAAGCAACCCAAAACTGTCCTCCTCTTGCCAAAACCTCTCTTGGATTAGTTTTCAATATTTAATTCTTTCCAATAATTATTTCCTTTATTTGGGGAATTATGGCATCACCATGGGTTGTGAATCAACCTATAGTTTGGATGATCTATAAATCCCCAAACTTTTCCCTCATCTTCTCATCATCATAGAATTCCAAAATCTCCAAAAATATTTCCTTGCCCAATATAAAAGTTTGGCCAGAATAATTATTTCTTTTTTGACCAGAATTGTTCCATTGTGAAGCAACCCTATTTTTCCTATTCTAGAAAATTCCCAATAAATTTCCCAAGTTTCTAGGGATCCTATTTAGCCCCAATATGCAAAAAAGTCAGATGGTCCAGTACAAATTTTGAGCAAAAAGCTATGTTAAGTTTCTGTTAAATCTGAATGTTTGTGAAGGAAGTGCTAGCCAGGGGTGCACATATGATCTATAAATTTTTGGGCATGTGTGCAATACCAAATACACTCCTCCACCAAGTTTCACCCTTAGCAGAACATGTATGTGAGTGCCCCAAGCTCATTTCCATTCTCGACCACAATGATGGTTTTCATAGGACCTATGTTCAAATTTTTCTCAAACCGTTTAAAACATTTCCAGTTTGTAGTCTTTCCAATGCTGATAACCCTAGACATGTCATATAGCTCCACCCCTATCTTATTTTATCTCTAGAACCTCCTCAAGTTGGCTGGCAGAACCTATTGCTGATAAGATCCATCAAACCGGAGGGCACCTAGTCGAGCTAGTGGCATAGGGAGACTAGATGGTCGAGGGACTACCGTGTGGACATAGTGCGCCACCCTTGCGTGGCCTCGTGGTAGGCTCACCCGTGGTGATCATGGTGCTGGCATGCCACAACACGTGCTCTGTGCGGTGCCAGTGTCTGATGTGCTCGCCCGAGCCGTCTCTCGCTGTCCCCCTTGTCCCTTGGTGCCGACGTCGCTCCTGGCAGCCGTGTTGTACCTCCTGAAGCCTGTGGGGCACCGGAGATAGCCGCCACCGCTCCTAGCCAGGCTCCGCCATGGGCAACATAGTGGGCTTCGGCCACTGTGATCGTCCTCAAGCCATTAATGGCTCCGGACCCGTCCCGTCGCTCCCCTACCCTCCTCCATCACTTCACCCCCACGCCACGACGGCCAGCTCGCCGTCATTGCTCCAGTGGCAAGCACGAGCCTCGCCGCTTCGGGAGAGCTCGGCAGGGCTCGTCGCTAGCCTATATAAGGCGCTGCCCGAGCGCTCCTAGCCCATAGCCCCACACCTCCACCCGTGAATCAGCCATAGAGACCCCCAACAAGAGTCGAGAGCTCATCTCCCTCAGCTCCGGCGAAAGGCTCCGCCGCGAAATCGCCTCTATCGCTAGCCATCTCCGCCCTTCCCCAGCCTAATCCGAGGCCACCATCGAGATCCCCTAGTCTCCCTGATCCTCCTCGAGCTTTCTGTGAGCCAACCCTCTGCCGAAATCGTCGCCGTTGACTACCACCGTAGCATCCACCCGCCGAAGAAAGAGGGGCGGCGCTGTCCGTCCACCTCCGGAGGAGCTACTGGTACAGGGGGAACCACCGTCGAGAGCCCGAGCCATTCCCGTCATCTCCCAGCCCCACCGCCGTCCCTATCGCCGGTGAGTCGCCCTTTTCTGTCTCCCTCCTCTCTCTCTGTTTCAAAAGGGCAGGCCCCACGTGCATGTGTCTCGAGCCCGCGCCCGAAGCGGTAAGTGGAGGCGCCATCTCCACTTTACGCCTTCGACGTGGCCCCTGCTAGGTTTTAGTTTCTTTTATTTAATTTTCAGATTTGACGAGTAACTTTGACCCTTTATAATTTTTTATTCCTAAGTCCAAATCAATTGATTATTTTTGCATTGAGTTGGTAGTGAGCCCCTCTAATTTCTGGTAAATTTTGGTATTTATCTATATTCATAGAATTTCTGGCTAACGAAAAGGTACTATGTGACATTTTCTTTTTGCAAATTCAAAATATTTCAGAACAGAATCTTGGTGAATTTGAAGACCAGGAGTGTTTGAACCACCCAACTGAACAAGGCAAGCCATGATACCCATGTGATGTAGTATTTCCATAGCATAGCATATTTTCATGCATTATGCTCATTTATTTGCTATAAAATAAATGCCTAGTAAATTAATTAATATAAATAATTGTTCATTGTTATAAACCACTATATTTGAAATAACTTAGTGGTTGATCTAGAGTCACCTGTCCGGGCTTAACCATGCAACCAGATTTTGCCGGTATGCACACGTGACCTTTCACTGGTACCTCCAAAGAGGGAGGGTTATGCACACGTGCTATCCTATTCAAGTAGGCGGTGATAACCCTATGATCCCAGTTGAGTTGTTTTGGGCCCATCCCCGGTTGGGACAGTTTAGTTTGGCCAAGACGGTGGTAGGTGTCATGAGGACACTGGGCCACCCAGGGTAGGACTCCAGGGGAGGATGATTGCCGGTGGTACGATGGGAGAGTCACGTGTCAGGCAGGTTTCGTTGCTACAATGCTGGTCCGCCCGAATGGGATCACGAGGTCAGTGCTCCATGATGTGGGTAAAGTGCGCAACCTCTGCAGAGTGACAAACCTATTCGAATAGTCGTGTCCATAGTATTGGACAGTCCGCCCAGACCTCAGTAGATGGTCAACCATATTAGTGTTAGTCATGATGGAAGAACTCTTCAAATGATTGGAGATGCTCGATGAGTATTCTCGGTGTTTGAGACAACCCAGATGTGAGTAAGTTTATAACGGGTACAACTAGTAATATTGCTTAATACTTTGTTATATTGATTGCCATGCTATTGTTTGCTGCATTACTTGGTTGTTGTGAGCTTGTGAGTACATTATAAGCACTCACCTGGCGTATCATGCCAGATGCAGGAGAAGCCGAGGACGGAGGTCCTGATGGTCCGTACTAGGAAGTGTCCACAAGAGTGTCCCTATGGATGGAGTTGCCGCTATGTTCCGCTACGCCGTAGAAGTACTTAGTAGTCTCGAGGCCCCAATATGTTTCATAAATAATGTAGATACTGTTGCAGCACCAAGGGTGCCTTTGGCCTTGCTATCTTTGTAAGATATGTACTTGTAACCATATGCTATCAATAAAGTCAGTTCAGTTGTGTTCCAAGTTTTTGAGTGTTTCCAGCAGACATGATCTCTGGGCTGGAAACACTGGTAATCCGGTTCTTTGAGCCGGGGTGCCACAACGCTTGGTATCAGAGCCACGCTGACTGTAGGACACCCTAGTTAGCCGCGTTAACACAACGAGTAGTATAAGGTCTTGAGTATGTATTTTCTTGCTGCATTCTGATTGTTGCATTGTTCGTGGCATGCATCATGATTCATTGTTTTACTAACATTTGGCTTTGTGAGTGTAGATGGCACCAGTCCCATATCATTTCTAGTATGAGCCTGCACCATCCACCTTTCCACTTCTGCTCCGGAACGTCTGGCTTCGACTGTACCCTCACGGCGAAGATCCAGTGTACCAGGTGTTTCGGGAGCATCTTCCCGAGTCCGTGTACGAGTACCATGCACAGTCTTACATGGTTGCAAGCTCGGATATTGGTAGCTACTCTTGCTCTACTAAGGGTGGGACGGCTTCTACTCTGGAGCTGGCAATCCAGTTTGCTGCTGTGGAGGCTCTCACTGACTTGCGCTTCCACAAGGTCGAGATGCAGACTCATCCAGGTTTCTTCCACTATCCCACCCTGTCGCCTTCAACATGGCGACTCATTTTTGCTCGTGTAGACCCGGCATGTGACCGTGCGACTGTTGTGCTGTCTCGCTACGTGAACGCCAGCGATCGCATGATTCTATCCCTAGCTGAGGAGCTGTGCCGTCTCCAGGCGACACTTGTTGTCGCAACTGCAGTGCCACTTTCACCCCAGCCTGCTGTTCCACCCACATATTCACCACCAGTTCCACCCCCATCCGGATTTGATATTCCCGCCAGCTCTTCAGTGCCACCAGGAACTTCGTCTGGCAGCCGCCGTGAGACTCCTTCTGACTGGGCCTCACTCCTAGGCACTCCTATGGCTCCGATGCTGAGGCGTCGTGCTCCTTCTTCCTAAGAAGCAGGACCGCCCCGTCAGCGTCATCGTGTTTCCTTTGGTCCGGCTGATGAGATCAACATCATCAGTTCTGACTCAAACTCAGGATCAGATGGCGAGGAGTCTGCAGTCTATCAGTTTTCGTGCCATCCGCCCCACTAGAGTAGAGGTTGGAGTTGCTGAGCATGCATCTTTGCATATGTTAACTGCCGTATGAACAGTCTAGTCATGATATTTCCCCTACTAGCTTGCCATGAATAATGTTGGGTCATATTGTATAATTATGTTGTTTGCTTATTTGCTTTTCTCGTGTACTCTCTTTTGGTGTTTTATGACTATGCTTCCCTTATGGATGTTGCTCATCGATTCGCTATTTTGCAATGGGACCAACAATTTAGGATGAAGAGAAGTTGTAGCCAAGGCGGCGATGGAACCCCTATCCATCGATCCCCCAGACAGGCAGGTCACCAACCAGAAGACCTACCACCTCCACCACCCCAAGCACCGACTGCTGATCAGATTATGAGGATGTTTGAGGAAAACAGGAACGAGGATCTTATGGAATTTCTGAGAAGCATGCAGGCTATGGTAGGACAGAATAACAACAATGGGTCCCGTTCCAAGTTGTCGGACTTCCATCGCACTAAGCCACCCAACTTTGGTCAAGCCATGGATCCTATAGAAGCCGATGACTAGCTAAGAACCATTGAAAAGAAGCTAGACATAACCCGTTGCGATGAAGCAGATAAAGTTCCTTTTGCCACTCACTACTTAGAAGGGCCCGCAGCTATATGGTGGGATACCACAAAGGCAACATGGCCTTTTGAAGTAGAGATTACTTGGGGAAGGTTCAAGGAAGCATTCCGCACATATCATATCCCTGCTGGCATAATGAAGGTGAAGCAAAGGGAATTCCTTGCTCTTACACAAGGAGGTATGTCAATAGCTGAGTATCTGAACAAGTTCAAAAATCTGGCACGGTACTCCACCCACGACGTATCCACTGAGGAAAGGAAGATAGACCGCTTCCTAGGAGGACTGAATCATACCCTCCGTTGTCAGCTCTGTATGCTGGATTTTCCGGACTTTCAGACTCTAGTGAACAAGGCTTTCATAGCCGAACGAGAGCATAAGACCGGGTATGATGACCTAAGAGGAAGTTTGAACCCAAGAAGGACAACAAGGAACAGATTGCACAGAAGCCTCGTACCTGGCAGCCAAGCACGTCTGTATACAAGCCTACCTCGAAAAATAGCAACAATAACAATAAGACAGTGAGCCAGAACAAGACCTTCGGCAAACAACCAGTACTAGAGGATTGCCGCCGCAACAACACTTGCTTCACTTGCGGCCAAAGTGGACACTACTCCAAGCAGTGCCCCGCCAACAACGGGAAACCATCCTCTGACGTCAACCCGCAGGTCAACACCATTGGACGCCGCCCTAATTCCAACTATAACCAAGGACGCATCTACCATGTCTCCGCCAATGAAGCATGCGAAGCACCAGAAGTCTTCCTCGATATGTTCTCTATTAACAACATACCTGCAGTAGTTTTATTTGATTCCGGGGCTTCCCACTCGTTTATTTCGTGGAGTTTTGCCACCTTGCACAAGTTTTCCCCTTCGTTGTTGGATAAGATCATGGTGGTACAATCCCCTGGCTCTGTGCTCAGAAAAAATCTCATATACCGAGATCTGGAAATACTGATACAAGGAGCTAAGTTCCGAGCTGCACTTATTGCTACCCAGCTGCACTTATTGCTATCGAATCTTCGGGATTGGATGTGATACTCTGAATGGACTGGTTGACACCCCATCAAGTGTGTATCAACTGTGCCACCAAGACCGTGACACTAGTTAATTTGGCCAGACAAACCGTCCAATTTCTTGCCAATAACATGATGTCAAGGACAGGAATGGCATACCAAGCTAATGTCACGGACATGAACTTGATTCTGGTGGTATGCGAATTTCCGGACGTATTCCTCAAAGAATTACCAGGAATGCCACCCGACTAGGAATTGGAGTTCGCAATTGAATTAGTTCCCGGTACTTCCCCAATTTACAAGAAATACTACCGTATGCCAGGTCCAGAGTTGGCAGAGCTAAAGAAGGAGTTGGATGAATTATTGCAGAAAGGATATATCCTTCCAAGCATCTCACCATGGGGATCACCAGTACTATTTGTCAAGAAGAAGGATGGAAGTTTGCGAATGTGCATAGACTATCGCCAACTGAATGAGGACACTATTAAAAATTAAGTACCCGCTTCCATGCATTGACGATTTATTTGACCAGTTGAATGGAGCACGGGTATTCTCCAAGATTGACCTCAGGACTGGGTATCATTAGTTAAAGATCAGAAAGGAAGATATACCGAAGACAGCGTTCACCACCCGATATGGCCTGTATGAGTTTACGGTCATGTCATTTGGACTGACAAATGCTCCATCCTATTTCATGAGCATGATGAACAAGGTCTTCATGGATTTCCTAGACAAATTTGTGGTGGTGTTCATTGATGATATCCTGATATATTCCAAGAATGAAGAAGAGCACAAGCAACACCTCCGTGTTGTCTTGGAAAGACTAAAATCCCATCAATTGTATGCCAAGCTCAGTAAGTGCGAGTTTTGGCTAAAAGAAGTGGGATTTCTGGGACACATCATGTCTAAGCAAGGTGTGGCCGTTGACCCTAACAAAGTAACAACAATATTAAACTAGAAGACACCAGTCTCAGTGACCGAAGTCCGTAGCTTCATGGGATTGGCAGGCTACTACCATCGGTTCATAGAGGGCTTCTCCAAGATAGCAAAGCCAGTGACGGAATTGCTCAAGAAGAATTAGAGATTTGTCTAGAGGATAGAATGTGACAGTAGCTTTCTGGAACTAAAGACAAGGCTAACGACAACACCTGCCTAGTCCTTCCAGACATTCACAAGAGTTTTGATATTTACTGTGATGCTTCTCGACGAGGAATCGGCTGCATGCTGATGCAGGACGAAAGGGTTGTAGCATGCGCATCCCGACAGCTACGACCGCATGAAGAGAACTACCCCACGCATGACTTGGAACTGGCAGCCGTGGTTCATGCCTTGAAAATTTGGAGGCATTACCTTATTGGACAATGGTGCGAGATATACACGGACCACAAAAGTCCCAAGTATTTTTTCACCCTGCCTGATCTGAATCTCACGCAACGACGATGGCTTGAACTAGTCAAGGACTATGACCTTGGAATCAATTATCATCCGGGAAAAGCCAATGTGGTCGCAGGCACTCTCAATAGAAAGCCGATCACGGTAAATGCATTAATGGGGAGCATGCATCCGAGGTTACAAGAAGAATTTGCTAGCCTCAACATGGTGTTATGTGGACCAACCACCCTGGATACGCTGGAAATCACCCCCAATCTCATGGAAGAAATCAAGAAGGTCCAAGAGTCAGATGAAGGAATCAAGAAGATCAAGGAGTCTATTCCTAAAGGGAAGGACAAATCCTTCTCAGTGGATGACCAAGGCATCTGATGGTTCGAGAAACGAATATGTGTCCCCGACCAGGATGGCCTGAGACAGCAAATACTCATGGAAGCTCATG
The DNA here is from genome assembly GCF_904849725.1 of Hordeum vulgare subsp. vulgare. NCBI lineage: Eukaryota > Viridiplantae > Streptophyta > Magnoliopsida > Poales > Poaceae > Hordeum > Hordeum vulgare. Next base: position 317,732,259 of record NC_058523.1, read on the forward strand.
ATTCCGCATATTCCATCCATCCAAGAGGTACAAAGATGTACGAGGATCTGAGAGAGACATTTTGGTGGTCAGGAATGCGAAGGGATATAGCCTATTATGTCGCCTGTTGTGACATCTGCAACAAGGTTAAGGCGGAACACCAAAAACCCACTGGGTTACTACAACCTTTATCGGTCCCCAGTGGAAGTGGGACGACATATGCATGGACTTCATTGTCGGACTAACCAAGTCAACGAGAGGCAATGATGATATCTTGGTCATTGTGGATATGCTCATGAAAGTAGCCCACTTTATTCCTGTAAAGACCACTTTCAACGCCAATCAATTGGCACAACTTTACATGTCCTGGATAGTCAGCCTTAATGGAGTACCCAAGTCTATCACATCAGATAGAGGCTCCCTATTCACCTCGGCATTCTGGCTACGACTACATCAAGCTTTGGGAACCATGCCGAAACATAGCACAACATACCATTGGCAAACTGATGGACAAACAGAGAGAGTGAACCAGATATTGGAGGATATGTTTCGGTCATGTGCTCTCACCCATGGACTCAAATGGGAAGATAGCCTACCCTATGCAGAATTCTCCTACAACAATAGCTATCAGACAAGTCTGAAGATGTCACCGTTTGAGGCATTATATGGACGAAAGTGCCGCACCCCATTGAACTAGTCCCAGACAGGAGATAGTCGCATCTTTGGCACGGACTTGATGGTGGAGGCTAAGAAACAAGTCAAAGACATTCAGGAGTGCCTTCGAGCAGCCAAGTCCCGTCAAAAGAGTTATTACGACCCAAAGCACCGGGAAGTGACCTTTGAGCCCGGAGAATATGCTTACCTCCGAGTAACCCCCATGAAAGGAGTAAAAAGGTTTCGCACACGGGGAAAGCTCGCACCAAGATACATTGGTCCATTTCTAGTGATCGCTAGAAGAGGCAGAGTAGTATATCAGTTGGAATGACCGTCAGAATTGTCAGATGTGCACGATGTCTTCCATATCTCACAGCTAAGGAAGTGCATCGCACCGTCTATCAAGGAGGCAGATATGAGTGAGCTAGAATTAGTTAAGGATCTGATCTATGCAGAGAAACCTGTGAGGATTTTGGATGAGATGGAAAGGACTACCAGGAGTAAGGTACTCAAGTTTTATAAAGTACTATGGGAACATCATACCGAGGAAGAGGCTACCTGGGAAAGAGAAGATTTCTTTAGATCCGCATATCCATACTAGTTCCCTGAGCAACTGAATCTCGAGGACGAGATTCATCCTAAGGGGGTAGGTTTGTGACACCCTTATTTTTTTCATCCTTTTCTTTTCAAAACCTTTTGGAGTTTTACTTGCAAACCTGGTGGATTTTCAAATCTTCTCAACCAAGTTGGATTTGTGAGTCTCTAAATATTTTTCCAAGCAACCCAAAACCCTCCTCCTCTTGCCAAAACCTTTCTTGGATTAGTTTTCAATATTTAATTCTTTCCAATAATTCTTTTCTTTATTTGGGGAATTATGGCATCACCATGGGTTGTGAAGCAACCTATAGTTTGGATGATTAATAAATCCCCAAAATTTTCCCACATCTTCTCATCATCATAGAATTCCAATATCTCCAAAAATATTTCCTTGCCCAATATAAAATTTTGACCAGAATAATTATTTCTTTTCTGACCAGAATTGTTCAGTTGTGAAGGAACCCTATTTTTCCTATTCTAGAAAATTCCCAATAAATTTCCCAAGTTTCTAGGGATCCTATTTAGCCCCAATATGCAAGAACATCAGATTGTCGAGTACAAATTTTGAGCAAGAAAGCTCTGTTAAGTTTCTGCTGAATCTGAATCTTTGTGAAGGAAGTGCTAGCTAGGGGTGCACAAATGATCTATAAATTTTTGGGCATGTGTGCACTACCAAATAACAGTTCTACACCAAGTTTCATCCTCAGCAGAATATGTATGTGAGTGCCCCAAGCTCATTTCCATTCTGGACCAGAATGATGGTTTCCAAAGGAGCTATGTTCAATTTTTCTTCAAACCCTTTCAAACTTTGCCAGTTTGTAGTCTTTCCAATGCTGATAACCCCAGACATGTCATATAGCTCCACCCCTATCTTATTTTATCTCTAGAACCTCCTCAAGTTCGCTGGCTAAACCTGTTGCTGATAAGATCCATCAAACCAGAGGGCACCTAATCGAGCAAGTGGCACACGGAGGCTAGATGGTCGAAAGACTACCCTATGGACATAGTGCGCCAGCCTTGCATGACCTCGTGGTAGCCGCACCCGTGGTGATCACGATGCTGGCATGCCACATCGCGCGTTGTGTGCGGTGCTAGTGTGTGATGTGCTCGTCCGAGCTGTCTCTTGCTACCCCCCTTGTCCCTTCGGGCCGACGTCGCTCCTGGCAGCCGCGTGGCACCTCCCGAAGCCTTTGGGTCACCGAAGATGGCCGTCGCCGCTCCCAGCCAAGCTCCGCCACGGCCAACATTGTGGGCTTCGGACACTTTGATCGTCCGCAAGCCATTAATGACTCCGGAACCGTCCCGTCGCTCCCCTGCCCTCCTCCATCACTTCACCCCCACGCCACGACGGCCAGCTCGCCGTCCTTGCTCCAGTGGCTAGCGCGAGCCTGACCGCTTTGGGAGATCTCGGCAGCGCTCGTCGCTAGCCTATATAAGGCGCTGCCTGAACGCTCCTAGCCCATCGCCCCACCCCTCCTCCCCTGAATCAGCCATAGAGACCCCCAGCAAGAGCCGGGAGCTCGTCTCCCTCAGCTCCGGCGAAAGGCTCCACCGCCAAATCGCCTCTATCGCTAGCCACCTCCGCCCTTCCCCAGCCAAATCCGAGGCCACCATCGAGATCCCCTGGTCTCCCTGGTCGTCCTCGAGCTTTCTGTGAGCCAACCCTTTGTCGGAATCATCGCTGTCGACGACCGCCGTAGCATCCACCCGCCGGGGAAAGAGGGGTGACGCCGTCCGTCCACCTCCGGAGGAGCTACTGGTACAGGGGGAACTGCCGTCGAGAGCTCGAGCCATTCCCGTCATCTCCTAGCCCCGCCGCTGTCCCTATCGCCGGTGAGCCGCCGTTCTCTGTCTCCCTCCTCTCTCTGTGTTTCAAAAGGGCAGCCCCCACGTGCAACTGTATGGAGCCCACGCCCGAAGCGGTAAGTGGAGGCGCCTTCTCCACTTTACGCCTTCGACATGGCCCCTGCTAGGTTTTAGTTTCTTTTATTTAATTTTCAGATTTGATGAGTAACTTTGACCATTTATAACTTTTTATTCCTAAGTCCAAATCAATTGATTCTTTTTGCATTGAGTAGGTATTGAGCCCCTCTAATTTCTGGTAAATTTTGGTATTTTTCCTATACTCATAGGATTTCTGGTTAACAAAAAGGTATTATGTGATATTTCCTTTTTGCAAATTCAAAATATTTCAGAAGGAAATCTTGGTGAATTTGAAGACCAGGAGTGTTTGAACCACCCAACTGAACAACGCAAGCCATGATACCCATGTGATGTAGTATTTCCATAGCATAGCATATTTTTATGCATTATGCTCATTTATTTGCTATAAAATAAATGCCTAGTAAATTAATTAGTATAAATAATTGCTCATTGTTATAAAACACTATATTTGAAATAACTTAGTGGTTGATCTAGAGTCACCTGTCCAGGCTTAACCGTGCAACCACATTTTGCCGGTACGGGGCGGTCGTGACTTGAGCTGATCGTGTGACCTTTCACCGGTACCTCCAAAGAGGGAGGGTTATGCACGCGTGCTACCCTATTCAGGTAGGCGGTGATAACCCTGTGAGCCCAGTTGAGTTGTTTTTGGCCCGTCCCCGGTTGGGATGGTTTAGTTTGGCCACGACGGTGGCTGGTGTCATGAGGACACAGGGCCACCCAGGGCTGGACTCCGGGGGAGGATGATTGCCGGTGGTATGATGGGAGAGTCACGGGTCAGGAAAGTTTCGTTGGAGAAATGCTGGTCCACTCGAATGGGATCACGAGGTCAGTGCTCCATGATGTGGGTAAAGTGTGCAACCTTTGCAGAGTGTCAAACCTATTCGAATAACCGTGTCCACAATATTGGACAGCCCGCCCAGACCTCAGTAGATGGTCAACCATATCAGTGTTAGTAATGATGGAAGAACTCTTCAAATGAGTGGAGATGCTGGATGAGTATTCTGGGTGTTGTGAGACAACCCAGATATGAGTAAGTTGATAACGGGTACAACTAGTAATCTTGCTTAATAATTTGCCATATTGATTGCCATGCTATTGTTTGCTGCATTATTTGGTTGTTGTGAGCTTGCGAGTACATTGCAAGTACTCACCTGGAGTATCATGCCATATGTAGGAGAAGCCGAGGACAGAGGTCCTCATGGTCCATACTAGGAAGTGTCCACAACAGTGTCCCCGTGGATGGAGTTGCCGCTATGTTCCGCTACGCCATAGAAGTACTTAGTAGTCTCGAGGCCCCGATATGTTTCATAAATAATGTAGATACTGTTGCAGCACCAAGGGTGCCTTTGGCCTCACTATCTTTGTAAGGTATGTACTTGTAACCGTATGCAATCAATAAAGTCAGTTCAGTTCTGTTCCAAGTTGTTGAGTGTTTCCAGAAGACATGATCTCTGGGATGGAAACACTGGTAATCTGGTTCTCTGAGCCGGGGTGCCACACTCTATGTCAAGGATTCAGTTAATCCCATATATCATTCCCTTGGTTCTTTGGTATGTTACTTGCCCCAGATTCGATCGTCGGGATCTCTGTACCTATTTCAATCTTGTTAGCGACAAGTCTCTTTACTTGTTACGCAATACAAGATACCGTGGCTAACTCTTTAGTCACATTGCTTGCAAGGCTTGTTTGTGATGTTGTATTACCGAGTGGGCCCTCATACGTCTCAAACATATCTATAATTTTTTATGGGTTCATGTTGTTATCTTGTCTTCTTTGGATGTTTTATGTACCTTTTATATCTTTTTTGGGACTAACTTAATAATTCAGTGCCAAGTGCCAGTTCCTGTTTTTTCTGTGTTTTTGGCTCTTTTCAGATCTGATTTTGGAATGGAGTCCAAACGGAATAAAATCCCCGGAATATATTTTTCCCGAATGGAAGAAGATCAGGGGGCTTGAGGGCCAAGCCAGGAAAGCTACAGGGGCGCCACAAGCCCTGTAGCCGCCGCCAGGGGGTGGTGGCTAGCAGGCTTGTGGCCTCCCTGGCGCCCCCCTGACCTAGCTCCTTCGCCTATATATTCCCTAAAATACAGAAAAAATGAGGGAATCCAAAAAAACACTTTTCCACCGCCGCAAGATTCCGTTTCCGCGAGATCTCATCTGGAGACCCTTCCCGCTGCCCTGCTGGAGGGGACTTTGGAGTTGGAGGGCTTCTACATCAACATCATTGCCCCTCCAATGACTCGTGAGTAGTTCACTTCAGACCTACGGGTCCGTAGTTAGTAGCTAGATGGCTTCTTCTCTCTCTTGGATCTTCCATACAAAGTTCTCCATGATCTTCATGGACATCTATCCGATGTAATCCTCTTGGCGGTGTGTTTGTCGAGATCCGATGAATTGTGGATTTGTGATCAGATTATCTATGATATATATTTGAGTCTTTGCTGATTTCTTATATGCATGATTTGATATCCTTGTAAGTCTCTCCGAGTCTTGGGTTTTGTTTGGCCAACTAGATCTATGATTCTTGCAATGGGAGAAGTGCTTGGTTTTGGGTTCTTACCGTGTGGTGACCTTTCCCAGTGACAGTAGGTGCAGCAAGGCACACATCGTGTAGTTTCCATCAAGGGTAACAAGGTGGGCTTTGTCGTAGATATGAGAATGTCCATCTACATCATGTCATCTTGCTTAAGGCGTTACTCTGTTCTTTTGGACTTAATACACTAGATGCATGCTGGATAGCGGTCGACGTGTGGAGTAATAGTAGTAGATGCAGAAAGTATCGGTCTACTTGTTTTGGACGTGATGCCTATAGTTATAATCATTGCCATAGATGACGTCACGACTTTGCGCGGTTCTATCGATTGCTCGCCAGTAATTTGTTCACCCACCATCTACTTTTTTTCATGAGAGAAGCCACTAGTGAACACTACGGCTCCCGGGTCTATTCGCACCTATCATTTCCACTTTCGATTTTACTTTGCTTTGTTACTTTGTTGCTTTCAGTTCTCACGTGGCAAACAATCTATAAGGGATTGACAACCCCTTCATAGCGTTGGGAGCAATCTTTTTGTGTTTGTGCAGGTACTTGTAATACTCCTTCACTGGATCAATACCTTGGTTCTCTAAACTGAGGGAAATACTTACCACCTCTGTGCTACATCACCCTTTCCGCTTCGAGGGAACACCAACGCAAGGCTCCAAGGCCACGGGGAAATCCTTTGCATATTTGCCTAGGAAGTCCCTAAAGGCGTAGCCGTAGCAGAAGGATTCCTGGTGTCGTTGCTGAGGAGTATCGAGACAAGAACAGTCTCCCGTCAGCACGTGTTTCTGGCGCTGTTGGAAGGTCTTTAGTTGCAGTAGCAGAACTATTTCTGGCGCCGTTGCCGGGGAAGGAGAGATCTATCCAAGTAGGTCTCACAAACTCATCTCTTGCATTTACTTTTTTTTGCCAGTTGCATCTCGTTTTCCCCTCCCCCACTTCACATTTGCCGTTGTCATTTGCCTTTCTCCTTTGCCGTTTTCTTTTGCCTTTTGCCTTTTTGCCGTTTTCCTTCGCCGGTTTTCTTGCTTGCTTGTGTGCTTGTTTTTTGTTGAAGTCATCATGGCTGAAAACACCAAACTTTTTGACTTCTCGAGTACCAATAATAATGATTTTATTAGTACTCCGATTGCTCCCGCCACTAGTGCGGAATCGTATGAAATCAACGCAGCTTTGCTGAATCTTGTTATGAAAGAGCAATTATGTGGCCTTCCTAGTGAAGATGCCGCACCCCATCTCAATACCTTCATTGAGCTTTGCGATATGCAAAAGAAAAGAGATGTGGATAATGACGTGATTAAGTTGAAGCTTTTTCCTTTCTCGTTGCGAGATCGCGCAAAAACTTGGTTTTCTTCTTTGCCTAAAAATAGTATCGATTCTTGGGATAAGTGCAAAGATGCTTATGTATCCAAGTATTTTCCGCCGGCTAAGATCATCTCCTTACATAATGATATCATGAATTTCAAGCAACTTGATCATGAACATGTTGCACAATCTTGGGAGAGGATGAAGCTTATGATTAGAAATTGTCCCGCTCATGGCTTGAGTTTGTGGATGATTATACAAATCTTTTACGCTGGCTTGAATTTCGCTTCTCGCAATACTTGGACTCCGCCTCAGGTGGAACGTTCATGGAAATCACATTAGGAGACGCTACAAAACTCCTAGACAATATCATGACCAACTACTCTTAGTGGCACACTGAAAGGTCACCTGCTAGCAAAAAGGTACACGCTATAGAAGAAATTAACTCGCTTAGTGCTAAGATGGACGATTTGATGAATTTGGTTGCTAGTAGAAACGCTCCTTTAGATCCTACTGACATGCCACTATCTTCCTTGATTGAGAGTAGCAACGCTAGTTTGGACGTGAATTTTGTTGGTAGGAACAATTTTGGCAACAACAATGCTTTTAGAGGAAACTACGTTCCTAGGCCTTTTCCTAGTAACTCCTCTAACAATTATGGCAATTCCTACAACAACACTTATGGAAATCACAACAAATTACCCTCTGATTTAGAGAGTAATATCAAAGAGTTCATCAACTCTCAAAAGATTTTCAATGTGTCCATAGAGGAAAAACTACTCAAAATAGACGATTTGGCTAAGAGCGTTGATAGGATGTCTTGTGATATTGATGCTTTGAAAGTTAGATGTGCTCCTCCCAAGGTCAACTTGGATGAAACTTTGAAAGCTATTCGTGTCTCCATGAATGAGAGCAAAGAAAGAACTGCCCAAACTCGCTCTAGGCATGAATGGTTTAAAAGGATGCGTTCTAGTGATGCAAATCACGAAGATCTTAAAGTGCTTGGTGTGAATCCTCTTGAATCTTTGTTTTCGCATGTCAAACCTATTGATGAAGGGGATGGATATGAATCCACTTTGGGTGAAAAACGCCCAATGGTTCGGAGTCTACCCATCTTGATGATAAAGGTGTGGAGAGTGGAGTAGAAGAAATCAAAATTTTGGGTAGTAATGAAACTCCCACTTTGGATTTCAAGGAATTCAATTATGATAATTGCTCCTTGTTTGAATGCATTTCTTTGATGCAATCCATTGCAAACTCTCCACATGCTTATAGCCAAAGCAAAGCCTTTACCGCGCATATCGTAGATGCTATGATGAAATCTCTTGAAGAGAAGCTTGAACTAGAAGTCTCTATACCTAGAAAACTTCATGATGAGTGGGAACCTACTATCAAAATCAAGATAAAAAACTATGAGTGCAATGCTTTGTGTGATTTGGGTGCTAGTGTTTCCGCGATTCCAAAGTCTTTATGTGATATTCTTGGTTTTCATGAGATTGAAGAGTGTTCTCTTAATTTGCATCTTGCGGATTCTACCGTCAAGAATCCCATGGGGAGGATCGATGATGTTCTTATTATTGCAAATAAGAACTATGTACCCGTGGATTTCATTGTACTTGACATAGATTGCAATCCTTCATGTCCCATTATTCTTGGTAGACCTTTCCTAAGGACTATTGGTGCTATCATCGATATGAAGGAAGGGAACATTAGATTTCAATTTCCTTTAAAGAAGGGCATCGAGCACTTTCCTAGAAATAAAATAAGATTGCCTTATGAATCTATGATGAGGGCTACTTATGGTTTGAGCACCAAAGATGACTATACGTGATTCCATCACCTTTTGCCTAGCTAAGGGCGTTAAACAAAAGCGCTTGTTGGGAGGCAACCCAACGAATCTATACTTTTTCTTTCTATTTTGTGTTTTCCACACTTCCATAATTCTGTTATGATTGTGTTTTTGTGTTTCTTTTTGCGTTTGTGCCAAGCAAAACCGTTATGATTAGTCTTGGGGATGATCGTTTCGTCATGCTGGAAAAGACACAAACTTTCTGCTCACGAAAAGAATTTTCATTTTATTTCTGTAAGAGGTTTTGAGTTGATTCTTCCTGGTGCTGATTTCTACGCAAATTCTTGAGAGTGTCTTAATTTTTCGAAATTTTTGAAGTACCAGAAGTATACAAAGTATACAGATTGCTACAGACTGGTCTGCTGTTAACAGATTCTGTTTTTGTTGTGTTGGTTGCTTATTTTGATGAAACTATGGATAGTATCGGGGGGTATTAGCCATGGAAGATTGAAAATACAGTAACCCAACATCAACATAAGTATAATTTAAGTTTGCTATAGTACCTAAGGAAGTGGTGGTTTTCTTTCTTATACTAATGTTATCACGAGTTTCTGTTTAAGTTTCGTGTTGTGAAGTTTTCAAGTTTTGGGTGAAGTTCTTATGGACAAAGAGATAAAGAGTGGCAAGAGCTCAAGCTTGGGGATGCCCAAGGAACCCCAAGAGATTCAAGGATGCCGTAAAAACCTAAGCTTGGGGATGCCCCGGGAAGGCATCCCCTCTCTCGTCTTCAAATCCATCGGTAACGTTACTTGGGGCTATATTTTTATTCACCACATGTTATGTGTCTTGCTTGGAGCGTCTTGTATCCTAGGAGTCTTTTATTTTTGTTGTGTCACAATCATCCTTGCTGCACACCTAGAGAGAGAGACATGCACTCACCGTGATTTTGTCGAGCTTCACTTATATCCTTTGGTAGACAATTCAGCTCACATGTGCTTCACTTATATCTTTTGAGCTAGTTGATTTTGCTCTATGTGCTTCACTTATATATTTTAGAGCACAGCGGTGCGTGGTTTGGTAGTTGATCTATGCTTTGAAAGTAGTCTCAAAAGGGGTAGTTATCCAAAGGGATACAAAAACTTCCACCTTCATGTGCATTGTATAGTTAGAGAAGTTTGATTCATCTCAATTAGTTTTGAGTTGTGGTTGTGGTAATATTGAAGTTATGCTAGTAAGGTGTTGTGGATCTAGAAATACTTGTGTTGAAGTTAGTGATTCCCGTAGCATGCATGTATGGTGAACCGCTATGTGATGAAGTCTTAGCATGATTAGTCTATTGATTGTCATCCTTTGTGTGGCGGTCGGGATCGCGCGTTGGTTTATACCTACCAACCCTTCCCCTAGGAGTATGCGTTGAATGCTTTGTTTCAATTACTAATAAAACTTTTGCAACAAGTATATGAGTTCTTCATGACTAATGTTGAGTCCATGGTTTAGATGCACTTTCACCTTCCACCATCACTCTCTTCTTAGTGTCGTGCAACTTTCGCCGGTGCACAAAACCCACCATTAGCCTCCCTCAAAACAGCCACCATACCTACCTATTATGGCTTTTTCAAAGTCATTCCGAGATATATTGCCATGCAACTACCACCATGACATGTGCCACCACTTCTACATTGCCATTGCATGATCGTAAGATAGCTAGCATGATGTTTCCATTAATGTCTATGCCATGCTAGATCATTGTCACGGTACACTACCGAAGGCATTCCATATAGACTCATCGTTGCTCTAAGTTTTGAGTTGAAAGTGTGATGATCATCATTGATGGAGCATTGTCCCATGTGAGGAAATAAAAGAGGCCAAAGATTCCCACCAAAAAAAAGAGGCCAAAGAGCCCATACAAAAAAATAAAAAAAATATATGAGAGAAAAAGAGAGAAGGGACAATGCTACTATCCTTCCACACTTGTGCTTATTAAGCACCATGATCTTCATGATTGAGAGTCTCTCGTTTTGTCACCACCATATAGCTAGTCGGAAATTTTCATTTTATAACTTGGCTTGTATATTCCAATGATAGGCTTCCTCAAATTTGCCTTAGGTCTTCGTGAGCAAGCAAGTTGGATGCACACCCACTAGTTTTCTTTAAGAGCTTTCACATACTCTTAGCTCTAGTGCATCATTTGTATGGCAATCCCTACTCATTCACATTGATATATATTTATGAGCATCTCCACAGCTCATTGATATGCCTAGTTAATGTGACCATCTTCTCCTTGTTTTTCTTGCAACCTCCACCACACTCCACACCACTTATAGTGCTAAAACCATGGCCCACGCTCATGTATTGCGTGAGAGTTGAAAAGGTTTGAGAAAGTAAAGGTGTGAAAACAATTACTTGGCCAATACCGGGGTTATGCATGATTTAAATTCGTTGTGAAATGATGATAGAGCATAGCCAGACTATATGCTTTTGTATGGATAACTTTCTTTTGGCCTTGTTATTTTGGAAGTTCATGATTACCTTGCTAGTTTGCTTGAAGTATTATTGTTTCCAGGCCAATAGCAAACTATTGTTTTGAATATAATGGATCTGAACATTCACGTCACATAAGAGGAGTTACAAAGGACATCTATGCTAGGTAGCATGAAAGCATCAAAAATTCATTCTTTATCACTTCCCTACTCGAGGACGAGCAGGAGTTAAGCTTGGGGATGCTTGATACGTCTCAAACGTATCTATAATTTTTGATGGTTTCATGCTGTTATCTTGTCTTCTTTGGATGTTTTATGTACATTTTATATCTTTTTTGGGACTAACTTATTAATTCAGTGCCAAGTGCCAGTTCATGTTTTTTCTGTGTTTTTGGCTCTTTTCAGATCTGATTTTGGAATGGAGTCCAAACGGAATAAAATCCCCGAAATAAATTTTTCCCGAACGGAAGAAGATCAGAGGGCTTGAGGGCCAAGCCAGGAGAGCTACAGGGGGCCCACAAGCCGTGTAGCCGCCACCAGGGGGCGGCGGCTAGCAGGCTTGTGGCCTCCCTGGCGCCCCCCTGACCAAGCTCCTTCGCCTATATATTCCTTAAAATACAGAAAAAATGAGGGAATCCACGAAAACACTTTTCCGCCGCCGCAAGCTTCCGTTTCCGCGAGATCTCATCTAGAGACCCTTCCCGGTGCCGTGCCGGAGGGGACTTTGGAGTTGGAGGGCTTCTACATGAACATCACCGCCCCTCCAATGACTCCTGAGTAGTTAACTTCAGACCTACGGGTCTGTAGTTAGTAGCTAGATGGCTTCTTCTCTCTCTTGGATCTTCAATACAAAGTTCTCCATGATCTTCATGGAGATCTATCCGATGTAATCCTCTTGGCGGTGTGTGTTTTGAGATCCGATGAATTGTGGATTTGTGATCAGATTATCTATGATATATATTTGAGTCTTTGCTGATTTCTTATATGCATGATTTGATATCCTTGTAAGTCTCTCCGAGTCTTGGGTTTTGTTTGGCCAACTAGATCTATGATTCTTGCAATGGGAGAAGTGCTTGGTTTTGGGTTCTTACCGTGTGGTGACCTTTCCTAGTGACAGTAGGGGCAGCAAGGCACACATCGTGTAGTTGCCATCATGGGTAACAAGGTGGGCTTTGTCGTAGATATGAGATTGTCTATCTACATCATGTCATCTTGCTTAAGGCGTTACTATGTTCTTTTGGACTTAATACACTAGATGCATGCTGGATAGCGGTCCACGTGTGGAGTAATAGTAGTAGATGCAGAAAGTATCGGTCTACTTGTTTTGGACGTGATGCCTATAGATATAATCATTGCCATAGATGACGTCACGACTTTGCGCGGTTCTATCAATTGGTCGACAGTAATTTGTTCACCCACCGTCTACTTGCTTTCATGAGAGAAGCCACTAGTGAACACTACGACCCCCGGGTCTATTCACACCTATCGTTTCCACTTTCTCTTTTACTTTGCTTTGTTACTTTGTTGCTTTCAGTTCTCACTTGGCAAACAATCTATAAGGGATTGACAACCCCTTCCTAGCGTTGGGAGCAAGCTTTTTGTGTTTCTGCACGTACTTGTGACACTCCTTTAGTGGATCGATACCTTGGTTCTCAAAACTGAGGGAAATACTTACCACCGCTGCACTACATCACCCTTTCCGCTTCGAGGGAACACCAACGCAAGGCTCCAAGGCCATGGGGAAATCCTTTGCATATTTGCCTAGGAAGTCCCTAAAGGCGTAGCCGTAGCAGAAGGATTCCTGGTGCCGTTGCTGAGGAGTATCGAGACAAGAACAGTCTCCCATCAGCACGTGTTTCTGGCGCCGTTGGAATGTCTTTTGTTGCAGTAGCAGGCCCCGAGATACCTCTCCATTATACGAAGTGACAAATCCTAGTCTTGATCCATGCTAACTCAACTGACACCTTCGGAGATACCTCCAAAGCACCTTTATAGTCACCCAGTTACATTGCAACATTTGATACACATGAGGACTTCCTTCGGTGCGAGTGAGTTACATGATCTCATGGTCATAGGAATATATACTTGACATGCAGAAAACAATAGCAACAAAATAACACGATCACATGCTACGTTTATAGTTTGGGTCTTGTCCATCACATCATTCTCCTAATGATGTGTTCCCGTTATCAAGTAACAACACTTGTCTATGGCTAGGAAACCTTAACCATCTTTGATCAACGAGCTAGTCAACTAGAGGCTCACTAGGGACATTGTTTTGTCTATATATCCACACATGTATTTCTGTTTCCATTCAATACAATTCTAGCATGGATAATAAACGATTATCTTGAAATAGGAAATATAATAATAACTATTTGATTATTGCCTCTAGGACATATTTACAACACACAATTCTCCCCAAGATGCCACTAAAGCCACCGTAATATCCTCATGCCCTCGCACAATGCAAGATGTCGTGATTCCACTAAGGGCCACTCGACGGAGGTCACCGAACCCATATAAATAAGGTTGGGGAAATCTCCACAACTTAATTGGAGGATTCCAACAACACCACGAAGATTCACCGCAATGGAATATGGCTTCCACGTAACCTCAAATGCTCGGGGCAATCTCCACAACCTAATTGGGGACCCTGAAGTTTGCCGGGAGCTTTACACCACAATGATTGAGCTCCAAGGCACCACCAAGCTTCTAGGACACCAAAGCATCCACAAAGAAAAATTCCTAGGGTACCAAGTACCCAAGGGTAATAAGCTTCTCACACTATTCACTTCCATGTATCATCATGGAGAACTCAAGCCTATCCACCAAATTCAATGGCAATGGCACACAGAGTGCCCAAGTCCTTCACTCCCAAATCCCGGCACACCAACTAATGCTATGGAAGAAAAAGTGAGGAAGAATGAAAAAGAAAATGAAGAACTCCAAGATCTTGATCCAAGGGGTTCCCCTCACATAGAGGAGAAAGTGATTGCTAGAAATGTGGATCTAGATCTCCTCTCTCTTTTCCCTCAAGAATTAGCAAGAATCATTGGGGGATTGAGAGTTAGCAAGCACGAAGAAGGAAAACAATGCGGGAAGAACACGAGCTCAACGGATAGAAAACCATTGGAGAAGAAGACCGGCTTATATAGAGGTAGAAAATCTCACTGTTTTTTGCCCATAAGTCGTGCAGGAGCGGTAGTACCGCTCAGGGGAGCGCTACTTCTGCTTGGACGGAAGTACATGTCGGGCAACCAACAAACAAGTGACATGGGGAGCGATAGTTCCATTACAGCGGTACTACTGCTCCAACTAGCGGTACTACTGCTACTCGGTGACAAGGAAAAACACAGCAGAAGTACCGCCCAGGACGATACTTCCACTCCAAAATAATTGCTAAGCAGAATCAAAAAACTGGAAACATAAGCAAAAATGAGGCCGGAAGTAGGGAGCTGCAGCACCACCTAAGAGGTAGTACCGCTCTACTCCCAGCGATACTTCTGCCCAAGCGGTAGTACCGCTCTAGTCCCAACGATACTTCCGCTTGAGTGAGAAAAACTGCCCTGCCACTAAAACTTCCATGACTTTTGCAAACGAGCTCCGAATTGAGCAAACGATCTAGAGGTAAAATTATGGTGTCTAGATCTGAGTTGCACGTGGCAAAAGTTGTCTCAAATCAACCCTAAACCACCACTATATATAGGAGTGAGGGGGAGGAGGCTTGCCTTGAGGGAAAAGACCTCAAGGGTGCGCCGGCCAAGGGAGAGGAGGAGTCCTACTCCAATCCTACTCCAATTAGGATTGGAAAGTGGAGTCCTTCTCTTCCTTTCCACCTCTTTTTTTTCTTTTTCTTTGGTTTTCTTTCCTTGGAGCCAAGGCCCTCTTGGTCTATCCCACCAACACACTAAGGGCTGGTGCGCCACCCCTAGGGCCACTGGGCTTCCCCCGGGTGGGTTGCCCCCTCCCGGTGAACTTTCGCAACCCATTCGTCACTCGCGGTACATTCCCGGTAATGCCCGAAAACCTTCCGGTAACCAAATGAAGCCATCCTATATTTCAATCTTCATTTCCGGACCATTCCAGAAACCCTCGTGACGTCCGTGATCTCATCCGGGACTCCGAACAACATTGGGTAACCACACATATAACTCAACTATACTAAAACATCATCGAACCTTAAGTGTGCACACCCTGCGGGTTCGAGAACTATGTAGACACGCCCCGAGGCACTCCTCGGTCAATATCCAATAGAGGGACCTGGATGCCCATATTGGATCCTACATATTCTCCGAAGATCTTATCGGTTGAACCTCAGTGTCAAGGATTCATATAATCCCGTATGTCATTCCCTTTGTCCTTCGGTATGTTACTTCCCCGAGATTCGATCGTCGGTATCCGCATACCTATTTCAATCTCGTTACCGGTAAGTCTCTTTACTCGTTCCGTAATACAAGATCCCGTGACTTACACTTAGTCACATTACTTGCAAGGCTTGTGTGTGATGTTGTATTACCGAGTGGGCCCTGAGATACCTCTCCGTCACACGGAGTGACAAATCCCAGTCTTGATCCATACTAACTCAACAGACACCTTTGGAGATACCTATAGAGCACCTTTATAGTCACCCAGTTACGTTGTGATATTTGATGCACACAAGGTATTCTTCCGGTGCCAGTGAGTTATATGATCTCATTGTCATAGGAACAAATACTTGACACGCATAAAACAATAGAAATAAAATGACATGATCAATACACTACTCTCATAGTTTGGGTCTAGTCCATCACATGATTCTCCAAATGATGTGATCCAGTTATCAAGTGACAACACTTGCACATAGTCAGAAAACCTTGACTATCATTGATCAACTGGCTAGCCAACTAGAGGCTTGCTAGGGACATTGTTTTGTCTATGTATCCACACATGTATCAATGTTTTCATTCAATACAATTGTAGCATGGATACTAAACTATTATCTTTAAACAAGAAATATAATAATAACTATTTATCATTGCCTCTAGGGCATATTTCCAACAGTCTCCCACTTGCACTAGAGTTAATATCTAGTCCTCACATCGCCATGCGATTTACATTGTAATAAATCGAACACGCATACAGTTTTGGTGTTGCTCATGTTTTGCCGGTGGAAGAGGTTTAGTCAGCGGGGCTGCTACATTCAGATCTGTGTGCACTTTGCAAATATTCACGTCCTCTCCTTCAATGTAGTTGCGGATGAGGTTGAAGCGTCGTTTGATGTGTGTGGTCTTCTTGTGAAACCTTGGTTACTTTGCTAAGGCAATGGCACCAGTGTTGTCACATAACAGAGTTAATGGATCTAGTGCGCTCGACACAACTCCAAGATCTGTCATGAACTGCTTCATCCAGACACCCTCCTTTGCTGCCTCCGAGGCAACCATGTACTCCGCTTCACATGTAGAATCTGCTACACACTCTGCTTGGAACTGCACCAACTTACTGCACCCCCATTAAGAATAAATACGTATCCGGTTTGGGAGTTAGAGTCATCCGGATCGGTGTCAAAACTTGCGTCGACGTAACCTTTTACGACGAGCTCTTTGTCACCTCCATAAACGAGAAACATTTCCTTAGTCCTTTTCAGGTACTTCAGAATATTCTTGACCGCCATCCAGTGATCCACTCCTGGATTACTCTGGAACCTGCCTGCCATACTTATGGCCAAGCTGACGTCTGGTCTAGTGCACATCATTGCATACATGATAGAACCTACGACTGAAGCATAGGGGACGGAACTCATTTGTTCTCTATCTTCCATAGTTTCTGGACACTGATTCTTATTCAATTTTGTACCATGTAATACTGGCAAGAACCCTTTCTTGGACTGATCCATTTTGAACTTCTGCAAAACTTTATCAAGGTATGTGCTTTGTGAAAGTCCTATCAAGCGTTTCGATCTATCCCTATAGATCTTAACGCCTAGAATGTAAGCAGCTTCTCCTAGGTCCTTCATAGAGAAACTTTTATTCAAGTAATCCTTTATGCTCTCCAAAAGATCCACGTTGTTTCCAATCATCAATATGTCATCCACATATAATATTAGAAACGCCACAAAGCTCCCACTCACTTTCTTGTAAATACAAGATTGTCCAACCACTTGCGTAAACCCAAAAGCTTTGATCACCTCATCAAAGTGCTTATTCCAACTCCGAGTTGCTTGCACCAGTCCATAAATGGATCGCTGGAGCTTGCATACTTTGTTAGCATTCTTTGGATCGACAAAACCTTCGGGTTGCATCATATACAACTCTTCCTTAAGAAAACCGTTAAGGAATGCCGTTTTGACATCCATCTGTCAGATTTCATAATCGTAAAAGGCAGCTATTGCTAACATGATTCGGACGGACTTAAGCATCGCTACCGGTAAGAAAGTTTCATCGTAGTCAACTCCTTGAACTTGTGAAAAACCCTTTGCCACAAGCTGAGCTTTATAAACGACCACATTACTGTCTGCGTCCGTCTTCTTCTTATAGATCCATTTGTTCTGAATAGCCTTGCGGCCTTCAGGTAGTACTTCCAAAGTCCACACTTTGTTCTCGTACATGGATCCTATCTCGGACTTCATGGCCTCCAGCCATTTGTTGGAATTTGGGCCCACCATTGCTTCTTCATAATTTGCAGGTTCATTGTTGTCCAACAACATAATTGTTAGGATAGGATTACCGTACCACTCAGGAGCAGTACGTGATCTTGTCGACCTGCGAGGTCCGATAGCAACTTGATCCGAAGTTTCATGATCATCATCATCAACTTGCTCCTCAACCGGCGCCGTAGCAACAGGGGTTTCCCCTTGCCCTGCACCACCATCTAGAGGGATTAGAGGTTCGACAACCTCATCATGTTCCATCTTCATCCCACTCAATTCTTTCAAGAGAAACTCCTTCTCAAGAAAAGCTCTGTTTTTAGAAACAAACACTTTGCCCTCGGATTTGAGATAGAAGGTATACCCAACTATCTCTTTTGGGTAACCTATGAAGACGCACTTTTCCGCTTTGGGTTCCAGCTTTTCAGGCTGAAGCTTTTTGACATAAGCATCACATCCCCAAACTTTAAGAAATGACAGTTTGGGTCTTTTTCCATACCACAGTTCGTATGGTGTCGTCTCAACGGATTTTGATGGTGCCCTATTTAAAGTGAATGCAGCTGTCTCTAATGTATAACCCCAAAATGATAACGGCAAATCGGTAAGAGATATCATAGATCGCACCATCTCTTATAAAGTATGATTACGACGTTCAAAGACACCATTACGCTGTGGTGTTACAGGTGGTGTAAACTATGAAACAATTCCACACTGACTTAAGTGAGCACCAAACTCGAAACTCAGATATTCACCCCCACGATCAGACCGTAGGAACTTGATCTTCTTGTTACAATGATTTTCAACTTCACTCTGAAATTTCTTGAACTTCTCAAACGTTTCAAACTTGTGTTTCATCAAGTAGACATAACCATATCTATTCAAATCATTAGTGAATGTGAGAAAATAAAGATATCCGCCGCGTGCCTCCACACTCATCGGACCGCACACATCGGTATGTATGATTTGCAACAAGTCACTTGCACGCTCCATTGTTCCGGAGAATGGAGTCTTAGTCATCTTGCCCATGAGGCATGGTTCACACGTGTCAAGTGAATCAAAGTCAAGTGACTCCAAAAGCCCATCAGCATGGAGTTTCTTCAAGCGCTTTACACCAATATGACCTAAGCGACAGTGCCATAAAAACATGGCGCTATCATTGTTAACTCTAATTCTTTTGGTCTCAATGTTATGTATATGTGTATTATCGCTATCAAGATTCAATATGAACAATCCTCTCACATTGGGTGCATGACCATAAATGATATTACTCATAGAAATAGAACAACCATTATTCTCTGACTTAAACGAGTAACCGTCTCGCAATAAACAAGATCCATATATAAGGTTCATGCTTAACGCAGACACTAAATAACAATTATTTAAGTTCATAACTAATCCTGATGGTAACTGAAGTGAAAATGTGCCGACAGCGATTGCATCAACCTTGGAACCATTTCCCACATGCATCGTCACTTCATCCTTCGCCAGCCTTCGCTTATTCCGTAGTTCCTATTTTGAGTTGCAAATATGAGCAATAGAACCGGTATCGAATACCGAGGCACTACTACGAGAGATGGTTAAGTACACATCAATAACATGTATATCGAATATGCCTGATTTTTCCTTGGCCGCCTTCTTATCAGCCAGATACTTGGGGCAGTTGCGCTTCCAGTGACCCAGACCCTTGCAATAATAACACTCCGTTTCAGGCTTAGGTCCATCTTTAGGTTTCTTCGTCGGATTGGCAACAGGCTTGCCGTTCTTCATTGAATTACCCTTCTTTCCTTTGTCGTTTCTCTTGAAACTAGTGGTCTTATTCACCATCAACACTTGATGCTCTTTACGGAGTTCTGACTCTGCGACTTTCAGCATCGCGAATAACTCGCCGGTTCACTTGTTCATCCCTTGCATGTTATAGTTCAACACAAAGCCCTTGTAGCTTGGTGGCAGTGATTGAAGAATTCTTTCAGTGATAGCCTCTTGCGGAAGTTCAATCTCTAGCTCAGCTAGATGGTTTGAGTACCCAGAAATTTTGAGCACATGTTCACTAACAGACGAATTCTCCTCCATCTTGCAAGCATAGAATTTATCGGAGGTCTCATACCTATCGATTCGGGCGTTCTTCTGAAAGATAAACTTCAACTCCTGGAACATCTCAAATGCAACATGACGCTCAAAGCGACGTTGAAGTCCTGGCTCTAAGCCATACAAGACTGCACATTGAACTACTGAGTAGTCCTCCTTGCGTTCTAACCAGGCGTTCTTAACATCTTGGTCAGCCGCGGCGGGTGGTTCATCTCCTAGCGCAACATTAAGGACATAATCCTTCTTCCCAGCTTGGAGGAGCAACTTAAGATTACGAACCCAGTCTAGAAAGTTGGTTCCATCATCTTTCAACTTAGCTTTCTCTAGGAACATATTAAAATTCAGGGTGACTGTCGCATGAGCCATTGATCTACTACACAAATGTTTTCAAAGTGGACTTAGACTATGTTCAAGATAATTAGAGTTTAGATAATCAAATTACTTGCTAAACTCCCACTCAAAAAGTACATCTCTCTAGTCATTTGAGTGGTACATGTTCCAAATGCACTAACTCAAGTCCGATCATCACGTGAGTTGAGAATAGTTTCAGTGGTAAGCATCTCTATGCTAATCATATCAACTATACGATTCATGCTCGACCTTTCGGTCTCATGTGTTCCGAGGCCATGTCTGCACATGATAGGCTCGTCAAGATTAACCCGAGTGTTCCGCATGTGCAACTGTTTTGCAGCCGTTCTGTGTGAACGTTGAGTCTATCACACCCGATCATCACGAGGTGTCTCGAAACGACGAACTGTAGCAACAGTGCACAGTCAGGGAGAACACAATTTCCTCTTGAAATTTTAGTGAGAGATCACCTCATAATGCTACCTTCGTCCTAAGCAAAATAAGGTGCATAAAAGGATTAACAACACATGCAATTCATAAGTGACATGATATGGCCATCATCTTGTGCTTCTTGATCTCCATCACCAAAGCACCGACACGATCTTCTTGTCACCGGCGCCACACCATGATCTCCATCATCATGATATCCATCAATGTGTTGCCATCGGGGTTGTCATGCTACTTATGCTATTACTACAAAAGCTACGTCCTAGCAATATAGTAAACACATCTGCAAACACAAACGTTAGTTTAAAGACAACCCTATGGCTCCTGTCGGTTGCCGTACCATTGACGTGCAAGTCGATATTAACTATTACAATATGATCATCTCATACATCCAATATATCACATCACGCCATTGGCCATATCATATCACAAGCATACCCTGCAAAAACAAGTTAGACGTCCTCTAATTTGTTGTTGCATGTTTTACGTGGCTGCTATGGGTATCTACTTTGATCGAATCTTACTTACGCAAAAACCACAACGGAGATGTGAAAATTGCTATTTAACCTCTCCAAGGACCGCCTCGGTCAAAACCAATTCAACTAAAGTTGAAGAAACCGACACCCGCCAGCCATCTTTATGCAACGAGCTTGCATGTCAAGCGATGAAACCAGTCTTTCGTAAGCGTACGAATAATGTCGGTCCGGGCCGCTTCAATCCAACAATACCGCCAAATCGAGAAAAGACTAAGGAGGGCAGCAAATCGAACATCACCGTCCACAAAACCCTTTGTGTTCTACTCGAGATAACATCTACGCATGAACCTAGCTCATGATGCCACTTCTGGGGAACGTTGCGTGGGAAACAAAAAATTTCCTACGCATACGAAGACCTATCATGGTGATGTCCATCTACAAGAGGAGATTTGGATCTATGTACCCTTGTAGACCGCACAACAGGAAGCGTTAAGAAACACGGTTGATTTAGTGGAACGTCTTCACGTCCCTCCCTCAGCCCCACGAACCGTCCCACGATCCGTCCCATGATCCGTTCCGGGCTAGTGCCGAACGGACGGCACCTCCGCATTTAGCACACATACAGCTCGACGATGATCTCGGCCTTCTTGATCCAGCAAGCAAGACAGAGAAGTAGATGAGTACTCCGGCAGCGTGACGGCGCTCCGGTGGTGGTGAGGATCTACGATCTCCGCCTGAGCTCCGCAGAAACACGATCTAGAGGTAAAACTATGGTGTTTAGATCTGAGTTGCACGTGGCAAACATTGTCTCAAATCAGCCCTAAATCACGACTATATATAGGAGGGAGGGGAGGAGGCTTGCCTTGAGGGCCAAGCCCTCAAGGGTGCGCCGGCTATGAGGAGAGGAGGAATCCTACTCCAATTAGGATTGGAAAGTGGAGTCCTTCTCTTCCTTCCCACCTCCCCTTTTTTCTTTAGTTTTCTTCTCTTGGCGCCAAGGCCCTCTTGGGCTGTCCCACCAACCCACTAAGGGCTGGTGCGCCACCCCTAAGGCCATCGAGCTTCCCCCGGGTGGGTTTCCCCCCTCCCAGTGAACTTCCAAAACCCATTCGTCACTCCCGATACAATGCCGGTAATGCCCGAAAACCTTCCGGTAACCAAATGAAACCATCCTATATATCAATCTTCATTTCTGGAGCATTCTAGAAACCCTCGTGACATGTGCGATCTCATCCGGGACTCCTAACAACATTCGGTAACCACACATATAACTCAACTATACTAAAACATCATCGAACCTTAAGTGTGCAGACCCTGCGGGTTCGAGAACTATGTAGACATGCCCTGAGGGATTCCTCGGTCAATATCCAATAGCAGGACCAGGACGCCCATACTGGATCCTACATATTCTCCGAAGATCTTATCGGTTGAACCTCAGTGTCAAGGATTCATATAATCCCGTATGTCATTACCTTTGTCCTTCGGTATGTTACTTGCCCAAGATTTGATCGTCGGTATCCGCATACCCATTTCAATCTTGTTGCAGGTAAGTCTCTTTACTCGTTCCATAATAGAAGATCCCGTGACTTACACTTAGTCACATTGCTTGCAAGGCTTGTGTGTGATGTTGTATGATCGAGTGGGCCCCGAGATACCTCTCCGTCACACGGAGTGAAAAATCCCAGTCTTAATCCATACTAACTCAACAGACACCTTCGGAGATACCTGTAGAGTACCTTTATAGTCACCAAGTTACATTGTGACGTTTGATGCACACAAGGTATTTCTCCGGTGCCAGTGAGTTATATGATCTCATGGTCATAGGAACAAATACTTGACACGCAGAAATCAATAGCAATAAAACAACACGATCAATATGCTACGTTCATAGTTGGGGTCTAGTCCATCACATGATTCTCGTAATGATGTGATCTAGTTATCAAGTGACAACACTTGCATATTGTCAGAAAGCCTTGACTATCATTGATCAACTGGCTAGCCAACTAGAGGCTTGCTAGGGACATTGTTTTGTCTATGTACCCACACATGTATCTATGTTTTCATTCAATACAATTATAGCATGGTTAATAAAAAATTATTATGAACAAGGAAATATAATAATAACTAATTTATTATTGCCTCTAGGGCATATTTCCAATAGTCTCCCACTTGCAGTAGAGTCAATAATTTAGTTCACATCACCATGTGATTTTAACGAATCCAACACCCATATAGTTTTGGGGTATGATCACGTCTTGATCGTGAGAGAGGTTTTAGTCAACGGTTCTGAATCTTTCACATCCATGTGTACTTTACAAATCCTTATGTCATCTTATAGATGCTGCTACTACATGTTATTCAGAACTACTCCAAATATCTACTCTTACTATACGAATCCGTTATTCGGATTAGTGTCAAAGCTTGCATCAACGTAACCCTTGATGAAGAACTCTTTAACCACCTCCATAATCAAGAAAATATCCTTAATCTATTAGTTACTAAGGATAACTTTGACCGTTGTTCAGGGATTCAATCCTGGATCACTCTCTGTACCTCTTAACAGACTTGTGGCAAGGCACACATCAGGTGCGATACACAGCATGGCATACTGCAGAGTCTACGACTAAGGCATAAGGGACGACCTTCGTCCTTTCTCTTTCTTCTGCAGTGGTCGGGCTTTTGAGTCTTACTCAAATTCACACCTTACAACACAGCCAAGAACTCTTTGTTTGCTGATCTATTTTGAACTCCTTCAAAAACTTGTCAAGGCATGAATTTCATTTGAAAGTTCTGTTTAGCATTTTGATCTATCTCCATAGATCTTGATGCTCAATGTTCAAGTAGCTCTATCGAGGTCTTCCTTTGACAAACCCCTTTCATACAACCCTTCATGCTTTACAGAAATTCTACATTACTTCCGATCAACAATATGTCAACCACATATACTTATCAGAAATTCAAGAGTGCTCCCACTCACTTCCTTGGAAATACATGTTTCTCATAAACCTTGTACAAACCCAAAAGCTTTGATCATCTCATCAAAGCGTATATTCCAACTCCGAGATGCTTGCACCAGTTCATAGAAGGATCACTGGAGCTTGCATACTTGTTAGCATCTTTAGGATCGACAAAACCTTCTGGTTGTATCTCATACAACCTTTCCTCAAGGAAATCGTCGAGAAAACAATGTTTTGACATCCTATGTGCAATATTTCGTAAATAATGCAGCAACTACTAACATAATTCCAACAGACTTTTAGCATCGCTATGAGTGAGAAAGTCTCATCATAGTCAACTCTTTGATCTTGTCGGAAACATCTTCGCGACAAGTCGAGCTTTTCTTAATAGTGATTTTTCACCATCATCGTCTGTCTTCCTTTCAAAGATCCATCTTTACTTAATAGTCTTACTAACATCAAGTAGTTCTTACAAAGTCTACACTTTGTCTTCGTACAAGGATCCTCTCTCGGATTTCATGGCCTCCAGCCATTTGTCGGAATCCGGGCCCACCATCCCTTCACCATAGCTCGTAGGTTCATTGTTGTTTCAACAACATGACCTCTAAGACAGGGTTACCGTACCACTCTGTAGTAGTACGCAACCTTGTCAACGTACGAGGTTTGTAGTAACTTGATCCGAAGCTGAATGATCACCATCATTAGTTTCCACTTCAATTGGTGTAGGCGCCACATGAACATCTTCCTGCGCCCTGCTATACACTGGTTGAAGTGACGGTTCACTAACCTCATCAAGTTCCACCACCCTCCCACTCAATTCTTTTGAGAGAAACCTTTCCTCGAGAAAGGACCCGTTTCTAGAAACAAACACTTTGCTTCCGGATCTAAGATAGGAGATGTATCCAACTGTTTTGGATATCCTGTGAAGATGCATTTATCCGCTTTGGGTTCGAGCTTATCATACTGAAACTTTTTCACATAAGCGTCACAACCCCAAACTTTCAAGAAATGACAGCTCAGGTTTCTCCAAACCATAGTTCATACTGTGTCATCTGAACGGAAATATGCGGTGCCCTATTGTAAGTGCATCTAGTGCCCCTTAGTGATTTTGGTGGTTTGAAGACTTATAGGTTAAGTATCTAATGTGTTCATGAGTGTACAGTGGATCTATAAGTCGCTGAGGTGTTTGAAATATTTGATGAATATCGACCCCTAAAAATGTATATCTTACGCTGAAGAAATTGGTCTTTTGTTGAAGAATTTAATCACGAAGAAATTGCTATGAAATTGATATTCCTCATGAAGATATTGAGGATGAGGAATTCGGTGTGTCGTGAAGAAAATCAATCTGAAGACTTTGAAGCATGAAGATTTATTCTTTCTGTTTTATTTTCTTCACTCTTGAGTCATAGGAACACCGTACTGTTAAAGGGGCTCGAGGTAACACTTTGGAATGAATTTCCTCATGATACTCAACCCAAGCCTAACTCTACCAAAATCCTCAAGTGAGGAAT
This sequence comes from Hordeum vulgare subsp. vulgare, assembly GCF_904849725.1. Classification (NCBI taxonomy): domain Eukaryota; kingdom Viridiplantae; phylum Streptophyta; class Magnoliopsida; order Poales; family Poaceae; genus Hordeum; species Hordeum vulgare. The sequence continues at coordinate 317,757,998 of NC_058523.1, forward strand.
ATGAGAGACATGATGACTCTCACAGTTGAGGGTCCCGAGCGTTCCCGCAATTTGCACCAGATGACCGATCTTATCCACACCAACGGTCATATTATTTAAGGGCATTAATGTCAAATCATGTTGGGATGCTCCCAGGCTATGAATTGCCGCCCCCACAACCATTAGCTGTTTGGTTGCTCCGTTAGAAACTGACACTTGTCATAAGAGCAACCCAAATTCCTCAGAGTCTTCGAGAGTAATCATCAGTGAGGAAATACCCAAACACCAAACCACAAACCAAAAACCAAGTGATTGAGCATCACTGAAGAAGTTGTTCCTGTGTGAGACTGAAGCCTTTTACCTTTGAGGACTGTGCATCCTCCAGACGGTTAGGCGTCATGGTCTAGAGCAATCCAGCAGTCAATTATGGAACGTTGGGTGACCAAGTTTGTGAGGGTTTGGAAGTCTGCCCTGAACACTTACCACGAGTGTTGAGCGAGGCATGTGTGTTCTTAGCTCAAGGAGAATACGGTAGGGACTGTGTGTCCCGGGAGTGTTTGTCTTTTGGTTTCAATACCAAGCCGCTCCAAACCAGATGTACAACTGTCACAACAGTTGGAACTGGGTCATCAACCATTGTCTTCACTGTGAAACAGTTTCTATTTCTTCAACTCTTTCAATTCCTCATATTGTATGTTGAAGATTTTCATTGTCACTGTTTGAAGAATTTGCTGAAGACTTTCTCTGAAATTCCTCAACCTCAAATTCTTCACGCGAGTTAATCCTCACCTTCTTTCTCTGTGCCTGCATACTGTGCAAACCGCTTTTCATATTTTTCACCTTGAAGACTGCTGTAGTGATACTTTGCACTCCTGATCCTTTGCTGTTTCCGCTGCAAGTTAGTCATCAGTGAGGAATTTCCTCGGAAGGAATTTCCTCAATGATGAAATTCTAAAAATATCCTATTCACCCCCTCTAGTTGATATAACACACTTTCAATTGGTATCAGAGCAAGGTATTCCCTTGTTCTGTGTGATTTTGGTTTAACCACGTGTAGTTTTAGTTATGTCGACTGCAGGCATGATCAAGGTTACTGCAGGATGTCCTACTTTCGAAGGAAAGGACTTTCCATTCTGAAAGACCAAGATGCAGATGCATCTACAAGCTATTGACAATGATCTCTGGTATATTGTGGAACACGGTGTCCCTATCATCACTGCTACTGTCTCTGCCGCTGATGTGAAGAAATTCAAGCAACTTGATTCTCAAGGGAAGAATATCATTTGTGGCCATCTGAGAAAAGGTCAGTATGGCAGAGTGAGTGCTTTGGGCTCAACAAAACTTATCTGGGAAAGGCTGTCCAAAGTAAATGAAGGAGTATCAACCCAGCGTGATTCTCGTGTTGATGTTCTTCGCAATCTCTTCAATCACTTCAAGAGGCTTGGCAATGAAAGCTGCCAAGATACGTTTGATCGCCTCACTGACATATCAAATGAACTGCAAGCACTGGGAGCTCGAGACATCACTGACCATGAAGTTGTGAAGAAACTGCTAAGATCTTTGGATTCTTCATTTGATACTTTAGTTCTGATGATTCAAGAAACACCAGATTACAAGTTGCTTGATCCTGCTGATATACTCGAAAGACTCAATACTCATGAATTCCAACAAGAAGAAAAGAGAGATCTATATGGACCAAGCTATTCTAGACCTCGTGCACCGAAGGCCAAAGCAATTTCCTCATCCGAAGAAGAAGACTCGGATGGCAGCATTGGTGATCCTGAAGAATTTGGTCAGGAGCTTGCAATGCTCATGAGGAAATTCCAGAAGTTTACAAGACGTGGTCAATTTGGTAAATCTTCAAGGAGAGATATGAGGAAATCCGAATCTTCATATGAGGACTACAAGAAAAGAACCTACCACAAATGCAAGAAATCAGTTCACTACATTGTTGATTGTCCTCATTGGGTGAAGGAATCAAAGAAGAAGAAATGCAAGGATGAAAGTTCTGGTGACTCAAAGAAAAAGAAGAAATCCTCAAAATCCTCATATCCTCAAAGTCCTCATCGCACAAGAAGACTAGTTTCAGAAAAGCTCGGGCACTTATTGGCAAAGAAATGGATTCAGAGGCAGAATCCGAGGAATGTGATGAAGAGGAGGGTTCCGGTGAAAACTCGGAATCTGGACAGGCTAGTCTTGCACTTGCAACCACATTCATCAGCAAGTCAATCTTCAACCTTGAAGAAAATGATAACACCATCCACACTGATTACTATGCCGATGACTTCGCTCCAACCTATTGCTTCATGGCAAAAGGTTCAAAGGTACCGAATGATGCTTCCTCCTCTGATTCTAGTGATTGGGAACCTGATGATTATAAAAAACCCAGTTACAGTAAACTTTCTATCATTGCTACTAAACAACAAAATGCCCTAGAAAAGCTTCAGAAACTGCTAGACAGAAGCGATGATATGTTGAATGATGAAATGAATCTTACCCAAATCCTCACTGAAGATATGGAAAGTCTTCAGTCCAGATTTGATAATCTTCAAGATCGTCATGTCACACTCCTCACTGATCATGAGAAACTTTCCTATGAATTTCTTCAAAGGAAACTTGATCTTGAGAAGCTGAGGATTTCTCATGATGATCTTCGTACGAAAAATGATTCATTACTCGCTCAACAGATCAGTGCTGCTCAGGCTGAATTCATTCCTCCATGTCTTAAATGCATCAAACGTGGAAGTGCTAATTCTTCACCAGAATCATCAAATGCTTCTATTGCTACAAATTCTTCAACTGCTCCTATAGTATCAAATTCCTCACTTGAGGAAACCACAAATGTCACCGATAAAAATGCAGGGCTGAAGGAATTGTATGTGACAGGCATGTACAAAAGTATCAAAGGGCACAAAACCCTTTGCGATGTGCTCAAAAAGCAGATCTTGAACAGGAACCCGAGGAAAGAAGGAATTGCGTTTCAGAGGAAATTGAACGTTGATGGATCATACTGGAAACCTGGGCAGTATCCCAAAACCTCATGGGTTGCTGCTAAAGGGCCTCCTGTTGATCCATCCAATCTAAGAGGCTTTGTATGTGAATTATCCTATATCTCAGATGAGTCATTTGACTCCAACTGTAAACTGTTCAAAAATCAATCTAGTGAAGTATTTTCTCGATATGTTGGAACTAACTGCAGGAATAGACCACCGCTGAGGAAAATCTGGGTCCCCAAAAGTTTCCTTGAAAATCTTCAGATGAATGTCCTCATGACACCACCTATGAAGAATCTGAACCCCACATCAAATTCCTCAGGAGGACCAAAGTCTTCAAGAGGATCAAAATCCTCAACTGGTCATAACTATGCTCATACCCGTGCTAATGCTTCTAACATGCAGGGAAATTACAATGAATATGAATATGAGCGCTATTCTTCAAATCATTATGTTCATAAATCCTCAAAGAAATTCTCTGCATATTCATTTGAGTACTTTAACCCCCCTACTGTTAAGAAAAGTGCATTAGCTTCAATGACCCCTTTCTCATATGGTGCTCGCAGGATGATGAATGCTTTACCTCCCCTTCAGATGTGGATGGTGAAGAAATTGAACTAATCACTTCTGCACGTCAGGTCTCCAGATGAAAATTATCATCTGAAGAATTTGCTGGAGACCTGAGGAAAATGCTTGATAGGACGCAAGATAATATTGATGAAATGAAAATATTTCACACGTCCTCATAATTACTGTTCATGATGAAATTCTATCTGATGAAATTGATATCATATTCTTCAAGTGTGAAGCATATGAGATGGCAAGCTGTACTAATTCATCTGCAGGATGACAAACCCAAGAGGAGTGAGTGGGTTCTTGATAGTGGTGCACACATCACATGACTGGTGACAAAAGCTTGCTGATGAATATGCCACTAACTCCATCACCCCTGAAGAAAATCACTTATGCTGACAAAGGTAAAAGCAAGGTATTGGGACTTGGCAAAGTGGCTATCTCCAAGGACAGGCACATGGACAAAGTGATGCTTGTTGAATCCCTTGGGTTTAACCCCATGTCATTCTCAATGCTTTGTGATCTTGATATGGTTGTTATCTTTGGAAAATATAGATGTGTTGTCATCATGGAGTCTGACAGATCCAAAGTCTTCGAAGGTGTTAGAAGAGGGGATTTGTACATTGTTGATCTCTCTACAGGTCCTCAACCAACCACTTTCTTACTAGCAAAAACCTCAGAAGGGTGGCTATTGCATCAAAGACTTGGTCATACAGGCATGATGAACATGCACACACTGGCGAAGAAGATGCATGTCATTGGCATCGAATCAGTCAAATTCCTCAAGGACCACCTCTACGGTGCTTGTGAATTTGGGAAAATGACCAGATCTAAACATCCCTTGAAGACTATCATGACTACTACTCGTCCATTTGAATTGCTTCACATCGATTTATTTGGACCTACTCATTATGCCACTCTAAAAAATGCTGCATCTTTATATGGCTTTGTCATAGTTGATGATTATTCCAGATACACTTGGGTGCATATCATTCTGTATAAAACTGAAGTGCAGGAAGTCTTCAAACGATTTTCCTCAAGGGCCTCGACGAACTTCGGCGTCAAGATCAAACACATCAGGAGTGATAATGGAACAGAATTCAAAAATACTGGTCGTGATAATTATCTTGATGAACTTGGTATTACTTACGAATTGTCTGCTCCTTATACCCCTCAACAGAATGGCGTCGTCGAAAGGAAAAACAGTACTCTGGTTGAGATGGCATGAACCATGCTTGAAGAATATCAGACTCCTCGTCGTTTCTGGCCTGAAGCAATCAACACTGCTTGCCATATCATCAATAGGGTATATCTTCACAAATTCCTCAAGAAAACCTCATATGAACTCCTCACTAACAACAAACCCAATGTAAGTTATTTCAAAGTCTTCGGTGCAAAATGCTGGATTAGAGATCCTCACCATAGCTCAAAGTTTGCACCTAAGGCACATGAGGGTTTTATGCTTGGTTATGGAAATGACTCGCACACCTACAAAGTCTTCAACACCTATCACAACAAGGTTGTTGAAACTGTAGATGTGCGGTTCGATCAAACTAATGGCTCGCAAAGAGAGCAACTGCCTCCTGATCCAGATAAGTTGTCTCCTTAGGAAGCAATAAAGCTCAAAGCTACTGAAGACATTGTTCCTACTGAGGAAATTGCTGAAGAAATCATTCCCAGCACTGATAAAAATCAAGAAGATTTTCCTGAGGAAATTGCTCCAGAACCAATTCCTCGGCCCAGACAAAATCCTCAACCAGCTAATCCGAGGATTGCAAATGAAGTAGAACTTGACAAAATCCTCGATGACATCAACGCGCCAGGTCCTCTCACTTGCTCAAAAGCTTCACACTTAGCTAACTTCTATGGGCATTCTTCTTTTGGGTCTATCACAGAACCTTCAAAAGTTGCTAAGGCTTTCATGGAACCGGAGTGGATTCAAGCCATGCAAGACGAACTTCTTCAATTCAAGTTGAATGACGCATGGGAGCTCGTCAAACGACCAGATCCTCGCAAGCACAATATCATCGGCACCAAGTGGATTTTATGAAACAAGCAAGATGAGGATGGTCAAGTGGTGAGGAATAAGGCACGACTTGTAGCCCAAGGCTACACACAGGTTGAAGGAATTGATTTCGATGAAACTTTTGCACTTGTTGCTAGACTTGAAGCTATTCGAATACTACTTGCTTATGGTATTCATCATAACATTATCTTATATCAAATGGATGTGAAAAGTGCATTCCTCCATGGTAAGCTTGAGGAAGAAGTATATGTTGCTCAGACCCAAGGTTTTGAGGATCCAAAGAATCCAGACAAAGTCTTCAGACTCAAAAAGGCGCTCTATGGTCTCAAGCAAGCCCCTCGGGCGTGGTACGATACATTGAAGGAATTCCTCATGAAGAAAGGCTTCAAACCTGGTTCAGTCGATCCAACTCTTTTCGACAAATCGTATGATAATGAACTATTTGTGTGCCAGATATATGTCGATGACATCATATTTGGCTGTACTGACAAATGTTACAATGATGAATTTGCTTACATGATGAGTGAAGAATATCATATGTCTATGATGGGGGAGCTGAAATTCTTCTTAGGTCTTCAAATTCGTCAACAATGCAATGTGATCTTCATATCACAGGAGAAATACCTCAAGGATGTTCTGAGAAAATTCGACATGCATGAATGCAAAGGTGCCAAGACTCCCATGCCTACCAACGGCCACCTCTGCACTGACGAAAATGGTAAAGAATTTGATCAACAGGTATATCGCTTCATGATTGGCTCTTTACTATATTTGTGTGCATCTAGGCTAGATATAATGCTTAGTGTTTGCATCTGTGCACGTTTTCAAGCAAAACCGAAGGAATCACACCATAAGGCTGTGAAGCATATTCTTCGATACTTAGCTCACACACCAACACTGGGTTTATGGTACCCCAAGGGCTCAAATCTTCATCTTGTCGGATATTCTGATTCTGACTATGCTGGTGACTGTGTGGATCGCAAGTCAACTTCTCACACATGTCATTTCCTCGGAAGATCATTAGTCTGCTGGTCCTCAAAGAAGCAGAACTGCGTTTCTCTCTCCACTGTCGAAGCCGAGTACATTGCTGCTGGTTCATGTTGTGCTCAATTGCTATGGATGAAGCAAACCCGCAAGGACTACGACATCAACATGAAGAGTGTGCCTCTCTACTACGACAATGAGAGTGCAATCAAGATTGCATACAACCCAGTACAACACTCGAAGACTAAGCACATCCAGATTCGTCATCATTTTCTTCGGGACCATGTCCTCAAGGACAATATCCTCATCGACCATGTGAAGACTGGTGATCAACTAGCAGATATCTTCACCAATCCCTTGGATGAGAAAAGGTTTTGCAAGTTGCGGTGTGAGCTAAATATCTTAGAATCTTCAAATGTTTTGTAAAAACATGCACACATCCTAACACTTATGCAAAATTGATGACTTAGATGTGCAACACACGAAGAATCGATTTTCTTCAACCAATGAAGAATATCACACTTAGTGTGAGGAAATTAATGAAGAATTTGGTTCTCAGGGCCCTACCACAATTGTACGCGGTGCCTGAAATCATCATTCTTATATGGTGGGTCACACCACCACCCAACTTTGAAATTCCTCAAGTCGAATTTCTTCAAAGTTGTTTTTCCTCAAAGTTGATTTTCTTCAAAGTTGTTTTTCTTCAAAGTTGATTTTTCTAGAAAGCTGAAATTCATCATCCTGACGCTTTGTCACAAAATCATCAAGTAAGTCAAAATCTTCAAAACACTTGATGATTTACATTTGCCTAGTCATATATATATAGAGAGAGTGTGATTTCAAAGTCCTCAACAACATTCACTTATAGCTATTTCTTCAACTTGATATTTCATCTAAGTGAATGTGATCAGACCCTACTTCTCCTCTATGCTATACTCACCCAGTCTATTCAATTCTTCATATGCGTTCTACTTGAAACTTTGTTCAAAATCCTCACTGCATCCTTGTCAGCTGATGATTTTGTAACAAAATCCTCAAATCCTCAAAAATGATTTTTACATTGTTACACAGTAACCGAACCCCACTTCCCATGATCAGATAAGCATGATCTCCACCGCTTTAAACGGTTGCTACACGTGTCCTGCGGAGACGAATGGGCAGGGGTAGTTCGGTCCGAAAGAATCGGCCGGACAGTTTTCACCTGAGCTATAAATATGTCCTTACCCCCTTCGGTCAAAACTCTTCGTTCTCTCTCGACCTTCTCTCCACTACAGCAAAGACCTAGCGCCACCACTAGAAGTTTCGTCGCCGGTGAGGAACAACTTCACTGCCTCGACTTCTCCGGCGCCGAAATCACGCCGGAACCAGATCGTCTTCATCCGCCGCCGCCGTAGCCGTCTTCTGTCGCCAAGTTAGGGCGCAGTGGACTCGCACCGAAGAGCATCTACTACTACTTCTTCTGTTCTTCGTGCATGCTACATAGGGTAAATAAAATCCTATTCTTACTGTCCCTTTCAATCTACTATTTTACTTTAGATTCATGGAATTTGTTTTTCCTCAGTGTCTATCAGTCTCTATTCCTCAAACACTGCTTATTCCTCAAACTGTTGATGAATTTCACTAAGCAACTAAAAGTCTTCACGAGATTCCACAATTGTGCAAATTTTTGAATCTGTACAACTCTGGAACCCAAGATCAGAGTGCTTAGACAAATTCCTCAACCCACTGGTCAAATTCCTCAACTTTGATATTTTCAATTTCTTCAAATCTGAGAACGCATATGACCTCTCCAAATTCCTCGCAACTATACTCTGTTCACAGGTACAAAAATGTCAGCTGATGAATCTCTAGGTTCTCATCAACTTAACTCATTTGCAACGTCTCTTGAAGAAAATCTACCAGTGTCATCAGAATCCTCAAGAGTTCCATTTACTCAGCAAAAGCCTCAGCTGAAGAAAATGGAAGATGACAGGAAGCAAAAGGGTGGCGAGAAGCTTGAACAAAACACTGCCATTGATATCCTTGAGGATATATACTTGGAATGTTGTTTGGAAATATGCCCTAGAGGCAATAATAAAATGGTTATTATCATATTTCCTTGTTCATGATAATCGTCTATTGTTCATGCTATAATTGTATTAACAGGAAACAATAATACATGTGTGAATAAATAGATCACAATGTGTCCCTAGCAAGCCTCTAGTTGGCTAGCTCGTTGATCAATAGATGATCATGGTTTCCTGATCATGGACATTAGATGTCATTGATAACAGGATATCATCATTGGGAGAATGATGTGATGGACAAGACCCAATCCTAAGCATAGCACTAGATCGTATTGTTCGTATGCTAAGCTTTTCTAATGTCAAGTGTATTTTCCTACGACCGTGAGATTGTGCAACTCCCGGATACCGTAGGAGTGCTTTGGGTGTATCAAACGTCACAACGTAACTGGGTGACTATAAAGGTACACTACGGGTATCTCCGAAAGTGTGTGTTGGGTTGGTACGAATCGAGATCGGGATTTGTCACTCCGTGTGACAAAGAGGTATCTCTGGGCCCACTCGGTAGAACATCATCATGAGCTCAATGTGACTAAGGAGTTAGTCATAGGTTGACGTGCTATGGAACGAGTAAAGAGACTTACCGGTAACGAGATTGAACAAGGTATGGGTATGCCGACGATCAAATCTCGGGCAAGTTCTATACCGATAGACAAAGGGAATTGTATACGTGATTGATTAATCCTCGACATCATGGTTCATCCGATGAGATCATCGTGGAACATGTGGGAGCCACCATGGGTATCCAAATCCCGCTGATGGTTATTGGCTGGAGAGTGTCTCGGTAATGTCTGCATGCCTCCCGAACCCGTAGGGTCTACACACTTAAGGTTCGATGACGCTAGGGTTATAGGGAATTGCTATACGAGGTTACCGAAGGTTGTTCAGAGTCCCGGATGAGATCCCGGATGTCACGAGGAGCTCCGGAATGGTCCGGAGGTAATGATTGATATATAGGATGGATGGGTTTGGACGCCAAAAAAGTTTCGGGCGCCACCGGCAAAGTGCCGGGATCACCGGGAGGGTCCACCAGCCCCAGGAGGCTACATGGGCTAAGTGTGAGAGGGAACCAGCCCCTGGGTGGGCTGGTGTGCCCCCCACACCCAGCCCAAGGCGCATAGAGAGGGAAAGGGGGCGAAACACTAAGTCTGGTGGGCCTAAGGCCCACCAGGGGTGCGCCACCCCCCTCTCCCCCTCCTGGCCGCCACCCCTCTCCCATCTAGGGCTGCCGCCCCCCTTTAGGGTGGGAAATCCTAAAGGGGGCGCCGCCCTCCCTCCCCCCTATATACAGCGGGGGTTTTTGTCCATTGAAAAAACGATTTTTCCATCTCTCTCGACGCAGCCCTGTCTCTCTTCTTCCTGCTCTCCCACAATGCTTGGTGAAGCCCTGCCGGGAGTCCTCGTCTCTCCATCGACACGACACCGTCGTGCTACCGGAGATTTTCCCCAACCTCTCCCTCCTTCTTGCTGGATCAAGGTGTGGGAGACGTCACCGGGCTGCACGTGTGTTGAACGCGGAGGTGCTGTGATTCGGCACTAGATCGGAATCACATCGCGATCTGAATCGCCGCGAGTACGACTCCATCAACCGCGTTCTAGCAATGCTTCCGCTTAGCGATCTTCAAAGGTATAAATATCCACTCACGTCTCTCTCGTTGCTGGTCTCTCCATAGGAAGATCTGAATATGGCGTAGGAAAATTTTCAATTTATGCTACGTTCCCCAACAGTGTTATCAGAGCCAGGTTTTCTATGCGTAGATTCCATGCACGAGTAGAACACAAAAGGTTGTGGGCGCTGATTTGTCAATTGCTTGCCGCTACTAGTATTATCCTTTTCTGACAGTATTGTGGGATGAAGCGGCTCGAACCGACCTTACACGTACGCTTATGTGAGATAGGTTCCATGGCCGACATGCACACCGTGCATAAAGGTGGCTAGTGGGTGTCTGTCTCTCCTACTCTTGTCGGAGTGGATTTGATGATGAGGGTCCTTATGAAGGGTAAATAGATTTGGCATATCATCGTTGTGGCTGTCACGTAGGTAAGAAGGCGTTCTTGCTAGAAACCCAAATCAGCCACGTAAAACTTGCAACAGCAATTAGAGGACGTCTAACTTGTTTTTGCAGGGTTTGACATGTAATCTGATATGGCCAAGGTTGTGATGTTACATGTGTGATGTATGAGATGATCAAGTTATTGTAATAGGAATCACGACTTGCATGTCGTTGAGTATGACAACCGGTAGGAGCCATAGGAGTTGTCTTAATTTATTGTACGAGATGCAATGCCATGTGTTTACTACATTTACTTCATTTCTAACGGTTAGCTATAGTAGTAGTAGTAGTTGGCGTGACAACTTCATGGAGACACGATGATGGAGATCATGGTGTCACGCCGGTGACAATGATGATCATGCGATGCCCGAAGATGGAGATCGAAAGACCAAAGATGATAATGGCCATATCTTGTCACTATATGATTGCATGTGATGTTTATCATGTTTTTCATCTTATTGCTTAGAACTACGGTAGCATAATAAGATGATCCCTCATAAAAATTTCGAGAAAGTATTCCCCTAAGTGTGCACCGTTGCGAAGGACCGTTGTCTCGAAGCACCACGTGATGATCGGGTGTGATAGATTCTAACGTTCGCATACAACGGGTGTAAGCCAGATTTACACACGCGAAACACTTAGGTTGACTCGACGAGCTTAGCATGTACAGACATGACCTCGAATACAAGAGGCCGAAAGGTCGAACATGAGTCGTATGGTTGAATACGATCAACACGAAGTTGCTCACCATGATGACTAGTCCGTCTCACGTGATTATCAGACACGGGTTAGTCGACATGGATCATGTATCACTTAAATGACTAGAGGGATGTCGATTTAAGTTGGAGTTCATCAGATGAACTTAATTATCATGAACATAGTCAAATAGGTCTTTGCAAATTATGTAACTTGCGCTATAGCTCTACGGTATTTGATATGTTCCTAGAGAAGTCTTAGTTGAAAGATAGAAGTAGCAATTGTGCGGACTAGGTCCGTTAACTAAGGATTGTCCTCATTGCTACGCAAAGGCTTATGTCTTTGATGCACCTCTTAGCGTGCTGAACCCCAAGCATGGTCTGTAGATGTTGCGAACATCCGACATACATATTTTTTGATAACTACATGATAGTTCAGTGCGTGTTGCTAGAACAACTTAGAATTAAGGCATTAAAGACGTTTCGAATATCGCGGGACATACGTGATGATCCAAGAGATGAAATTAGGATTTCATGCTCGTGCCCTTGTTGAGAGGTATGAGACCTCCGACGAGATTATTTGTTTGCAAAGTAAAGGAGAAGAGCTCAATCGTAGAGCATGTGCTCAGATTATCTGAGTACTACAATCGATTGAATCGAGTGGGAGTTGAACTTCCACATGAGACAGTGATAGTTCTCCAGGGTCACTGACACCAAGCTACTAGGGCTTGGTGATGAACAATAACATATCGAGGATGGATATGATGATCCTTGAGCCATTCGTGATGTTTGACACCATGAAAGTAGAAGGCAAAAGGGAACATCAATTGTTGATGGTTTGTAAAACCACTACTTTCAAGAAGGGAAAGGGCTTGAAGGGATACTACATTAAACGGCAAACCAGTTGCTGCTCTATGAAGACATCCAAGGTTGAACCCAAACCCGAGACTATGTGCTTATGAAATAAGGGGAACAGTCACTGAAGAGGAACTACCCTGGACACTTGGTAGATGAGAAGGCTGGCAAAGTCGACAGAAGTATATTGGATATACATGATATTGATGTGTACTTTACTAGTACTCCTAGTAGCACCAAGGTATAAGATACCGGTTCGGTTGCTAAGTGTTAGTAACTCGAAATAAAAGCTACAGAATAAACAGAGACTAGTTAAAGGCAAGGTGACGATGTGCGTGTTTCCAAGGTTGATATGATCACACATCGCACGCTCCCTCTACCATCGATATTATTGTAAAACCTAAGTAATTGTTATTTGGTGTTTGCGTTGAGCATAGACATGATTGGATTATGTTAATGGCAAATAAGATTATTCATCTAAAGAGAATAATGGTTATTCTATTTAGTTGAATGAGACCTTAAATGGTCTTGCACCTAGAATGAATGGTTTATTGAATCTCGATCCATGTTCATAATATTGTTACCAAAAGATACAAAGTAGTAATGAAAGTACCACTTACTTGTGGCACTACTACTTGAGTCATATTGATATAAAATGCATGAAGAAGCTCCATGCTGATGGATCTTTGTACTCACTCATTTTTTAAACATTTGAAACATGCAAACCATGCCTGTTGGTATAAACGCATGAAGAAACTCCATGCGGATGGATCGTTTGACTCACTTGATTTTGAATCACTCGAGACATGCAAATCAAACCACATGGGCAAGATGACTGAAGACCTCTTTTTCCTGTGAGATAGAAAAAGAATGTAACTTGTTGGAAGTAATACATTTTTGATGTGTGCAGTGCGATGAGTGCTGAGGCACGCAGTGGATATCATTGTGTTCATACTTCACAAATGATTTGAGTAGATACTAGTGTATTTACTTGATAAAACATAAATTTAAATTATTGAAATGTTTGAGTAATTTCAGAGTGAAGTTGAAGATCATCGTGACAAAAGGATAATATGTCTACGATGTGATCGTGGAGGTAAACATATATATATATGAGTTACGAATTTGGTAAACATTTAAGACAATGTGAAAATAGTTTCATGTGAAAAATGTTTCACAACTCATGCCACCTGGAACTCCATAGTCTGATGGTGTGTCCGTATGTCATAGTCGTGCCCTATTAGATATAGTGCATACTATGATATTTATTATAAAATTACCAATATCGTTTATGGGTTAGGAATTAGAGACAAGTGCATTCACTTTAAATAGGGCACCACGTAATTCCGTTGGAGATGACACCGTATGAACTATGGTTTAGAGAAACCTAGGCAGACATTTCTAAAAAGTTTGGGGCTGCGATGCTTATGTGGAAGAGTTTTCAGCCTGATAAGCTCGAACCCAAATCGGATAAATGCATCTTCAGAGGACACCCAAAGTGTTGGGTATACCTCCTATCTCAGATCCGGAAGCAAATGTGTTTGTTTGTTTAGACGGGTCCTTTGTTGAGGAAAAGTTTCTCTCGAAAGAATTGAGTGGGAGTTTTGGTGGATACTTGACGAGGTTATGTGAACCATCACTTCAACCAGTGTGTGTGTAGCAGGCGCATGAAGTTGTTACTGTGGCACCTACACCAATTGAAGTGGAAGATAATGATAATGATCGTGAGACATCAGATCAAGTGACTAGAAACCTCGTAGGTCGACAAGGTCACGTACTGCTACTACAGAATGGTACAGTGACACTGTCTTGAAGGTCATGTTGTTGGACAACAATGAACCTACGAGCTATGGAGAAGCGATGGTGGGCCTGGATTCTGACAAATGGCTGGAGGCCATGAAATCCGACAGAGGATCCATGGATGAAAAACAAAGTATAGACTTTGGAAGAACCACTTAATGGTCATAAGACTATTAACTGTGAATGGTTCTTTAAAAGAAGACAAACAATGATGGTGAAAAGTCAACATTAAGAGAGCTTGACTTGTCGCAAAAGTGTTTTTGACAAAGTTCAAAGAGTTGACTACGATGAGACTTTCTCACTCGTGGCGATGCTGAAAGTCTGTTGAAATTATGTTAGCAGTTGCTGCATCATTTATGAAATATTGCAGATAGGATGTCAAAATATTGTTTCCTCGACGGTTTCCTTGAGGAAAGGCTGTACGTGATACAACCCGAAAATTTGTCGATCCTAAAGGGTGCTAACAAGTATGCAAAGCTCCAGCGATCCTTCTATGGACTGGAGCAAGCATCTCGGAGTTGGAATATACAATTTGATGAGATGATCAAAGTTTTTGGTTCCATACAAAGTTTATGAGAAACTTGTATTTCCAAAAGGTGAGTGGGAGCACTATAGAATTTCTGATGAATATGTGTGGTTGACATACTATTGATCGGAAATAATGTAGAATTTCTGTAAAGCATAAAGGGTTGTTTGAAAAGAGTTTTTTAAAGAAAACCTAGAAGTTTTTTAAAGAAAACCTAGAACTTTCATAGAATTGCATGACTTGACAAGTTTTTGAAGGAGTCCAAAATAGATCAGCAAAGAAGGTGTTCTTGGCTATGTTGCAAGGTATAAATTTGAGTACAACTCAAAACCTGACCACGGTAGAAGAAAGAGAAAGGACGAATGTCGTCCCCTATGCATCAGCCATAGACTCTACAAGTATGATATGTTGTGTACCGCACCTAAAGCGTACCTTGCCATGAGTTAGTCATGGGGTACAAGAGTGATCCAGGAATGGATCACTGGATAGCGGTCGAAGTTATCCTTAGTAACTAATGAACTAAGGAATTTTTCTCAATTATGGAGGTGATTAAAGAGTTCGTCGTAAAGGAGTTACGTTGATGCAAGCTTTGTCACTCATCCAGAGGACTATGAGTAGCAAACTGGATTCGTACAATGGAGCAATCATTTGGAATGGTTTCCAATGGGGCATAGTAGCATCTGTAGGATGACGTAGAGATTTGTAAAGCACACACGGACCTGAAAGGTTCAGAGCCGTTGACTATAAACCTCTCTCACAAGCAATACATGATCAAACCCCAAAACTGTATGCGTGTTGAATTCATTACAATCACATAGTGATGTGAACTAGATTATTGACTCTAGTGCAAGTGGGAGACTGTTGGAAATATGCCCTAGAGGCAATAATAAAATGGTTATTATCATATTTCCTTGTTCATGATAATCGTCTATTGTTCATGCCATAATTGTATTAACATGAAACAATAATACATGTGTGAATAAATAGATCACAATGTGTCCCTAGCAAGCCTCTAGTTGGCTAGCTCGTTGATCAATAGATGATCATGGTTTCCTGATCATGGACATTAGATGTCATTGATAACGGGACCACATCATTGGGAGAATGATGTGATGGACAAGTCCCAATCCTAAGCATAACACTAGATCGTGTTGTTCGTATGCTAAAGCTTTTCTAATGTGAAGTGTCTTTTCCTTCGACCGTGAGATTCTGCAAATCCCTGATACCGTAGGAGTGCTTTGGGTGTATCAAACGTCACAACTTAACTGGGTGACTATAAAGGTGCACTACGGGTATCTCCGAAAGTGTCTGTTGGGTTGGTACGAATCGAGATCGGGATTTGTTACTCCATGTGACGGAGAGGTATCTCTGGGCCCACTCGGTAGAACATCATCATGAGATAAATGTGACTAAGGAGTTAGTCAAAGGATGACGTGATACGGAACGAGTAAAGAGACTTACCAGTAACAAGATTGAACAAGGTATGGGTATGCCGACGATCGAATCTCGGGCAAGTTCTATACCGACAAACAAAGGGAGTTGTATACGGGATTGATTGAATCCTCGACATCGGGGTTCATCCGATGAGATCATCGTGGAACATGTGGGAGCCACCATGGGTATCTAGATCCCGCTGATGGTTATTGGTCGGAGAGTGTCTCGGTCATGTCTGCATGCCTCCCGAACCCGTAGGGTCTACACGCTTAAGGTTCGATGACGCTAGGGTTATAGGGAATTGCTATACGAGGTTACCGAAGGTTGTTCGGAGTCCCGGATGAGATCCCGAACGTCACGAGGAGCTCCGGAATGGTCCGGAGGTAAAGATTGATATATAGGATGGATGGGTTTGGACGCCGGAAATGTTTCGGGCGCCACCGGCAATGTGCCGGGACCACCGGAAGGGTTCCGGAGGCCCACCGGGAGGGGCCACCAGCCCCAGGAGGCTACATGGGCCAAGTGCAAGAGGGAATCAGCCCCTGGGTGGGCTGGTGCGCCCCCCAGACCCAGCCCAAGGCGCCTAGAGAGGGAAAGGGGGGAAACCCTAAGTCTGGTGGGCCTAAGGCCTACCAGGGGTGCGCCACCCCGGTCTCCCCCTCCTGTCCGTCACCCTCTCTCCCATCTAGGGCTGCCACCCCCCTTTAGGGTGGGAAACCCTAAAGGGGGTGCCACCCTCCCTCCCTCCTATATATAGCGGGGGTTTGTGGCCATTGAAAAAATGGTTTTTCCATCTCTCCCGGTGCAGCACTGTCTCTCTTCTTCCTCCTCTCCCACGATGCTTGGCGTAGCCCTGTCGGGAGACCTCGTCTCTCCATCGACATCACGCCCTCGTGCTGCCGGAGATCTTCCCCAACCTCTTCCTCCTCCTTGCTGGATAAAGGTGCAAGAGACGTCACCGTGCTGCACGTGTGTTGAACGCGGAGGTGCCGTGATTCGGCACTACTTCGGAATCACACCGCGATCTGAATCGCCGCGAGTACGACTCCATCAACCGTGTTCTAGCAACGCTTTCGCTTAGCGATCTTCAAAGGTATGTAGATCTACTCTCCCCTCTCTTGTTGCTGGTCTCTCCATAGGAAGATCTGAATATGGCGTAGGAAAATTTTCAATTTATGCTACGTTCCCCAACAGTGTTATCAGAGCCAGGTTTTCTATGCGTAGATTCCATGCACGAGTAGAACACAAAAGGTTGTGGGCGCTGATTTGTCAATTGCTTACCGCTACTGGTATTATTCTTTTCCGACAGTATTGTGGGATGAAGCGGCCCGGACCGACCTTACACGTACGCTTACGTGAGATAGGTTCCACGGCCGACATGCACACCGTGCATAAAGGTGGCTAGTGGGTGTCTATCTCTCCTACTCTTGTCGGATTGGATTTGATGAAGAGGGTCCTTATGAAGGGTAAATAGATTTGACATATCATCGTTGTGGCTGTCATGTAGGTAAGAAGGCATTCTTGCTAGAAACCCAAATCAGCCACGTAAAACTTGCAACAGCAATTAGAGGAGGTCTAACTTGTTTTTGCAGGGTTTGACATGTGATCTGATATGGCCAAGGTTGTGATGTTACATGTGTGATGTATGAGATGATCAAGTTATTGTAATAGGAATCACGACTTGCATGTCTTTGAGTATGACAACTGGTAGGAGCCATAGGAGTTGTCTTAATTTATTGTACGAGATGCAATGCCATGTGTTTACTACATTTACTTCATTTCTAACGGTTAGCTATAGTAGTAGTAGTAGTAGTTGGCGTGACAACTTCACGGAGACACGATGATGGAGATCATGGTGTCACGCCGGTGACAATGATGATCATGCGATGCCCGAAGATGGAGATCGAAAGACCAAAGATGATAATGGCCATATCTTCAATATGGCGTAGGAAAATTTTGACTTTATGCTACGTTCCCCAACATATTGCACACCAAATGAGCAAGAAACAATGCCCAATAGGAAAATAAGGCTCCAAAAGATTGAACACATGTGGGCTAAGGAGTGGAAGGAATACCAATTCGTCACTCCAAAGTACGCGAAGAAATTCGCTCTTAAGCCACCTAGCAAAATGCCTCCTCTCGAGGATCATCAGAATGCTCATCCTTCAAGCCTCACGACGATTGATGATTATCCTGAGGAAAAGGCCAAACACTTGTCAAAGCTTCAGAAGCAAGCCGAAGCCGCTGTGAGGAAATTCAATGAAGAATCTGCTGCCGCTGCTGCCGCTGCCACCTCCTTAGCTGCTGAAACTTTTGGCACAACCATTCCTCAAGTGAAGCATGTGCCACAGAAATCAAAGGCCTCAAAGCCTCAAGAGATATCGCTTCAGAAGACTGCGCCTGCGTTTGCGCCAAAACCCTCAGCAACAACACATGCTTCAAAGCCTGAACACAAGCCGATTGTGAAGCAAATGCCTACTGTCTTCAGCTCCTCTATTCCATCTGCCACGAGCTCAGAGACAAAGTCTTCACCAACACCGTTGAAGACTAAGATGACTGCTGGAAGAGGAACCAGACCCATCTCAAGCAAAGTCATCAAAGTCCCTTCTACATCAGAAGGAAGTGATGAATATGATGATCACACACTGCAAGCAATCATCAGAAACAAGCAGGAGCGGGTCGCTCAAGCTTCAGGCAGCGCCATTCCTCTGGCCATGGACCCAAAAGTCCTGTTGGACTACATCAATGTTTGGTATGATGACCCTAACACACCCATTGATGACTTGAAGCTTCCCCCAGGCATCAGCCATATGGTGGCCACATTCATCAATGAGGCCAAGTGGAAGGAGACGCAACCCAAACAAGCAAAGGCTGCAAAGCTGAAGAAGGATAAATTCCTCAGACAAAATCTCCTCAGCCTAATGCCTGATGCTCTTATGTCAACCCAGGCAGAACTGAAGACTTTGACAGACAAGTATACCAAGATATCTGGTCGTCAAAGTCACAAGAACAATTTCATCAAGTTTGCAACAAGCGCAGTTGATGATTACAACAAAAATGCTGCCCCTCGAGCAAAACCACAGTAGCATGTGGTAGAGGAGAACAAGCAACCCCTGCTGAGGTAATGCCTCAAGCAAGCCGTGCTGATGCACCGTATATTGAGTAAATAGCTAAGGATGTTCCAGCTGATGCATCTACGCCAGCTGATGAATCTGCTCCAGCTTAAGAAAATGCTTCAACTGAGGAAACTGCCACGACGGATACGGCTCCGCCTCTTGAAGAGAAAATGCCTTCACCAAAATCCTCAAAGGTGAAGAAAATGACTATGTCTGCATCAGACGTAAAGAAAACCAAGGTTGCAGAAAAAGAAGCTAAGAAAAGAAAAGTTTCTTCAACACCAGAATCAATAGAGGCCAAGCGCCTCAAATCTCTTGATGAAAATGCTCCTTTGGATGTTGTGCCTCTCAAGATTGCTCCATCCTACGCCATGATTCCCTTCGAGAGCGAAGACAATGAGCATCTCACTGATGAGGAAATGAAGTCTGTTGAGTCTCAGGAACACACAGGTGAAGAAATACAAATTGATGATAGTCCTCAGAAATTCATTCCTCCTGAAGAACCTGCTCAAGGATCATGTAACATCCCAATTTCCTAATTGGGAATGTTTTACATTGTAGCTAAGCATCTATGCATGTTGATTGAAATAAAATTTAGCACGTGAATTCTTTCGTCTTTTTGATTTGCATTTCCATTTTTCCTCGCACGAGAAATGCCCGGAGAAAATACTCTCTTGCACGCAAGAGAGAGAGCGGAGGAAAATGACCCTCCAAAGTGCGGGAAAATTTCTGAAATATTTGAGCCAAGAAACCCAAAGTTTATTGCAAAAATAATTGCAAAAAGAAATAAAGCAAATTTGGGAATTTCTGAAAAAACATTTTTTTAAATTTTTTTATTTTTGCTTTGGAAAAATGTTATTCGGGTAAAGAATATTTTTCTGATTTTTTTGGTATATAATACCCTATATAAATATTTTGATTTACTTTCCTTTTATTAGCCTTTATTTGTTTTCTGTTTCGGAAAAAGTTATAAATAGGAAAGTTCAGTTTTGTTTTTTTCTTTTGGTAGCCGCCGCCCTAGGCGTTTATTAGGCATTGGGCCGAGATCCCGCAGCCTCAGGGATCGAAATCCCTAGATTTCGGCCGACTGCCCCTTCTTCCTCCTCCTACCAAAGCACTGCCTGAAACCGAGCCCTCCCCAGACTCGGGATTTTCTTCCCCGAGTCCCCTCTCTCCCTTCCTTAGCTCTCCCTCCCCTGGCCTATATAAACCCCGCCCCCGAGCCGCCCCCGTTCCCACCTTTTCCCCGTTGAGCCGCCGCCCCTAGCCCCTGCCACCGCTCGCCGGAGCAGCCCAAGCTGCTGCCACCTTCGGCCCTGGAGCTGCGCCACCCGAGCAGCCCCTCTTCGCTCCGCCGCCGCCTCCCCGAGGAGGAGGACAACCCCGCCGCCGCCTCCCCATCTCCCCACCGCCCCGGACCCTCCCTCGCCGGCCATCCTCTCCCTCGCCGGAGCTACCCACGGCCAGCACGGTAGCTCTCCCTCCTCTCTTTTTGTTATTTCTTGTTCTTTTTTTTAGCCCTTAGATCTTGATTCTATGGCTTAGATTAGATCTTAGAAATACCCCTTCGGTCTATATTAGAAAACCATCGGTTTTTAGTTTCACTTATCATTTAACCAGTGAGTTCTGCTTAGCCTCGGCCGTTTGCCCAAAGCATTGCAACAAACGCTCCCGCAGCCAATAGTAACAGGCCACGTGTACCCTCCTTTTACTACTAGTTAGCTTTATATTTTTCTGTCTATATTGCAAAAACAGAAAGTTTCTGTTTTGTTTTGGCCACAACTTTTGATCCCGAAGTCCAATGACATTGATTCTTTTTCCAGTAGCTCACAAATTTCCTTTAGTTTTTAAAAACATGTAATTTGCATATGTTCGAAATTTTCAAATATAAGTTAGAGAAGATTTAGTTTAAACCTTGTTTTGCATTTTCCAGGAGTTTGAAAAATGATTTTGAGTTGATTCTTTTTGCTACTGCTTCCTAGTGATAAAATCTTACTGTGGTAAAAGTTTCAAAATTTTTAAAGTATTTTTTTACTGGTGTTTTCAACAGAAACAAGTTTCTGCCATACCGGCGCGTGATGAATTCTTTTGCTTAGACTTTAGAAAATCCCTACATGTGATGTTATTTTTTACTTGTGGCTTGATTGAAGTGCTTATGGTGTGCTTTGTGTTTGTATCGGTAGATCATCCGGAGTGCGAAGCATGTTACTTAGAAGCGCTCGAGCAAGACAACTATCATCAAGGCAAGTCATTTTGATCATGTTATTTTACCTATGTTTTCGATGCATGGTAGATCACCTTCTTTGCCCAATTGCATGCTGCCTAGGTACTTGTAAACTTTAGTATAAGTTGTAGTATCATGTGGTAGGGACACAACAACCCCGATACTTGGCCCCGGGACGACAATTTCTTAATGCTATGCTTGAGTAGACGGGTTTTCAGTTGAGTGTATATCATGAGTGATGCGAGGTTGATTAAATAATCAAGACCGGTTAAGACAAGATTTTCAAGACCTCGGACGCAATGCAACTCTGGGTGAAGGACGGTTGATCGGCTCCCTGGAGAACCCAGTGGATCCCCGGGATGCTGGAGAAGCCATGTCATCCTGCGGAAAGCTTCACCCAGGCTCGAAGAGACGGACGGAGACTTCAAGACTCAAGGCTTACCTGCACAGCCACAAGTTATTATGGGCTCTGGCTTGGTTGGACAATGCGGCAACTCTGGACAGGCGGTGCTAGCAGATGTAGAAGAACGGTAGGAATGGATGGGCACCGACAGGGATTCAGAGGGACCCGTTGAAAGACCATGTTTTGATCATCCGGTCTTCAAACACCCTAAAGTGCGAGGACAAACCCGGAGGCGATCAAATCTTGTGGGGAACGTGTGCAAAACTCTGCAGAGTGCCCAACCTAATCGATTAGCTGTGTCCACGGTCATGGACAACTTGAGCCGAAGGCATTGAATTTCCCCTGAACTCTCGACACAACTTAATAATGATGTGGGTGTTAACAACTATTCGGGTACGAGAATTGGTTGGCGGAACCATCTCGTTAACAACAAACACTGTAGTAATATTTTGCTTTCAACCCCTCTTGTTGTAGGATAAAACTGGCTTTATGCAAAACTTAGCCCCACCGGCCAAATATGCATGTAGAGATAGTTGATTATTATTTTACTCCTCTCTTGGATGACTTGCCGGCATATTCAATATGCTGACCTACACGGCTGCAACGTATCATGTTGCAGAGTACTTTTCCGACCAGGAGTGAGGCTACGATCTACGCTCAGCGACATGCCCTTGGAGTCGGATGGACACGTCTACCTGATGCTTCCGCTTAGTCTTCGTTAGATAATCTCATGAGTTGGCCTTCAGCCACTTTATTGTAATCCTTTATTGTAATAAAGTACTCTTTATGATATTTTGATTAATAAAGCTGTGTGATTGAACTCTTGAATATATACATTATGTACTGAGTGTGTACCAGCATGATCTTGGGATGGTACGGAAACACCAGAGGCTTGACTCGTCTTGAGTCGGGTCGTTACAGATCACCTGCAACATCTGAAGAATTTAGCTCACCCTCCAAGAAAATTCCTCAAGCTGAGGAAAACCAAGGAGAAGATCCTCAACCCGAGGAAAATCCAAATCCTGAGCAAAACCCTCAACCTGAGGCTCTGGCTGAAGAAAATCCTCACCCGGAGCAAAACCCTGAACCTGAGGCACAGGCTGATGAAATTCCTCATCCCGAGGAACATGCTGAAGAAAATGCCCCTACGCCAAATACATAAACTGCTATTGTGGTTGTCAATCCGGAGACTGCCATGATCATCTCTCCTCAAGGGAAGCAGCAAAATCTTCAGCCTATGCAACATCAACCCTTCTCCAAGAGGCCAAAGTTTCAGAAGGAAGCGTTCTATGAAGAAAGCATGTATTTCATCGGAGACAACCCTTATGAAAAGCCTCGCATCAGGCACATGAAGTTTTGGACAAGGACTCAGCTCAACTATTATGCATTTGTGCTCTGTGGAAGAAACAAAATATTTCAGCACATGCATATTCCTCATGTTGAGCTTGAAGAATTTCCTTGCTTCGCTCCAGTCCTCAATGTTCTTCATGAAGCAGGACTGCTGCCACTTTGCACTGATATCTGTGACTGGAATAGCGACATTGTTCTTCAATTATATGCAGCTTTGCACATCTCTAGAGATCCAACAGATATCATCACTTGGGTGCTGGATTGGATGACGCAGCACACACACACTTCAAGGCCCCTGCAAATGAGCTGCTGCGAGTACTTCCTGTTTCAATTCCTTCAGAACCTGCCGTGAAGATGTATGTTGAACGGGAGCTGCCCAATAAGCTGATGGAAGTCCTCATGAAGCCTTTGGCCAAGGATCAACCACCAAGAACGACCTTCCTGGTCCAAGATCTGAAGTATGAACCCAGGACTGTCTACATGATTCTGTGCAGTGTCCTTGCTCCAATCAAGGGCCATGATGATGAAGAAGATGTATTAGGCATCATGAAGAATATCCTCTTCAACACCATCCATGGCATCCCCATAAACCTTCACGATTTCTTCTTGAGGACTCTGGCTGACAATGCTATGTCACCTTTTGACCTGAAGATTTATGCTCCATGGATCATGAGATTCATCAGACGCAGGTCAGGCATCAACTATCATGCTGATTTGAATAATCACCTTGGATATATGCCTCCAATCAGAGTCAACAAGAAGACTTTCGAGCTAGTTGATGGAAAAGGCAAGTCTGTGATCGATGAAGGTAGTCGGCCCCTTGATGGCCAGTTTTGTAAACCAGATGCATATTCTTCATGGGATGATACTGAAACACAGCCGCCAAGCCGAGTTGCCCCAAGGGTGATGAATAACACAGAGCTACTCCCCAGTCTTCATCAAAAGGTCAATCGCTATCACAAATTGGTCAAACGCCAATTCGGCGCCATTGTGAAAACCCTCAATGAGACTCAAAATGCAGTGAAGATTAATCATCACTACCTTCATGAGGTTTTTGATCGCACCTGGGCCACACTCGCTCATTTGAAGACTCCAGCAGAACTTGAAGAATTGGAGTTCACACAGGACTTTGACTGGTCATGGCCACCAAAGAAGAAATTCAAGCCAATTCCAGTTCCAGACCTTGAGGACAGTTCCTTTTCTTCATTCCGCACTGCAGAATCTGATGATGACCAAAAAGACACTGCCACTGGTCCAAGGAGGAAGCCTTCTCCCAAGAATCCTCACGCGTCTTCCTCAACTGCCAATAAGTGAAAGTCTTCACGGGGCGTTAGTCCTCAGTTTTGTCCCTTTTCGCCACTTGATGACAAAGGGGGATAAATCTGAGAGTTAGTCTTCACGCGGGATTTATTTTGGGGCTTATGAACTTTATTAAGTTACAAACTCTTGGTTCTTTTGAAGTGTTTTATGTAATGAGTTGTAACTTAAGCCCGATGGTACTCTGACGCTATTGAACGTTTTTCCTCGCATGCTTATTCCTCAAAATATTAATGCACGCATGCTGAAATTCGTCAGATACCATTTGTCATCCTGCATTCTCAAATTCTTCATATTATATCTCATATCTATGAATGATTTACAAGACTCAGGGGGAGATCTCCATGATATAAATCATCATTGTGCATTTGCTGTGAAAAGCAAAATCCTCAAGATGTGCACATCTTCAAGGGGAGTCTCTGTGTATCTTGATTTCAAATTCCTCAAATGAGTATTTACACTTCATATTTTTATCTCCGTTGAAGACTTAACCTAATTTTCATCAACCACCAAAAAGGGGGAGATTGTAAGTGCATCTAGTGCCCCTTAGTGATTTTGGTGGTTTGAAGACTTATAGGTTAAGTATCCAATGTGTCATGAGTGTACACAAGATCTATAAGTCGCTGAGGAGTTTGAAATATTTGATGAATATCGACCCCTAAAAATGTATATCTTCGGCTGAAGAAATTGGTCTCTTGTTGAAGAATTGAATCGCGAAGAAATTGCGATGAAATTGATATTCCTCATGAAGATATTGAAGATGAGGAATTCGGTGTGTCCTGAAGAAAATCAATCTGAAGACTTTGAAGCATGAAGATTTATTCTATCTCTTTTATTTTCTTCACTCTTGAGTCATAGGAACACCGTACTGTTAAAGGGGGTCGAGGTAACACTTTGGAATGAATTTCCTCATGATGCTCAACCCAAGCCTAACTCTACCAGAAGCCTCAAGCGAGGAATATGAGAGACATGAGGACTCTCACAGTTGAGGGTCCCGACCATTGCCGCAATTCGTGCCACATCACCGATCTTATCCACACCAACGGTCATATTATTTAAGTGCATTAATGTCAAATCATGTTGGGATGCTTCCAAGATATAAATAGTTGCCCCCACAACCATTAGCTGGTTGGCTGCTCCGTTAGAAACTGACACTTGTCATAAGAGCAACCCAAATTCCTCAGAGTCTTCGAGAGTAAATCATCAGTGTGGAAATACCCAAACACCAAACCACAAACCAAAAACCAAGTGATTGAGCATCACTGAAGAAGTTGTTCCTATGTGGGACTGAAGCCTTTTACCTTTGAGGATTGTGCATCCTCCAGACGGTTAGGCATCATAGTCTAGAGCAATCCAGCAGTCAATTGTGGATCGCCGGGTAACCAAGTTTGTGAGGGTATGGAAGTCTGCCCTGAAGACTTAACACAAGTGTTGAGCGAGGACTGTGTGTTCTTAGCTCAAGGAGAATACAGTAGGGACTGTGTGTCCCGGGACTGTGTGTCTTTTGGTTTCCATACCAAGCCGCTCCAAACCAGATGTACAACTATTACAACAGTTGGAACTGGGTCATCAACCATTGTCTTCACTGTGAAACGAGTTCTATTTCTTCAACTCTTTCAATTCCTCATATTGTATGTTGAAGATTTTCATTGTCATTGTTTGAAGAATTTGCTGAAGACTTTCTCTGAAATTCCTCAACCCCTAATTCTTCACGCGAGTTAACCCTCACCTGCTTTCTCTGTGCCTGCATACTGTGCAAATCGCTTTTCATTTTCTTCTCCTTGAAAACTGCTGTAGTGATACTTTGCAACCCTGATCCTTTGATGTTTCCGCTGCAAGTTAGTCATAAGTGAGGAATTTCCTCAAAAGGAATTTCCTCAGTGATGAAATTCTAAAAATCACCTATTCACCCCCTCTAGTCGATATAACGCACTTTCACCTATTTAAAGTGAATGCGGTTGTCTCTAATGCGTAACCCATAAACGATAGTGGTAATTCGATAAGAGACATCAGAGTATGCGCTATATCCAATAGGGCGCGGCTATGACATTTAGAAACATCATCACACTATGGTGTTCCAAGTGGCATGAACTACGAAACAATTTCCACATTGTCTTAAATGCGTACCAAAAACTCGTAACTCAGATATTCATCTCTATGATCATATCATAGATAGTTTATCCTCTTGTCACGACGATCTTCACTGTGAAATAGCTTTGAAATTTTCAATATTTCAGACTTGTGATTCATCAAGTAAATACTCCTGTATCTACTCAAATCATCAGTGAAGTAAGAACATAACGAAATCCACTGTGTGCCTCAGCACTCATTGGACTGCACACATCAAAATGCACTGCTTCCAACAAGTCACTTTCTTGTTCCATGTGGTATGATTTTGCATGTCTCAAGTGATTCAAAATCAAGTGAATCCAAACGATCCATTCGCATGGAGTTTCTTCATGCGTTTATACCAACAGGTATGGTTGCATGTCTCAAACGTTTCAAAAATGAGTGAGTACAAAGATCCATCAGCATGGAGCTTCTTCATGCATTTCACACCAACATGACTCAAGCGGCAGTGCCACAAGTAAGTCGTACTATCATTATTACTTTGTATCTTTTGGTACCAATAGTATGAACATGTGTAACACTACGATCGAGATTTAATAAACCATCAAAGGTAATTATTCAAGCAAATAGAATAACCCTTATTCTCTTTAAATGAATAATCACATTGCAATGAACACGATCCAATCATGCTCATGCTCAACGCAAACACCAAATAACAATTATTTAGGTTTAACACCAATCCCGATGGTAGAGGGAGCGTGCGATGTTTGATCACATCAACCTTGGAAACACTTCCAACACGTATCATCACCTCGACTTTAGCTAGTCTCCGTTTATTCCGTAGCTTTTATTTTGAGTTACTAATCACTTAGCAACCGAACGGTATCTAATACCCTCGTGCTACTAGGAGTACTAGTAAAGTACACATGAATATATTTGTATATCAAAAATACATCTTTCGACTTTGCCAGTCTTCTTATCTCCCAAGTATCTAGGGTAGCTCTGTTTGAGTGACTGTTCCCCTCATAAGAGAAGCACTTAGTCTCGTGTTTGGGTTCAATCTTGGGTTTCTTCATTAGAGCAGCAACTGGTTTGCTGTTTCATGAAGTATCGCTTCTAGCCCTTGCCCTTCTTGAAACTAGTGGCTTTACTAACTATCAAAAATTGATGTTCCTTCTTGATTTCTACTTTCGCAGTGTCAAACATTGCGAATCGCTCAAGGATCATCATATCTATCCTTGATATGTTGTAGTTCATCACGAAGCTCTAGCAGCTTAGTGGCAGTGACTTTGGAGAACCATCACTATCTCATCTGGAAGATTAACTCCCACATGATTCAAGCGATTGTTGTACTCACACAATCTGAGAACATGCTCAACGATTTGAGCTTTTCCCCTTTACTTTGTAGGAAAAGAATCTTGTCGAAGGTCTTATACCTCTCAACAAGGGCACGAGCATGAAATCTCAATTTCATCTCTTAGAACATCTATTATGTTCCGCGACATTTTCAAAATCGTCTTCGGCGCCTTGCTTATGCACTGAACTGTCACGTTGTCATAAAAAACGTGTATGTCAGATGTTCGCAACATCCACAGACGTCGCTCGAGGTGCAGCACACCGAGTGGTGCATTAAGGACATAAGCCTTCTTCGCAGCAAGGAGGACAATCCTCAGTTTTACGGACTCAGTCCGCAAAGTTGCTACTATCAACTTTCAACTAAATTTTCTCTAGGAACATATAAAAACACTAGAGCTATAGCGCAAGCTACATCATAATTCGCAAAGAACATTAGACTATGTTCATGATAATTAGTTAAATTAATCATATTACTTAAGAACTCCCACTCAAAAAGTACATCTCTCTAGTCATTTGAGCGGTACATGATCCAAATCCACTAACTCAAGTCCGATCATCACGTGAGTTGAGAATAGTTTCAGTGGTAAGCATCTCTATGCAAATCATATCAACTATATGATTCATGCTCGACCTTTCGGTCTCATGTGTTCCGAGGCCATGTCTGCACATGCTAGGCTCATCAAGCTTACCCCGAGTGTTCCGCGTGTGCAACTGTTCTGCACCCGTTGTATGTGAACGTTGAGTCTGTCACACCCGATCATCACGTGGTGTCTCGAAACGACGAACTGTCGCAACAGTACACAGTCGGGGAGAACACAATTTCATCTTGAAATTTTAGTGAGAGATCACCTTATAATGCTACCTTCATTCTAAGCAAAATAAGGTGCATAAAAGGATTAACATCACATGCAATTCATAAGTGACATGATATGGCCATCATCTTGTGCTTCTTGATCTCCATCACCAAAGCACCGACACGATCTTCTTGTCACCGGCGCCACACCACGATCTCCATCATCATCATCTCCATCAAGGTGTTGCCATCGAGGTTGTCGTGCTACTTATGTTATTACTACAAAAGCTACGTCATAGCAATATAGTAAACACATCTGCAAACACAAACGTTAGTTTAAAGACAACCCTATGGCTCCTGCCGGTTGCCGTAGCATCAACGTGCAAGTCGATATTAACTATTACAACATGATCATCTCATACATCCAATATATCACATCACGTCATTGGCCATATCATATCACAAGCATACCCTGCAAAAACAAGTTAGACGTCCTCTAATTTGTTGTTGCATGTTCTACGTGGCTGCTATGGGTATCTAGTATGATCGCATCTTACTTACGCAAAAATCACAAAGGAGATGTGCAAATATCTATTTAACCTCTCCAAGGACCGCCTCGTCAAAACAAATTCAACTAGAGTTGAAGAAACCGACACCCACCAGTCATCTTTATGCAACGTGGTTGCATGTCAATCGATGGAACCAGTCTTTCGTAAGCGTACGAATAATGTTGGTCCGGGCCGCTTTAATCCAACAATACCGCCGAATCAAGAAAATACTAAGGAGGGAAATAAATCGAACATCACTGTCCACAAAATCCTTTGTGTTCTACTCTAGATAACATCTATGCATGAATCTAGCTCATGATGCCACTGTTGGGGAACGTTGCATGGGAAACAAAAAATTTCCTACACACACGAAGACCTATCATGGTGATGTCCATCTACGAGAGGAGATTCAGATCTACGTACCCTTGTAGATCGCACAACAGGAAGCATTAAGAAACACGGTTGATGTAGTGGAACGTCTTCACGTCCCTCGATCAGCCCCACGAACCGTCCCACGAACCGTCCCACGATCCGTCCCACGATCCGTTCCGATCTAGCGCCGAACGGACGACACCTCCCCGTTCAGCACACGTACAAGTCGATGGTGATCTCAGACTTCTTGATCCAGCAAGCAAGACGGAGAAGTAGATGAGTTCTCCGGCAGCGTGACGGCGCTCCGGTGGTGGTGATGATCTACTCCTGCAGGGCTTCGCCCGAGCTCCGCAGAAATACAATCTAGAGGAAGAACTATGGTGTCTAGATCTGCGTTGCACGTGGCAAAAGTTGTCTCAAATCAGCCCTAAATCACCACTATATATAGGAGGGATGTGGAGGAGGCTTGCCTTGAGGGCCAAGCCCTCAAGGGTGCGCCGGCTAAGAGGAGAGGAGGAATCCTTCTCTTCCTTCCCACCTCCCTTTTTTCATTTTCTTCTCTTGGCGCCAAGGCCCTTTTGGGCTGTCCCACCAGCCCACTAAGGGCTGGTGCGCCACCCCTAAGGCCATTGGGCTTCCCCCGGGTGGGTTCCCCCCTCCGGGTGAACTTCCGGAACCCACTCGTCACTCCCGGTACAATGCCGATAATGCCCAAAAACCTTCCGGTAACCAAATGAAACCATCCTATATATCAATCTTCGTTTCCAGACCATTCCGGAAACCCTCTTGACGTCCGTGATCTCATCTGGGACTCCGAACAACATTCGGTAACCACACATATAACTCAACTATACTAAAACATCATCGAACCTTAAGTGTGCAAACCCTGCGGGTTCGAGAACTATGTAGACATGCCCCGAGGTACTCCTCAATCAATATCCAATAGCGGGACCTGGATGCCCATATTGGATCCAACATATTCTCCTAAGATCTAATCGGTTGAACCTCAGTGTCAAGGATTCATATAATCCCGCATGTCATTCCAATTGTCCTTCGGTATGTTACTTGCCCGAGATTTGATCGTTGGTATCCGCATACGTATTTCATTCTCGTTGCCGAAAAGTCTCTTTACTCGTTCCGAAATACAAGATCCCGTGACTTACACTTAGTCACATTGCTTGCAAGGCTTGTGTGTTATCGAGTGGGCCCCGAGATACCTCTCCGTCACATGGAGTGAAAAATCCCAGTCTTGATCCATACTAACTCAATGGACACCTTCGGAGATACCTGTAGAGCACATTTATAGTCACCCAGTTACGTTGTGACGTTTGATGCACACAAGGTATTCCTCCGGTGCCAGTGAGTTATATGATCTCATGGTCTTAGGAACAAATACTTGACACGCAGAAAACAATAGCAATAAAATGACACGATCAATATGCTACGTTCATAGTTTGGGTCTAGTCCATCACATGATTCTCCTAATGATGTGATCCAGTTATCAAGTGAGAACACTTGCATATAGTCAGACAACCTTGACTATCATTGATCAACTGGCTAGCCAACTATAGGCTTGTTAGGGACATTGTTTTGTCTATGTATCCACACATGTATCTATGTTTTCATTCAATACGATTAAAGCATGGATAATACATGATTATTATGAACAAGGAAATAAAATAATAACTAATTTATTATTGCATCTAGGGCATATTTCCAACACTCATACGCACACACACATGATTTATGCGGAAATGACTGGACGTAGAGTAAGCAGCACCACCCTACTGTCCTTGACCGTGGACACGGCTATTCGAATAGTTTTACACTCTGCAGAGGTAGTACGCTGGACCCACGAGATCCGGGAAATTACCGTGTCATCCACGACTCGCGGTATATAACATACCCGAGGTAAGTACCCGATCAATGCCTTTCCCCTAACGATACTAGTCAAAGAGGTCCACTCGATTGGTACCCAACCCACATGTTGTACCTCTTACAGTATCAACCATGCGGGGACCAAGGGTGTGCCTGGAACACATAAAAATGGCATATCGTCCTACCTGGCACGACCGCATCACGAGAGTGACCACACATCACTCCCGCCACTAGTAATGTGGCTCTTTGCTAGCACCGACCAGAGTAATTAACATAGCTCCATCCCATATGGGGTAACGTGGTCGTACATGTAAGGTTGGGACGGTCGACACATCATAAATCTATTCCCATTTCTGAAACCATACTCACGCAAATACTCGGTGCACCACTTCACCAAAAGTGGCCACCTAACTCATCGTCACCCTCGCGCATTAGTGGCACCCAACGGGGTTTTCATAAGACTTTGATTTATACCGACACATGCTCATGCTACTTTTACTCTAGCTTTACTTGTCGACATGATACTAGCATGACCCTCATAGGTGGTAGGATCAAGCTTAATGCATGTGCTCCGGAGGAGCCATTGGTAACATCACATCAATGATTTACCGGCACTTATGATCATATGCAATGGAAATATTTGCTACTCTAGCATGCAATATAACATATGCTCAGTCATGGTCAAAGGGCTGATCGCCTTGGTCAGCTTGGTATCCGGGGTCTTCGAGGTCTTTTCCTCCGATTCCCTCGTCACACGGATTTTCTATCGTCGTCAAAAGAATAAATAAGAAATAGCTCACTCAAAAAAAGATCACAAAGTCATGTTAAAAATGTTCTTTATTACTGATAATCTAAGTTGTTATTTTGAAAAAATATTTGCCTCTGTTTCCAATGAAGGAACATTTTTAAAATCAACCAAACAGAAGCAAAACTATTCCAATTTAGTCCTTTTTCTTATTGTAAAACAGAATAGTTGCTGAAAAATTCATCTCAAGGTCTTATTAAATACTACATATTTCTAGAAGAATATCAGTGGAAAAATTATATTTTTACACTGGTTAAATATTTTTATAAAAATCTTTGAAATCAGATTTTTAAAAATAAAGAAAAATGGGCTAAGTCCCTAGCTTGGCTCGACCTGGAACTGGGCCGGCCCAAGGCGAGCCGACAGCCTGCCCAGGCGCGCGCTCCGTCAGGTTTGAACATGACGTGCGGGGCCCTGCGGTCAGCGGCTACGGGCAGCGAGGGGGAGAGGGCTGGGTCACCGACAGGTGGGGCACACCTGTCGGGGTCGTCTCCTACCTCTGGCCAGAGAGGAGGAGGAGCACGCCGCGAGGCTGCCGACGTTCTCAAGCCCCAATGACGACAGAAATGGGCTCGTCATGACGTCGCCTACCCGCTTGTGGTCGGAACTACGACGGAGAGGCAATGGTTTCCGGCGACAAGAAGGTCGCGGCGAAGGAGTTTCGGGGGATGGTCGAGGAGGTAGCTAGGGACACAGAAATGCTCGGGGAAGTTGGGGGAAAGCTTCCTGGGGTCGAGGGGATCAGTTTGGTGGGTCGAGGAACGCAGGAGCCGTCGTGTAGCTGGAGATCGACCCGAGCTCCAATGCGGAGGGGCCTCCGTCGATCTCGAGCACCGGGGCTCTGCTGGTTTGCTGGGGTTGTTAGGGAGGTGCTAGTGTTCGTGGTGAAGCTGTCTAAAGGGTGCTGGAGCAAAGGGAAGGGCTATAAATAGGCCCGCGACGGTGAGCTGATTCGGGAGCACCGATGACTCACTGTGCTGCGCATGGGGGTACATGGAGGAGTTGGGGGTCAAAACCACGGTCTCGGGACGTTGTTTTGGACTGCCAGAACCATCTACAAAAAAGGAAGAGAGAGGGGAGTCGAGCATCCGTGGCCGCGCAACCTTGGCCGGTTCTGGTGCGCGCGTGCATGCGTCGCACGACCTCTAGCGTGGGAGAGGAGGGGCCCTGATGGTTGCTCGACCCAGAGGGGTTGTTGGGGAAGAGGTTGGACACCTCGGGGGAGGCTGGAACTGGCGAAGAGCGTTTCCCCCACCTCGGTGGCTTCCTATAGCGCGCCCAGAGCGCAGTTTTGGGATGCCACGGCATGCTGGTGCGCTCTGAGGCACTTTGGACGTGTCTAGCATGTCCTGGCACTGGCTGGGAGTGAGGCTATCCGTTTGGGTCTCGTGGGAGCTTCGACTGGTCAAGGGAGACAAGGAATACTGGTGTTGTCAGCTTTGAACTGAAGCTTAGATTGGGGTTTTTGGCATTTCCACTTTGAACTAGTGAGGGGCCAGTTGACTGGGGTTGGGCATTGATACTGGCCACGTAATCTATGAGTTTGGAGCAAAGGGGTTGGGTTTAGCTGCGGCTAATAGGGCTTTTACCCATCTGCCAGAAGGTGCTCGATAGTGGTTTGAGGGGGTTGCACCCCACCACTCGTGCTGCAACTTAACATGTTTTGGTTTGGTGCTAAAACATGGGGTTTCACCAAGTTTGAGCTCCATTGGACAAGTTTAGCTTTGTAAACTTGAAAACACCACTATTTGACCAGATTTGTCCCTATCAAAGAGAGTGTGGGAAAACTAAGTCCCACAAATCCCATTTTTGGTGTGGAACCCTGCTGCGGCAACAAACAACAGCACCAGAAATTGGACGTTGACGGAGACTTGTCTTGCGCTGGTTTTTCCCTTGAAGAGGAAAGGGTGATGCAACACAGGAGCAGTAAGTATTTCCCTTAGTTTGAGATCGAAGGTATCAATCCAGTAGGAGAATCTCGTCAAGTCCAGAGTACCTGCACAATCACAAAAGAGCTTGCACCCAACGGTATAAAGGGGTTGTCAATCCCTTCAAGATTGATTGCAAAGTGAGATCTGAAGGCGAAAAGTGCAACGAAGTGAAAGTGTAAGGCTGAAAATATGATGCGAACTAGACCCGGGGCCATAGTGTTCACTAGAGGCTTCTCTCAAAATAGCAAATATTACGGTGGATGAACAAATTACTGTTGAGCAATTGATAGAACTGCGCAAAGTCATGACGATATCTAAGGCAATGATCATACATATAGGCATCACGTCCGAGACAAGTAGACCGATACTTTCTGCATCTACTACTATTACTACACATATCAACCGCTACCCAGCATGCATCTAGTGTATTGAGTTCATGTCAAACAGAGTAACGCCTTAAGCAAGATGACATGATGTAGAGGGATAAATTCAAACCAATGACGAAAAGCCCATCTTTTTACCCCTGATGGCAACAACACGATGCGTGCCTCGCTACCCCTTCTGTCACTGGATGAGGTCACTGCATGGTATGAACCCAAAACCAAGCACTTGTCCCATTGCAAGAATCATATATCAAGCTGGCCAAACAACACACACAACTCGAAGAGAATTACAAGGATATGAAATCATGCATAAGAGAGATCAGAAGAAACTCAAATAAGATTCATAGATAATCTGATCATAAATCCACAATTCATCGGATCTCGACAAACACGCCGCAAAAGAAGATTACATCCGATAGATCTCCATGAAGATCATGGAGAACTTTGTATTGAAGATCCAAGAGAGAGAAGAAGCCATCTAGCTACTAGCTATGGACCCGTAGGTCTGTGGTGAACTACTCACGCATCATCGGAGAGGTCATG
Organism: Hordeum vulgare subsp. vulgare; assembly: GCF_904849725.1. Lineage (NCBI taxonomy): Eukaryota > Viridiplantae > Streptophyta > Magnoliopsida > Poales > Poaceae > Hordeum > Hordeum vulgare. The sequence continues at coordinate 317,793,069 of NC_058523.1, forward strand.
GTGTTGATGAAGAAGCCCTCCGTATCCGAATCCCCCCTCCGACAGGGCACCAGAACATGCCCCAGATGGGATCTTGCGGAGACAGAAGCTTGCGGCGGCGGAAAATTACTTTCGGTGATCTCTTGATTTTTTCTGGGATTTTAGGGAATATATAGGCGAAAGACCTAGGGCAGACGTGGCCCAGGGAGCACACAAGCCTGGGAGGCGCGCCCCCCCAGGCCGCGACTAGGGGGCTTGTGGGGTCCCTGGTGGCCCCCTGCCGTGGTTCTCAAGCTTCCCGATCTTCTTCTGTTTCGGAAAAATCTTTTTGGAGGTTTCGTTCCGTTTGGACTCCGTTTAAAATCCTCCTATGAAAGGGGTCAAAAACATGGAAAAAATAGGAACTGGAAATTGGCACTGAGTTAATAAGTTAGTCCCAAAAAGATATAAAAGGCATACAAAACATCCAAAGTTTGAGAGGATAATAGCATGAAACCATCGAAAATTATAGATACGTTGGAGACGTATCAAGCATCCCCAAGCTTAACTCCTGCTCGTCCTCGAGTAGGTAAGTGATAAAGACTGAATTTGTGATGTGGAATGCTACCTAGCATAGTTGTCCTTTGCAACTTCTTTCATGTGACATGAATGTTCAGATCCGTAAGATTCAAAACAATAGTTTGCTATTGACATGAAAACAATAATACTTCAAGCAAACTAGCAAGGTAATCATGAACTTTCGAAATAACAAGGCCAAAGAAAGTTATCCCAGCAAAATCATATAGTCTGGCTATGCTCCATCATCCCCACACAACTAATTTAAATCATGCACAACCCCGGTATTGGCCAAGTAATTGTTTTCGCACTCTTACTTTCTCAAACCTCTTATAACTATCACGCAATACATGAGTGTGAGCCATGGATATAACACTATAGGTGGAATAGAGTGTGGTGGTGGCTGTGAGACAAAAAGGGAGGAGATGGTCACATTGACTTGGCGTATCAAAGGGCTATGGAGATGCCCATTAATAGATATCAATGTGAATGAGTAGGGATTGCCATACAAAGGATGCACTAGAGCTATAAGTATGTGAAAGCTCAAAAGGAGAACTAGTGGGTGTGCATCCAACTTGCTTGCTCACGAAGACCTAGGGCAATTTTGAGGAAACCCATCATTGGAGTATACAAGCCAAGTTATATAATGAAGATTCCCACTAGCATATGGTGGCAACGAAACGAGAGGCTCTCAATCATGAAGAACATGGTGCTATTATGAAGCACACAAGTGTGGAAAAAGATAGTAGCATTGTCCCTTCTCTCTTTTTCTCTCCTTTTTTTTATTTGGCTCTTGGGCCTCTTTTTCTCGTTTTTTTATTTAGGCTCTTTGGCCTATTTTTTTCCTCACATGGGACAATGCTCTAATAATGTTGATCGTCACACTTTTATTTACTCACAGCTGAAAGCTCAGAATGATGATGACTCTATAGGAAATGCCTCCAGCAGTGTACCGGGATGTGCAACGATCTAGCTTGGCGTATGACGTTGAAACATCTCTCTAGCTATCTTACGATCATGCAATGGCAATATGAGAGTGACCGCACAAGTCATGAGACCAAACAGTGGGAGTTGCATGGCAATATATCTCGGAATGGCTATGAAAATGCCATAGTAGGTAGGTATGGTGGCTGTTTTGACGAAGGCATATGGTGGGTTTGTGCACCGGCGAGAATTGCGCGGCACTAGAGAGGCTAGCAATGGTGGAAGGTGAAAGTGCATTTATACCATGGACTCACATTAGTCATGAAGAACTCACATACTTGTTGCAAAAGTTTTTATTAGTAATCAAAGCAAAGTGCTAAACGCATACTCCTAGGGGAAGGGTTTGTAGGTGTTAATCATCACGCGATCCCGACCGCAACACAAAGGATGAAAATCAATAGATCAATTATGCTCTGACTTCCTAACATAGTGGTTCACCATACGTGCATGCTACGGAAATCACTAACTTCAACACAAGTATTTCTAGATTCACAACACCCTACTAACATAACTCTTAATATTACCAAATCCACGTCTCAAAACTAATTGAGAGGAATCAAAACTTCTCTTTCTACTCAATGCACATGAAGATGCAGGTTTTTGTATCCTCATTGGGTACCTATCACCTTTGGGACTACTTTCATAGCACAAGCCAACTACCAAATGACGCACCGCCGTGCTCTAAAAGATCTAAGTGAAGCACATAGAGCAAAATTAGCTAGCTCAAAAGATATAAGTGAAGCACGATGAGCATTCTAGCAAAATCACGATGAGTGCGTGTCTCTCTCAAAAGGTGTGCAACAAGGATGATTCTGACACAACAAAAAGAAAAGACTCCTACGATACAAGACGCTCCAAGCAAAACACATATCATGTGGTGAATAAAAATATAGCTCCAAGTAATGTTACCGATGGATTGGAGACGAAAGAGGGGATGCCTTCCTGGGGCATCCCCAAGCTTGGGCTTTTTGGTGTCCTTGAATTTGGCTTGGGATGCCTTGGGCATCCCCAACCTTGAGCTCTTTCCACTCCTTATATCTTTGTCCATGAGAACATCACCCAAAACTTGAAAACTTCACAACACAAAACTTAAATAGAAACTCGTGATAACATTAGCACAAGAAAACAAACTACCACCACTTCAGGTACTGTAGGAATCTTGATTTCTATTTATATTGCTGTTAGGTTACTGTATTCTCACTTTTCCATGGCTAGTACCCCCTGATACTATCCATAGTTTCATCAAAACAAGCAACCAACTCAACAAAAACAGAATCTGTCAAAAACAGACCAGTCTGTAGCAATATGTATAGTTCGTATACTTCTGGTACCTCAAAAATTCTGAACAATTACGAATACCTGGGAAAAAGGCATATCAACCAGCAGCAAAATGAATCAACTCAAAAGATCTTTATGAATAAAAATGTAAAATAATCTCATCAGCAAAAAGTTTCTGTCTTTTTCCAGCAGGATCAAACAACCATCACCAAGACTAGTCATAAAGATTTTGCTTGGATCAAACACAAAAAGAAACACAAAAGACACAACCACAAAAGAATTGTGATGGTGTGGACGCAACAAAACATAAAGAAAAAGATAAATTCATTGGGTTGCCTCCCAACAAGCGCTATTGTTTAACGCCCTTAGCTAGGCATAAGGTGGTGGAATCACGTATCGTCGTCTTTGGTGCTCAAACCATAAGTAGCCCTCATCATGGATTCATAAGGCAATCTTATTTTCTTTCTAGAAAAGCGCTCCATGCCCTTATTTAAAGGAAATTGAAATCTAATATTCCCTTCCTTCATATCGATGATAGCACCGATAGTCCTTAGGAAAGGTCTACCAAGAATAATAGGGCATGTAGGATTGCAATCAATGTCAAGCACAATGAAATCCACGGGTACATAGATCCTATTTGGAATAATAAGAACATCATTGATCCTTCCCATGGGTTTCTTGATAGTAGAAACCGCAAGATGCAAATTAAGAGAACACTCCTCAATCTCATTAAAACCCAGAACATCACATAAAGACTTTGGAATCGCGGAAACACTAGCACCCAAATCACACAAAGCATTGCATTCATAGTTTTTGATTTTGATTTTGATAGTAGGTTCCCACTCATCATGAAGCTTTCTAGGGATAGAGACTTCCAATTCAAGTTTCTCTTCAAGAGATTTTATCATAGCTTCGACGATATGATTGGTAAAGGCCTTGTTTTGGCTATAAGCGTGTGGAGTGTTTAGCATGGATTGCATCAAGGAAATGCATTCAATAAAGGAGCAACTATCATAATTGAATTACTTGAAATCCAAAGTAGTTATTTCATTACTACTCAAAGTTTTAATATCTTCTACTCCACTTTCAATTCTTTTAGCATCAAGATAGATGGATTCCGAATCATTGGGGCGTTTTTCAACCAAGATGTATTCATATACAGCCCCATCATCATTAGGTTTGACACAAGAAAACAAAGATTCAATGGGAGTCACACCAAGCACTTTAAGATCTTCGTGATTCTTATCACGAGAACACGCCTTTTTAAGCCATTCATGTCTAGCACGAATTTGGGCGGTTCTTTCTTTGCTCTCACTCATGGAAACACGCATAGCTTTCAAAGTTTCATCCATATTGATCTTGGGAGGAGCACATCTAACTTTCAAAGCATCAATACCACTAGACATTCTATCAACGCTCCTAGCCAAATCGTCAATTTTGAGTAGTTTTTCCTCTATGGACGCATTGAAAATCTTTTGTGAGTGAATAAACTCTTTGATATTACTCTCTAGATCAGAGGGTAATCTACTGTAATTTCAATGAGTATTGTTGTAGGAGTTGCCAAAGTTATTAGAGGAGTTACTAGGAAAAGGCCTAGGAACATAGTTTCCTCTAAAAGCATTGTTGTTGCCAAAATTATTCCTACCAACAAAATTAAAATCCAAGCTAGAGTTGCTACTCTCAATCAAGGAAGACAAGGGCATATCATTAGGATCTAAAGGAGCACTTCTACTAGCAACCAAATTCATTAACTCATCCATCTTAGCACTGAACGAGTTAATTTCTTCTATATTGTGTACCTTCTTACTAGTAGGTGACCTTTCAGTGTGCCACTGAGAGTAGTTCGTCATGATATTATCTAGGAGTTTTGTGGCTTCTCCTAACATGATTTCCATGAATGTTACACCAGAGGCGGAGTCCAAGATGTTTCTAGAAGCGAAATTCAAGCCAGCGTAGAAGATTTGTATAATCATCCAAAGACTCAAGCCATGAGCGGGACAATTTCTAATCATGAATTTCATTCTCTCCCAAGATTGTGCAACATGTTCATGATCAAGTTGCTTAATATTCATGATATCATTACGGAGAGAGATAATCTTAGCCGGCGGAAAATACTTGGATATGTAAGCATCTTTGCACTTATTCCAAGAATCAATACTATTTTTGGGCAAAGACAAAAACCAAGTTTTTGGTCGATCTCGCAACGAGAAAGGAAAAAGCTTCAATTTAATCACATCATTATCCACATCTTTCTTCTTTTGCATATCGCAAAGGTCAATGAAGGTATTAAGATGGGATGCGGCATCTTCACTAGGAATGCCGGAGAATTGCTCTTTCATAACAAGATTCAGCAAAGCGGCATTGATTTCGTATGACTCCGCACTAGTGGCGGGAGCAATCGGAGTAATAATAAAATAATTATTATTAGTATTTGGGAAGTCACAAAGTTTGGTGTTTTCAGTCATGGTGACTTCAGCAAGCAAGCACGCACACAAGCGAACAAAGAGCAAGCGAAAGAAAAGGGCAAACGAAAAAGGTAAATATGTTTTTGTAAATTTTTGTTTTTCAGAAGTGGGGGAGAGGAAAATGAGAGGCAAAAAAGGTAAATGCAAGAGATGAGTTTGCGACACTTACCTGGATGAGTTCTTGACTAGATCCTCCCCGGCAACGGTGCCAGAAATTCTTCTGCTACGGCAACAGACAACAGCGCCAGAAATTGGCACGTTGACGGAGACTTTACTTGCGCTGGTTTTTCCCTTGAAGAGGAAAGGGTGATGCAGCACAGGAGCAGTAAGTATTTCCCTCAGTTTCAAAACCAAGGTATCAATCCAGTAGTAGAATCTCGTCAAGTCCAGAGTACCTGCACAAACACAAAAGAGCTTGCACCCAACGCTATAAAGGGGTTGTCAATCCCTTCAAGATTGATTGCAGAGTGAGATCTGAAGGCGAAAAGTGCAACGTAGTAAAAGTGTAAGGCTAAAAATATGATCTGAAGTAGGGGGCCATAGTGTTCACTAGAGGCTTCTCTCAAGATAGCAAATATTACGGTGGGTGAACAAATTACTGTCGAGCAATTGATAGAACCGCGCAAAGTCATGACGATATCTAAGGCAATGATCATACATATAGGCATCACGTCCGAGATAAGTAGACCGATACTTTCTGCATCTACTACTATTACTCCAAACATCGACCGCTATCCAGCATGCATCTAGTGTATTGAGTTCATGACGAACAGAGTAACGCCTTAAGCAAGATGACATGATGTAGCGGGGTAAACTCAAACCAATGATGAAAACCCCATCTTTTTACCCTTGATGGCAACAACATGATGCGTGCCTCTCTACCCCTTCTGTCACTGGGTGAGGTCACCGCACGGTATGAACCCAAAACAAAGCACTTCTCCCATTGCGAGAATCATAGATGAAGCTGGCCAAACAAAACCCACAACTCGAAGAGAATTACAAGGATATGAAATCATGCATAAGAGAGATCAGAAGAATCTCAAATAAGATTCATAGATAATCTGATCATAAATCCACAATTCATCGGATCTCGACAAACACACCGCAAAAGAAGATTACACCGGATAGATCTCCATGAAGATCATGGAGAACTTTGTATTGAAGATCCAAGAGAGAGAAGAAGCCATCTAGCTACTAGTTATGGACCCGTAGGTCGGTGGTGAACTACTCACGCATCATCGGAGAGGTCATGGTGTTGATGAAGAAGCCCTCCGTATCTGAATCCCCCTCCGGCAAGGCACCAGAACGTGCCCAAGATGGGATCTTGCGGAGACAAAAGCTTGCAGCGGCGGAAAAGTACTTTCGATGATCTCTTGATTTTTTCTAGGATTTTAGGGAATATATAGGAGAAATACCTAGGGCAGAGGTGGCCCAGGGAGACCACAAACCTGGGAGGCGCGCCCCCCTGGCCGTGGCTAGGGGGCTTGTGGGTTCCTTGGTGCCCCCCTGCCTTGGTTCTCAAGCTTCCCGATCTTCTTCTGTTTCGGAAAAAATCTTTTTGGAGGTTTCGTTCCATTTGGAATTTGTTTAAAATCCTCCTCTGAAAGGGGTCAAAAACACGGAAAAAACAGGAAATGGCAGTTGGCACTGAGTTAATAAGTTAGTCCCAAAAAGATATAAAAGACATACAAAATATCCAAAGTTTGACAGGATAATAGCATGAAACCATAAAAAATTATAGACACGTTGGAGACGTATCAAACCCTCATTTGAGGTATTACGCACCCCTGCAAAGTTTCAACATCATTGGACAAACTTTGCTATGTAGAGTTGTTCTAACTTCAATCTGAGCACGAGGGTTTTTTGGGTTATTTGGGGTCCTTGATCACCTTGGATCAAAGTGATACTTTATGTGGACACCAAATATGGCTTAGGGATACCACTGGAATTTTCTAGGATTTTATTGAGAATATATCCTTTGGAAATATTTCAAAAGGTCAAACAAACAGAAATGGTTTTCAGGGGTTTACTCAAATAATTATAATATAAATAGGGGTTCAAAATCTTATGTATGGAAAATATATGTCCTTCTGATCATCTCCAAATTTAATCAGATTTTTCTAAGGTAGATACGTATTTTTCCATGTAGGAATACCAATTCTGGCCTTAGAAATGGACATGTAATTTAATTAGGAAAATAATTCTAAAAATAATTATTTTTTAGTTTTGGAATACTAAAGTAAGTTAAAATCAGATCACCAACTTCGGGTAGAAACCAATCTTGCCATCGAGGGCAAGTAGTGCAACTCAAAGTAGGATTTTACCCTGATCAGAAACAAGAAGGTTTTGAAAATAAGTCAATATTGTGAAATGGGGTTTTATCATCACATGATCATCACACAAGTCATTGAATGACAAACATGGCACTCACATCATTAGTTTTGAAAAAGTTTTAACAAGCTTAGATTTTTTGTATTAGAGAGAAAGTTGTAGTAAAAACAGGGTCTGACAGACCTATCCCCTTACAAGAATCTCGTCCCCGAGATTCCTAAGCTAGGTGCTAAAAAGTTGTGGAAAATCGGATCGGAGATAGTATTCACGCTCCCATGTTGCTTCGGCTTCGGTGTGGTTGCTCCACTGAACCTTGAAATACTTGATGGTGCGGCTTCTGGTGCAATGCTCAGCTTCATCCAGAATGCGGATCGGCTTCTCGCGGTAGTTGAGATCCGCCTGAAGGTCGATGGCCAGATGGTCAATGTCCTTGTAAGGATCGGAACGGTTTGGCGCTTGAAAACACTTCGGACCTACGACACGTGAAATACGTTGTGCACACTCGAAAGTTCCGGAGGTAGCTCCAACTGATAAGCAACTTCTCCACGCCTTGCCGTGATCTTAAAAGGTCCAATGAACCTTGGAGCGAGTTTCCCTTTAACATGGAAACGCTTGGTTCCCTTGAGAGGTGTGACTCAGAGGTACACCTGGTCTTCAAGGTTAAACTCCAATTCCCTATGGTGAGAATCCGCATAGCTCTTTTGTCTCGACTTGGCTGCCTTTAGATTTTCTCGGACAAGTTGCACCTTCTCTTCTGCCTTGTGCAAAACTTCTGGCCCGAAAATCAGCCCTTCACCGGTTTCAGACCAGTTGAGCGGGGTGCGGCACCTTCGCCCATACATCACTTCAAATGGGGCCATTTGGAGACTTGACTGGTAGCTGTTGTTGTATGAAAACTCAGTGAACGACAGACAGTCTTCCCATTTGGCGCCATGTGCCAAGACGCAAGCGCGGAGCATATCATCGAGTATCTGATTCACTCTTTCCGTTTGTCCGCCCGTTTGCGGGTGGAAAGCGGTGCTGAAAGAGAGCTTGCTTCCGAGGGCTTCTTGGAACTTCTTCGAAAATTTTGAGGTGAACTACGTGCCTCGGTCAGATAAAATCTCCTTGGGAACGCCGTGAAGGCTCACGACGTGATGGATATACAGATTGGCCAACTGGTTTCCATCGTACGTAGTGTTGACAGTAATGAAATGGGACACCTTAGTCAGGTGGTCGACAATGACCCATATGGAGTTGTGCCCTTTGCTGGACCTTGGCAATCCAGTGATGAAATCCATGCCGACTTTGTCCCACTTCCATTCTGGCACTTGGAGTGGTTGTAGCAATCCAGCGGGTCGCTGATGCTTAGCCTTGACTCGCTGGCATATGTCGCACTTGGCAACATAAGATGCAATTTCCCTCTTCATGCCATGCCACCAGAATCTTTCTCGGAGATGTTGATACATCTTGGTACCACCGGGGTGAATAGAGTAGGGTGTATCATATGCTTCCTGTAGGATCAAGTCCTTGAGTTTAGCCTTGTTGGGTACGCATAAACGGTTCCCAAACCACACTACTCCTTGTTCATCCACCGAGAATCCTTGGGCCTTGCCTTCTTGAATCTTTGCCTTGATGCCTTCAATGCTCTTATGACCCTTCTGGGCTTCCTTGATATTTTCCTCCAGCGTTGGTTTGACTTCGAGGTTAGCTAGGAATCCTGATTCTACTAGCTCCAATCCGAAGTTTTCCAATTCCTCGTACAAGGCAGGTTGCCTTTCCTTGAGCATGACGTTCAAGGTGCTTGTCTTCCGGCTTAAGGCATCAACCACTATATTGGCCTTACCGAGGTGATATTGAATGATGAGGTTGTAGTCCTTGATTAACTCCAATCCATATTTGTTGCCTCATATTCAATTCCCTTTGGGTGAACATATACTTCAGACTTTTGTGGTCAGTGTATATTTCACATCGTTTTCCGAGAAGGTAATGTCACCATGTCTTCAGGGCATGCACTACTGCTGCCACCTCGAGATCATGGGTGGCATAGTTCTCCTCATGCGGGCGCAATTGTCGTGACATATACGTCACAACCCTGCCATCCTGCATTAGAACCCCACCGAGACCGGTCCTGGAGGCATCACAATATATCACAAACTCCTTGCTGATATCTGGAGTGGCCAATACCAGGGTGGTAGTTAATCTCTTATTCAATTCTTTGAAGCTTGCTTCACACTCTGGCGTCCATTCGAACTTCTGGCCTTTCTTCAAGAGATAAGTCATAGGTCGAGCGATGCGGGAGAATCCTTCTACAAACTTGCGGTAATATCCCGCGAGTCCGAGGAAACTCCTGACTTCCTTCACATCAATTGGCGATTCCCAGTTGGTTACCGTAGTAATCTTGGAGGGATCAACTGCCAAACCACTTGCTGTCATGGTATGACCCAAGAATCCAACTTCGTTCAGCTAGAATTGGCACTTGCTTAACTTGGCATAAAGTTGGTGCTCTCGAAGCCTTTCTAACACTAACCTAAAGTGTTTCTCATGCTCTTCTTTGGACTTGGAAAAGATTAATATGTCATCAATGAATACGATGATAAACTTGTCGAGGTATTCCTTGAAGACCTTGTTCATGAGGTACATGAAGTAAGCTGGGTCATTAGTCAATCCAAAATACATGACAGTGCATTCGTACAGACCGTATCGGGTCGCGAACGCAGTCTTGGGTATGTCTTCGGGTCAGATCTTCAATTGGTAATATCCAGATCGGAGGTCGATCTTGGCGAATACCTTAGATCCATTTAGCTGATCAAACAAATCTTCAATCTTGGGGAGTGGATACTTGTTCTTGATCGTGACCTCATTGAGAGAACAGTAATCGACACACAGTCTGATAGTCCCATCCTTCTTGGACACGAAGAGAATAGGTGATCCCCAAGGTGACACACTCGGATGAATAAACCCTTTCCTGAGTTGCTCATCCAGCTGCTTCTTCAACTGTGCTAGCTCTTCGGATCCCATCCTGTAAGGCTTCTTATAGATAGGCCTTGATCCGGGCATGAGCTCAATGATGAATTCAATGTCTCATCAGGAGGCATTCCCAGCAGCTCATTAGGAAAGACGTCCGGGTACTCCCAACTATTGGCACTCGATCGAGTTCTACTTCTGACATGCTATTAACCCGTGGTACTCGAGCGGGTACTGGTTCAGTGACATACTTGACTTTGACCCCTTGGTCGCTTGTCATGGTAATGGCCCTGTTGGCACAGTCCAAGATGCTTTGGTGCTTAGCCAACCAGTCCATGCCGAGAATTACTTCTAGGCCTTGCGACTTAAGCACAATGAGATCTGCTAAGAAGCTCGTCCCATTGATAACTATCCCGACCTTCCTACATCCTAGGTTGGTCCTCAACACTGCTCTCGGGGTTTGGATTTCCATATGCCCGTGAAGCAGCGTAGGTTTTAAACCACATTTTCCGCAAACCTTTGTGTAACAAAAGAATGCGAAGCACCACAATCAAACAATACTGTTGTTGGGGTAGAGTTGATGAGGAACGTACCCAGAATGCAGTTCGGGTCTTCCTGTGCCTCTTCTGCGGAAATATGATTAATCCGCCCCCTGTTGTGATACTGCTGATTGCGGGGAGCCTGATTCCTGCCTGGCGCTCCTTGGCTTTGATTTGGTGCATTGGGGCGCGTTGCGTCGGGCTTCTAATTGGAACACTACCTGGAATAGTGCTCTTTTTGCCCATATCCAAAACAGGTAACTTGTGCTGGAAGATTGGTCTTGACTCCACTGTTGTTCGGTGGATTGATTTCTGGCTTGGTGTTGACTTGGTGTTGAGGCTGGTAGTTCTGGCAAAATGTCGGAGTCTTGTACTATTGCTGCTGATAGCTGGGTCTTGCTGGACCTGACTGCCATGGGCGTGGCTTCGGGTTACTCGGTACTCCACTACCCATTAGCTTGCGCTTACGGGTGTCGTCCATAGCACGACGCTTGTCTTCCAACATAAGGGCCTTATTAACCAGATCGCTGATACTGGAGTGACTGCTGTAGTCCTTCCATAAAGCGTTCCACTTTGGCGGCTCGAGTGTTGACGTCTTCAGGTGCGTATCTTGACAGGAGGTTGAACTTCTGCAAATACTCCTTAACGGATCCACTTCCTTCCCTTAAGGCTCGGAATTCCTGCTTCTTAATGGTCATCATTCCAGGAGGAATGTGAGCAGCGTGGAATCCATCTTTGAACATAGCCCAAGTGATGACTTGCCCTGCTCGCATGATCTGAAATCCATCCCACCAAGCTCTGGCTGTGCCACCGAGATAGTGAGAAGCATAGAGGACCTTCTCATGATCATCAGTGCATTTGACCAGCGCGAGGAGGTCTTTGATAGTACGGATCCAGTCATCGACATCCAATGGTTTAGTCATCTCCGTGAATATGGGTGGCGTAGTTCGCATGAACTCAGAGAGAGTAGAGCGACCATTGCCATTCCCGTTCTGCGGCGGGTTGTTTACCAAGGTTTGAGCCAGCTGCCGAATAGCGGCATTGTTGGCTTGACGTTCCTCTCGAAGAGCTTAAAGGAACTGAGCCATAGTCAAGCTTTCGGGAGGAGGCGGTGGCGGTGGAACATCGTCTTGCTGTTTGTGGTGATCTCCAACTTGAGCCTCCCTCCGGCTCCCTGCTGTTCTCCTGAGGAGGCAGAGCCGGGGTTGCCGAAGGTGCTTTTGCGAGTTGCACTCACCATCCTGTCATGGAGTAGACATGTCAATTTGCCAAACCGGCCGAAATCATGAGGGATGATGCTCTAGTAAAGAGGGGGTGTGGTGTTGTGCTAGTGTGAAAATTTTAAACCAAAGGTTTTTGAAAGAGCTAATGCATTAGATTAAAACAGGCGATGTAGTCACTCAAAAGCTGCCTAAGGCAGAATGCGACTTGCATCCAACATTCCTAAACTACACTCATGGTTCACTAAACCGATACATGAACTCCTACGCTCCGGGAGTAACTCCTAATTGCCTATGCTACTAATACTAAGCGGCAGACTGTGCGGTCTCATAAGCGGGTTCTACGGGATCTTCGGCTTCATCTTCATCTTCATCTTCATCTTCAAGTGCTTCCCTTCTTTGAAGGAGTAGGAGAAGGAAGCGGACCACCACGACATCTCTTGGTTGGCGAGGTAGCGAAGAGTACAGTGTACTCTTCCACGATCAGGGGACGACTCTGAAGAGGAGTGGCCTGAAGCGGTGGTATTCCTCCTCAGAAAGCGAAGCCAGGTGGTCCTTCAAATGCTCCTTCCTTTTTCACCTTGCGGTTCTTCATCTTCTCCGTGCGAAGCACATCCTTGACTTGGTGCAGCTCTTGGCGAATCTTTGTTGACTCTTAGATCAAAAGGTGCGTCAAAGTGTCGGAGGAGAGACTGAGGTAGGTTTGAAACCTCAGTGGCATCCCGTCCTCGGAAGATGGGTTGAGTGTCCAACTCCCGTCTATCCCGTTCTTAACGAAGGTTAGGTGATGAGTAGCTGGCTCATCAGCCATCTTGGGATCGCGGAGTCGCACAAGCGCCTCTCGTGTTGCGGTCTCCACTGCCAACATCAGATCCTCCATCTGTGGTCCTTCAAAGAACCAACTAGTCGGGGAGTCATTAGCCTTCACTATCACGTCCACGTGATATTCCTTAGTGTTGGCGTTGACCCAATGCTCGTGGTAGAGGAAGATGGGCATGCAGAATACTTGGCACTTCTCGAGGCTATCACTCAAAAGTAGAGGAAAGATCGTCTCTAGAAGCATCTCAGGTACGGAGGCCATCTACAATATGTAGAGGAGAGGCTTAGAAAGTTTTTAGTGGGTGCAGAACCTCAGGTTAAGGTCTATGTGCACTAGTCTTCTTGGCTATCGTCCATGCTAGCTAAGGCTTTCTATAGTCAGGATGGCTCTGATACCAGCTCTATGGGGACCCCGACTTACGTGTCGAGATCGCCGAATGAACGTGCTTAGTGATCCTAGAGATCAATGCTCACCGAACACACAGATACCGAATAAAAGAGTCTTACATCCAAGTACCGAATTATTACATCGCATGACCGAATGGTCAAGTTCACAAGGTTGGGCCTAAGGCCAAATCATAATGATACAATTAATAGCAGAAATCATAGGGCTAAGCGGGTGCCCATGCCAACAAGCCTACACCGACAGGCATTCTGACTCGGAAGCTTCCTAGTTCGCAGGGGCGTCTCCGAAGACATACTCATCTCCAAACTCCGGTCCTTCCATGTCTGGTCAATACTATAACAAGTGGCAAGCCAATGAGTACTTTGAATGTACTCGCAAACAGCCCATGATATGAACAATGAAAGTGAAGGATAACAATAACATGCATCTTTGGTGGATATCTCTTGGTGGTAAATAAACATGATCACGGGAATGCATCATAAGTTAAGAACTACTTTTGAAGAACAGGTTACAGATATCAATATATCTGTTGAGGGCTAAACCGTCCCGGTTCACCCTGTATGCCAAGTCACCAAACTTGGTTATATCATTACTTTCATAACAATTTCCAGGTAGCTCATACGCACAAACACATGATTTATGCGGAAACGACTGGACATAGTGTAAGCAGCACCACCCAACTGTCCTTGACCGTGGACACGGCTATTCGAATAGTTTTACACTCTGCAGAGGTAGTACGCTGGACCCACGAGATCCGAGAAGCTTCCATGTCATCCACGACTCGCGGTATATAACATACCCGAGGTAAGTACCCGATCAATGCCTTTCCCCTGACGATACTAGACAAAGAGGTCCACTCGATTGGTACCCAGCCCACATATTGTACCTCTTATGAGCACCGACTCTGTACAATATCAACCATGCGGGGACCAACGGTGTGCCTGGAACTCATAAAAATGGCATAGTCGTCCTACCTCGCACGACCCCATCACGAGAGTGACCACACATCACTCCCGCCACTAGTAATGTGGCTCTTTGCTAGCACCGACCAGAGTAATTAACATAGCCCCGTCCCATAAGGGGTAACGTGGTCGTACATGTAAGGTTGGGACGGTCGACACATCATAAATCTATTCCCATTTCTAAAACCATACTCACACAAATACCCGGTGCACCACTTCACCAAAAGTGGCCACCTAACTCATCGTCACCCTCGGGCATTAGTGGCACCCAACGGGGTTTTCATAAGACTTTGACTTATACCGACACATGCTCATGCTACTGTTGCTCTAGCTTTACTTGTCAACATGATACTAGCATGACCCTCATAGGTGGTAGGATCAGGCTTAATGCATGTGCTCCGGAGGAGCCATCAGTAACATCACATCAATGATTTACCAGCACTTAGGATCATATGCAAAGGAAATATTTGCTACTCTAGCATGCAATATAACATATGCTCGGTCATGGTCAAAGGGATGCTTGCCTTGGTCAGCTAGGTCTTCGAGGTCTTCCGCTTTGATTCCCTCGTCACACGGATTTTCTATCATCGTCAAAAGAATAAATTAGAAATAACTCACTCAAAAACAGATCACAAAGTCCTGTTAAAAATGTTCTTTATTACTGATAAATCAAAGTTGTTATTTTGAAAAAAATATTTGCCTTTGTTACCAATGAAGGAACATTTTTAAAATCAACCAAACAGAAGCAAAACTATTCCAATTTAGTCATTTTTATTATTGTAAAACAGAATAGTTGCTGAAAAATTCATCTCAAGGTCTTATTAAATACTACATATTTTTAGAAGAATATCAGTGGAAAAATTATATTTTTACACTGGTTGAATATTTTTATAAAAATCTTTGAAATCAAAATTTTAAAAATAAAGAAAAATGGGATAAGTCCCTCGCCTTGCTCGGCTTGGAACTCGGTCGGCCCAAGGCCAGCCGGCAGCCTACCCAAGCGCGCGTGCCATCAGTTTAAACCTGTTGTGCGGGGCCCTGCGGTCAGCAGCTGTGGGCAGCGAGGGGGAGAGGGCTTAGCCACCGACTTGTGGGGTACACCTGTCGGGGTCGTCTCCTACCTCTAGCCAGAGAGGAGGAGGAGCACGCCGGCGAGGCTGCCGATGTTCTCAAGCCCCAACGAGGACAGAAATGGGCTCGACATGACGCCGCCTACCCGCTGGTGGTCGGAACAATGACGGGGAGGCAAGGGTTCACCGACGACAAGAAGGCCGTGGCGGAGGAGTTTTGGGAGGTGGTCGAGGAGGTATCTAGGGGTACGTAAATGCTCGGGGAAGTTGGGGGAAAGCTTCATGGGGTCGAGGGGATCAATTTGGTGGTCGAGGAACGCAGGAGCCGTCGTGTAGCCGGAGATCGACCGCAGCTCCGAGGCGGAGGGGCCTCGGCCGATCTCGAGCACCGGGCCTGTGCTAGTTTGTTGGGGTGGCTAGGGAGGTGCTAGTGTTCGTGGTGAAGCTGTCTGAGGGGTGCTGGAGCGAAGGGAAGGGCTATAAATAGGCCCGCGGTGGTGAGCCGATTTGGAGCCCCGGTGACTCACTGTGGTGTGCATGGGGGTGCAGGGAGCAGTTGGGGTCGAAACCACCGTCTCGAGACGTGGTTTTGACTACCAGAACCATCGAGCATCCGTGGCCGCGCAACCTTGGCCGGTTCTGGTGCGCGCGGGCACGCGTCGCACGAGCTCTAGCGTGCGAGAGGAGGGGCCCTGATGGTTGCTCTATGCACAGGGGTTGTCGGGGAAGAGGTTGGACACCTCGGGGGAGGCTGGAACTGGCGGAGAGCATCACCCCCACCTCGGTGGCTTCCTCTAGCGTGCCAGAGCGCAGTTTTGGCATGCCACGGCATGCTGGTGCGCTCCGAGGCACTTTGGACGTGTCTAGCATGTCCTGGCACTGGCTGGGAGTGAGGCTAGCCGTTTGGGTCTCATGGGAGCTTCGACTGGTCAAGGGAGACAAGGAATACTGGTGCTGTCAGCTTTGAACTGAAGCTTAGATGTGGTTTTTTGGCATTTCCACTTTGAACCAGCGAGGGGCCAGTTGACTGGGGTTGGGGCTGCGGCTAAGAGTACTTTTACCAATCTGTCAGAAGGTGCTCGACATTGGTTTGAGGGGGTTGCACCCCACCATTGGTGCTCCAACTTAACATGTTTTGCTTTGGTGCTAAAACATGGGGTTTCACCAAGTTTGAGCTCCATTGGACAAGTTTAGCTTTGCAAACTTGAAAACACCACTATTTGACCAGATATGTGCCTTCCAAAGAGAGTGTGGGCAAACTAAGTCCCACAAATCCCATTTTTGGTGTGGAATCCTCATTTGAAGTATTATGCACAAGGGGTTTTTGTGTTATTTGGGTTCCTTAATCACCTTGGATGAAAGTGATACTTTATGTAGACACCAAATATGGCTTAGGGACACCACTGGAATTTTCTAGGATTTTATTGAGAATATTTCCTTTGGAAATATTTCAAGAGGTCAAAACAGACAGAAATTGTTTTCAGGGTTTTACTCAAATAATTATAATATAAATAGGGGTTTAAAATCTTATGTATGGAAGATATATGTCTTTCTGATCATCTCCAAATTTAGTCAGATTTTTCTAAGGCAGATAAGTATTTTTTTCCATGTAGGAATACCAATATTGGCCTTAGAAATGGACATGTAATTTAATGATGTAAATATTTATTTTGTAGTTTTGGAATACTAAAGTAAGTTAAAATCAGATAACCAACTTTGGGTAGAAACCAATCTTGCCATCGAGGGCAAGTATTGCAACTCAAGGTAGGGTTTTATCCTGATCAGAAACAAGAAGAAGGTTTTGAAAATAATTCAATAATGTGAAATGGGGTTTTATCATCACATGATCATCAGACAAGTCATTGAATGACAAACATGTCACTCACATCATTAGTATTGAAAAAGTTTTAACAAGCTCAGATTTTTGCATGACAGAAAAAGTGGTAGTAAAAAGAGGGTGTGACAAAAATAAAGGAGAAAAGCTCAATCGTTGAGCATGTTTTGAGATTGTCTGAGTACAACAATTGCTTGAATCAACTGGGAGTTAATCTTCCAGATGAGATAGTGATGGTTCTCCAAAGTCACTGCCACTAACCCGCTAGAGCGTTGTGATGAACTATAACGTATCAAGGATAGATATGATGTTCCTTGAGCGATTCACAATGTTTGACACTGCGAAAGTAGAAATCAAGAAGGAGCATCAATTGTTGATGGTTGGTAAAACCACTAGTTTCAAGAAGGGCAAGGGATAGAAGGGATACTTCATGAAACAACAAACCAGTTGCTGCTCTATTGAAGAAACCCAAGATTGAACCCAAACCCGAGACTAAGTGCTTCTGTTATGAGGGGAACGGTCACTAAGGAGGAGCTACCCTAGATACTTGGTAGATGAGAAGGCTGGCGAAGTCAACAGAAGTATATTTGATATACATGATATTGATGTGTACTTTACTAGTACACCTAGTAGCACGAGGTTATTAGATACCGGTTCGATTGCTAAGTGATTAGTAACTCGAAATAAAAGCTATGGAATAAACGAAGACTAGCTAAAGGCGAGGTGACGATAAGTGTTGGAAGTGTTTCCAAGGTTGATCAAACATCACACGCTCCCTCTACCATCGGGATTGGTGTTAAACCTAAATAATTGTTATTTGGTGTTTGCGTTGAGCATGCACATGATTGGATCGTGTTTACTACAATATGATTATTCATTTAAAGAGAATAATGGTTATTCTATTTGCTTGAATAATTACCTTCAATGGTTTATTGAATCTCGATCGTAGTGTTACACATGTTCATAATATTGGTGCCAAAAGATACAAAGTAATAATGATAGTACCACTTACTTGTGGCACTGCCGCTTGAGTCATGTTGGTGTAAAATGCATGAAGAAGCTCCATGGTGATGGATCTTTGTACTCACTCATTTTTTAAACATTTGAGACATGCAAACCATACCTGTTGGTATAAACGCATGAAGAAACTCCATGCAGATGATATGGTGCATACTATGATGTCTCTTTTCGAATTACCACTATCATTTATGGGTTATGCATTAGAGACAACCGCATTCACTTTAAATAGGGCACCGCGTATTTCCGTTGAGATGACACAGTATAGACTATGGTTTGGAGAAACCTAAGCTATCGTTTCTTAAAAGTTTGGGGTTCCGATGCTTATGTGTAAAAGTTTCAGTCTGATAAGCTCGAACCCAAAGCGGATAAATGCATCTTCATAGGATATCCAAACAGTTGGGTACATCTCCTATCTCAGATCTGGAAGCGAAGTGTTTGTTTCTAGAAACGTGTCCTTTCTCGAGGAAAGGTTTCTCTCAAAATAATTGAGTGGGAGGGTGGTGGAACTTCAAGACGTTAGTAAACCGTCACTTCAACCAGTGTGTAGTAGGGCGCAGGAAGTTGTTCGTGTGGCGCCTACACCAATTGAAGTGGAAACTTATGATGGTGATTATTGAGATTTGGACCAAGTTCCTACAAACCTCGTAGGTAGACAAGGTCGCGTACTACTACAGAGTGGTACGGTAACCTTGTCTTGGAGGTCATGTTGTTGAACAACAATGAACCTACGAGCTATGGAGAAGCGATGGTGGGCCTAGATTCCGACAAATGGCTGGAGGCCATGAAATCCGAGAGATGATCCATGCATGAAAACAAAGTGTAGACCTTGGAAGAACTACTTGATGGTCGTAGGAATATTAAATAAAGATGGATATTTAAAAGGAAAACATACGATGATGGTGAAAAGTCACCATTAAGAAAAGCTCGACTTATCGCAAAGATGTTTCCGACAAGTTCAAAGAGTTGACTATGATGAGACTTTCTCAGTCATAGCAATGCTAAAAGTCTATTGGAATTGTGTTAGGAGTTGTTGCATTATTTATGAAATATTGCACATAGGATGAAACATTGTTACCTCGAAGGTTTCCTTGATGAAAGGTTGTATGTGAGACAACTAGAAGGTTTTATCGATCCTAAGGATGCTAACAAGTATGCAAGCTCGAGCGATCCTTCTATGGACTGGTGCAAGCATCTCGGGGTTGGAATATATGCTTGGATGAGATGATCAAAGCTTTTGGGTTTATACAAGGTTTATGAGAAACTTGTATTTCCAAAGAAGTGAGTGGGTGCACTATATAATTTTTGATAAGTATATGTGGTTGACATATTGTCGATCGGAAGTAATTTAGAATTTCTGTCAAGCATAAAGGGTTGTTTGAAAGGAGTTTTTTCAAAGGAAGACCTGGATAGAGCTACTTGAACATTGAGCATCAAGATCTATAGAGTTAGATCAAAATGCTGAATAGGACTTTCAATGTAATGCACTGACAGGTTTTTGAAGGAGTTCAAAATAGATCAGTAAAGAAGGAGTTCTTGGCTGTGTTGTAAGGTGTGAATTTGAGTAAGACTCAAAGCCCGACCATGGTAGAATAAAGAGAATGGACGAAGGTCGTCTTCTGTGCCTTAGTCGTAGACTCTAAAGTATGCCATGCTGTGTACCGCACCTGATGCGTGCCTTGCCACAAGTCTGTTAACAGGTACAGAGAGTGATCCAGGATTGAATCACTAAACAGCGGTAACAGTTATCCTTAGTAACAAATGGACTAAGGAATTTTATCGATTATGGAGGTGATTAAAGAGTTCGTTGTAGAGGGTTACGTCGATGCAAGCTTTGACACTAATCCAAATAACTCTCAGTAGTAAAACGGATTCGTATAGTAGAGTAGATATTTGGAGTATTTCCGAATAGCACATAGTAGCAGCAACTATAAGATGATATAAAGATTTGTAAAGCACACACAGATCTGAAAGATTCAGAACCGTTGACTAAAACCTCTCTCACAAGAAAGACGTGATCAAACCCATGACCATATGGGTGTTGGATTTGTTAAAATCACATAGTGCTGTGAACTAGATTATTGACTCTAGTGCAAGTGGGAGACTATTGAAAATATGCCCTAGAGGCAATAATAAATTAGTTATTATTATATTTCTTTGTTCGTGATAATCGTTTATTATCCATGCTATAATTGTATTGATTGGAAACATAGATACATGTGTGGATACATAGACAAAACACTGTACCTAGTAAGCCTCTAGTTGACTAGCTCGTTGATCAAAGATGGTAAAGGTTTCCTGACCATAGACAAGTGTTGTCACCGGGATCATATCATTAGGAGAATCATGTGATGGACGGGACCCAAGCTATGTACGTAACATATTGATCGTGTCATTTTATTGCTATTGTTTTCTGCGTGTCAAGTATTTATTCCTATGACCATGAGATCATATAACAGACTGGCACCTGAGGAATACCTTGTGTGTATCAAACGTCACAACGTAACTGGGTTACTATAAAGGTGATCTACAGGTATCTCCGAAGGTGTCCGTTCAATTAGTATGGCTCAAGACTAGGATTTGTCACTCCGTGTGACGGAGAGGTATCTTGGGGCCCACTCGGTAATACAACATCACATACAAGCCTAGCAAGTAATGTGACGAAGTGTGAGTCACGGGATCTTGTATTACGGAATGAGTAAAGAGACTTGCCGGTAACAAGGTTGAAATAGGTATGTGAATACCGACGATCGAATCTCGGGCAAGTAACATACCGAAGAACAAAGGGAATGAATACGGGATTATATGAATCCTGGGCACTGAGGTTCAACCGATAAGATCTTCAGAGAATATGTAGGATCCAATATAGGCATCCAGGTCCCGCTATTGGATATTGACCGAGGAGTGTCCCGGGTCATGTCTACGTAGTTCTCGAACCCGCAGGGTCTGCAGACTTAAGGTTCGATGATGTTTTATTATAATTGAGTTATATGTGTGGTTACCAAATGTTGTTTGGAGTCCCGGATGAGATAACGGACGTCACGAGGGTTTCTGGTATGGTCCGTAAACGAAGATTGATATATAGGATGGTTTCATTTGGTCACCAAAAAGTTTCGGGCAATTATGGCAGTGTATGGGGAGCGACGAATGGGTTTCGGGAGCTTACCGGGAGGGGCCCACCCATTCGGGAGTGAGCCCAAGGCCCTAGGGTGGCGCACCAAGTCCTTAGTGGGCTGGTGGAGTCAGCCCAAGAAGGCTATGGTGCCACAAGCAAAAAAATACCAAAGGAAAGAAACAAAAAGAGAGGAAGGTGGGAAGGAAGGAGTGGACTCCTTCCCCACCAAACCTAGTTGGGGTTGGAGTCCAACTCCTCCCCCTTGATCGACGCACCCTTGAGGGCCTTGATCCCCAAGGCTAGCCCCTCCCCTCCTCCTATATATAGTGGTGGTTTATGGGTTTTTGAGACACAACTTTTCCACGTGCAAATCAAGGCTATTCCACACACTTTTACCTCTAGATCGGATTTGTGCGGAGCTCGGGCGGAGCCCTGCAGGAGTAGATCGTCACCACCACCGGAGCGTCGTCACGCTGCCGGAGAACTCATCTACTTCTCCTTCTTTCTTGCTGGATCAAGAAGGCCGAGATCATCGTCGAACTGTACATGTGCTGAACGCGGAGGTGCCGTCCATTCGGCCCTAGATCGGAACGGATTGTGTGACGGATCACGAGACGGTTCGTGGGACGAATCGTGGGACGGTTCGAGGGACGGATCATGAAGACAATCCACTGCATCAACCACGTTTCTTAACGCTTCCCGCTGAGTGATCTACAAGGGTACATTGATCTAATCTCGTCTTGTAGATGGACATCACCATGATAGGTCTTTGTGTGCGTAGGAAATTTTTTGTTTCCCATGCAACGCTCCCCAACATATTACTGTATCTCCGGAAAGCTGGCTACAACATCAAGCTCGTCGACAGCAATGGCTTCACGCGGACCATGCCACAGGTTAAGTGGTCCATCCCCAAACCCTCGGGTTCAACCGTCATCGATCTCTACAAAGGCCCTGCCGCTTATCTCCCCTGTCATGCGGTCAAAGATTTGAGATCCTTGTACGCCATCGGTCCCATTTTGTCATTTCTGAAGGACACGTTGTGCGGCGGCTGGCTTGGGATCTTCAACTGCCAAGTCAGATCTCATTGACCACGACCATGAGGAGGGCTCCACAAAGGGTTTTCCAAGATGAAACAACGCATCTGCGACATCGTAGAGCGGACCATGGGTTTGTGCTCTTCCAACTAGAAGGACCCCGTCCATGACAAATGAGGCAACATCCTATCAAGAAATCTTACCTTTTCTAACTAGCCAAACCATACCCTTCGTTGTAGAAGATTTTTCCATGCGGTGTTTTAACTCTGTCATCTTCAATTATATTAGTTATGCAAAAAATGTAATGTTCAATAGGGCTATGTGATGTTTAAGTATGAATTTTCCACTTCAGTTTCACGAATGGCTATATTTGGTTGTTTATAGTGAGTAGATGCCTTGTTTATATGTATTTGGTTGTTAGGTTGGTTGAAGTGAGTATTTGTCCAGTCTTCAAGCAGATGCATTTTTATCTGTATTTTCTTGTTAGGTTGGTTGCACTGAGCATTTGTCCAGTTTTCAAGCATATGCCATGTTTACCTGTATTTGCTTGTTAGGTTGGTTGCAGTGAACCTCTGTCCAGTTTTCAATGGCTATATTTGGTTGTTATATTGATCATATGTGCCTTGTTTATTTCAGTTATTCACAATGTGATGTTCATTATGTGCAAGTCAGAACTATGCAGTTTGATTTCATCAATACCCGTTTGAATGGCTATATTTGGTTCCTGCTATAATTGTAATGAGCATTTTTGTAGTTTTCAATCATATACTACACATGCTTTTTATTTTAGTTTTACACATTTATCTAGTTTGATGTTTAATCATGAGCTACATTCTATTCATTTTCAACAATACCAGTTTGAATTACAATATTTGGTGGTTGTTAAGCCTGTTGTAGTTAGCATTCCCTTTCATTTTATATCTGCTTTATCATTTGGAGATGATGTTGTTTACCTTGGATATATTTGTTTGATGTTAAGGTTGCTCTACTTATCATGCCATTACACTACTTATGCAGGACAACAACGGGAGTGGCCAACATTTTCCGCCGAGGTTAGTTTCATCCCTAGGCTTGTACTCCCCCGTTGTTCCATAATGTAGTGCATATGGATCCAGGCTTGTATACTTTTTAGCTTCTAATATTGACTTGATGCTTGTAGGTACATACGCCCTTGGCAAAGATCCACGCTTCGACCCTTTTTCCGTATGGGCAACGATATATTCATGACCCAACATCAAGTGAGGAAACTGATAAGGATTACTAGCAAAAATATACGAATGGTGGCAATTAGATTATTTTTTATGCTCTATCCAACACAACAGTGAGCTATAGGATGGTAACTATGAACTCTGAAGTCTTCTCTTCTTACTGCCCATAATGAGTTGTTACACAACAATGTCAAAATCTTTTTTGTTTGTAGTGGTTCCCAAAAAAGATTACTCAAGATTACCTTGCAAAGTACATGATTGGTCAACATGCAATGAAGGTTAAAGTATTTCATCGAGACTACAATGAGCATCGATAATTCCTAATGAAGACAGTGAAGGATGGGCAGGCAGCCATCACAAGGGCTTGGTCTAGAGTCGTGTGTGCATTACGCATGGAGGAGAGCACAATATGGGGATTCTCCTTCATGTTCTCCAGCAACCAGAATGTCTTTCACCTCTCTCTTTACATTATTTAGTACAACTATGGTTCATCATTCTTCAGTTGGTGCTTCAACATGGTTCGATATGAAATATGCATTCGTGCTTGAACCTATATTTGTAATAAACATGGTTCGATATGAAATAAGTGATTGCCTACTTTCAAATTCAAAATATGTTATTTATAAATGCAGGGTTTAAATTAGGGATACATTATGTTTTGCAGGCCAATACCTTGCACACGGTTTATGAAATTCGGTATGGTTTTAAATAGCAGAAATTTTATTAGGGTGAAAATATGCTTTGCAGGTCATTACGGTGCACATGGTCTATGAAGCATAGCGCGTGTGATATACAGCATAATCCGACACGATTGACGGAGAGGAAACATGTGTAACCATGCACATAGTTGCCGTTTACAAAGCATGTGTGATGTGGTGTGCATTGTAAATGTAGAGACAGTTTGGCATGTGCCTGGAAAAATCACATGCCTGGACTCTGTGTGGACTATGCCCGGTAAATAAGGTAAAACCACAAAAGTTTGAATCCGATGGTAATGCAATCACAAACGAGTAGCAATGATGGAGCGTTTGGGATATTGGAGATATAAAAAATAGTTGTCTCAAGACTCGCGTTTGGGATAGATGCCGGCATCACATACGCTTAGTTATGCAAAACATATGCATTGCCACGCCCTATCACCGACGGTTTTTGGGTCGTGCGGGAAGGACCCCCTATCTCCCATACACAATAGGTGATGGTTTAAAATGTCTCCGCGGAAAGGGGTAAAAAACTGTTCGTATAGCACGTCACTACACCCGTGCATGTAGGTGTTGGCATGACAAAGGGCGGTGGGCAGTTTAGTCCTACCTTGCTAGTTGAGAAGGAGTTGGACCTCGTTATAAGGGTCTCTCTTCCACATGCGATTGGACCATGAGAAGAGAAGAGGCCCTCACGCACTCCTCATTCGCTGCCCACCTCGCCACGCCATGCCTTATCACGATGCACCACGGGTTGCGAGACTGAGCTTAGCCGAGCTCATACCTACGTGTTTATTTTGCTGGACGGGAACAGATAATACGTAATGGATGTGCCACGATCTAAGATGTCGAATCGTGGGCTGTTACCAACCCGTGCTTGGGTTCAACCCATGTCTCTCCACCCGGTTGCGGCTACATAAGCGAGACTCCAGCCAACCATAGCCGACACGATGAACAGATCAAATGTATTCCACGCGCTCGTTCCTTTTGCTGTTGTTGCCGCCAGCGACTCCGTCCCATTCATCACATAAACGGTAGATGGGAGAGCAGGCCTCCGAAACCCCACCTCTCCGGATCGTGTATGGGAGAGGGGCGATTAGGTTTTTGGGGAGCGACTTCGCAACTTCTTGCCTCTATTCGTCTGCTTCCTTTATGTCCGCGTCGCGTTCATCATCGACATGTCTTCACCAACTTATGCCGAACGTATCACCCTCGAGAAGGCCGAAGGCAACAAGAAGGCGGCCGAGGGTAGTGCGACCACCACAGTTGCTGCTATTGCCAACTGGTCGGGCGAAGGGTATAACTCGTTTGTTCCGCTCCTATCTATTTTAATCTTAGCAGTACTTGCTATATGCGTAGATGTTTTTACTATATGTATAGTACATGCTAGTATGCTTCGTAATCAATATGGCATTAATCTACTCAATGACATGATAGTGATTATTTCATGGATTAATTTAATAAAAAATTGCCTATTTACTCAACAATCCAAAAACCTAAATTGGAGGGAATTTTCCGAGTAGCAGTTTTGCTGCTCCACTGAAACGGCTAAGTTTACCGGTACATATTTATGTGTTGGCACACCAAAACCACCTTATGGCTCACGGCTAAGAATGTGTTTTGGGTAGCCGGTGTTACTCCTACGGGAAAAATCACTCCTGAACAGGAGAAGCCATTCACGGAGGCCACCGTCTACTTTCTTGGAGCAGTTCTGAGTGTGATTGGAGATAAGTCGGTTGACGCACATTTACGTGGACGGGTTGCCAAGGACTTGTGGGAGGCACTTGAATCTAAATTCAGGGCCACAAATACTGGGAGCGAGATGTATGTTATGGAGCAGTTCCATGATTACAAATTGGTTGAGAACTGTTCTGTGTTCGAACAAGCTCAAGCGATAATATGCATTGCTAAAGAACTTGAGGTACTTAAGTGCGATTTACCGGGCAAATTTGTCGCGGGGTGTATAATAGCTAAGCTCCCGAATTCCTGGAGGAACTTAGCTACCACTCTGAAACATCAAAGGTGTGAATTCTCAATAGAGGATATCATCGGCCATCTGAGTGTTGAGCAGAACTCGAGAGCAAAGGACTCACATGGAAAAGCGGTCAAAAGTCGTTCTATTGCCAATATGGTACATCACAGGAGCTTCAATTCTGACAAGCCCAAGGGAAAGAATTCTATCCAATAGAATACCCACTTCAAGAAAAAGGGAAAGAAGACCTTCAAGAAGAACAAGAAGGGAGATGGCTGATACGTCCCAAACGTATCTATAATTTCTACTTGTTCCACGATCTTTTGGGTGACATTGTTATATGTTTTGCTACACTTATATATCATTTTACACATATTTGGACTAACCTACTAACTTAGTGCACCCAGTGCTAGCTTTTGTATGCTGATGTCTATTTTGCACGGGCTTTTACCCAATTTTCCGTAGCCCGAAAAATCCCGAGAAAAATATATAAAAAATAAGTGCACCAGAAGCTTGACGCAGCACGAAAGGGGGGCAGAGGGGGGCCAGGGTATGCCCAGGTGACCTGTGGGCACGACCCACACCCAGGCCGTGCCAAGAGGCCGCCTGGGTGGGTCCCACGCCCTCTGGTGCGCTCCTTTCGCCTATATTTACCCCCTGACGAGGAAAACCCTATACGGGATCCAGAATCGCGAATTTCTCCATCATTCCGCCGCCGCAGCGCTTCCGAGATCGGGAGTGTCAGGAGACCTCTTCCCGGCACCTTCCCGGAGGGAGGATTGACATCCGGGAGCTTCTCCATCACCATGGACGATTCCCGGACGTGCGTGAGTAGACCTCCTTGGACCATGAGTCCATGACCAGTAGCTATGTGATGTCTTCTCTCCAATCTTGTGCTTCAATGGTTAGTCCTTGTGAGCTGCCGTACATGATCAAGGCATGTATGTAATTCTCTTGCTATTGCTATGCTTAATTTGTTGGGATCCGATGGATTATGAGATTATGTTCAGATTGTTATGAGTTATATATTTGATTATCCTTTTATATTACGTTCCTTAGTGATTCATGCATGTTCTCCATTGCTACATATTACTTTGGCCGAGTAGTAGATTGTAACTCCAAGAGGGAGTGTTATGAATGATTGTGGGTTCATGCCCCTCGATGTCTAGCTTGAGTGACAGAAACATGAGACTAGGGGATGTGTTGTTGCCACCAGGGAGAAAACAACGATGCTCGTGACCACGGTTGCAAGGATTGTTTACCTTACGCATAGTTCGTTAATGCAGTTGTCCGTTGCTTTGAGTTTACACTTTGGGTGGGGCTCACAACTTAATACCGGCGAGATATTATGGATAGATATCTCAAGGTGGATGATTAGTAAGTAGATGCTGATGAATAAACAGTCTACTTGTCTTGGCGTACTGCCCATTACTATTGAACCTCTAATTATCAAGTAGCATAATTAGCATTGCGGTGCGTTCATAATTCTGTCAGTTGCCCAACTGTAATTTGTTTACCCAAGCATAGTTGTTTATCATCTTTTGGGAGAGAGACATCGCTAGTGAACATCATGCGACTCCGGTCCATATCACCATCATTGTTTACACCTCCATCATTTACCGTTTTCATTTACTTTTCCGTTGCAATCACTATTAATATTCCCGCTTGTGTTTTGATCATTTGCAAACTACAAGGCCGGAGAGATTGAAAACCTCTCTGTACTTGTTGGGAGCAATGTAATTTGTGTGTGTGTGTAGGTCCACGTCTTCTGCTAGCGCCAGGGTGGGAGACACCTACTTGTTGACCCTAAGAGTCCTACTGGTTCGATAAACCTTACATTCTTTGTGTGAGGGAAAACTTGCTGCTGACTACATCTCAACCTTCCACTTGGGGTAACCAACGAGGAGCGAGAAGTATATACATGATCTCGTCATCAAGAAAAGTTTTCTGGCGCCGTTGCCAGGGACTCCAGTCTTCAAGATAGGGGAGTTGCACAGTATCCTTTACCTTTGCTTTTAGTCTTGTTAGTTTGCTTTCTAGTTTTTGCTTTAGAGTCTTATACCAAAAACCACAAAAAATTAGTAATTTTCTTTTAGTTGTCAAGCATGTTAGGATTTGGTTCTTTGAGGGAATCTGAGGTCCTAGATTTCCATCAAAGGGTTGGAGAAGATGTGAAGAAAGCTTGGGATAGAATTTCTGAAGCACATAAAAGTATTATGCCTTGGATCCCTATCAAAATTTTTCTTAGAATTTTTTATCATGGTATTTTTAGGTGGTGTCAACACTCTCTTGATATTAAAGCTGAAGGAAATTTTTTAGAGTGTGATGAGGCTAGAGCTCTTGATATTATACATGGTCTACCTAATTACTTTGTTTATGATCATGGATTTGACACTATTATAGATAAAACTGCTATCATTGGAAGAAGAATACATGCTCTAGACTTAAGAGAAAAAGAGAAACCCATGGTTGATAAGAAACATATTTTGAAAATAGATGATGACTGGGAGCCTTTTGTTAGAATTAGCATCTCTAACCAAGACTTCCTTGCTTATTGTGATGTTGGATCCATGGTTTCTACAATGCCAAAAGTTATTTATGATTCTCTCTTTTTAGACATGGAAAATCTTTCATCCTATCATGAACATGATAATGGGGATATTATTGAAATCCAGGGAAAGGTAAAAGATGTCAAGGTTACATTCTCTAAACGAATGCAATGGTTGATTTCTTCATCATGAAGCCAAGCCAAGGAAACATAGTGCTTGGAAGGGACTTCCTCCGAGCCATTAGAGGCTTCATTGATATAGGTAAAGGACACATACGCTTACGTGGGAAAGCGAAAGGTATGTACCCGTTACCTAGGAAAAATAAGGATGAACTAGTTGAGGATCCGTTTGAAGGTTTTTATGATTCCGATGACTTTGGAGAATTTTGATCCTCCTTTTTGCATTATGCCTAGCTCAAAGGAATAAAAGAAAGCGCTTGTTGGGAGGCAACCCAATTTGTTTTTACTTTCAGTTTTAGTGGTGTTGATACTTGTTACTACTGTAGCAACATCATTGTATCTTTATTTGTAAGATTTGTGCCAAGTTTTAGCCTCCGATTGGAAGAAAGTTCAAAAGTTGTGACATGCTATCCAGAAACAGATTCTGTCTTCCTGACGGAAAAATTCCCCAAACATCACTAGATCATCTTTTTGATCTGAATGTTTTTGAAAACATGATCTATATAATTTCCTTCCTGGCATGTGTGTTGAGTTTTTTGATTTGAGTTGCAGAAGTGGCCCGAATAAATTATTTACTACCTGATGTTCTGTTTTTCACAGATTCTGCCATGTTTTGCGTTTTCATTGTTTTTCAAATCCTAAGCTTACTTTTTATTTGCAAAAACCTTTTGGCAATCATGAGAAACAGTAGAATTTCATGAAAATATTTATTTCCAGTAGGTAATAAATTGTTTTATTAAGGGTACTAACCACTCTAATCAGCTTATGATAAGTTCCGTATGAAGGGAGTTTTCAAGTATGCGATGGGAGATGACGAAAGAAGATACAGGATTGTCAAGCGCTCAAGCTTGGGGCTGCCCCCATGCACCCCAAGAAATATTCAAGGAGACTCAAGCGTCTAAGCTTGGGGATGCCCCCATGCATCCCTTTCTCTATCAAGAATCATCAGTTCGTCCATCTCAATGCAATATTTTTATCACTTCATATGTTATGTGCTATGCTTGGAGCATCCCGCTATTTACTTTTTAGTTTGTTTCAGTTTTTCTTGCTGTTCATAAAAAGTCAGAACCTAGCCTACCGTGTTTGGGAGAGAAACCCGCTCCATTCCACTCTAGAACACAACATAGGTTTTCATGCTTATCTTTTATGTGTGCTCTTTATCTTTACATGCTACTGTCATGCTTAGCTCTTAGTTTTCATGCTTATATTTTTAAGAGATTTTATTTAGGTTGATTTTGGAAATCTCTTGAGTTATCATGCTTATGTTATTCAGAGAGTTGGCTTGTTGCACTCAGTTGTGTGTCTTGCATGAGTAGGTAATTAAGATTGCTATTTAAGTATAGTAGTAACTTGCAATAGTTTTGAGGTATTGATTTGAGTAATGTTTGGACTACTGGTGCCAAGAGCTTGCACCTATTAGTGATAGGTGTCGTATTTTGGGAAATCCGTGTGTTTTTCAAAAACTAAAAATTAGTTGAGAACTCTAGCTACTAAATTGATCGCTAACCTCAGGAGGGGTTGGAATATATAGAGTACCCTCATGTTACCATGAGTCGAGGATGCGCAAGGATAACCAAACCCCCAAATACTCCTCCTTGGGGTACTTGTCTTTTGTGAATTTGCTAACTAGATAGAGAGTTACGATAATAAGTGTATGAGTTCTTCAGACTAATGTGAGTATTCGATTGTTGGCACTTCCAAAATCCATATTTTGCTAGCCTCTTCGGTACCGTGCATTGCCCTTTCTCGTCTTGAGAGTTGGTGCAAACTTCGCCGGTGCATCCAAACCCATGACATGATACGCTCAGTCATACATAAGCCTCGTTATATCTTTCCTCAAAACAACCACCATACCTACCTATTAAGGCATTTCCGTAGCATTTCTGAGATACATTGCCATGCAACATCCACCATCTCATGATTTGATCTTCATGTCATACATGCTTTTACTTGATCGTGGATACGCATGATAGTTGGGCCTTGCCCAAATTATTGCTACACGACGCACTAGTATCATTGCATATCCTGCTACACTCGCAGAGACATACATTTGCATACATCATGATAGTTTTTCATTTGTCTTTATGTTGAGTACTTCTTATAAAGTGTGATGATCTTCTTTTTATTCATGTAAAACATAGAGTATTGCCCTTAAGTGAGGGAAAGATCCCAAAGAGGACAAAACAAAAATACCAAAGAGTACAAATGAGAGATAAAAAGAAAGAGCCAAAGAGGCCACAAAAAATAAAAAGCAAAAGAAAAAAAGGGAAAATAAAAAAAGAGAGATGGGGGCAACACTACTATTCCATTTGGAAAATCCATTGCTATATTTGTACTTCACAGAGATTATCATTCATGCATAACTATCTGGGGACCCTTACGCTATAGAACTTGGTTTGCATATTCCAATGATGAGCCTCCTCAAATGAGCTCTAGGTCTTCATGAGCAAACAAGTTAGATGCACCCCCACTAGTTCCATTTGGGAGCTTACCTTAGCTCATATGTGCATACGTTACATGGCAATCCCTAATCCTCACATCATATCTATCGTTTGGCTTTCTCTCGCCTACGATTGTCCTCATTGATGTCAGGCTTTCACACCTTTTTTCCTTCCCCGTCATTATTGTATTTGCCATCCTAAGTGCCAACATATCTTGCTTACGCTCATCCATTGCATGAGTGCTCAAAGTCCAAAGGGAGAGGATCATTTTGACTTGTGCCCTGACTAGTGGTTTGGGGATGAGTCATAATAAGATTTCGAAGGAGACCAAGAGTGAGGTTTAGTAGATTGAGTTCTCAATTAAAAAATATATATTTTATGATCTCAACCCATCTCCCACTTTTTGCATGCAAACCCATTTGGAGACATTCGAGTCACGGACAGCGAGAGCTCTTGCACCTTTATGTTCTTACTTTGCTAATATCAATACTAGATATAGACTCTTGCTTGTTATTGTCTTGACTTGAATTACATATCTTACTTGCTTTACTTTGAAGTTCTTATATGTGTGTTAGCGTGTCACCACAGAAATTATTGTGTTATCATTTATCTACTCGAGGACGAGCAGAAATTAAGCTTGGGGATGTTGATACGTCTCAAATGTATCTATAATTTATGTTTGTTCCATGATCTTTTGGGTGACACTTTTATATGTTTTGCTACACTTTTATATCATTTTACACATATTTGGACTAACCTACTAACTCAGTGCACCCAGTGCCAGTTTATGTCTGCTGATGTCTATTTTGCAGGGGCTTTTACCCAATTTTCCGAAGCCCGAAAAATCCCGAGAAAAATATAATAAAAATCAGCGCACCAGAAGCTTCACGAAGCACGAAAGGGGGCCAGAGGGGGGCCAGGGTCCTCCCAGGCGATCTATGGGTGCGGCCCACCCCAGGCCGCGCCGGGAGGCCGCCTGGGTGGGTCTCATACCCTTTAGTGCCATCCTTTCGCCTATATTTAACCCCTAACTAGGAAAACCCTATACAGGATCTAAAATTGTGAATTTCTCCATCGTTCCGCCGCTGCAGCGCTTCCAAGATCTGGAGCGTCAGGAGACCTCTTCCCAACACCCTGTCGGAGGGAGCATTGAACTCCAGGAGCTTCTCCACTGCCATGGATGCTTCCTGGACGTGCCGTGAGTAGTCCTCCTTGGACCATGAGTCCATGACCAGTAGCTATGTGATGTCTTCTCTCCAATCTTGTGCTTCAATGGTTAGTCCTTGTGAGCTACCCTACATGATCAAGGCATCTTTGTAATTCTTTTGCTATTGCTATGCTCGGTTTGTTGGGATCCGATGGATTATGAGATTAAGTTCAGATTTTTATGAATTATATATTTGATTATCCTTTTATATTATGCTCCTTAGTTATTCATGCATGTTCTCCATTGCTATTTATTGCTTTGGCCGAGTAGTAGATTGTAACTCCAAGAGGTAACGTTATGCATGACTGTGGGTTCATGCCCCTCGATGTCTAGCTTGAGTGACAGAAACATGAGACTAGGGGATGTGTTGTTGCCACCAGGGATAAAACAACGGTGGTTGAGACAATGGTGGCAAGGATTGTTTACCTTACGCATAGTTTGTTAATGCAGTTGTCCATTGCCTTGAGTTTACGCTTTGGGTGGGGCTCGCAACATAATACCGGCGAGATGTTCTGGATAGATATCTCAAGGTGGATGATTAGTAAGTAGATGCTGATGAATAAATGATCTACTTGTGTTGGCGTACTTCCCATTACTATTGAACCTCTAACTATCAAGTAGCATAATTAGCATTGCGGTGCGTTCATAATTCTGCCAATTGCCCAAGTGTAGTTTGTTTACCCAAGCATAGTGATTTATCGTCTTTTGGGAGAGATACATCACTAGTGAACATCATATGACTCTGGTCCATATCACCATCATTGTTTACACCTCCATCCTTTACCGTTTTCATTTACTTTTCCGTTGCAATCACTATTACTATTCCCGCTTGTGTTTTGATCCTTTGCAAACTACAAGGCCGGAGAGATTGACAACCTCTCTCTACACATTGGGCCAGGCCAGTTTTAGAATTCTTGATAAATCCTAGAGGCCCACTAAGCCCATTCATGCAAGACAAGAGATGTGATTAAACCGAAATCTCTAATTGAGGAGTACACCTTTCAAAGGTAACTCCCACGTCCCCAGGTTGCAACAAGTGGCGCACTGCATGCGTGCCACTTGTCACAACCTGGGAGTTTTCCCTTTTTTGTAGATCCTTATTTTGAAAATGTTTTATCTCATACACCGCGCATCCAAATCTCGAACCATTTTCACCATTAGGTTTCTCGCATCAAGATCTTCAAAACTAGATCCCATGTTGATAGGTTTTGACAAAAAAATTCATACAAAAAGTGGACCAAAAAATTGTGCCTCGCGTGATAGAGAAAACAAAAAACATGTTTTTTTTATTTTCCAAGAGGCATGACACTGCCTCTCACGAAGGGAAAATTGTGCCTCTCGCGGAAGCAAAACCGTGCCTCTCACAGGAAAAAAATGTTTTCCCCTTTCCGAGAGGCACGACCATGCCTTTCGGGAAGGCAAAACAGTGCCTCTCATGGAAGAAAAACAGTGCCTCTCATGGAAGCAAAACCGCGTCTCTCGTGAAACAAAACAAAAAACACGTTTTCCCCTTTCCGAGAGGCACGACCCTGCCTTTCGGGAAGGAAAAACCATGCACCCCCCATGGAAGAAAAAGCGTTCCTCTCGCAAAACAAAACAGAAAACACTTTTTTCGTTTTCTAGAGGCATGGCTATGCCTCTCGCGAAGGCAAAACCATGGCTCTCGTGGAAGCAAAACTGTCCCTGTCGCGAAAAAACAGAAAACACATTTTTTGCGTAAAATAAGTTTAATTGTTTTGTCAAAAAGCTAAGAAAGACTGATGAAAAACCAAAACACTAGTTTTTTTTTGGAAAGAAACAAATCTAAAAAGCCAAAAACACGTGCAGAAAAATAAAAAAAAGAATTGGAAGGAAGCGCTTAGAGCACGACAAGTGGTGGCGGCTCAGAACGCACCAAGTGGCAGCGTGTGGGATTGCTCGCTGGGAGGATCCTGAAGGGGTGCTCACTAACTAGTTTCTCTTGAATTAAACTTTAGTCACACATTGCTAGTTTGGTAGGAGTTGGGTCTCCTTATAAGGGAGGATGTTTCCCCACATGCATGAGCATCAAAACAAGAGAGACATATACATGCGCTCCTCCTCCGCCGACCCCGCCACGCCTCGTCACGACGTGCCGCGGGTTGTGGGGATGAGCCGATGTCTAAATTGTTGTAATGCACAACTGGTATATGAATGGTCACTTGGGAGTTGAAAAGTTTTTTGTAGTGGAGATTAAATATGAACGTTGCACTCTTCGGCTGCTGCATATTCATTTCGTATCCCTCTTTTACTTCGCCTCCTTCTCGTGTGTCTATAAAAGGGAGGTCGCTCCTCTCTAGAGGGGTGCATTAGAACATCATCCTCCTCTTGCCATCAAGTTCCAATCTCTGAGATGCTGCTACGTGATACGTCCATTTCGCATCATGTTTTCATGTTGATATTTATCGCTTCTTTGGATGTTATTTCACTTCACGGTACTATTCTTATGCCTTTTCTCTCTTATTTTGCAAGGTTTACATGAAGAGGGAGAATACCGGCAACTGGAATTCTGGCCTGAAAGTGGAGCAAAGTTGAGATACATATTCTGTGCAACTCCAAACGCCGTAAAAATCAACGAGGAATTTTTTCCCGATTTATCAAAAATACTGGGCCGAAGATGTGCCAGAGGGGCACGACGGGGTGCCCACAAGCCTGCACGGCGCGACCACCCCCCCCCAAGGCCGTGCCATGGGGGCTTGTGGGCAGCCCACTGGCCCACTGACCCCCCTCTTTTGCTATATGGAGGGTTTCGTCCAGAAAAAAATCAGGGAGGAGCTTTTTCGTGGATTCGCCGCCGCCACGAGGCGGAACTTGAGCAGAACCAATCTAGAGCT
The DNA here is from genome assembly GCF_904849725.1 of Hordeum vulgare subsp. vulgare. Lineage (NCBI taxonomy): Eukaryota > Viridiplantae > Streptophyta > Magnoliopsida > Poales > Poaceae > Hordeum > Hordeum vulgare. The sequence goes on from NC_058523.1 coordinate 317,828,729, forward strand.
CCGGCAAGACGATCCTGCCGGGGAAACTTCCCTCCCGGAGGGGGAAATCGTCGCTATCGTCATCACCAACACTCCTCTCATTGGAGGGGACTCGTCACCATCAACATCTTCATCAGCACCATCTCATCTCCAAACCCTAGTTCATCACTTGTAACCAATCTTCGTCTCGCGACTCCGATTGGTACTTGTAAGGTTGCTAGTAGTGTTGATTACTCTTTGTAGTTGTTGCTAGTTGTATTATTTGGTGGAAGAGTTTATGTTCAGATCCTTGATGCTACTCATTACCTCTCTGATCATGATTATGATTATGCTTTGTGAGTAGTTACTTTTGTTCCCGAGGACATGGGATAAGTCATGCTAATAGTAGTCACGTGAATTTGGTATTCGTTCGGTAATTTGATATGTTGTATGTTGTTTTTCCTCTAGTGGTGTTATGTGAACGTCGACTACATAAAAATTCACCATTACTTCGGCCTAGAGGAAGGCATTGGGAAGTAGTAAGTAGATGATGGGTTGCTAGAGTGACAGAAGCTTAAACCCTAGTTTATGCGTTGCTTCGTAAGGGGCTGATTTGGATCCGCTAGTTTAATGCTATGCTTAGACTTTTTCTTAATTCTTCTTTCGTAGTTGTGTATGATTGTGAGAGGGTTTAATCATAAGTGGGATGCTTGTCCATGTAAGGGAAGTACCAAAGCGCTGGTCCACCCACATATCAAACTATCAAAGTAACGAACGCGAATCATATGAACATGATGAAACTAGCATGACAGAAATTCACGTGTGTCGAGGATTGTCCCTTGCTACAAAAGGGATTGGGCCACTTTGCTGCACCGTTGCTACTTTTTTTACTTGTTGCTTGCTACAAATCATCTCACCACACAATCACTTGTTACCGATAATTTCATTGCTTGCAGATATTTCCATGCTGAAAACCACTTGTCAGATCCTTCTGCTCCTCGTTGGGTTCGATAATCTTACTTATCGAAAGGACTACGATTGATCCCCTATACTTGTGGGTCATCAAGACTCTTTTCTGGCGCCGTTGCCGGGGAGTGAAGCGCCTTTGGTAAGTGGAACTTGGTAAGGAAAGATTCATATAGTGTGCAGAAATTTATTGTCACTTGCCACCATGGATACTAATCCTTTGAGGGGCTTGTTCGGGGTATCTTCACCTCGAACAGAAGCACAAATAGTTGCTCCTCAACCAGCTGCACCTACTGAAAATATTTGCTTCGAATTTCCTTCGGGTATGCTTGAGAAACTGCTGGCTAATCCTTTTAGAGGAGATGGAACATCACATCCAGACTTGCATCTAATCTATGTAGATGAAGTTTGTGGTTTATTTAAGCTTGCAGGTTTGCCCGAGGATGAGGTTAAGAAGAGGGTCTTTCCTTTATCTTTGAAGGATAAGGTGTTGACATGGCCTCGGCAACCTATGTATTTAGTACATCGTGATCGGAATTATATTTATAATTTTTGGCCTCGTGACAGAGAAAGCATCGCTCAAGCTTGGGGAGGCTTAAATCAATGCTATATTCATGTCCCAATCATGAGCTCTCGAGAGAAATTATCATTCAGAACTTCTATGCTCGGCTTTCTCATGATGATCGCACAGTGCTTGACACTTCTTGTACCGGTTCTTTTATGAAGAGATATATTGACTTCAAATGGAATTTATGGGAGAGAATTAAACGCAACTCTGAAGATTGGGAGCTTGAATAATGTAAGGAGTCAGGTATGAATTTCACGTTTCATTGCGTTAAATCCTTTGTTGAGACAAATAATTTTTGTGACTTTAGCGCTAAGTATGGACTTGACTCCGAGATAGTAGCTTCATTGTGTGAATCCTTTGCTACTCATATTGATCTCCCCAAAGAGAAGTGGTTTAAATATCATCCTCCTTTAGAAGTCAATGTAGTTAAACCCACTCCTGTTGAAGAGAAAGTCATTGCCTATAACGATCCTGTTGTTCCCAGTGCTTACATTGAGAAACCACCTTTCCCTGTTAGGATAAAGGATCATTCTAAAGCTTCAACTGTGATACGTAGAGGCTATATTAGAACACCTACACCCCCTGAGCAAATTAGAGTTGAACCTAGCATTTCTATTATCAAAGATCTTCTGTCCGACGATGTTGAGGGACATAATATTCACTTCTGTGAAGATGCTGCTAGAATTGCTAAACCTCACGTTAGAGACAAACATAGGTCTGTTGTTGGCACGCGTGTGGTTTCTGTTAAGATAGGGGATCATTGTTATCATGGCTTATGTGACGTGGGTGCTAGTGTTAGTGCAATACCTCAATCCTTATATGATGAAATCAAAGATGAGATTGCACCTGTTGAGATAGAGCCTATTGATGTCACTATTCACCTTGCCAATAGAGATACTATCTGCCCTGTGGGAATTGTTAGGGATGTTGAAGTCTTGTGTGGTAAAACGAAGTATCCTTCTTATTTACTCGTTCTTGCTAATGCACAAGATAGGTTTTGTCCTATCATATTTGGCAGACCTTTTCTCAATACCATCAATGCTCATGTTGATTGTGAGAAGCAAACTATCACTGTTGGCTTTGAAGGTGTGTCACATGAGTTCAATTTCTCTAAGTTTAGTAGACAACCTCATGAAAAGGAGTTGCCTAGTAGGGATGAAACTATTGCCTATGCCTCTATTGCCGTGCTTCCTACTGAACCGTTAGAGCAATACTTGCTTGAGCATGAAAATGATATGCATATGGATGATAGGGATGAGATAGATAGAGTTGTATTAGAACAATATCTGATAGAGGCGAAGTTGTCCCTGTCTTTCGATGAGATCGTGGATATCGTTTAGATGGAGTAGACTTTGACGATCCGACTACGAACGTGTGAGGACGTCGCGCCTTAGCAATCGCTAAACCAACTCCGAGAGGTTATTGATCACGCCGGAGCACGATCAACCTGACCACGAGGGTCTGTTTCCTGCACGCAAACGAAGAACAAGCAAGAAACCAAGATTGCAATCAGGATATTGCGAATATAAGAGAAAAGCTTTATTGATGAAGGTGGGGTTCTGTGACGTCTTTGTCTGGTCGTAGAACACAAACGAAGAACGCGAAGTTGCAGCTATGGCGAACTTGAAATCTAAACAAAACCCAAGTCTAAACGGTGCCCTAAGGGCTGTATATATGAGGAAAAAGAGAGGCAATTTCGTAACCCTTGGGGAAGGGTTCCGAAAACAGCCCTAGTCTCGGTTTCCCCACACATACGGACTCTAAAAATAGCCTATATTATGGTATTTCGAAATTACATGGACCTGGCCCAAAAATAAGGTGGCGCAACACCTATAATAGCCTATGGACGAAATTAATAAAGTGGGGTCTTGAATATTTCGTCCAAAGTCTTCATGCTCTCCTTATGGTGGCTTTAAAGTGCGGAAATCACCAAGGGAAGCTCCATTGTTCTCTCCCGCGCGTGCCCCTTGTTTGCCATGCTTCATCCCGCTCCAACGGATATCCTTCTTGTCCATGCTAGGTCCTTCATTCATGAGAACAACAAAAGTATCTAACTTAGGCAGCATCATATGTTCATGAACATTAGAAGTATTCCCAATAAACGAAAGTACCTGGTAATTCAATTGGCGTGCACGAGCTCTAGTAACTGGTCCAGTATGTATAGCAGCTGGTGCTGTGGGTGTAGCAATGGTATTGATGTCCTCATCAATATCCTATCCTTAAGAAGAACTTGCGTGTTGAACTGCTTGGGGATCCACCCCCACCAAAGGGTGATCCTGTGTTCGAGCTTAAACAGTTGCCTGATACTCTTAAGTATGCCTATCTTGATGAAAAGGAGATATATCCTGTCATTATTAGTGCTAGCCTCTCAGAGCATGAAGAAAAGAAGTTACTAAAAACTCTGTGGAAGCACCATGCTTCTATTGGATATACTCTTGATGATCTTAAGGGCATTAGTCCTACCCTATGCCAGCACAAGATTAAAACTGATCCTGACTTCAAACCAGTTGCTGATCATCAAAGGAGATTAAATCCTAAGATGAAAGAAGTAGTGAGAAATGAAATACTAAAGCTCCTGGAAGCAGGTATTATCTATCATGTTGCTCACAGCGATTGGGTAAGTCTGGTGCATTGCGTTCCTAAGAAGGGAGGCATTACCGTTGTCCCTAATGATAAGGATGAATCGATCCCTCAGAGGATTATTACTGGCTATAGGATGGTGATCGATTTTAGGAAATTGAATAAAGCCACTAGGAAAGATAATTACCCTTTGCCTTTTATCAACCAAATGCTACAAAGGCTGTCTAAACACACACACTTCCGCTTTCTAGACTGTTATTCTAGGTTCTCCCAAATACCAGTTGCACAATCTGATCAGGAGAAAACTACTTTCACCTGCCCATTCGGTACATTTACTTATAGACGTATGCCTTTTGGCTTATGTAATGCACCTGCCAATTTTCAAAGATGTATGATGGCTATATTCTCTGACTTTTGTGAAACGATTGTCGAGGTTTTCATGGATGACTTCTCCGTTTACGGGTCTTCCTTTGATGATTGCCTCAGCAACCTCAGTCGAGTCTTGCAGAGATGTAAAGACACGAATCTTGTCTTGAATTGGGAGAAGTAACACTTTATGGTTAATGAAGGCATCGTCTTAGGACATAAAATTTCTGAAAGAGGTATTGAGTTCGATAAGGCTAAGGTTGATGCAATCGAGAAAATGCCATACCCCACAGATATCAAAGGTATAAGAAGTTTCCTTGGTCATGCTGGTTTCTATAGAAGGTTCATTAAAGACTTCTCTATGATTTCTAGGCCTCTTACCAATCTCTTGCAAAAGGATATTCCTTTTGTTTTTGACGATGATTGTGAGGAAGCTTTCGAAATACTTAAGAGGGCTTTGATAACTGCACCTATTGTTCAACCACCTGATTGGAACTTGCCTTTTGAAATCAAGTGTGATGCTAGTAATTATGCTATTGGTGTTGTTCTAGGGCAAAGAGTTGATAAGAAGTTGAATGTTATTCACTATGGTAGTAAAACTCTAGACAGTGCCCAGAGAAACTATGCTACTACGGAGAAGGAATTTTTAGCAGTCGTGTTTGCATGTGAAAAGTTCAGGTCTTACATAGTTGATTCCAAAGTCACTTTTCACACTAATCATGCTGCGATTAAGTACCTCATGGAGAAGAAGGACGCTAAACCTAGACTTATCAGATGGGTTCTCTTGCTACAAGAATTTGATTTGCACATTGTTGACAGAAAGGGTGTTGATAACCCAGTAGCAGATAACTTGTCTAGGTCGGAGAACGTTCTTGATGTCCCTAGATATCTAATGACCGACGGTGGTTCACACTTCATTCATGGTGCTTTCGGTAAAATGCTTGCTAAGTAAGATGTCAACCATAGAATTGCGTCTCCCAACACCCTCAGTCCAGTGGTCAAGTAAAGCTAAGCAATAGAGAGATTAAACTAATTCTGCAAAAGACTGTCAACAGGTCTAGAAAGAATTGGTCTAAGACGCTCGATGATGCACTGTGGGCTTATAGAACTGCCTATAAGCATTGTTGAGGAAATCGGTAACTAGTAACTGCTCGGTTGGCTTTGGAGTAGCAATTAATCGGTGAATCGGCTTATTAAATGGACTAATCGGTTGACCATTAATCGTTAGATCAAATATGAACCTGCCAACATATGTCTATCTTTTTATGTATTATATCATACTTTCATGGTCCCAGCTATGTAATATGTAAAAACATTATACGATATGCATATAAAAAACATAGGCAAGAGGTAAAATTGATAATCCTTATGCATGCAAACATGCAAAATCTCAAAATTCAAAAGTACCAATTAAACATTTAAACTTGTCCACGTATTTACCAAGATATAAACAAAAACTATGCCAAAATAACAACCCATAGCAATAGTCCATCCACTAATCTACAAATTTGTAAGTTGCAAACTAATAATCTATGAATGTTGGATTCCCCAGTGAGAGAGGGGAAGATGGTAGTACCTTTCTCGCTGGTAATGACATGGAGTAAGGAGTTGGGGAGTAGCCGTTGGGAGGGGCTAGGGAGAAGTCGATGGGTCAGGCGATGGGGTGCAACCCTCGAGAGAGGATGGGGAGTAGCAAATGGGAAGGGGCGAGGTCCATGCATGCAACTCAAGCAATGAAGGTGTTGGATCTTGAAGATTTAGTGCATGCTTAGCATCAACAAGGATCTCGACACACACTAGCTAGGTCGAGAGGGGATGAAAGGAGCGTGAGGGGGTAGGAGGAGGTCTGAACCCTAGCTATTAAGGAGCAAGAGGGGGTGGGAGGGTTTACGGGCCAAAATTTTGGGCTTTGTTTACCCACGAGTTAGTGGACCAGTAGCGATTAATCGGCCTGACAAGGGATTAATCGGCCTAACAAGTGATTAATCGGTTTGATAAACCTATTAATCGGTCTGACAAGTTAGCACGATGAATAGGTGCTATTCGATTCGGCCACCCAACGAGTAGAAATTAACTGGCAAGTTAACTGATTAATCGAGCGAATTCTTGAACAGTGCCTATAAGAATCGCATGGGCATGTGTCCGTACAAAAAGGTGTATGGTAAAGCCTGTCATTTACCTCTTGAGTTAGAGCATAAAGCTTATTGGGTAATCAAAGAGCTCAACTTTGATTTCAAACTTGCCGGTGAGAAGAGGTTATTTGATATTAGCTCGCTTGATGAATGGAGAACTCAGGCATATGAGAATGCGAAGTTGTTCAAAGAGAAGGTTAATAGGTGGCATGATAAGAGGATACAAAAGTGTGAGTTCAATGTAGGTGATTATGTCTTGTTATATAACTCTCGTTTAAGATTCTTTGCAGGAAGCTTCTCTCTAAATGGGAAGGTCCCTATGTTGTTGAGGAAGTATATCGTTCCGGTGCTATCAAGATTAGCAACACGGAAGGTAATTGTTCAAGAGTTGTAAATGGGAAGAGAATCAAGCATTATATCTTAGGTACTCCCATAAATGTTGAAAGTAATATTATCAATACCATAACTCTGGAAGAATACCTAAGGGATATTTATCAACCCGTTTCAGACTCCGAAAACGAAGAGGTATGTGATTCGGTAAGAAAATACAGTCCAAAACTTTTCCAGTAGGAAATTTTCTCCGTTTTGGAATATTTGAAAATATAAAAAAATTGGAAGTAGTCCGAAAAGTGTGCGAGGAGGCGACAAGCCTGCCCGACGCGGAACCACCCCCTGGCGGCGCCGGGAGGGCTTGTGGCCACCTCGTGAGCCTCCCGGACTCCATTTTCGTGCGGGGTACTCCTTGTGGTCTGGAAAAAATCAATATATATTCTCCCGTTTGGTCTGACCCCTGTATCACGCAGATTTCCTCTATTTTTTTGTTTCGAGCCTGTTTTCTACGGCATATTTAGAGCAAGATGTCGTCCCAGGAATCTGTGGGGGAGAACAATCTCCATCAAGTCTATGGAGAAGTTCAAGCTGATCTGAAAAGGATGGAGGTCATGGAGGCTAAGGAAAGGCTACCTAAAGAAACCAAGGGAAAAGCTAAGGAGAAGAATCAGGCATGGGACGAAGTGCAATCTGTGCTCAACAAGGAAGAAGTTGAAGAAGTGGATTTCCGCCAACCCTACCTCCACCTACTGTCTCCATCCTTGATTGAACTCTTGAGGTTTTGTGAAACAACTCGTGCTCGCAATACTTATCTCACTCGTGAAGTTGTTTTGCTGGAAAAACATATCACAGATCTCCAAGGTATAAAGCAAAGATTGATGGCCCTCTTGGAATCAAAGGTTGCAACAACTCCACCACCATCACCACCAAAGGAAGACAACTAAACATTGGTATGGGCAATACCCTTGGCTTGTGCCAAGCTTGGGGGAGTTGCCCCGGTATCGTATCACCATCACATCTTTTGCCTTTACCTTTGTTTTAGTTTGTTCCTTTTCAGTTTTCTTTTTCTCTAGTAGTTTAAAAGTCTTAGTGTTTTAGTCTTGAGTTTTGCTTTGTGTCAGTCCCAATGTATTCGAGCTCGTGAGACATATAATAAAGAGTGTCTTAGTTGAAGGCTTTGCCTCTTGCCATGGTCAATATATTGAGAAAAGAACAAAAGCATGAATGATCATGTAATGATCTTATGGGAAGTGATGGCTTCACATATAAAAAGAATGAGGATTGAAACTTGTTGAGGGTAAGCAAACGTTGAACTTGGTCATTGTGGTAATTAATAGGAAGTGATAAAGAAGGAGAGGTTCACATATAAATATATCATCTCTGACACCATCTATGATTGTGAACACTCACTAAACTATTGCATGCCTAGAAGTAGATGTTGGACAAGCAAGACAATATAATGAATTGTGTTTGCTTGGCTCCAAACAATGTTATATGATTAGAGATCCCTTAGCATGTGACGATTGCTTCCACCTCACATTAGCCAAACCTCCCGCACTAAGTAGAGATACTACTTGTGCATCCATAAACCTTCAAACCAGTTTTGCCATGTGAGTCCACCATACCTACCTATGGATTGAATAAGATCCCTCAAGTAAGTTGTCATCGGTGCAAGCACTAAAAATTTCTCTCTAATATGTATGATCTATTAGTGTGTGGAAAATAAGCTTTATACGAACCTGTGATGAGGAAGACATAAAAGCGACAGACTGCATAATAACGTTCTTTATCGCAGGAGGCAGTGCCGGAGGTGCCCGCGTGGCTCTCGACGGACGCCAAGAGCTTCCTCGCCGCGTGCTTCGCGAGGAGCGCCCGCGACCGGTGCACGACGGCGCAGCTGTTGGAGCACCCGTTCGTGGCATTGCAGCAGGCCGGAGAGGCCAAGGCCAGGTGGGTGTCACGCAAGAGCACACTCGACGCCGCATTCTGGGAGTCGGAGACCGAAGACGAAGAGGAGGAGGAGGTGTCAGAGAGCCCGTCGGAGAGGATCAATTCATTGTCGTGCTCCGCCTCGGCGCTGCCGGACTGGGACTCTGACGAGGGCTGGATCGACGTGCTCCGTGATTCGCCAGCAGCAAGCAAGGAGGCGGCTGGCGTGTCCAGTAGGGCGCCAAGCAAAGTGCTCGGGTCCCCGTCCCCGGCGGTGCCAGCTGGCGGCGTAGCTGTCGTCGGCACCCTTTCAAGTGATGAACCTGATGCAGAGGACGAGCCCTTCGGTGACGGCATCATCCTAGCCGCTGATCCTTCAGCCGACCGCCGTCAGATCGAAGCGTGTTCGGTTTCAGATAGAGATGTACTTTCATCATCGCATACACCCTGTAATAGTAATCGTAATCGAATCGTTGCAATAGAAAAGTTTCGTTTCCCACAAAATCCCCCGCGCCGTTCCGATAGTCTTTCTCTTCCATTCCCGCTCTGCTCTGCTCCCGTTCTGATAGGTCTGGAGTAAGTGCTGAGAAAATCTACCCGTGCATGGACAGAACGATGCGGGACTTGTTTACGCTCGAACTCGCAACAAAAATCTTTCACGACTACAGTAGATAAGTTAACCACGCCACGCAGTAAAGAAGAGCAGTGATTTGCCTGTGATGGCATGGCAAGAGGAAAGAGAGCTGGCGAAATGACCGTTTCCTTGCACATGATTAGCTAGAAAGAAGTTGGGCGAAGCGTGTGGTTTATCCCATTCCCATGTACGTAAAACAAGTCCTCCATCACAGGTCGACACGGCCTCTGGGCCACGAAACGGGCGGAGGCGCTTGCTTTCCAGCCTCCGGGTCGACACGGGGGCGCCGGCGTCAGCACACGCCATCCCGTGCGTACGCCTCCACTCCACCCTCTTGATTAATCAATCGATGGCGTCGCGCGGGAAGAAGAAAGCCTCCCGAGCCGTCGAGTGGGAAAGCTAGCGACGGCGGCGCGGGCGGGCGTTCGCTCAGCCAAAGGGGGAAAGGAAAAGAAAAGGCGGAGGCCGTACCTGCCCCCTTAATTCGCGATCGGGCTGGGGAAAATGGGGTGGATATATGCCGCCCCCGCCACCCCGGGCACCCAACCGCCCAAGCCACCGCCCCCCGGACGAGACCTGTACTGGTGCATCGGCATGTAGCTGCGGCCTCTGCGACTCTGGGTGGCGTGTCGGTGAGGTCATACATGGGCCGGGGGCCGGCGCTGGCTGACGGAACCCATGCATCATCGGTTCCATCACGATGCACTGTTACCACATGCGATCAGTACGAGCTGCCGTCCTTGGGTGATTGCCCGGCCGTCGTCACCCTAGTACCACCGGTTAAGCGCGAGCTGTACATACGTGTCGACCGGTGCACGGCGTAGGCGTCGGAGGAGCCCGGGCTCGAGTAGTCGCCAGTTCGGGCTCTGCAGCCCGCGCGTCTCGGCCGACACGAACCTATCATCATCTACCAAGGTTTTGCGACTTTCGGGAGCGCGCTGTGCAGACACACGGGCGGCATCTGATTGGTACTACCAGTCTACCACATGGGATAAGGACTACTCTACTTCTAGTCTTCTATGGAATGGAAGATGCGAGAGCATGTCCTATGGCATTTTGGTTTGGCAAATTGATGTGGCTGCCAACTCGTGCCGTCATCGTCATCGTTTGTCTTCCTTTCAAAGATCCATCTTTACTTAATAGTCTTACTACCATCAAGTAGTTCTTCCAAAGTCTACACTTTGTCTTCATACATGGATCCTCTCTCGGATTTCATGGCCTCCAGCCATTCGTCGGAATCCGGGCCCACCATCCCTTCTCCATAGCTCGTAGGTTCATTGTTGTTTCAACAACATGACCTCTAAGACAGGGTTACCGTACCACTCTGTAGTAGTACGCGACCTTGTCAACGTACGAGGTTTGTAGTAACTTGATCCGAAGCTGAATGATCACCATCATCAGTTTCCACTTCAACTGGTGTAGGCGCCATAGGAACATCTTCCTGCGCCCTGCTATACACTGGTTGAAGTGACTGTTCACTAACCTCATCAAGTTCCACCACCCTTCCACTCAATTCTTTTGAGAGAAACCTTTCCTCGAGAAAGGACCCGTTTCAAGAAACAAACACTTTTCTTCCGGATCTAAGATAGGAGATGTATCCAACTGTTTTTGATATCCTGTGAAGATGCATTTATCCGCTTTGGGTTCGAGCTTATCAGACCGAAACTTTTTCACATAAGCGTCGCAACCCCAAACTTTCAAGAAATGACAACTCAGGTTTCTCCAAACCATAGTTCATAATGTGTCATCTGAACGGAAATATGCGGTGCCCTATTGTAAGTGCATCTAGTGCCCCTTAGTGATTTTGGTGGTTTGAAGACTTATAGGTTAAGTATCTACTGTGTTCATGAGTGTACACATGATCTATAAGTCGCTGAGGAGTTTGAAATATTCGATGAATATCGACCCCTAAAAATGTATATCTTCGGCTGAAGAAATTGGTCTTTTGTTGAAGAATTTAATCGCGAAGAAATTGCGATGAAATTGATATTCCTCATGAAGATATTGAGGATGAGGAATTCGGTGTGTCGTGAAGAAAATCAATCAGAGGACTTTGAAGCATGAAGATTTATTCTTTCTGTTTTATTTTCTTCACTCTTGAGTCATAGGGCTCGAGGTAACACTTTGGAATGAATTTCCTCATGATGCTCAACCCAAGCCTAACTCTACCAAAAGCCTCAAGTGAGGAATATGAGAGACATGAGGACTCTCACAGTTGAGGGTCCCGACCGTTGCCGCAATTCGCGCCACATGACCGATCTTATCCACACCAACGGTCATATTATTTAAGGGCATTAATGTCAAATCATGTTGGGATGCTCCCAGGCTATGAATTTCCGCCCCCACAACCATTAGCTGGTTGGTTGCTCCGTTAGAAACTGACACTTGTCATAAGAGCAACCCAAATTCCTCAGAGTCTATGAGAGTAAATCATCAGTGAGGAAATACCCAAACACCAAACCACAAACCAAAACCCAAGTGATTGAGCATCACTGAAGAAGTTGTTCCTATGTGAGACTGAAGCCTTTTACCTTTGCGGACTGTGCATCCTCCAGACGGTTAGGCATCATGGTCTAGAGCCATCCAGCAGTCAATTGTGGATCGCTGGGTGACCAAGTTTGTGAGGGTTTGGAAGTCTGCCTTGAACACTTACCACGAGTGTTGAGCGAGGCATGTGTGTTCTTAGCTCAAGGAGAATATGGTAGGGACTGTGTCTCCCGGGAGTGTGTGTCTTTTGGTTTCAATACCAAGCCGCTCCAAACCAGATGTACAACTGTCACAACAGTTGGAACTGGGTCATCAACCATTGTCTTCACTGTGAAACGGTTTCTATTTCTTCAACTCTTTCAATTCCTCATATTGTATGTTGAAGATTTTCATTGTCACTGTTTGAAGAATTTGCTGAAGACTTTCTCTGAAATTCCTCAACCCCAAATTCTTCATGTGAGTTAATCCTCACCTGCTTCTCTGTGCCTGCATACTGTGCAAACCGCTTTTCATATTTTTCACCTTGAAGACTGATGTAGTGATACTTTGCACCCCTGATCCTTTGCTGTTTCCGCTGCAAGTTAGTCATCAGTGAGGAATTTCCTCGGAAGGAATTTCCTCAGTGATGAAATTCTAAAAATATCCTATTCACCCCTCTCTAGTCGATATAACACACTTTCAATTGGTATCAGAGCAAGGTACTCCCTTGTTCTGTGTGATTTTGGTTTAACCACCTGGAGTTTTCGTTATGTCGACAGCAGGCATGATCAAGGTTACTGCAGGATGTCCTACTTTAGAAGGAAAGGACTTTCCATTCTGGAAGACCAAGATACAGATGCATCTACAAGCTATTGACAATGATCTCTGGTATATTGTGGAACATGGTGTCCCTATCATCACTGCTACTGTCTATGCCGCTGATGTGAAGAAATTCAAGCAACTTGATTCTCAAACGAAGAATATCATTTGTGGCCATCTGAGAAAAGGTCAGTATGGCAGAGTGAGTGCTTTGGGCTCAGCAAAACTTATCTGGGAAAGGCTGTCCAAAATAAATGAAGGAGTATCAACCCAGCGTGATTCTCGTGTTGATGTTCTTCGCAATCTCTTCAATCGCTTCAAGAGGCTTGACAATGAAAGCTGCCAAGATACCTTTGATCGCCTCACTGACATATCAAATGAACTGCAAGCACTGGGAGCTCGGGACATCACTGACCATGAAGTTGTGAAGAAACTGCTAAGATCTTTGGATTCTTCATTTGATACTTTAGTTCTGATGATTCAAGAAACATCAGATTACAAGATGCTTGATCCTGCTGATATACTCGAAAGACTCAATACTCGTGAATTCCAACAAGAAGAAAAGAGAGATCTATATGGACCAAGCTATTCTAGACCTCGTGCATTGAAGGCCAAAGCAATTTCCTCATCCGAAGAAGAAGACTCGGATGGCAGCATTGGTGATCCTGAAGAATTTGGTCAGGAGCTTGCAATGCTCGTGAGGAAATTCCAGAAGTTTACAAGACGTGGTCAATTTGGTAAATCTTCAAGGAGAGATATGAGGAAATCAGAATCTTCATATGAGGACTACAAGAAAAGAACCTGCCACAAATGCAAGAAATCAGTTCACTACATTGTTGATTGTCCTCGTTGGGTGAAGGAATCAAAGAAGAAGAAATGAAAGGATGAAAGTTCTGATGACTCAAAGAAAAAGAAGAAATCCTCAAAATCCTCATCCTCAAGGTCCTCATCGCACAAGAAGACTAGTTTCAGAAAAGCTCGGGCACTTATTGGCAAATAAATGGATTCTGAGGCAGAATCCAAGGAATGTGATGAAGAGGAGGGTTCCGATGAAGACTCGGAATCTGGACAGGCTAGTCTTGCACTTGCAACCACATTCATCAGTAAATCAATCTTCAACCTTGAAGAAAATGTTAACACCATCCACACTAATGACTATGCTGATGACTTCGCTCCAACCTATTGCTTCATGGCAAAAGGTTCAAAGGTACCGAATGATGCTTCCTCCTCTGATTCGAGTGATTGTGAACCTGATGATTATAAAAAACCCAGTTATAGTAAATTTTCTATCATTGCTACAAAAAAACAAACTGCCCTATAAAAGCATCAGAAACTGCTAGACAGAAGAGATGATCTGTTGAATGATGAAATGAATCTTACCCAAATCCTCACTGAAGATATGAAAAGTCTTCAGTCCAGATTTGATAATCTTGAAGATCGTCATGTCACACTCCTCACTGATCGTGAGAAACTTTCCTATGAATTTCTTCAAAGGAAACTTGATCTTGAGAAGTTGAGGATTTCTCATGATGATCTTCGTACGGAAAATGATTCATTACACGCTCAACAGATGAGTGCTGCTCAGGCTGAATTCATTCCTCCATGTCTTAAATGCATCGAACATGAAACTGCTAATTCTTCACCAGAATCATCAAATGCTTCTATTGCTACAAATTCTTCAACTGCTCCGATAGTAACAAATTCCTCACTTGAGGAAACCACAAATGTCAGTGATAAAAATGCAGGGCTGAAGGAATTGTATGTGACAGGCATGTACAAAAGTCTCAAAGGGCACCAAACCATTTGCGATGTGCTCAAAAAGCAGATCTTGAACAGGAACCCGAGGAAAGAAGGAATTGCCTTTTAGAGGAAATTGAATGTTGATGGATCATACTGGAAACCTGAGCAGTATCCCAAAACCTCATGGGTTGCTGCTAAAGGGCCTCCTGTTGATCCATCGAATCTAACAAGCTTTGTATGTGAATTATCCTATTCCTCAGATGAGTCATTTGACTCCAACTATAAACTGTTCAAAAATCAATCTGGTGAAGTATTTGCTCGATATGTTGGAACTAACAATAGAAATAGACAACCGCTGAGGAAAATCTGGGTCCCCAAAAGTTTCCTTGAAAATCTTCAGATGAATGTCCTCATGACACCACCTATGAAGAATCTGAACCCCACATCAAATTCCTCAGGAGGACCAAAGTCTTCAAGAGGATCAAAATCCTCAACTGGTCATAACTATGCTCGTACCTGTGCTAATGCTTCTAACATGCAGGGAAATTACAATGAATATGAATATGAGCGCTATTCTTCAAATCATTATGTTCATAAATCCTCAAAGAAATTCTATGCATATTCATTTGAGTACTTTAACCCCCCTACTGTTAAGAAAAGTGCATTAGCTTCAATGACCCCTTTCTCATATGGTGCTCGTAGGATGATGAATGCTTTACCTCCCCTTCAGATGTGGATGGTGAAGAAATTGAACTAATCACTTCTGCAGGTCAGGTCTCCAGATGAAAATTATCAACTGAAGAATTTGCTGGAGACCTGAGGAAAATGCTTGATAGGACGCAAGCTAATATTGATGAAATGAAAATATTTCACACGTCCTCATAATTACTGTTTATGATGAAATTCTATCTGATGAAATTGAAATCATATTCTTCAAGTGTGAAGCATATGAGATGGCAAGCTGTACTAATTCATCTGCAGGATGACAAACCCAAGAGGAGTGAGTGGGTTCTTGATAGTGGCTGCACACATCACATGACTGGTGACAAAAGCTTGCTGATGAATATGCCACTAACTCCATCACCCCTGAAGAAAATCTCTTATGCTGACAAAGGTAAAAGCAAGGTATTGGGACTTGGAAAAGTGGCTATCTCCAAGGACAGGCACATGGACAAAGTGATGCTTGTTGAATCCCTTGGGTTTAACCCCATGTCAGTCTCAATGCTTTGTGATCTTGATATGGTTGTTATCTTTGGAAAATATAGATGTGTTGTCATCGTGGAGTCTGACAGATCCAAAGTCTTCGAAGGTGTTAGAAGAGGGGATTTGTATATTGTTGATTTCTGTACATGTCCTCAACCAACCACTTCCTTACTAGCAAAAACCTCAGAAGGGTGGCTATGGCATCAAAGACTTGGTCATACAGGCATGATGAACTTGCACACACTGGCGAAGAAGAAGCATGTCATTGGCATCGAATCAGTCAAATTCCTCAAGGACCACCTCTGCGGTGCTTGTGAATCTGGGAAAATGACCAGATCTAAACACCCATCGAAGACTATCATGACTACTAATCGTCCATTTGAATTGCTTCACATTGATTTATTTGGACCTACTCATTATGCCACTCTAAAAAATGCTGCATCTTTATATGGTTTTGTCATAGTTGATGATTATTCCAGATACACTTGGGTGCATATCATTCTGTATAAAACTGAGGTGCAGGAAGTCTTCAAACAATTTTTCTCAAGGGCCTCAACGAACTTCGGCGTCAAGATCAAACACATCAGGAGTGATAAAG
This sequence comes from Hordeum vulgare subsp. vulgare, assembly GCF_904849725.1. Lineage (NCBI taxonomy): Eukaryota > Viridiplantae > Streptophyta > Magnoliopsida > Poales > Poaceae > Hordeum > Hordeum vulgare. The sequence continues at coordinate 317,845,018 of NC_058523.1, forward strand.
GAACAGAATTCAAAAACACTGGTCTTGGTATTACTTACGAATTGTCTGCTCCTTATACTCCTCAACAGAATGGCGTCGTTGAAAGGAAAAACAATACTCTGGTTGAGATGGCACAAACCATGCTTGAAGTATATCGGACTCCTCGTCGTTTCTGGCCTGAACCAATCAGCACTGCTTGCCATATCATCAACAGGGTATATCTTCATAAATTCCTCAAGAAAACCTCATATGAACTCCTCGCTGACAACAAACCCAATGTAAGTTATTTCAAATTCTTTGGTGCAAACTGCTGGATTAGAGATCCTCACCATAGCTCAAAGTTTGCACCTAAGGCACATGAGGGTTTTATGCTTGGTTATGGAAAGGACTCGCACACCTACAGAGTCTTCAACACCTATCACAACAAGGTTATTGAAACTGTAGATGCGTGGTTCGATCAAACTAATGGCTCGCAAAGAGAGCAATTGCCTCCTGATCGAGATAAGTTGTCTCCTCAGGAAGCAATAAAGCTCAAAGCTACTGAAGACATTGTTCCTACTGAGGAAATTGCTGAAGAAATCATTCCCAGCACTGATGAAAATCAAGAAGATCTTCCTATGGAAATTGCTCCAGATCCAATTCCTCGGCCCAGACGAAATCCTCAACCAGCTCATCCGAGGATTGCAAATGAAGTAGAACTTGACAAAATCCTCGATGACATCAACGCGCCAGGTCCTCTCACTCGCTAAAAAGCTTCACACTTAGTTAATTTTGTGGGCATTCTTCTTTGTGTCTATCACAGAACCTTCAAAAGTTGCTGAGGCTTTCATGGAACCGGAGTGGATTCAAGCCATGCAAGACGAACTTCTTCAATTCAAGTTGAATGATGCATGGGAGCTCGTCAAACGACCAGATCCTCGCAAGCACAATATCATCGGCACCAAGTGGATTTTATGAAACAAGCAAGATGAGGATGGTCAAGTGGTGAGGAATAAGGCACGACTTGTAGCCCAAGGCTACACACAGGTTGAAGGAATAGATTTCGATGAAACTTTTGCACCTGTTGCTAGACTTGAAGTTATTCGAATACTACTTGCTTATGGTAATCATCATAACATTATCTTATATCAAATGGATGTGAAAAGTGCATTCCTCAATGGTAAGCTTGAGGAAGAAGTATATGTTGCTCAGCCCCCAGGTTTTGAGGATCCAAAGAATCCGGACAAAGTCTTCAGACTCAAAAAGGCGCTCTATGGTCTCAAGCAAGCCCCTCGGCGTGGTACGATACATTGAAGGAATTCCTCATGAAGAAAGGCTTCAAACCTGGTTCAGTCGATCCAACTCTTTTCACTAAATCGTATGATAATGAACTATTTGTGTGCCAGATATATGTCGATGACATCATATTTGGCTGTACTAACAAATGTTACAGTGATGAATTTGCTTACATGATGAGTGAAGAATATCATATGTCTATGATGGGGGAGCTGAAATTCTTCTTAGGTCTTCAAATTCGTCAACAATGCAATGTGATCTTCGTATCACAGGAGAAATACCTCAAGGATGTTCTGAGAAAATTCGACATGCATGAATGCAAAGGTGCCAAGACTCCCATGCCTACCAATGGCCACCTATGCACTGACGAAATTGGTAAAGAATTTGATCAGCAGGTATATCGCTCCATGATTGGCTCTTTACTATATTTGTGTGCATCTAGGCTAGATATAATGCTTAGTGTTTGCATGTGTGCACGTTTTCAAGCAAAACCGAAGGAATCACACCATAAGGCTATGAAGCATATTCTTCGATACTTAGCTCACACACCAACACTGGGTTTATGGTAACCCAAGGGCTCAAATCTTCACCTTGTCAGATATTCTGATTCTGACTATGCTGGTGACCGTGTGGATCACAAGTCAACTTCTCGCACATGTCATTTCCTCGGAAGATCATTAGTCTGCTGGTCCTCAAAGAAGCAGAACTGCATTTCTCTCTCCATTGCCGAAGCCGAGTACATTGCTGCTGGTTCATGTTGTGCTCAATTGCTATGGATGAAGCGAACCCTCAAGGACTACGACATCAACATGAAGAGTGTGCCTCTCTACTACGACAATGAGAGTGCAATCAAGATTGCATACAACCCAGTACAACACTCGAAGACTAAGCACATCCAGATTCGTCATCATTTTCTTCGGGACCATGTCCTCAAGGGCAATATCGTCATCGACCATGTGAAGACTGGTGATCAACTAGCAGATATCTTCACCAATCCCTTGGATGAGAAAAGGTTTTGCAAGTTGCGGTGTGAGCTAAATATCTTAGAATCTTCAAATGTTTTGTAAAAACATACACACATCCTAACACTTATGCAAAATTGATGACTTGGATGTGCAACACACGAAGAATCGATTTTCTTCAACCAATGAAGAATATCACTCTTAGTGTGAGGAAATTAATGAAGAATTTGGTTCTTAGGGCCCTACCACAATTGTACGCGGTGCCTGAAATCATCATTCTGATATGGTGGGTCACACCACCACCCAACTTTGAAATTCCTCAAGTCGAATTTCTTCAAAGTTTTTTTTCCTCAAAGTTGATTTTCTTCAAAGTTGTTTTTCTTCAAAGCTGATTTTCTAGAAAGCTGAAATTCATCATCCTAATGCTTTGTCACAAAATCCTCAAGTAAGTCAAAATCTTCAAAACACTTGATGATTTATATTTGCCTAGTCATATATATATATATATATAGAGAGTGATTTCAAAGTCCTCAACAACATTCACTTATAGCTATTTCTTCAACTTGATATTTCATCTAGGTCAATGTGATCAGACCCTACTTCTCCTCTATGCTATACTCACCCAGTCTATTCAATTCTTCATATGCGTTCTACTTGAAACTTTGTTCAAAATCCTCACTGCGTCCTTGTCAGCTGATGATTTTGTAACAAAATCCACAAATCCTCAAAAATGATTTTTTATATTGTTATACAGTAACTGAACCCCAGTTCCCATCATCAGATAAGCATGATCTCCACCGCTTTAAACGGTTGCTACACGTGTCCTACGGAGACGAAAGAGCAGGGGTAGTTCGGTCTGAAAGAATCGGCCGGACAGTTTTCACCTGAGCTATAAATATGTCCTTACCCCCTTCGGTCAAAACTCTTCGTTCTCTCTTGACCTTCTCTCCGCTACAGCAAAGACCTAGCGCCACCGCCAGAAGTTTCGCCGCCGGTGAGGAACAACTTCACTGCCTCGACCTATCCGTCGCCGAAATCACGCCGGAACCAGAACGTCTTCGTCCGCCGCCACCGTAGCCGTTTTCTGTCGCCAAGTTAGGGCGCAGTGGACTCGCACCAAAGAGCATCTACTACTACTTCTTCTGTTCTTCGTGCATGCTATATAGGGTAAATAAAATCCTATTTTTACTGTCCCTTTCAATCTACTATTTTACTTTAGATTCATGGAATTTGTTTTTCCTCAGTGTCTATCAGTCTCTATTCCTCAAACACTTCTTATTCCTCAAACTGTTGATGAATTTCATTAAGCAACTAAAAGAATTCACGAGATTCCAAAATTGTGCAAATTTTCGAATCTATACAACTCTGGAACCCAAGTTCAGAGAACTTAGACAAATTCCTCAACCCACAAGTCAAATTCCTCAACTTTAAAATTTTCAATTTCTTCAAATCTGAGAACACATATGACCTCTCCAAATTCCTCGCAACTATACTTTGTTCACAGGTACAAAAATGTCAGCTGATGAATCTCTAGGTTCTCATCAACTTAACTCATTTGCAGTGTTTCTCAAAGAAAATCTGCCAGTGTCATCAGAATCCTCAAGAGTTCAATTTACTCAGCAAAAGCCTCAGCTGAAGAAAATGGAAGATGACAGGAAGCAAAAGGGTGGCAAGAAGCTCGAACAAAACACTGCCATTGATATTCTTGAGGATATATACTTGGAATGTTGTGTTGGAAATATGCCCTAGAGGCAATAATAAAATGGTTATTATCATATTTCCTTGTTCATGATAATCATCTATTGTTCATGCTATAATTGTATTAACACGAAACAGTAATACATGTGTGAATAAATAGATCACAATGTGTCCCTAGCAAGCCTCTAGTTGGCTAGCTCGTTGATCAATAGATGATCATGGTTTCCTGATCATGGACATTAGATGTCATTGATAACCGGGTCACATCATTGGGAGAATGATGTGATGGATAAGACCCAATCCTAAGCATAGCACTAGATCGTGTTGTTCGTATGCTAAAGCTTTTCTAATGTCAAGTGTATTTTCCTTAGACCGTGAGATTGTGCAACTCCCGGATACCGTAGGAGTGCTTTGGGTGTATCAAACGTCACAACATAACTAGGTGACAATAAAGGTACACTACGGGTATCTCCGAAAGTGTCTGTTGGGTTGGTATGAATCGAGATCGGGATTTGTCACTTCGTGTGACAGAGAGGTATCTCTGGGCCCACTTGGTAGAACATCATCATGAGCTCAATGTGACTAAGGAGTTAGTCATAGGATGACGTGCTATGGAACGAGTAAAGAGACTTACCAGTAACGAGATTGAACAAGGTATGGGTATGCCGACGATCAAATCTCGGGCAAGTTCTATACGGAGAGATTGAACAAGGTATGGGTATGCCGACGATCAAATCACCAAAGGGAATTGTATACGGGATTGATTGAATCCTCGACATCATGGTTAATCCGATGAGATCATCGTGGAACATGTGGGAGCCACCATGGGTATCCAAATCCCGCTGATGGTTATTGGCCGGAGAGTGTCTCGGTCATGTCTGGATGCCTCCCGAACCCGTAGGGTCTACACACTTAAGGTTCGATGCCGCTAGGGTTATAGGGAATTGCTATACGAGGTTACCGAAGGTTGTTCGGAGTCCCAGATGAGATCCTGGACGTCACGAGGAGCTCCGGAATGGTCCGGAGGTAAAGATTGATATATAGGATGGATGGGTTTGGACGCCGGAAATGTTTTGGGCGCCACCGGCAAAGTGCCGGGACCACCGAAAGGGTTCCGGAGGCCACCGGGAGGGGCCACCAGCCCCAGGAGGCTACATGGGCTAAGTGTGAGAGGGAACCATTCCCTGGGTGGGCTGGTGTGCCCCCACACCCAGCCGAAGGCGCCTAGAGAGGGAAAGGGGGCGAAACCCTAAGTCTGGTGGGCCTAAGGCCCACCATGGGTGCGCCACCCCCTCTCCCCCTCCTGGCCGCCACCCCCTCTCCCATCTAGGGCTGCCAGCCCCCTTTAGGGTGGGAAACCCTAAAGGGGGAGCCACCCTCCCTTCCCACTATATATAGCGGGGGTTTTTGTGCATTGAAAAAATGATTTTTTCCATCTCTCTCGACGCAGCCCTGTCTGTCTTCTTCCTGCTCTCCCACAGTGCTTGGTGAAGCCCTGCCGGGAGTCCTCCTGTCTCCGTCGACACCATGCCATCGTGCTGCCAGAGATCTTCCCCAACCTTTCCCTCCTCCTTGCTAGATCAAGGTGTGGGAGACGTCACCGGGCTGCATGTGTATTGAACGCGGAGGTGCCGTGATTCGGCACTAGATCGGAATCACACAGCGATCTGAATCGCCGCGAGTACGACTCCATCAACCACGTTCTAGCAATGCTTACGCTTAGCGATCTTCAAAGGTATAAAGATCCACTCACCTCTCTCTCGTTCCTGGTATCTCCATAGGAAGATCTGAATATGGCGTAGGAAAATTTTCAATTTATGCTATGTTCCCCAACAGTGGTATCAGAGCCAGGTTTTTCTATGCGTAGATTCCATGCACGAGTAGAACACAAAAGGTTGTGGGTGCTGATTTGTCAATTGCTTGCCTCTACTAGTATTATTCATTTCCGACAGTATTGTGGGATGAAGCGGCCCGGACCGACCTTACACGTACGCTTATGTGAGATAGGTTCCACGGCCGACATGCACACCGTGCATAAAGGTGGCTAGTGGGTGTCTGTCTCTCCTACTCTTGTCGGATTGGATTTGTTGAAGAGGGTACTTATGAAGGGTAAATAGATTTGGCATATCATCGTTGTGGCTGTCACGTAGGTAAGAAGGCGTTCTTGCTAGAAACCCAAATCAGCCACGTAAAACTTGCAACAACAATTAGAGGACGTCTAACTTGTTTTTGCAGGGTTTGACATGTGATCTGATATGGCCAAGGTTGTGATGTTACATGTGTGATGTATGAGATGATCAAGTTATTGTAATAGGAATCACGACTTGCATGTCGTTGAGTATGACAACCGGTAGGAGCCATAGGAGTTGTCTTAATTTATTGTACGAGATGCAATGCCATGTGTTTACTACATTTACTTCATTGCTAACGGTTAGCTATAGTAGTAGTAGTAGTTGGCGTGACGACTTCACGGAGACAGGATGATGGAGATCATGGTGTCACGCCGGTGACAATGATGATCATGCGATGCCCGAAGATGGAGATCGAAAGACCAAAGATGATAATGGCCATATCATGTCACTATATGATTGCATGTGATGTTTATCATGTTTTTCATCTTATTTCTTAGAACTACGGTAGCATAATAAGATGATCCCTCATAAAAATTTCGAGAAAGTATTCCCCTAAGTGTGCACCGTTGCGAAGGGTCGTTGTCTCGAAGCACCACGTGATGATCGGGTGTGATAGATTCTAACGTTCGCATACAACGGGTGTAAGCCAGATTTACACACGCGAAACACTTAGTTTGACTCGACGAGCTTAGCATGTACAGACATGACCTCGAATACAAGAGACCGAAAGGTCGAACATGAGTCGTATGGTTGAATACGATCAGCACGAAGTTGCTCACCATGACGACTAGTCCGTCTCACGTGATGATCGGACACGGGTTAGTCGACATGGATCATGTATCACTTAAATGACTAGAGGGATGTCGATTTAAGTTGCAGTTCATCAAATGAACTTAATTATCATGAACATAGTCAAATAGGTCTTTGCAAATTATGTAACTTGCGCTATAGCTCTACGGTATTTGATATGTTCCTAGAGAAATCTTAGTTGAAAGATAGAAGTAGGAATTGTGTGGACTGGGTCCGTTAACTAAGGATTGTCCTCATTGCTACGCAGAAGGCTTATGTCTTTGATGCACTGCTCAGCGTACTGAACTCCAAGCATGGTCTGTAGATGTTGGGAACATCCGACATACATGTTTTTTGATAACTACATGATAGTTCAGTGTGTGTTGCTAGAACAACTTAGAATTAAGGCATTAAAGACGTTTCGAACGTCGCGGGACATACGTGATGATCCAAGAGATGAAATTGAGATTTCATGCTCGTGCCCTTGTTGAGAGGTATGAGACCTCCGACGAGATTATTTGTTTGCAAAGTAAAGGAGAAGAGCTCAATCGTAGAGCATGTGCTCAGATTATCTGAGTACTACAATCGATTGAATCGAGTGGGAGTTGAACTTCCACATGAGACAGTGATAGTTCTCCAAGGTCACTGACACCAAGCTACTAGATCTTGGTGATGAACTATAACATACCGAGGACGGATATGATGATCCTTGAGCCATTCGTGATGTTTGACACCATGAAAGTAGAAGTCAAAAGGGAACATCAATTGTTGATGGTTTGTAAAACCACTACTTTCAAGAAGGGAAAGGTCTTGAAGGGATACTACATTAAATGACAAACCAGTTGCTGCTCTATGAAGACATCCAAGGTTGAACCCAAACCCGAGACTATGTGCTTATGAAATAAGGGGAACAGTCACTGAAGAGGAACTACCCTAGACACTTGGTACATGAGAAGGTTGGCAAAGTCGACAGAAGTATATTGGATATACATGATATTGATGTGTACTTTAGTAGTGCTCCTAGTAGCACCAAGGTATAAGATACCGGTTCAGTTGCTAAGTGTTAGTAACTCGAAATAAAAGCTATGGAATAAACAGAGACTAGTTGAAGGCAAGGTGATGATGTGTGTTTCCAAGGTTGATATGATCACACATCGCACGCTCCCTCTACCATCGATATTATCGTAAAACCTAAGTAATTGTTATTTGGTGTTTGCGTTGAGCATAGACATGATTGGATTATGTTAATGGCAGATAAGATTATTCATCTAAAGAGAATAATGGTTATTCTGTTTAGTTGAATGAGACCTTAAATGGTCTTGCACCTAGAATGAATGGTTTATTGAATCTCGATCATAGTGATACATATGTTCATAATATTGTTACCAAAAGATACAAAGTAGTAATGACATTACCACTTACTTGTGGCACTGCTACTTGAGTCATATTGATATGAAATGCATGAAGAACCTCCATGCTGATGGATCTTTGTACACACTGATTTTTTAAACGTTTGAAACATGCAAACCATGCCTGTTGGTATAAACGCATGAAGAAACTCCATGCGGATGGATCGTTCGACTCACTTGATTTTGAATCACTTGAGACATGCAAATCAAACCACATGGGCAAGATGACTGAAGACCTCTTTTTCCAGTGAGATAGAAAAAGAATGTAACTTGTTGGAAGTAATACATTTTTGATGTGTGCAGTCCGATGAGTGCTGAGGCACGCAGTGGATATCATTGTGTTCATACTTCACAAATGATTTGAGTAGATAGTAGTGTATTTACTTGATAAAACAAACATCTAAATTATTGAAATGTTTGAGTAATTTCAGAGTGAAGCTGAAGATCATCGTGACAAAAGGATAATATGTCTATGATGTGATCATGGAGGTAAACATATATATATGAGTTACGAATTTGGTAAACATTTAAGACAATGTGAAAATAGTTTCACGTGAAAAATGTTTCCCAACTCATGCCACTTGGAACTCGATAGTCTGATGGTGTGTCTGTATGTCTTAGTTGTGCCCTATTAGATATAGTGCATACAATGATATTTATTATCAAATTACCAATATCGTTTATGGGTTAGGAATTAGAGACAAGCGCATTCACTTTAAATAGGGCACCACGTAATTCCGTTGGAGATGACACCGTATGAACTATGGTTTAGAGAAACCTAGGCAGACATTTCTAAAAAGTTTGGGGCTGCGATGCTTATCTGGAAGAGTTTTCAGCCTGATAAGCTCGAACCCAAATCGGATAAATGCATCTTCATAGGACACCCAAACAGTTGGGTATACCTCCTATCTCAGATCCGGAAGCAAATGTGTTTGTTTCTTTAGACGGGTCCTTTGTCGAGGAAAAGTTTCTCTCAAAAGAATTGAGTGGGAGTTTTGGTGGAAACTTGATGAGGTTATGTGAACCATCCCTTCAACCAGTGTGTGTGTAGCAGGCGCATGAAGTGGAAGATAATGATAATGATCGCAAGACATCAGATCAAGTGACTAGAAACCTCGTAGGTCGACAAGGTCACGTACTGCTGCTACCGAATGGTACAGTCACCCTGTCTTGAAGGTCATGTTGTTGGACAACAATGAACCTATGAGCTATGGAAGCGATGGTGGGCCTAGATTCCAACAAATGGCTGGAGGCCATGAAATCCGACAGACGATCCATGAATGAAAAACAAAGTATAGACTTTGGAAGAACCACTTAATGGTCATAAGACTATTAACTGTGAATGGTTCTTTAAAAGAAGACACACGATGATGGTGAAAAGTCAACATTAAGAGAGCTCGACTTGTCGCAAAAGTGTTTTCGACAAAGTTCAAAGAGTTGACTACGATGAGACTTTCTCACTAGTAGCGATGCTGAAAGTCTGTTGACATTATGTTAGTAGTTGCTGCATCATTTATGAAATATGGCAGATAGGATGTCAAAATATTGTTTCCTCGACGGTTTCCTTGAGGAAAGGCTGTACGTGATACAACCCGAAGATTTGTCGATCCTAAAGGGTGCTAACAAGTATGCAAAGCTCCAACGATCCTTCTATGGACTGGAGCAAGCATCTCGGAGTTGGAATATACAATTTCATGAGATGATCAAAGTTTTTGGTTCTATACAAAGCTTATGAGAAACTTGTATTTCCAAAAGGTGAGTGGGAGCACTATAGAATTTCTGATGAATATGTGTGGTTGACATACTGTTGATCGGAAATAATGTATAATTTCTGTAAAGCATAAAGGGTTGTTTGAAAAGAGTTTTTTAAAGAAAACCTAGATGTAGCTACTTGAGAGTTGAGAAACAAGATTTATAAAGATAGATCAAAGTGCTTAATGCAACTTTCAGCGAATTGCATGACTTGACAAGTTTTTGAAGGAGTTCAAAATAGATCAGAAAATAAGGAGTTCTTGGCTATGTTGCAAGGTATAAATTTGAGTACGACTCAAAACCCGACCACGGCATAAGAAAGAGAAAGGACGAATGTCGTCCCCTATGCATCAGCCGTAGACTCTACAAGTATGATATGCTGTGTACCGCACCTAAATCGTGCCTTGCCATGAGTTAGTCATGGGGTACAAGAGTGATCCAGGAATGGATCACTGGACAGCGGTCGAAGTTATCCTTAGTAACTAATGAACTAAGGAATTCTTCTCAATTATGGAGGTATTTAAATAGTTCGTCATAAAGGAGTTACGTCGATGCAAGCTTTGTCACTCATCCGGAGGACTATGAGTAGCAAACCGAATTCGTACAATGGAGCAATCATTTGGAATGGTTTCCAATGGGGCATAGTAGCATCTATAGGATGACGTAGAGATTTATAAAGCACACACGGACCTGAAAGGTTCAAAGCCGTTGACTATAAACCTCTCTCACAAGCAAGACATGATCAAACCCAAAAACTGTATGGGTGTTGAATTCATTACAATCACATAGTGATGTGAACTAGATTATCGACTCTAGTGCGAGTGGGACACTGTTGGAAATATGCCCTAGAGGCAATAATAAAATGGTTATTATCATATTTCCTTGTTCATGATAATCGTCTATTGTTCATGCTATAATTGTATTAACAGGAAATAATAATACATGTGTGAATAAATAGACCACAATGTGTCCCTAGCAAGCCTCTAGTTGGCTAGCTCGTTGATCAATAGATGATCATGGTTTCCTGATCATGGACATTAGATGTCATTGATAATGGGATCACATCATTTGGAGAATGATGTGATGGACAAGACCCAATCCTAAGCATAGCACTAGATCGTGTTGTTCGTATGCTAAAGCTTTTCTAATGTCAAGTGTCTTTTCCTTCGACCGTGAGATTGTGAAACTCCCGGATACCGTAGGAGTGCTTTAGGTGTATCAAACGTCACAACGTAACTGGGTGACTAAAAAGGTGCACTACGAGTATCTTCGAAAGTGGCTGTTGGGTTGGTACGAATCGAGAATGGGATTTGTCACTCCGTGTGACGGAGAGGTATCTCTGGGCCCACTCGGTAGAACATCATCATGAGCTCAATGTGACTAAGGATTTAGTCAAAGGATGACGTGCTACGGAACGAGTAAAGAGACTTACCGGTAACAAGATTGAACATGGTATGGGTATGCCAACGATCGAATCTCGGGCAAGTTCAATACCGACAAACAAAGGGAATTGTATATGGGATTGATTGAATCCTCGACATCGTGGTTCATCCGATGAGATCATCGTGGAACATGTGGGAGCCACCATGGGTATCCAGATCCCGCTGATGGTTATTGGTCGGAGAGTGTCTCGGTCATGTCTGCATGCCTCCCGAACCCGTAGGGTCTACACGCTTAAGGTTCGATGACGCTAGGGTTATAGGGAATTGCTATACGAGGTTACCGAAGGTTGTTCGGAGTCCCGGATGAGATCCCGAACGTCACGAGGTGCTCCGGAATGATCCGGAGGTAAATATTGATATATAGGATGATGGGTTTGGACGCCGGAAATGTTTCGGGCGCCACCGGCAAAGTGTCGGGACCACCGGAAGGGTTCCGGAGGCCCACCGGGAGGGGCCACCAGCCCCAGGAGGCTACATGGGCCAAGTGCAAGAGGGAACCAGCCCCTGGGTGGGCTGGTGCGCCCCCACACCCAGCCCAAGGCGCCTCGAGAGGGAAAGGGGGGAAACCCCAAGTCTGGTGGGCCTAAGGCCTACCAGGGGTGCGCCACCCCCCTCTCCCCCTCCTGACCGTCACCCCCTCTCCCATCTAGGGCTGCCACCCCCCTTTAGGGTGGGAAACCCTAAAGGGGATGCCACCCTCCCTTCCCCCTATATATAGAGGGGGGTTTTGGCCATTGAAAAAATGGTTTTTCCATCTCTCGCGGTGCAGCCCTGTCTCTCTTCTTCCTGCTCTCCCACGATGCTTGGCGAAGCCCTACCGGGAGACCTCGTCTCTGCATCGATATCACGCCGTCGTGCTGCCGGAGATCTTCCCCAACCTCTCCCTCCTCCTTGCTGGATCAAGGTGCGGGAGACGTCACCGTGCTGCACGTGTGTTGAACGCGGAGGTGCCGTGATTCGGCACTACATCGGAATCACACCGCGATCTGAATTGCCGCGAGTATGACTCGATCAACCATGTTCTAGCAACGCTTCCGCTTAGCAATCTTCAAAGGTATGAAGATCCACTCTCCTCCCTCTCGTTGCTGGTCTCTCAATAGGAAGATCTGAATATGGCGTAGGAAAATTTTGAATTTATGCTACGTTCCCCAACATATTGCACACCAAATGAGCAAGAAACAATGCCCAAGAGGAAAATAAGGCTCCAAAAGATTGAACACATGTGGGCTAAGGAGTGGAAGGAATACCAATTCGTCACTCCAAAGTACACGAAGAAATTCGCTCTTAAGCCACCTAGCAAAAGGCCTCCTCTCGAGGATCATCAGAATGCTCATCCTTCAAGCCTCAAGACAATTGATGATTATCCTGAGGAAAAGGCCAAACACTTGTCAAAGCTTCAGAAGCAAGCAGAAGCCGATGTGAGGAAATTCAATGAAGAATCTATTGCCGCTGCTACCGCAGCCACCACCTCAGCTGCTGAAACTTCTGGCACAGCCATTCCTCGAGTGAAGCCTGTGCCACAGAAATCAAAGGCCTCAAAGCCTCAAGAGAAATCGCTTCAGAAGGCTGCGCCTGCGTTGGCACCAAAACCCTCAGCAACAACATAGGCTTCAAAGCCTGAACACAATACGATTGTGAAGCAAATGCCTACTGTCTTCATCTCCTCTGTTCCATCTGCCACGAGCTCAGAGACAAAGTCTTCACCAACACCGTTGAAGACTAAGATGACTGCTGGAAGAGGAACCAGACCCATCTCAAGCAAAGTCATCAAAGTCCCTTCTGCATCAGAAGGAAGTGATGAATATGATGATCAGACACTACAAGCAATCATCAGAAACAAGCAGGAGCGGGTCGCTTAAGCTTCAGGCAGCGCCATTCCTCTGCCCATGGACCCAAAAGTCCTGTTGGACTACATCAATGTTTGGTATGATGACCCTAACACACCCATTGATGACTTGAAGCTTCCCCCAGGCATCAGCCATATGGTGGACACATTCATCAACGAGGCCAAGTGGAAGGAGACGCAACCCAAACAAGCAAAGGCTGCAAAGCTGAAGAAGGATAAATTCCTCAGACAAAATCTCCTCAGTCTAACGCCTAATGCTCTTGTGTCAACCCAGGCAGAACTGAATACTTTGACAAACAATTATACCAACATATGTGGTCGTCAAAGTGTCAAGAACAATTTCATCAAGTTTGCAACCAGCACAGTTGATGATTACAGCAAAAAGGCTACCCCTCCAGCAAAACCACAGTAGCCTGTGGTAGAGGAATAACAAGCAACCCCTGCTGAGGTAATGCCTCAAGCAAGCCATGCTGATGCACCGGCTATTGAGGAAATAGCTAAGGATGTTCCAACTGATGCATCTAAGCCAGCTGATGAATCTGCTCCAGCTTAAGAAAATGCTTCAGCTGAGGAAACTGCCAGGACGGATACAACTCCGCCTCCTGAAGAGAAAATGCCTTCACGAAAATCCTCAAAGGTGAAGAAAATGACTATGTTTGCATCAGACGTAAAGAAAACCAGGGCTGCAGAAAAAGAAGCTAAGAAAAGAAAAGCTTCTTCAACACCAGAATCAATAGAGGCCAAGCGCCTCAAATCTCTTGATGAAAATGCTCCTTTGGATGTTGTGCCTCTCAAGATTGATCCATCCTACGCCATGATTCCCTTCGAGAGCGAAGGCAATGAGCATCTGACTGATGAGGAAATGAAGTCTGCTGAGTCTGAGGAACACACAGATGAAGAAATACAAATTCATGATAGTCCTCAGACATTCATTCCTCCTGAAGAACCTGCTCAAGGATAAGCTGCAACATCTGAAGAATTTGGCTCACCCTCCAAGCAAATTCCTCAAGCTGAGGAAAACCAAGGAGAAGATCCTCAGCCCGAGGAAAATCCAAATCGTGAGCAAAACCCTCAACCTGAGGCTCAGGCTGAAGAAAATCCTCACCCGGAGAAAAACCCTGAACTTGAGGCAGAGGCTGATGAAATTCCTCATCCCGAGGAACATGCTGAAGAAAATACCCCAGCGCCAAATACAGAAACTGCTATTGTGGTTGTCAATCCAGAGACTGCCATGATCGTCTCTCCTCAAGGGAAGCAGCAAAATCTTCAGCCTATGCAACATCAGCCCTTCTCCAAGAGGCCAAATTTTCAGAAGGAAGCGTTCTATGAAGAACGCATGTATTTCATCGGAGACGACCCTTATGAAAAGCCTTGCATCAGGCACATGAAGTTCTGTACAAGGACTCAGCTCAACTATTATGCATCTGTGCTCTGTGGAAGAAACAAAATATTTCAGCACATGCATATTCCTCATGTTGAGCTTGAAGAATTTCCTTGCTTCGCTCCAGTCCTCAATGTTCTTCATGAAGCAGGACTGCTGCCACTTTGCACTGATATTTGTGGCTGTAATGGCGACATCGTTCTTCAATTATATGCAGCTTTGCACATCTCTAGAGATCCAACAAATATCAACACTTGGGTGCTGGATTGGATGACGCAGCACACACACTTCAAGGCCCCTGCAAATGAGCTGCTGCGAGTACTTCCTGTTTCAATTCCTTCAGACCCTGCCGTGAAGATGTATGATGAAAGGGAGCTGCCCAATAAGTTGATGGAAGTCCTCATGAGGCCTTTGGCCAAGGATCAACCACCAAGAACGACCTTCCTGGTCCAAGATCTGAAGTATGAACCCAGGACTGTCTACAGGATTCTGTGTAGTGTCCTTGCTCCAATCAAGGGCCATGATGATGAAGAAGATGTTGTAGGCATCATGAAGAATATCCTCTTCAACATCATCCATGGCATCCCCATAAACCTTCACGATTTCTTCTTGAGGACTCTGACTGACAACGCTATGGCACCTTTTGACCTGAAGATTTATGCTCCATGGATCATGAGATTCATCAGACGCAGGTCAGGCATCAACTATCATGCTGATTTCAATAATCACCTTGAATATGCAGTGAAGATTAATCATCACTACCTTCATGAGGTTTTTGATCGCACCTGGGCCACAAA
Organism: Hordeum vulgare subsp. vulgare; assembly: GCF_904849725.1. NCBI lineage: Eukaryota > Viridiplantae > Streptophyta > Magnoliopsida > Poales > Poaceae > Hordeum > Hordeum vulgare. The sequence goes on from NC_058523.1 coordinate 317,860,480, forward strand.
CGCTCATTTGAAGACTCCAGCAGAAGTTGAAGAATTGGAGTTAACACAGGACTTTCACTGGTCATGGCCACGAAAGAAGAAATTCAAGTCAATTCCAGTTCCAGACCTTGAGGGCAGTTCCTTTTCTTCATTCCACACTGCAGAATCTGATGAAGACCAAAACTACACTGCCACTAGTCCAAGGAGGAAGCCTTCTCCCAAGAATCCTCACGCGTCTTCCTCAACTGCCAAGAAGTGAAAGTCTTCATGGGGCGTTAGTCCTCAGTTTTGTCCCTTTTCGCCACTTGATGACAAAGGGGGAGAAATCTGAGGGTTAGTCTTCACGCGGGATTTATTTTGGGGCTTTTGAACTTTATTAAGTTACAAACTCTTGGTTCTTCTAAAGTGTTTTATGTAATGAGTTGTAACTTAAGCCCGATGGTACTCTGATGCTATTGAACGTTTTTCCTCGCATGGTTATTCCTCAAAATATTAATGCACGCATGCTGAAATTCGTCAGATACCATTTGTCATCATGCATTCTCAAATTCTTCATATTATATGTCATATGTATGCATGAATTACAAGACTCAGGGGGAGATCTCCATGATATAAATCATCATTGTGCATTTGCTGTGAAAAGCAAAATCCTCAAGATGTGCACATCTTCACGGGGAGTCTCTGTGTATCTTGATTTCAAATTCCTCAAATGAGTATTTACACTTCATATTTTTATCCCCGTTGAAGACTTAACCTAATTGTCATCAACCGCCAAAAAGGGGGAGATTGTAAGTGCATCTAGTGCCCCTTAGTGATTTTGGTGGTTTGAAGACTTATAGGTTAAGTATCCAATGTGTTCATGAGTGTACACAAGATCTATAAGTCGCTGAGGAGTTTGAAATATTCGATGAATACCGACCCCTAAAAATGTATATCTTCGGCTGAAGAAATTGATCTTCTGTTGAAGAATTGAATCGCGAAGAAATTGCGATGAAATTGATATTCCTCATGAAGATATTGAAGATGAGGAATTCGGTGTATCCTGAAGAAAATCAATCTGTAGACTTTGAAGCATGAAGATTTATTCTTTCTGTTTTATTTTTTCACTCTTGAGTCATAGGAACATCGTACTGTTAAAGGGGGTCGAGGTAACACTTTAGAATTAATTTCCTCATGATGCTCAACCCAAGCCTAACTCTACCAGAAGCCTCAAGGGAGGAATATGAGAGACATGAGGACTCTCACAGTTGAGGGTCTCGACTGTTGCCGCAATTCGTGCCACATCACAGATCTTATCCACACCAACGGTCATATTATTTAAGGGCATTAATGTCAAATCATGTTGGGATACTTCCAGGCTATAAATAGTCGCCCCCACAACCATTAGCTGGTTGGCTGCTCCGTTAGAAACTGACAGTTGTCATAAGAGCAACCCAAAATCATCAGAGTCTTCGAGAATAAATCATCAGTGAGGAAATACCCAAACACCAAACGACAAACCAAAAACCAAGTGATTGAGCATCACTGAAGAAGTTGTTCCTGTGTGGAACTGAAGCCTTTTACCTTTGATGATTGTGCATCCTCCAGACGGTTAGACATCATGGTCTAGAGCAATCCAGCAGTCAATTGTGGATCGCCGGGTGACCAAGTTTGTGAGGGTTTGGAAGTCTTCCCTGAAGACTTACCACGAGTATTGAGCAAGGACTGTGTGTTCTTAGCTCAAGGAGAATACGGTAGGGCCTGTGTGTCCCGGGACTGTGTGTCTTTTGGTTTCAATACCAAGCCGCTCCAAACCAGATGTACAACTATCACAGCAGTTGGAACTGGGTCATCAACCATTGTCTTCACTGTGAAACGAGTTCTATTTCTTCAACTCTTTCAATTCCTCATATTGTATGTTGAAGATTTTCATTGTCACTGTTTGAAGAATTTGCTAAATAATTTCTCTGAAATTCCTCAACCCCAAATTCTTCACGCGAGTTAATCCTCACCTGCTTTCTCTGTGCCTGCATACTGTGCAAATCGCTTTTCATTTTCTTCACCTTGAAAACTGCTGTAGTGATACTTTGCAACCCTGATCCTTTGATGTTTCCGCTGCAAGTTAGTCATCAGTGAGGAATTTCCTCAAAAGGAATTTCCTCAGTGATGAAATTCTAAAAATCACCTATTCACCCCCCTCTAGTTGATATAACGCACTTTCACCTATTCAAAGTGAATGCGGTTGTCTCTAATGCGTAACCTTTAAACGATAGTGGTAATTCGATAAGAGACATCATAGTATGCGCTATATCCAATAGGGAGCGGCTATGACATTTAGACACATCATCACACTATGGTGTTCCAAGTGGCATGAACTGCGAAACAATTTCCACATTGTCTTAACTGCGTACCAAAAACTCGTAACTCAGATATTCATCTCTATGATCATATCATAGACAGTTTATCCTCTTGTCACGACGATCTTCACTCTGAAATAGCTTTGAACTTTTCAATATTTCAGACTTGTGATTCATCAAGTAAATACTCATGTATCTACTCAAATCATCAGTGAAGTACCAACATAACGATATCCACTCTGTGCCTCAGCACTCATTGGACTTCACACATCAAAATGCACTGCTTCGAACAAGTCACTTTCTTGTTCCATGTGGTATGATTTTGCATGTCTCAAGTGATTCAAAATCAAGTGAATCCAAACGATCCATTCGCATGGAGTTTCTTCATGCGTTTATACCAACAGGTATGGTTTGCATGTCTCAAACGTTTCAAAAATGAGTGAGTACAAAGATCCATCAGCATGGAGCTTCTTCATGCATTTTACACCAACATGACTCAAGCGGAGTGCCACAAGTAAGTGGTACTATCATTATTACTTTGTATCTTCTCGCACCAATAGTATGACCATGTGTAACACTACGATCGAGATTCAATAAACCATCGAAGGTAATTATTCAAGCAAATAGAATAACCCTTATTCTCTTTAAATGAATAATCGCATTGCAATAAACACGATCCAATCATGGTCATGCTCAACGCAAACACCAAATAACAATTATTTAGGTTTAACACCAATCCCGATGGTAGAGGAAGCGTGCGATGTTTGATCACATCAACCTTGGAAACACTTCCAACACGTATCGTGACCTCGACTTTAGCTAGTCTCCGTTTATTCCGTAGCTTTTATTTCAAGTTACTAATCACTTAGCAACCGAACGGTATCTAATACCCTCGTGCTACTAGGAGTACTAGTAAAGTACACATGAATATATTTGTATATCAAAAATACATCTTTCGACTTTGCCAGTCTTCTTATCTCCCAAGTATCTAGGGTAGCTCTGTATGACTGACTGTTCCCCTCATAACAGAAGCACTTAGTCTCGGGTTTGGGTTCAATCTTGGGTTTCTTCATTAGAGCAGCAACTCGTTTGCTGTTTCATGAAGTATCCCTTCTAGCCCTTGCCCTTCTTGAAACTAGTGTCTTTACTAACCATCAACAATTGATGTTCCTTCTTGATTTCTACTTTCGTAGTTTCAAACATTGTGAATCGCTCAAGGATCATCATATATATCCTTGATATGTTGTAGTTCATCACGAAGCTCTAGCAGCTTAGTGGTAGTGACTTTGGAGAACCATCACTATCTCATTTGGAAGATTAACTCCCACTTGATTAAAGCGATTGTCATACTCACACAATCTGAGAACATGCTCAACGATTTGAGCTTTTCCCCTTTACTTTGTAGGCAAACAATCTTGTCGAAGGTCTTATACCTCTCAACAAGGGCACGAGCATGAAATCTCAATTTCATCTCTTAGAACATCTATTATGTTCCCCGACATTTTCAAAATCGTCTTCGGCGCCTTGCTTCGAAGCCATTAAGTATTACACACTGAACTATCACGTTGTCATCAAGAACGTGTATGTGAGATGTTCGCAACATCCACAGACGATGCTCGAGGTGCAGCACACCGAGTGGTGCATTATGGACATAAGCCTTCTGCGCAGCAATGAGGACAATCCTCAGTTTTACGGACTGAGTCCGCAAAGTTGCTACTATCAACTTTTAACTAAATTTTCTCTAGGAACATATAAAAACACTAGAGCTATAGTGCAAGCTACATCATAATTCGAAAAGACCATTAGAGTATGTTCATGATAATTAATTCAATTAATCATATTACTTAAGAACTCCCACTCAAAAAGTACATCTCTCTAGTCATTTGAGTGGTACATGATCCAAATCCGCTATCTCAAGTCCGATCATCACGTGAGTCGAGAATAGTTTCAGTGGTAAGCATCTCTATGCTAATCATATCAACTATACGATTCATGCTCGACCTTTCGGTCTCATGTGTTCCGAGGCCATGTTTGCACATGCTAGGCTCGTCAAGCTTAACCCGAGTGTTCCGCGTGCGCAACTGTTTTGCACCCGTTGTATGTGAACGTTGAGTCTATCACACCCGATCATCACGTGGTGTCTCGAAACGACGAACTGTAGCAACGGTGCACAGTCGGGGAGAACACAATTTCGTCTTGAAATTTTAGTGAGAGATCACCTCATAATGCTACCTTCGTTCTAAGCAAAATAAGGTGCATAAAAGGATTAACATCACATGCAATTCATAAGTGACATGATATGGCCATCATCACGTGCTTCTTGATCTCCATCACCAAAGCACCGGCACGATCTTCTTGTCACCGGTGCCACACCATGATCTCCATCATCATGATCTCCATCAATGTGTCGCCATCGGGGTTGTCGTGCTACTTATGCTATTACTACTAAAGCTACGTCATAGCAATATAGTAAACGCATCTGCAAACACAAACGTTAGTTTAAAGACAACCCTATGGCTCCTGCCGGTTGCCTAGCATCGACGTGCAAGTTGATATTAACTATTACAACATGATCATCTCATACATCCAATATATCACATCACGTCATTGGCCATATCATATCACAACCATACCCTGCAAAAACTATTACAACATAATCTCCATACCCTGCAAAAACAAGTTAGATGTCCTCTAATTTGTTGTTGCATGTTCTACCTGGCTGCTATGGGTATCTAGTATGATCACATCTTACTGACGCAAAAATCACAATGGAGATGTGCAAATTGCTATTTAACCTCTCCAAGGACCGCCTCGGTCAAAACAAATTCAACTAGAGTTGAAGAAACCGACACCCGCCAATCATCTTTATGCAACGTGGTTGCATGTCAATCGATGAAACCAGTCTTTCGTAAGCGTTCGAATAATGTTGGTCCGGGCTGCTTCAATCCAACAATACCGCCGAATCAAGAAAAAACTAAGGAGGGCAGAAAATCGAACATCACCGTCCACAAAATCCTTTGTGTTCTACTCTGGATAACATCTATGCATGAATCTAGCTCATGATGCCACTGTTGGGGAACGTTGCATGGGAAACAAAAAATTTCCTACACACACGAAGACCTATCATGGTGATGTCCATCTACGAGAGGAGATTTGGATCTATGTACCCTTGTTTATCGCACAACAGGAAGCATTAAGAAACGCGGTTGATGTAGTGGAACGTCTTCACGTCCCTCGATCAGCCCCACGAACCGTCCCACGATCCATTCCGATCTAGCGCCGAACGGACGGCACCTCCTCGTTCAGCACACGTACAGCTCAACGGTGATCTCGGACTTCTTGATCCAGCAAGCAAGACGGAGAAGTAGATGAGTTCTCCGCCAGAGTGACGGCGCTCCGGTGGTGGTGACGATCTACTCCTGCAGGGCTTCGCCCGAGCTCCGCAGAAATATGATCTAGAGGAAGAACTACGGTGTCTAGATCTGAGTTGCACGTGGAAAAACTTGTCCCAAATCAGCGCTAAATCACCACTATATATAGGAGGGATGTGGAGGAGACTTGCCTTGAGGGCCAAGCCCTCAAGGGTGCGCCGGCTAGGAGGAGAGGAGGAATCCTTCTCTTGCTTCCCACCTCATTTTTTTCGTTTTCTTCTCTTGGCGCCAAGGCCCTTTTGGGCTGTCCCACCAGCCCACTAAGGGCTGGTGTGCCACCCCTAAGGCCATTGGGCTTCCCCTGGGTGGGTTCCCCCCTCCCGGTGAACTTCCGGAACCCACTCGGCACTCCCGGTACAATGTCGGTAATGCCCGAAAACTTTCCGGTAACCAAATGAAACCATCCTATATATCAATCTTCGTTTCCGGACCATTCCGGAAACCCTCTTGACATCTGTGATCTCATCTAGGACTCCGAACAACATTCGGTAACCACACATATAACTCACCTATACTAAAACATCATCGAACCTTAAGTGTGCAAACCCTGCGGGTTCGAGAACTATGTAGACATGCCCCGAGGTACTCCTCGGTCAATATCCAATAGCGGGACCTGGATGCCCATATTGGATCCAACATATTCTCCGAAGATCTTATCGGTTGAACCTCAGTGTCAAGGATTCATATAATCCCGCATGTCATTCCATTTGTCCTTCGGTATCTTACTTGCCCGAGATTTAATCGTCGGTATCCACATACGTATTTCAACCTCGTTGCTGGAAAGTCTCTTTACTCGTTCCGTAATACAAGAACCCATGACTTACACTTAGTCACATTGCTTGCAAGGCTTGTGTGTGATGTTGTATTATCGAGTGGGTCCCGAGGTACCTCTCCGTCACGCGGAGTGACAAATCCCAGTCTTGATCCTTACTAACTCAATGGACACCTTCGGAGATACCTGTAGAGCACCTTTATAGTCACCCAGTTACGTTGTGATGTTTGATGCACACAAGGTATTCCTCCGGTGCCAGTGAGTTATATAATCTCGTGGTCTTAGGAACAAATACTTGACATGCAGAAAACAATAGCAATAAAACGACACGATCAATATGCTACGTTCATAGTTTGGGTCTAGTCCATCACATGATTCTCCTAATGATGTGATCTAGTTATCAAGTGACAACACATGCATATAGTCAGACAACCTTGACTATCATTGATCAACTGGCTAGCCAACTATAGGCTTGCTAGGGACATTGTTTTGTCTATGTATCCACACATGTATCTATGTTTTCATTCAATACAATTAAAGCATGGATAATAAAAGATTATTATGAACAAGGAAATAAAATAATAACTAATTTATTATTGCATCTAGGGCATATTTCCAACACTCATACGCACACACACATGATTTACGTGGAAACGACTGGACGTAGTGTAAGCAGCACCACCCAACTATCCTTGACCGTGGACACGGCTATTCGAATAGTTTTACACTCTGCAGAGGTAGTACGCTGGACCCACAAGATCCGAGAAATTTCCGCGTCATCCACGACTCGGGGTATATAATATACCCGAGGTAAGTACCCGATCAATGCCTTTCCCCTCACGATACTAGTCAAAGAGGTCCACTCGATTGGTACCCAACCCACATGTTGTACCTCTTACGAGCACCGACTCTAGACAGTATCAACCATGCGGGGACCAACGGTGTGCCTGGAACACATAAAAATGGCATAGTCGTCCTACCTGGCACGACCCCATCACGAGAGTGACCACACATCACTCCTGCCACTAGTAATGTGGCTCTTTGCTAGCATCGACCAGAGTAATTAACATAGCCCCGTCCCATAAGGGGTAACGTGGTCGTACATGTAAGGTTGGGACGGTCGACACATCATAAATCTATTCCCATTTCTGAAACCATACTCACGCAAATACCCGGTGCACCACTTCACCAAAAGAGGCCACCTAACTCATCGTCACCCTCACGCATTAGTGGCACCCGACGGGGTTTTCATAAGACTTTGATTTATACCGACACATGCTCATGCTACTGTTACTCTAGCTTTACTTGTCAACATGATACTAGCATGACCCTCATAGGTGGTAGGATCAAGCTTAATGCATGCGCTCCGGAGGAGCCATCGGTAACGTCACATCAATGATTTACCGGCACTTATGATCATATGCAATGGAAATATTTGCTACTCTAGCATGCAATATAACATATGCTCAGTCATGGTCAAAGGGCTGATTGCCTTGGTCAGCTAGGTATCCGGGGTCTTCGAGGTCTTCTCCTCCGATTCCCTCATCACACGGATTTTCTATCGTCGTCAAAAGAATAAATAAGAAATAGCTCACTCAAAAATAGATCACAAAGTCATGTTAAAAATGTTCTTTATTACTGATAAATCTAAGTTGTTATTTTGAAAAAATATTTGCCTCTGTTTCCAATGAAGAAACATTTTTAAAATCAACCAAATAGAAGCAAAACTATTCCAATTTAGTCCTTTTTATTATTGTAAAACAAAATAGTTGCTGAAAAATCCATCTCAAGGTCTTATTAAATACTACATATTTCTAGAAGAATATGAGTGGAAAATTATATTTTTACACTGGTTAAATATTTTTATAAAAATCTTTAAAATCGGATTTTTAAAAAAAAAAAAATGGGCTAAGTCTCTGGCTTGGCTCGGCCTGGAACTGGGCCGGCCCAAGGCCAGCCGACAGCCTGCCCAGGCGCGCGCGCCGTTAGGTTTGAACCTGACATGCGGGGCCCTGCGGTCAGCGGCTACGGGCAGCGAGGGGGAGAGGGCTGGGTCACCGGCAGATGGGGCACACGTGTCGGGGTCGTCTCCTACCTTTGGCCAGAGAGGAGGAGGAGCACGCCGGCGAGGCTGCTGACGTTCTCAGGCCCCAGCTACGACAGAAATGGGCTCGGCATGACGCCGCCTACCCGCTTGTGGTCGGAACTACGAAGGAGAGGCAATGGTTCGCCGACGACAAGAAGGTCGCGGCGGAGGAGTTTCAGGAGATGGTCGAGGAGGTAGCTAGGGACACGTAAATGCTCGGGGAAGTTGGGGGAAAGCTTCGTGGGGTCGAGGGGATCAGTTTGGTGGTCGAGGAACGCAGGAACCGTCGTGTAGCCGGAGATCGACCCGAGATCCAAGTGGGAGGGGCCTCGGTCGATCTCGAGCACCGGGTCTCTGCTGGTTTGCTGGGGTGGCTAGGGAGGTGCTAGTGTTCGTGGTGAAGCTGTCAGAGGGGTGCTGGAGCGAAGGGAAGGGCTATAAATAGGCCCGCGACGGTGAGCCGATTCGGGAGCGCCGGTGACTTACTGTGGTGCGCATGGGGGTGCAGGGAGGAGTTGGGGTCGAAAACACGGTCTCGGGACGTGGTTTTGGACTGCCAGAACCATCCGCAATAAAGGAACAGAGAGGGGAGTCGAACATCCGTGGCCGCGCAATCTTGGACGGTTATGATGCGCGCGGGCACGCGTCGCATGACCTCTAGCGTGGGAGAGGAGGGGCCCTGATGGTTGCTCGACCCTGAGGGGTTGTTGGGGAAGCGGTTGGACACCTTGGGGGAGGCTGGAACTGGCGGAGAGCGTCGCCCCCACCTCGGTGGCTTCCGATAGCGCGCCCAGAGCGCAGTTTTGGCATGCCACGGCATGCTGGTTCGCTCTGAGGCACTTTGGACGTGTCTAGCATGTCCTGGCACTGGTTGGGAGTGAGGCTAGCCGTTTTGGTCTCGTGGGAGCTTTGGCTGGTCAAGGGAGACAAGGAATACTAGTGTTGTCAGCTTTGAACTAAAGCTTAGATTGGGGTTTTTGGCATTTCCACTTTGAAACAGTGAGGGGCCAGTTGACTGGGGTTGGGCATTGATACTGGCCACGTAATCTATGAGTTTGGAGCAAAGGGCTTGGGTTTAGCTGCGGCTAAGAGGGCTTTTACCCATCTGTCAGAAGGTGCTCGATAGTGGTTTGAGGGGGTTGCACCCCACCACTCGTGCTGCAACTTAATATGTTTTGGTTTGGTGCTAAAACATGGGGTTTCACCAAGTTTGAGCTCCATTGGACAAGTTTAGCTTTGTAAACTTGAAAACACCACTATTTGACCAGATTTGTCCCTATCAAAGAGAGTGTGGGAAAACTAAGTCCCACAAATCCCATTTTTGGTGTGGAACCCTGCTACGGCAACACACAACAGCGCCAGAAATTGGCATGTTGACGGAGACTTGTCTTGCGCTGGTTTTTCCCTTGAAGAGGAAAGGGTGATGCAGCACAGGAGCAGTAAGTATTTCCCTTAGTTTGAGAACCAAGGTATCAATCCAGTAGGAGAATCTCATCAAGTACAGAGTACCTGCACAATCACAAAAGAGCTTCACCCAATGCTATAAAGGGGTTGTCAATCCCTTCAAGATTGATTGCAAAGTGAGATCTGAAGGCGAAAAGTGCAACAAAGTAAAAGTGTAAGGCTGAAAATACGATGTGAAGTAGACCCGGGGGCCATAGTGTTCACTAGAGGCTTCTCTCAAAATAGCAAATATTACGGTGGGTGAACAAATTACCTTTGAGCAATTGATAGAATTGCGCAAAGTCATGACGATATCTAAGGCAATGATCATACATATAGGCATCACGTCCGAGACAAGTAGACCGATACTTTCTGCATCTACTACTATTACTCCACATATCAACCGCTATCCAGCATGCATCTAGTGTACTGAGTTAATGATGAACAGAGTAACGCCTTAAGCAAGATGACATGATGTAGAGGGATAAATTCAAACCAATGATGAAAACCCCATCTCTTTACCCCTGATGGCAACAACACGATGCGTGCCTCGCTACCCCTTCTGTCACTGGGTGAGGTCACTTCACGGTATGAACCCAAAACCAAGCACTTGTCCCATTGCAAGAATCATATATCAAGCTGGCCAAACAAAACCCACAACTCGAAGAGAATTACAAGGATATGAAATCATGCATAAGAGAGATCAGAAGAAACTCAAATAAGATTCATAGATAATCTGATCATAAATCCACAATTCATCGGATCTCGACAAACACACCACAAAAGAATATTACATCCGATAGATCTCCCTGAAGACCATGGAGAACTTTGTATTGAAGATCCAAGAGAGAGAAGAAGCCATCTAGCTACTAGCTATGGACCCGTAGGTCTATGGTGAACTACTCACGCATCATCGGAGAGGTCATGGTGTTGATGAAGAAGCCCTCCGTATCCAAATCCCCCCTCCGGCAGGGCACGAGAACGTGCCCCAGATGGGATCATGCAGAGACAGAAGCTTGTGGCGGCAGAAAATTACTTTGGATGATCTCTTGATTTTTTCTGTGATTTTAGGGAATATATAGGCGAAGACCTAGGGCAGACGTGGCCCGGGGAGCACACAAACCTGGGAGGCGCGGGCCCCCCTGGCCGCGACTAGGGGGCTTGTGGGGTCCCTGGTGGCCCCCTGCCTTGGTTCTCAAGCTTCCCGATCTTCTTCTGTTTCGGAGAAAATCTTTTTGGAGTTTTCGTTCCGTTTTGACTCTGTTTAAAATCCTCCTCTGAAAGGGGTCAAAAACACGGAAAAAATAGGAACTGGCAGTTGGCACTGAGCTAATAAGTTAGTCCCAAAAAGATATAAAAGGCATACAAAACATCCAAAGTTTGAGAGGATAATATCATGAAACCATCAAAAATTATAGATACGTTGGAGACGTATCAAGCATCCCCAAGCTTAACTCCTGCTCGTCCTCGAGTAGGGAAGTGATAAAGACTAAATTTGTGATGTGGAATGCTACCTAGCATAGTTGTCCTTTGCAACTTCTTTCGTGTGACATGAATGTTCAGATCCGTAAGATTCAAAACAATAGTTTGCTATTGACATGAAAACAATAACACTTCAAGCAAACTAGCAAGGTAATCATGAACTTTCGAAATAACAAGGCCAAAGAAAGTTATCCCTGCAAAATCATATAGTCTGGCTATGCTCCATCATCCCCACACAACTAATTTAAATCATGCACAACCCCGGTATTGGCCAAGTAATTGTTTTCGCACTCTTACTTTCTCAAACCTCTTATAACTATCACGCAATACATGAGCGTGAGCCATGGATATAGCACTATAGGTGGAATAGAGTGTGGTGGTGGTTGTGAGACAAAAAGGGAGGAGATGGTCACATTGACTCGACGAATGAAAGGGCTATGGAGATGCCCATTAATAGATATCAATGTGAATGAGTAGGGATTGCCATACAAAGGATGCACTAGAGCTATAAGTATGTGAAAGCTCAAAAGGAGAACTAGTGGGTGTGCATCCAACTTGCTTGCTCACGAATACCTAGGGAAATTTTGAGGAAGCCCATCATTGGAATATACAAGCCAAGTTATATAATGAAGACTCCCACTAGCATATGGTGGTGAAGAAACGAGAGGCTCTCAATCATGAAGAACATGGTGCTATTATGAAGCACACAAGTGTGGAAAAAGGTAGTAGCATTGTCCCTTCTCCCTTTTTCTCTCCTTTTTTTTATTTGGGCTATTGGGCCTCTTTTTCTCCTTTTTTTATTTGGGCTCTTTGGCCTCTCTTTTTTCCTCACATGGGAGAATGCTCTAATAATGATGATCGTCACACTTTTATTTACTCACAGCTCAAAGCTCAGAATGATGATGACTCTATAGGAAATGCCTCCGGCAGTGTACCGGGATGTGCAACGATCTAGCTTGGCGTATGACGTTGAAACATCTCGCTAGCTATCTTACGATCATGCAATGGCAATATGAGAGTGACGGCACAAGTCATGAGACCAAACGGTGGGAGTTCCATGGCAATATATCTCGGAATGGCTATGAAAATTCCATAGTAGGTAGGTATGGTGGCTGTTTTGACGAAGGCATATGGTAGGTTTGTGCACCGGCGAGAATTGCGCGGCACTAGAGAGGCTAGCAATGGTGGAAGGTGAAAGTGCATTTAAACCATGGACTAACATTAGTCATGAAGAACTCACATACTTGTTGCGAAAGTTTTTATTAGTAATCGAAACAAAGTGCTAAACGCATACTCCTAGGGGAAGGGTTGGTAGGTGTTAATCATCACGCGATACCGACCGCAACACAAAGGATGACAATCAGTAGATCAATTATGCTCTGACTTCCTAACATAGCGGTTCACCATACGTGCATGCTACGGGAATCACTAACTTCAACACAAGTATTTCTAGATTCACAACACCCTACTAACATAACTCTTAATATTACCAAATCCACGTCTCAAAACTAATTGAGAGGAATCAAAACTTCTCTTTCTACTCAATGCACATGAAGATGGAGGTTTTTGAATCCTCTTTGGGTACCTATCACCTTTGGGACTACTTTCATAGCACAAGCCAACTACCAAATCACGCACCGTCGTGCTGTAAAATATCTAAGTGAAGCACATAGAGCAAAATTATCTAGCTCAAAAGATATAAGTGAAGCACGATGAGCATTCTAGCAAAATCACGATGAGTGTGTGTCTCTCTCTAAAGGTGTGCAGCAAGGATGATTGTGACACAACAAAAAGAAAAGACTCCTACGATACAAAATGCTCCAAGCAAAACATATATCATGTGGTGAATAAAAATATAGCTCCAAGTAATGTTACCGACGGATTGGAGACAAAAGAGGGGATGCCTTCCCGGGGCATCCCCAAGCTTAGGCTTTTTGGTGTCCTTGAATTTATCTTGGGATGCCTTGGGAATCCCCAAGCTTGAGCTATTTCCACTCCTTATATCTTTGTCCATGAGAACATCACCCAAAACTTGAAAACTTCACAACACAAAACTTAAATAGAAACTCGTGATAACATTAGCACAAGAAAACAAACTACCACCTCTTTAGGTACTGTAGCAATCTTGATTTCTATTTATATTGGTGCTAGGTTACTGTATTCTCACTTTTACATGGCTAGTACCCCCCCCCCCCCCCCCCGATACTATCCATAGTTTCATCAAAACAAGCAACCAACTCAACAAAATTAGAATCTGTCAAAAACAGACCAGTCTGTAGCAATATGTATAGTTCGTATACTTCTGGTACCTCAAAAATTCTGAACAATTACGAATGCCTGGGAAAAAGGCATATCAACCATCAGCAAAAAGAATCAACTCAAAAGATCTTTCTGAATAAAAATGTAAAATAATCTCGTGAGCGAAAAGTTTATGCTTTTTCCAGCTGGATCAAACAACCATCACCAAGACTAGTCATAAAGGTTTTGCTTGGCTCAAACACAAAAAGAAACACAAAAGACACAAACACAAAAGAATTGTGATGGCGTGGACGCAAAAAAACAGAAATAAAAAGATAAATTCATTGGGTTGCCTCCCAACAAGCGCTATTGTTTAACACCCTTAGCTAGGCATAAGGTGATGGACTCACGTATCGTCGTCTTTGGTGCTCAAACCATAAGTAGCCCTCATCATGGATTCATAAGGCAATCTTATTTTCTTTCTAGGAAAGTGCTCCATGCCCTTCTTTAAAGAAAATTGAAATCTAATATTCCCTTCCTTCATATCGATGATAGCACCGATAGTCCTTAGGAAAGGTCTACCAAGAATAATAGGGCATGTAGGATTGCAATCAATGTCAAGCACAATGAAATCCATGGGTACATAGATCCTATTTGGAATAATAAGAACATCATTGATCCTTCCCATGGGTTTCTTGACATTAGAATCCGCAAGATGCAAATTAAGAGAACACCCCTCAATCTCATTAAAACCTAGAACATCACATAAAGACTTTGGAATCGCGGAAACACTAGCACCCAAATCACACAAAGGATTGCATTCATAGTTTTTGATTTTGATTTTGATAGTAGGTTCCCACTCATCATGAAGCTTTCTAGGGATAGAGACTTCCAATTCAAGTTTCTCTGCAAGAGATTTTATCATAGCTTCGACGATATGATCGGTAAAGGCCTTGTTTTGGCTATAAGCATGTGGAGAGTTTAGCATGGATTGCATCAAGGAAATGCATTCAATCAAGGAGCAACTATCATATTCGAATTACTTGAAATCCAAAGTAGTAATTTCATTACTACTCAAAGTTTTAATATCTTCTACTCCACTTCCAATTCTTTTAGCATCAAGATAGATGGACTCCGAATCATTGGGGCGTTTTTCAACCAAGATGTATTCATATCTAGCCCCATCATCATTAGGTTTGACACAAGAAAACAAAGATTCAATGGGAGTCACACCAAGCACTTTAAGATCTTCGTGATTCTTATCACGAGAACACGCCTTCTTAAGCTATTCATGTCTAGCACGAATTTGGGCGGTTCTTTCTTTGCTCTCACTCATGGAAACACGCATAGCTTTCAAAGTTTCATCCATATTGATCTTGGGAGGAGCACATCTAACTTTCAAAGAATCAATATCACTAGACATTCTATCAATTCTCCTAGCCCAATCGTCAATTTTGAGTAGTTTTTCCTCTATGGACGCATTGAAAATCTTTTGTGAGTTAATAAACTCTTTGATATTACTCTCTAGATCAAAGGGTAATCTATTGTAATTTCCATGAGTATTGTTGTAGGAGTTGCCAAAGTTATTATAGGAGTTACTAGGAAAAGGCCTAGGAACATAGTTTCCTCTAAAAGCATTGTTGTTGCCAAAATTATTCCTACCAAGAAAATTAATGTCCAAGCTAGAGTTGCTACTCTCAATCAAGGAAGACAAGGGCATATAATTAGGATCTAAAGGAGCACTTCTACTAGCAACCAAATTCATTAACTCATCGATCTTAGCACTCAACGAGTTAATTTATTCTATACCGTGTAACTTCTTACTAGTAGGTGACCTTTCAGTGTGCCACTGAGAGTAGTTCGTCATGATATTATCTAGGAGTTTTGTGGCTTCTCCTAACGTGATTTCCATGAACGTTCCACCGGAGGCGGAGTCCAAGATGTTTCTAGAAGCGAAATTCAAGCCAGCGTAGAAGGTTTGTATAATCATCCAAAGACTCAAGCCATGAGCGGGACAATTTCTAATCATGAATTTCATTCTCTCCCAAGATTGTGCAACATGTTCATGATCAAGTTTCATAAAATTCATGATATCATTACAGAGAGAGATAATCTTAGCCGGCAGAAAATACTTGGATATGTAAGCATCTTTGCATTTATTTCAAGAATCAATACTATTTTTGGGCAAAGACGAAAACCAAGTTTTTGCTCGATCTCGGAACGAGAAAGGAAAATGCTTCGATTTAATCACATAATTATCCACATCTTTTTTCTTTTGCATATCTCAAAGGTCAATGAAGGTATTAAGATGGGATGCGGCATCTTCACTAGGAAGGCCGGAGAATTGCTCTTTCATAACAAGATTCAGCAAAGCGGCATTGAGGATGACTCTGCACTAGTGGCGGGAGCAATCGGAGTACTAATAAAATCATTACTATTAGTATTTGAGAAGTCACAAAGTTTGGTGTTTTCAGTTATGGCGACTTCAGCAAGCAAGCAAGCACACAAGCGAACAAAGAACAAGCGAGAGAAAAGGGCAAACGAAAAAGGCAAATATTTTTTTGTAAATTTTTGTTTATCAGAAGTGGGGGAGAGGAAAATGAGAGGCAAAAAAGGCAAATGAAAGAGATGAGTTTGCGACAGTTACTTGGATGAGTTCTTGACTTGATCCTCCCCGGCAACGGCGCCAGAAATTCTTCTGCTACGGCAACAGACAACAGCGCCATAAATTGGCACGTTGACGGAGACTTGTCATGCGCTGGTTTTTCCCTTGAAGAGGAAACGGTGATGCAGCACAGGAGCAGTAAGTATTTCCCTCAGTTTCACAACCAAGGTATCAATCTAGTAGGAGAATCTCGTCAAGTCCAGAGTACCTGCACAAAAACCAAAGAGCTTGCACCCAACGCTATAAAGGGGTTGTCAATCTCTTCAAGATTGATTGCAGAGTGAGATCTGAAGGCGAAAAGTGCAACGAAGTAAAAGTGTAAGGCTGAAAATATGATGTAAAGTCTACCTGGGGGCCATAGTGTTCACTAGAGGCTTCTCTCAAGATAGCAAATATTATGGTGGGTGAACAAATTACTGTCAAGCAATTGATAGAACCGCGCAAAGTCATGACGATATCTAAGGCAATGATCATACATATAGGCATCACGTCCGAGACAAGTAGACCGATACTTTCTGCATCTACTACTATTACTCCACACATCGACCGCTATCTAGCATGCATCTAGTGTATTGAGTTCATGATGAACAGAGTAACGCCTTAAGCAAGATGACATCATGTAGAGGGATAAACTCAAACCAATGATGAAAACCCTATCTTTTTACCCTTGATGGCAACAACACGATGCGTGCCTCGCTACCCCTTCTGTCACTGGGTGAGGTCACCGCACGGTATGAACCCAAAACCAAGCACTTCTCGCATTGCGAGAATCATAGATCAAGCTGGCCAAATAAAAACCCACAACTCGAAGAGAACTACAAGGATATGAAATCATGCATAAGAGAGATCAGAAGAACTGATCATAAATCCACAATTCATCGGATCTCGACAAACACACCGCAAAAGAAGATTACATCGGATAGATCTCCATGAAGATCATGGAGAACTTTGTATTGAAGATCCAAGAGAGAGAAGAAGCCATCTAGCTACTAGCTATGGACATGTAGGTCGGTGGTGAACTACTCATGCATCATCGGAGAGGTCACGGTGTTGATGAAGAAGCCCTCTGTATCCGAATCCCCCCTCCGGTAGGGCACCAGAACGTGCCCCAAATGGGATCTTGTGGAGACAAAAGCTTGTAGCGGCGGAAAAGTACTTTCGATGATCTCTTGATTTTTCTGGGATTTTAGGGAATATATAGGAGAAAGACCTAGGGCAGAGGTGGCCCAGGGAGACCACAAGCCTGGGAGGCGCGGCTCCCCCTGGCCGTGGCTAGGGGCTTGTGGGTTCCCTGGTGCCCCCTGCCTTGGTTCTCAAGCTTCCCGATCTTCTATTTTGGAAAAAATCTTTTTGGAGGTTTCATTCTGTTTGGACTCCGTTTAAAATCCTCCTCTGAAAGGGGTCAAAAACACGAAAAAAACAGGAACTGGCAGTTGGCACTGAGTTAATAAGTTAGTCCCAAAAAGATATAAAAGGCATACAAAATATCCAAAGTTTGACAGGATAATAGCATGAAACCATCAAAAATTATAGACACGTTGGAGACGTATCAAACCCTCATTTGAGGTATTACGCACCCCTGCAAAGTTTCAGCATCATTGGACGAACTTTGCTATGTAGAGTTGTTCTAACTTCAATCTGAGCACGAGGGGTTTTTGGGTTATTTGGGGTCCTTGATCACCTTGGATCAAAGTGATACTTTATGTGGACACCAAATATGGCTTAGGGATACCACTGGAATTTTCTAGGATTTTATTGAGAATATTTCCTTTGGAAATATTTCAAAAGGTCAAAACAGCCAGAAATGGTTTTCAGGGTTTTACTCAAATAATTATAATATAAATAGGGGTTTAAAATCTTATGTATGGAAAATATATGTCCTTGTCATCATCTCCAAATTTAATCAGATTTTTCTAAGGCAGATAAGTATTTTTCCATGTAGGAATACCATTTCTGGCCTTAGAAATGGACATGTAATTTAATTCGGAAAATATTTAATTTGTAGTTTTGGAATACTAAAGTAAGTTAAAATCAGATCACCAACTTTGGGTAGAAACCAATTTTGCCATCGAGGGCAAGTAGTGCAACTCAAAGTAGGGTTTTACCCTGATCAGAAACAAGAAGAATGTTTTGAAAATAATTCAATATTGTGAAATGGGGTTTTATCATCACATGATCATCACACAAGTCATTCAATGACAAACATGTCACTAACATCATTAGTTTTGAAAAAGTTTTAACAAGCTCAGATTTTTGCATGACAGAGAAAGTGGTAGTAAAAACAGGGTGTGACAAAAGTAAAGGAGAAAAGCTCAATCATTGAGCATGTTTTGAGATTGTCTGAGTACAGCAGTCCCTTGAATCAACTCGGAGTTAATCTTCCAGATGAGATAGTGATGGTTCTCCAAAGTGACTGCCACTAACCTGCTAGAGCTTCGTGATGAACTATAATGTATCAAGGATAGATATGATGTTCCTTGAGCGATTCGCAATGTTTGACATTGTGAAAGTAGAAATCAAGAAGGAGCATCAATTGTTGATGGTTGGTAAAACCACTAGTTTCAAGAAGGGCAATGGCTAGAAGGAATACTTCATGAAACGGCAAACCAGTTGCTGCTCTAATGAATAAACCCAAGATTGAACCCAAACCCAAGACTATGTGCTTCTGTTATGAGGGGAACGGTCACTGAGCCGGAGCTACCCTAGATACTTGGTAGATGAGAAGGCTGGCAAAGTCAACAGAAGTATATTTGATATACATGATATTGATGTGTACTTTACTAGTACACCTAGTAGCACGAGGGTATTAGATACCGGTTCGATTGCTAAGTGATTAGTAACTCGAAATAAAAGCTACGGAATAAACGGAGACTAGCTAAAGGCGAGGTGACGGTAAGTGTTATTTGGTGTTAAACCTAAATAATTGTTATTTGGTGTTTGCATTGAGCATGAACATGATTGGATCGTGTTTATTGCAATACGATTATTCATTTAAAGAGAATAATGGTTATTCTATTTGCTTGAATAATTACCTTCAATGGTTTATTGAATCTCGATCGTAGTGTTACACATGTTCATAATATTGGTGCCAAAAGATACAAAGTAATAATGATAGTACCACTTACTTGTGGCACTGCCGCTTGAGTCATGTTGGTGTAAAATGCATGAAGAAGCTCCATGCTGATGGATCTTTGTACTCACTCATTTTTTAAACATTTGAGACATGCAAACCATACCTGTTGGTATAAACGCATGAAGAAACTCCATGCAGATGGATCGTTTGGACTCACTTGATTTTGAATCACTTGAGACATGCAAAAGCATACCACATGGAACAAGAAAGTAACTTGTTGGATGCAATACATTTTTGATGTGTGCAGTCCAGTGAGTGCTAAGGCACGCAGTGGATATTGTTATGTTCTTACTTCACTAATGATTTGAGTAGATACAGGAGTATTTGCTTGATGTATCACAAGTCTGAAATATTGAAAAGTTCAAAGCTATTTCAGAGTGAAGATCATCGTGAAAAGAGGATAAACTGTCTATGATATGATCATAGAGATGAATATCTGAGTTGCGAGTTTTGGTACACAGGTAAGACAATGTGGAAATTGTTTCGCAGTTCATGCTACCTAGAACACCATAGTGTGATGGTGTGTCCGAACGTCAGAGCCGCGCCCTATTTGATATGGTGCATACTATGATGTCTCATATCGAATTACCACTATCATTTATGGGTTATGCATTAGAGACAACCGCATTCACTTTAAATAGGGCACCGCGTATTTCCATTGAGATGACACAGTATAGACTATGGTTTGGAGAAACCTAAGCTATCGTTTCTTAGAAGTTTGGGGTTGCGATGCTTATGTGAAAAAGTTTCAGTCTGATAAGCTCGAACCCAAAGCGGATAAATGCATCTTCATAGGATATCCAAAACAGTTGGGTACATCTCCTATCTCAGATCTGGAAGCGAAGTGTTTGTTTCTAGAAACATGTCCTTTCTCGAGGAAAGATTTCTCTCGAAAGAATTGAGTGGGAGGGTGGTGGAACTTCATGAGGTTAGTAAACCGTCACTTCAACCAGTGTGTAGCAGGGCGCAGGAAGTTGTTCGTGTGGCCCCTACACCAATTGAAGTGGAAACTGATGATGGTGATCATTGAGCTTCAGATCAACTTACTACAAACCTCGTAGGTCGACAAGGTCGCGTACTACTACAGAGTGGTACGGTAACCTTGTCTTGGAGGTCATGTTGTTGAACAACAATGAACCTACGAGCTATGGAGAAGCGATGGTGGGCCTAGATTCCGACAAATGGCTGGAGGTCATGAAATCCGTGAGAGGATCCATGCATGAAAACAAAGTGTAGACCTTGGAAGAACTACTTGATGGTCGTAGGAATATTAAATAAATATGGATCTTTAAAAGGAAAACAGACGATGATGGTGAAAAGTCACTATTAAGAAAAGTTCGACTTATCACAAAGATGTTTCCGACAAGTTCAAAGAGTTGACTATGATGAGACTTTCTCAGTCATAGCAATGCTAAAAGTTTGTTGGAATTGTGTTAGCAGTTGTTGCATTATTTATGAAATATTGCACATAGGATGAAACATTGTTTCCTCGACGATTTCCTTGAGGAAAGGTTGTATGTGATACAGCTAGAAGGTTTTATCGATCCTAAGGATGCTAACAAGTATGCAAGCTCCAGCGATCCTTCTATGGACTGGTGCAAGCATCTCGGAGTTGGAATATATGCTTGGATGAGATGATCAAAGCTTTTGGTTTTATACAAGGTTTATGAGAAACTTGTATTTCCAAAGAAGTGAGTGGGTGCACTATAGAATTTCTGATAAGTATATGTGGTTGACATATTGTCGATCGGAAGTAATTTAGAATTTCTGTCAAGCATAAAGGATTGTTTGAAAGGAGTTTTTCAAAGGAAGACCTGGATAGAGCTACTTGAACATTGAGCATCAAGATCTATCGAGTTAGATCAAAACGCTAAATTGGACTTTCAATGTAATACACTGATAGGTTTTTGAAGGAGTTCAAAATAGATCAGTAAAGGAGTTCTTGGTTGTGTTGTAAGGTGTGAATTTGAGTAAGACTCAAAGCCCGACCACGGCAGAATAAAGAGAATGGACGAAGTTCGTCTTCTCTTCCTTAGTCGTAGACTCTAAAGTATGCCATGTTGTGTACCGCACCTGATGCGTGCCTTGCCACAAGTCTATTAAGAGGTACATAGAGTGATCCAGGATTGAATCACTAAACAGCGGTCAAAGTTATCCTTAGTAACTAATGGACTAAGGAATTTTATTGATTATGGAGGTGATTAAAGTGTTCGTTGTAAAGGTTTACGTCGATGCAAGCTTTGACACTAATCCGAATAACTCTGAGTAGTAAAACGGATTCGTATAGTAGAGTAGATATTTGGAGTATTTCCGAATAGCACATTGTAGCAGCATCTATAAGATGATATAAAGATTTGCAAAGCACACACGGATCTGAAAGATTCAGAACCGTTGACTAAAACCTCTCTCACAAGAAAGACGTGATCAAACCCAGGACCATATGGGTGTTGGATTCGTTCAAATCACATAGTGATGTGAGCTAGATTATTGACTCTAGTGCAAGTGGGAGACTATTGAAAATATGCCCTAGAGGCAATAATAAATTAGTTATTATTATATTTCTTTGTTCATGATAATCGTTTATTATCCATGCTATAATTGTATTGATTGGAAACATAGATACATGTGTGGATACATAAACAAAACACTGTACCTAGTAAGCCTCTAGTTGACTAGCTCGTTGATCAAAGATGGTCAAGGTTTCCTGACCATAGACAAGTGTTGTCGTCGGGATCACATCATTAGGAGAATCATGTGATGGACGGGACCCAAACTATGTACGTAGCATATTGATCGTGTCATTTTATTGCTATTGTTTTCTGTGTGTCAAGTATTTATTCCTATGACCATGAGATCATATAACTGACTGGCACCTAAGGAATACCTTGTGTGTATCAAACGTCACAGCGTAACTGGGTTATTATAAAGGTGCTCTACAGGTATCTCCGAAGGTGTCCGTTCAATTAGTATGGATCAAGACTAGGATTTGTGACTCCGTGTGACGGAGAGGTGTCTCGGGGCCCACTCGGTAATACAACATCACATACAAGCCTAGCAAGCAATGTGACTAAGTGTGAGTCACGGGATCTTGTATTACGGAATGAGTAAAGAGACTTGCCGGTAATGAGGTTGAAATAGGTATGCGGATACCGACGATCGAATCTCGGGCAAGTGACATACCGAAGGACAAAGGGAATGAATACGGGATTATATGAATTATGGGCACTGAGGTTCAACCGATAAGATCTTCAGAGAATATGTAGGATCCAATATGGGCATCCATGTCCCGCTATTGGATATTGACCGAGGAGCGTCCCGGGTCATGTCTACATAGTTCTCGAACCCGCAGGGTCTGCACACTTAAGGTTAAATGATGTTTTATTATAATTGAGTTATATGTGTGGTTACCGAATGTTGTTTGGAGTCCCGGATGAGATCACGGACGTCACGAGGGTTTCCGGTATGGTCCGTAAACGAAGATTGATATATAGGATGGTTTCATTTGGTCACCGAAAAGTTTCGGGCAATTATGGCAATGTACGAGGAGCGACAAATGGGTTTCGGGAGCTTACCGGGAGGGGCCCACCCATTCGGGAGTGAACCCAAGGCCCTAGGGTGGCGCACCAAGTCCTTAGTGGGCTGGTGGAGTCAGCCCAAGAAGGCTATGGCGCCACAAGCAAAAAAATACCAAAGGAAAGAAACAAAAAGAGAGGAAGGTGGGAAGGAAGGAGTGGACTCCTTCCCCACCAAACCTAGTTGGGGTTGGAGTCCAACTCCTCCCCCTTGGTCGACGCACCCTTGAGGGCCTTGAGCCCCAAGGCTAGCCCCTCCCCTCCTCCTATATATAGTGGTGGTTTATGGGTTTTTGAGACACAACTTTGCCACGTGCAAATCAAGGCTATTCCACATAGTTTTACCTCTAGATTGGATTTGTGCGGAGCTCGGGCGGAGCGCTGCAGGAGTAGATCGTCACCACCACCGGAGTGCCGTCACGCTGCCGGAGAACTCATCTACTTCTCCATCTTGCTTGCTGGAACAAGAAGGCCGAGATCATCATCGAACTGTACATGTGCTGAACGCGGAGGTGCCGTCCGTTCGGCGCTAGATCGGAACGGATCGTGGGGCGGATCGCGAGACGGTTCATGGGACGGATCGTGGGACGGTTAGAGGGACGGATCGTGAAGACAATCCACTACATCAACCGCGTTTCTTAACGCTTCCTACTGAGCGTTCTACAAGGGTACGTAGATCTAATCTCCTCTTGTAGATGGACATCACCATGATAGGTTTCGTGTGCGTAGGAAATTTTTTGTTTCCCATGCAACGTTCCCCAACATATTACTGTATCTCCGGAAAGCTGGCTACAACATCAAGCTCGTTGACAGCAATGGCTTCACACAGACCATGCCACAGGTTAAGTAGTCCATCCCCAAACCCTCGGGTTCAACCGTCATCGATCTCTACAAAGGCCCTGTCGCTTATCTCCCCCGTCACGCAGTCAAAGATTTGAGATCCTTGTACGCCATCGGTCCAATTTTGTCATTTCTGAAGGACACGTTGTGCGGTGGCTGGCTTGGGATCTTCAACTGCCAAGTCATATCTCATTGACCACGACCATAAGGAGGGCTCCACAAAGGGTTTTCCAAGATGAAACAACGCATCTGCGACATCACAGAGAGGACCATGGGTTTGTGCTCTTCCAACTGGAAGGACCCCGTCCATGACAAGTGAGGCAACATCCTTCAACAAATCTTACCTTTTCTAACTAGCCAAACCATACCCTTCGTTGTAGAAGATTTTTCCATGTGATGTTTTAACTCTGTCGTCTTCAATTATATTAGTTATGCAAAAAATGTAATGTTCAATAGGGCTATGTGATGTTTAAGTATGAATTTTCCACTTCAGTTTCACGAATGGCTATATTTGGTTGTTTATAGTGAGTAGATGCCTTGTTTATATGTATTTGGTTGTTAGGTTGGTTGAAGTGAGTATGTGTCTAGTATTCAAGCAGATGCATTTTTTATCTGTATTTTCTTGTTAGGCTGGTTGCACTGAGCATTTGTCCAGTTTTCAAGCATATGCCATGTTTACCTGTATTTGATTGTTCGGTTGGTTGCAGTGAACCGCTGTCCAGTTTTCAATGGCTATATTTCGTTGTTATATTGATCATACCTGCCTTGTTTATTTCATTGATTCACAATGTGATGTTCATTATGTGCAAGTCAGAACTATGCTATATTTGGTTCCTGCTATATTTGTTATGAGCATTTTTCTAGTTTTCAATCATATACTACACATGTTTTTTATTTTCGTTTTACACATTCATCTAGTTTGATGTTTAATCACGAGCTACATTCTATTCATTTTCAACAATACCGGTTTGAATTACAATATTTGGCGGTTGTTAAGCCTGTTGTAGTTAGCATTCCCTTTCATTTTATATCTTCTTTATCATTTGGAGATGATGTTGTTTACCTTGGATATATTTGTTTGATGTTAAGGTTGCTCTACTTATCATGCCATTACACTACTTATGCAGGACAACAACGAGAGTGGCCAACATTTTCCGCCGAGGTTAGTTTCATCCCTGGGCTTGTACTCCCCTGTTGTTCCATAATGTAGTGCATATGGATCCAGGCTTGTACACTTTTTAGCTTCTAATATTGACCTGCTGCTTGTAGGTACATACGTCCTTGGCAAAGATCCACGCTTCGACCCTTTTTCCGTATGGGCAACGATATATTCATGAACCAGCATCAAGTGAGGAAACTGATAAGGATTATTAGCAAAAATATACAAGCGGTGGCAATTAGATTATTTTTTACGCTCTATCCAACACAACAGTGAGCTATAGGATGGTAACTATGAACTCTGAAGTCTTCTCTTCTTACTTCCCATAATGAGATGTTACACA
Source organism: Hordeum vulgare subsp. vulgare (assembly GCF_904849725.1). Taxonomy (NCBI): domain Eukaryota; kingdom Viridiplantae; phylum Streptophyta; class Magnoliopsida; order Poales; family Poaceae; genus Hordeum; species Hordeum vulgare. The sequence goes on from NC_058523.1 coordinate 317,885,959, forward strand.
ACAATGTCAAAATCTTTTTTGTTTGCAGTGGTTCCCAAAAAAGATAACTCAAGATTACCTTGCAAAATACATGATTGGTCAACATGCAATGAAGGTTAAAGTATTTCATCGAGACTACAATGAGCATCGATAATTCCTAATGAAGACAGTGAAGGATGGGCAGGCAGCCATCACAAGGGCTTTGTCTAGAGTCGTGTGTGCATTACGCATGGCGGAGGGCACAATATGGGGATTCTGCTTCACGTTCTCCAACAACCAGAATGTCTTTCACCTCTCTCTTTACATTATTTAGCACAACTATGGTTCATCATTCTTCAGTTGGTGCTTCAACATGGTTCGATATGAAATATGCATTCGTGCTTGAACCTATATTTGTAATAAACATGGTTCGATATGAAATAAGTGATTGCCTACTTTCGAATTCAAAATATGTTATTTATAAATGCAGGGTTTAAATTAGGGATAAATTATGTTTTGCAGGCCAATACCTTGCACACGGTTTATGAAATTCGGTATGGTTTTAAATAGCAGAAATTTTATTAGGGTGAAAATACGCTTTGCAGGTCATTACGGTGCACACGGTCTGGGAAGCATAGCGCGTGTGATATACAGCATAATCCGACACGATTGACGGAGAGGAAACATGTGTAACCATGCACATAGTTGCCGTTTACAAAGCATGTGTAATGTGTCGTGCATTGTAAATGTAGAGCCAGTTTGGCATGTGCCTGGAAAAATCGCGTGCCTGGACTTTGTGTGGACTATGCCCGGTAATTAAGGTAAAACCACAAAAGTTCAAATCCGATGGTAATGCAATCACAAACGAGTAGAAATGATGGAGCGTTTGGGATATTGGAGATATAAAAAATAGTTGTCTCAAGACTCGCGTTTGGGATAGATGCCGGCATCACATACGCTTAGTTATGCAAAACATATGCATTGCCACGCCCTATCACCGATGGTTTTTGGGTCGTGTGGGAAGGACCCCCTATCGCCCATACACAATAGGTGACGGTTTAAAATGTCTCCGCGGAAAGGGGTAAAAAACTGTTCGTATAACACGTCACTCCACCCGTGCATGTAGGTGTTGGCATGACAAAGGGCGGTGGGTAGTTTAGTCCTAACTTGATAGTTGATAAGGAGTTGGACCTCTTTATAAGGGTATCTATTCCACATGCTATTGGACCATGAGAAGAGAAGAGACCCTTGCGCACTCCTCATTCGCCGCCCACCTCGCCACGCCACGCCTTATCATGATGCACCACGGGTTGCAAGATTGAGCTTAGCCGAGCTCATACCTACATGTTTATTTTACTGGCCGGGAACAGATAATACGTAATTGATGTGCCACGATCTAAGATGTCGAATCATGGGTTGTTACCAACCCGTACTTGGGTTCAACCCATGTCTCTCCACCCGGTTGCGGCTACATAAGCGAGACTGTAGCCAACCATAGCCGACACGACGAACAGATCAAATGTGCTCCACGCGCTCGTTCCTTTCGTTGTTGTTGCCGCCAGCGACTCCGTCCCATTCATCACATACACAGTAGATGGGAGAGCAGGCCTCCGAAACCCCGCCTCTCCGGATCCTGTACGAGAGAGGGGCGATTAGGTTTTTGGGGAGCGACTTCGCAACTTCTTGCCTCTGCTCGTCTGCTTCCATTATGTCCGCATCGCCTTCATCATCGACATGTCTTCACCAACTGACGCCGAACGCATCACCCTCGAGAAGGCCGAAGTCAACAAGAAGGCGGCCGAGGGTAGTGCCACCACCACAGTTGCTGCTATTGCCAACTGGTCGGGCGAAGGGTATAACTCGTTTGTTCCGCTCCTATCTATTTTAGTCTTAGCAGTACTTGCTATATGCGTAGATGTTTGTACTATATGTATAGTACATGCTAGTATGCTTCATAATCAATATGTCATTAATCTACTCGATGACCTGATAGTGATTATTTCATGGATTAATTTAATAAAAAATTGCCTATTTACTCAACAATCCAAAAACCTAAATTGGAGGGAATTTTCTGAGTAGCAGTTTTGCTGCTCCACTGAAACGGCTAAGTTTACCGATACATATTTATGTGTTGGCACACCAAAACCACCTTATGGCTCACGGCTAAGAACGTGTTTTGGGTAGCTGGTGTTACTCCTACGGGAAAAATCACTCCTGAACAAGAGAAGCCATTCACGGAGGCTGCCGTCTACTTTCTTGGAGCAGTTCTGAGCGTGATTGGAGATAAGCCGGTTGACGCACATTTACGTGGACGGGTTGCCAAGGACTTGTGGGAGGCACTTGAATCTAAATTCAGGGCCACAGATGCTGGGAGCGAGATGTATGTTATGGAGAAGTTCCATGATTACAAATTGGTTGAGAACCATTCTTTGTTGGAACAAGCTCATGCGATAATATGCATTGCTAAAGAACTTGAGGTTCTTAAGTGCGATTTACCGGGCAAATTTGTCGCGGGGTGTATAATAGCTGAGCTCCCTAATTCCTGGAGGAACTTAGCTACCACTCTGAAACATCAAAGGTGTGAATTCTCAATAGAAGATATCATCGGCCATCTCAGTGTTGAGCAGAACTCGAGAGCAAAGGACTCACATGGAAAAGCGGTCAAAAGTCGTTCTGTTGCCAATATGGTACATCACAGGAGCTTCAATTCTGGCAAGCCCAAGGGAAAGAATTCTATCCAATAGAATACCCACTTCAGGAAAAAGGGAAAGAAGACCTTCAAGAAGAACAAGAAGGGAGATGGCTGATACGTCCCAAACGTATCTATAATTTCTACTTGTTCCACGATCTTTTGGGTCACATTGTTATATGTTTTGCTACACTTATATATCATTTTACACATATTTGGACTAACCTACTAACTTAGTGCACCCAGTGCTAGTTTCTGTCTGCTGATCTCTATTTTGCACGGGCTTTTACCCAATTTTTCGAAGCCTGAAAAATCCCGAGAAAAATATATAAAAAATCAGCGCACCAGAAGCTTCACGCATCACGAAAGGGGGCCGGAGGGGGGCCAGGGTACGCCCAGGCGACCTGTGGGCGCGACCCACCCCCAGGCGGTGCCAGGAGGCCGCCTGGGTGGGTCCCACGCCCTCTGGTGCGCTCCTTTCGCCTATATTTACCCCATGACGAGGAAAACCCTATACAGGATCCAGAATCGCGAATTTCTCCATCATTCGGCCGCCGCAGCGCTTCCGAGATTGGGAGTGTCACGAGACCTCTTCCCGGCACCTTCCCGGAGGGAGGATTGACCTCCGGGAGCTTCTCCATCACCATGGACGATTCCCGGACGTGCCGTGAGTAGTCCTCCTTGGACCATGAGTCCATGACCAGTAGCTATGTGATGTCTTCTCTCCAATCTTGTGCTTCAATGGTTAGTCCTTGTGAGCTGCCCTACATGATCAAGGCATGTATGTAATTCTCTTGCTATTGCTATGCTTAGTTTGTTGGGATCCGATGGATTATGAGATTATGTTCAGATTGTTATGAGTTATATATTTGATTATCCTTTTATATTACATTCCTTAGTGATTCATGCATGTTCTCCATTGCTATTTATTGCTTTGGCCGAGTAGTAGATTGTAACTCCAAGAGGGAGCGTTATGCATGATTGTGGGTTCATTCCCCTAAATGTCTAGCTTGAGTGATAGAAACATGAGACTAGGGGATGTGTTGTTGCCACCAGGGAGAAAACAACGGTGCTTGTGACCACGGTTGCAAGGATTGTTTACCTTACGCAAAGTTCGTTAATGCAGTTGTCCGTTGCTTTGAGTTTACACTTTGGGTGGGGCTCGCAACTTAATACCGGCGAGATGTTATGGATAGATATCTCAAGGTGGATGATTAGTAAGTAGATGCCGATGAATAAACAGTCTACTTGTCTTGGCGTACTGCCCATTACTATTGAACCTCTAACTATCAAGTAACATAATTAGCATAGCGGTGCGTTCATAATTCTGTCAATTGCCCAACTATAATTTGTTTACCCAAGCATAGCTCTTTATCATCTTTTGGGAGAGAGACATCACTAGTGAACATCATGTGACTCCGGTCCATATCACCATCATTGTTTACACCTCCATCATTTACTGTTTTCATTTACTTTTCCGTTTCAATCACTATTAATATTCCCGCTTGTGTTTTGATCATTTGCAAACTACAAGGCCGGAGAGATTGACAACCTCTCTGTACTCGTTGGGAGCAAAGTAATTTGTGTGTGTGTGGGTCCACGTCTTCTGCCATCGCCAGGGTGGGAGACACCTACTTGTTGACCCTAGGAGTCCTACTGGTTCAATAAACCTTACAGTCTTTGTGTGAGGGAAAACTTGTTGCTAACTACATCTCAACCTTCCACTTGGGGTAACCAACGAGGAGAGAGAAGTATATACATGATCTCGTCATCAAGAAAAGTTTGCTAGCGCCGTTGCCAGGGACTCCGGTCTTCAAGATAGGGGAGTTGCACACTATCCTTTACCTCAGCTTTTAGTCTTGTTAGTTTGCTTTCTAGTTTTTGCTTTAGACCCTTATACCAAAAACCACAAAAAATTTGTAATTTTCTTTTAGTTGTCAAGCATGTTAGGATTTGGTTCTTTGAGGGAATCTGAGGTCCTAGATTTCCATCAAAGGGTTGGAGAAGATGTGAAGAAAGCTTGGGATAGAATTTCCGAATCACATAAAAGTATTATGCCTTGGATCCCTATCAAAATTGTGCTTAGAATTTTTTATCATGGTATTTTTAGGTGGTGTCAACACTCTCTTGATATTAAAGCTGAAGGAAATTTTTTAGAGTGTGATGAGGCTAGAGCTCTTGATATTATACATGGTCTACCTAATTACTTTGTTTATGATCATGGATTTGACACTATTATAGATAAAACTGCTATCATTGGAAGAAGAATACATGCTCTAGACTTAAGAGAAAACGAGGAACCCATGGTTGATAAGAAACAGATTTTGAAAATAGATCATGACTGGGAGCCTTTTGTTAGAATTAGCATCTCTAACCAAGACTTCCTTGCTTATTGTGATGTTGGATCCATGGTTTCTACAATGCCAAAAGTTATTTATGATTCTCTCTGGTTAGACATGGACAATCTTTCATCCTATCATGAACATGATAATGGGGATATTATTGAAATCCAGGGAAAGGTAAAATATGTCCAGGTTACATTCTCTAAAAGGAATGCAATGGTTGATTTCTTCATCATGAAGCCAAGCCAAGGAAACATAGTGCTTGGAAGGGACTTCCTCCGAGCCATCAGAGGCTTCATTGATATAGGTAAAGGACACATACGCTTACGTGGGAAAGCGAAAGGTATGTACCTATTACCTAGGGAAAATACGGATGAACTAGTTGAGGATCCGTTTGAAGGTTTTTATGATTCCGATGACTTTGGAGAATTTTGATCCTCCTTTTTGCATTATGCGTAGCTCAAAGGCATAAAAGAAAGCGCTTGTTGGGAGGCAACCCAATTTGTTTTTACTTTCAGTATTAGTGGTGTTGATACTTGTTACTACTGTAGCAACATCATTTTATCTTTATTTGTAAGATTTGTGCCAAGTTTTAGCCTCCGATTGGAAGAAAGTTCAAAAGTTGTGACATGCTGTCCAGAAACAGATTCTGTCTGCCTCACGGAAAAATTCGCCAAACATCACCAGATCGTCTTTTTGATCTGAATTTTTTTTACAACATGATCTATATAATTTCTTTCGTGGAATCTGTTTTGAGTTTTTTGATTTGAGTTGCAGAAGTGCCCCGAATAAATTATTTACTACCTGATGTTCTGTTTTTCACAAATTCTGCCATGTTTTGCGTTTTCATTGTTTTGCAAATCCTAAGCTTACTTTTTATTTGCAAAAACCTTTTGGCAATCATGAGAAACAGTAGAATTTCATGAAAATATTTATTTCCAGTAGGTAATAAATTGTTTTATTAAGGGTACTAACCACTCTAATCAGCTTATGATGAGTTCCGTATGAAGGGAGTTTTCAAGTATGCGATGGGAGATGATGAAAGAAGATACATGATTGTCAAGCGCTCAAGCTTGGGGATGCCCCCATGCACCCCAAGAAATATTCAAGGAGACTCAAGTGTCTAAGCTTGGGGATGCCCCCATGCATCCCTTTCTCTATCAAGAATCATCAGTTCGTCCATCTCAATGCTATATTTTTATCACTTCATGTGTTATGTGCTATGCTTGGAGCGTCCCGCTATTTACTTTTTAGTTTGTTTCAGTTTTTCTTGTTGTTCATAACAAGTCAGAACCTAGCCTACCGTGTTTGGGAGAGAAACACGCTCCATTCCACTCTAGAACACAACATAGGTTTTCATGCTTATCTTTTATGTGTGCTCTTTATCTTTACATAGCTACTGTCATGCTTAGCTCTTAGTTTTCATGCTTATATTTTTAAGAGCTTTTATTTAGGTTGATTTTGGAAATATCTTGAGTTATCATGCTTATGTTATTCAGAGAGTTGGCTTCTTGCACTCAGTTGTGTGTCTTGCATGAGTAGGTAATTAAGATTGCTATTTAAGTATAGTAGTAACTTGCAATAGTTTTGAGGTATTGATTTGAGTAATGTTTGGACTATTGGTGCCAAGAGCTTGAGCCTATTAGTGATAGGTGTCGTATTTTGGGAAATCCGTGTGTTTTTCAAAAACTAAAAATTAGTTGAGAAGTCTAGCTACTAAATTGATCGCTAACCTCTGGATGGGTTGGAATATATAGAGTACCATCATGTTACCATGAGTCGAGGATGCGCAAGGATAACCAAACCCCCAAAAACTCCTCCTTGGTGTACTTGTCTCTTTGTGAATTTCCTAACTAGATAGAGAGTTACGATAATAAGTGTATGAGTTCTTCAGACTAATGTGAGTATTCGATTGTTGGCACTTCCAAAATCCATATTTTGCTAGCCTCTTCGGTACCGTGCATTGCCCTTTCTCGTCTTGAGAGTTGGTGCAAACTTCGCCGTTGCATCCAAACCCATGACATGATACGCTCTGTCATACATAAGCCTCGTTATATCTTTCCTCAAAACAGCCACCATACCTACCTATTAAGGCATTTCCGTAGCATTTCCGAGATACATTGCCATGCAACATCCACCATCTCATGATTTGATCTTCATGTCATACATGCTTTTACTTGATCGTAGATACGCATGATAGTTGGTCCTTGCCCAAATTATTGCTACACGACGCGCTAGTATCATTGCATATCCTGCTACACTCGCAGAGGCATACATTTGCATACATCATGATAGTTTTTCATTTGTCTTTATGTTGAGTACTTCTTAGAAAGTGTGATGATCTTCTTTTTATTCATGTAAAACATAGAGTATTGCCGTTAAGTGAGGGAAAGATCCCTAAGAGGACAAAACAAAAAATCCGAAAGAGGACAAATGAGAGATAAAAAGAAAGAGCCAAAGAGGCCACAAAAAATAAAAATAAAAAGAAAAATAGGAAAATAAAAATAAAAAGAGAGAAGGGGGCAACACTACTATTCCATTTGAAAAATCCATTGCTATATGTGTACTGCATAGAGATTATCATTCATGCATAACTATGTGGGGACCCTTACGCTATAGAACTTGGTTTGCATATTCCAATGATGAGCCTCCTCAAATGAGCTCTAGGTCTTCATGAGCAAACAAGTTAGATGCACCCCCACTAGTTCCATTTGAGAGCTTACCTTAGCTCATATGTGCATACGTTACATGGCAATCCCTACTCCTCACATCATATCTATCGTTTGGCTTTCTCTCGCCTACGATTGTCCTCATTGATGTCAGCCTTTCACACCTTTTTTCCTTCCCCATCATTATTCTATTTTCCATCCTAAGTGCCAACATATCTTGCTTACGCTCATCCATTGCATGAGTGCTCAAAATCGAAAGGGAGAGGATCATTTTGACTTGTGCCTAACTAGTGGTCTTGGGATGAGTCATAATAAGATTTCGAAGGAGACCAAGAGTGAGGTTTAGTAGATTGAGTTCTCAATTAAAAAATATATATATTATGATCTCAACCCATCTCCCACTTTTTGCATGCAAACCCATTTGGAGACATTCGAGTCACGGACAACGAGAGCTCTTGCACCTTTATGTTCTTACTTTGCTAATATCAATACTAGATATAGACTCTTGCTTGTTATTGTCTTGACTTGAATTACATATCTTACTTGCTTTACTTTGAAGTTCTTATATGTGTGTTAGCGTGTCACCACAGAAATTATTGTGTTATCATTTATCTACTCGAGGACGAGCAGAAATTAAGCTTGGGGATGTTGATGAGTCCCAAATGTATCTATAATTTATGTTTGTTCCATGATCTTTTGGGTGACACTTTTATATGTTTTGCTACACTTTTATATCATTTTACACATATTTGGACTAACCTACTAACTCAGTGCACCCAGTGCCAGTTTCTGTGTGCTGATGTCTATTTTGCAGGGGCTTTAACCCATTTTTCCGAAGCCCGAAAAATCCCGAGAAAAATATAATAAAAATCAGCGCACCAGAAGCTTCACGAAGCACGAAAGGGGGGCAGAGGGGGGCCACGGTCCTCCCAGGCGATCTATGGGCGCGGCCCACCCCAGGCCACGCCGAGAGGCCGCCTGGGTGGGTCCCACACCCTTTAGTGCCATCCTTTTGCCTATATTTAACCCCTGACGAGGAAAACCCTATACGGGATCTAAAATCGTGAATTTCTCCATTGTTTCGCCGCCATAGCGCTTCCAAGATCTGGAGCGTCAGGAGACCTCTTCCCAGCACCCTGTCGGAGGGAGGATTGAATTCCAGGAGCTTCTCCACCACCATGTACGCTTCTTGGACGTGCCGTGACTAGTCCTCCTTGGACCATGAGTCCATGACCAGTACCTATGTGATGTCTTCTCTCCAATCTTGTGCTTCAATGGTTAGTCCTTGTGAGCTGCCCTACATGATCAAGGCATCTATGTAATTCTTTTGCCATTGCTATGCTCGGTTTGTTGGGATCCGATGGATTATGAGATTAAGTTCATATTTTTATGAATTATATATTTGATTATACTTTTATATTATGTTCCTTAGATATTCATGCATGTTCTCCATTGCTATTTATTGCTTTGGCCGAGTAGTAGATTGTAACTCCAAGAGGGAACGTTATGCATGATTGTGGGTTCATGCCCCTCGATGTATAGCTTGAGTGACAGAAACATGAGACTAGGGGATGTGTTGTTTCCACTTAGGAGAAAACAACGGTGGTTGTGACAATGGTTGCAAGGATTGTTTACCTTACGCATAGTTCGTTAATGCAGTTGTCCGTTGCTTTGAGTTTACACTTTGGGTGGGGCTCGCAACACAATACCGGCGAGATGTTCTGGATAGATATCTCAAGGTGGATGATTAGTAAGTAGATGCTGATGAATAAACGGTCTACTTGTCTTGGCGTACTTCCCATTACTATTGAACCTCTAACTATCAAGTAGCATAATTAGCTTTGCGGTGCGTTCATAATTCTGCCAATTGCCCAAGTGTAGTTTGTTTACCCAAGCATAGTGATTTATCGTCTTTTCGGAGAGAGACATCACTAGTGAACATCATATGACTCTGGTCCATATCACCATCATTGTTTACACCTCTACCCTTTACCGTTTTCATTTTCCTTTCCATTGCAATCACTATTACTATTCCCGCTTGTGTTTTGATCCTTTGCAAACTACAAGGCCGGAGAGATTGACAACCTCTCTATACTCATTGGGAGCAAATTTATTTGTATGTGCGCAAGTCCACGTCTTCTGCTAGTGCCAGGTGGGAGACACCTACTTGTTAATCCTAGGAGTCCTACTGGTTCGATAAACCTTACAGTCTTCGTGTGAGGGAAAACTTGCTGCTGACTACATCTCAACCTTCTACTTGGGGTAACCAAAGAGGAGCGAGAAGTATATACATCATCCCGTCATGAATGGCTGCTTGACTTGTGGTTCGGAGGAACATTGGGCCTGGCCAGTTTTAGAATTCTTGATAAATCCTAGAGGCCCACTAAGCACATTCATGTAAGACAAGATATGTGATTAAACCGAAATCACTAATTGAGGAGTACACCTTTCAAAGGTAACTCCCACTTCCCCAGGTTGCAGCAAGTGGCGCACTGCATGCGTGCCACTTGTCACAGCCTGGGAGTTTTCCCTTTTTTGTAGATCCTTATTTTGAAAAGTTTTATCTCGTAAACCACGCATTCAAATCTCGAACCATTTTCACCATTAGGTTTCTCTCATCAGGATCTTCAACACTAGATCCCATGTTGATAGGTTTTCACAAAAAACATTCATACAAAAAGTGGACCAAAAAAGTGTGCCTCGCGTGATAGAGAAAACAAAAAACACGATTTTTTTTCTTTTCCAAGAGGCATGACATTGCCTCTCACAAAGGGAAAATTGTGTCTCTCACGGAAGCAAAACCGTGCCTCTCACAGGAAAAAAATGTTTTCCCCTTTCCGAGAGGCACGACCATGCCTTTCGGGAAGGCAAAACAGTGCCTCTCAGGGAAGCAATACAATGGCTCTCATGGAAGCAAAACCGCGCCTCTCGTGAAAAAAAAACACGTTTTCCCCTTTCCGAGAGGCACGACCATGCCTTTCGGGAAGGAAAAACCATGCCCCCCCACGGAAGCAAAACCGTGCCTCTCGCAAAACAAAACAGAAAACACTTTTTCGTTTTCTAGAGGCATGGTTGTGCCTCTCGCGAAGGCAAAACCATGGCTCTCGTGCAAGCAAAACTGTCCCTGTCGCGAAAAACAAAAAACACATTTTTTGCGTAAAAAAAGTTTAATTATTTTGTCAAAAAGCTAAGAAAGACCGATGAAAACCCAAAACACTAGTTTTTTTGGAAAAAAACAAATCTAAAAAGCCAAAAACACATGCAGAAAAATAAAAAAAGGAATCGGAAGGAAGCGCTTAGAGCACGACAAGTGGTGGCGGCTCAGAACGCACCAAGTGGCAGCGTGTGGGAGTGCTCGCTGGGAGGCTCCTGAAGGGGTGCTCACTAACTAGTTGCTCTCGAATTAAACTTTAGTCACACGTTGCTAGTTTGGTAGGAGTTGGGTCTCCTTATAAGGGAGGATGTTTCCCCACATGTATGAGCATCAAAACAAGAGAGACATATACATGCGCTCCTCCTCCGCCGGCCCCGCCACGCCTCGTCATGACGTGCCGCGGGTTGCGGGGATGAGCCGATGTCTAAATTTTTGTAATGCACAACTGGTATATGAATGGTCACTTGGGAGTTGAAAAGTTTTGTTGTAGTGGAGATTAAATATGAATGTTGCACCCTTCGGCTGCTCCATGTTCGTTTTGTATCCCTCTTTTGCTTCGCCTCCTTCTCGTGTGTCTATAAAAGGGAGGTCGCTCCTCTCTAGAGGGGTACATTAGAACAACATCTTCCTCTTGCCATCAAGTTCCAATCTCTGAGATGCTGCTACGTGATACGTCCATTTTGCATCATGTTTTCATGTTCATATTTATCGCTTCTTTGGATGTTATTTCACTTTACGGTACTATTCTTATGCCTTTTCTCTCTTATTTTGCAAGGTTTACATGAAGAGGGAGAATACCGACAACTGGAATTCTGGCCTGATAGTCGAGAAAAGTTGAGATACCTATTTTGCGCAACTCCAAACGCCGTAAAAATCAACGAGGAATTTTTTCCCGATTTATCAAAAATACTGGGCCGAAGAAGTGCCAAAGGGGCACCACGGGGTGCCCACAAGCCTGCACGGCGCGGCCACCCCCAAGGCCACGCCATGGGGGCTTGTGGGCAGCCCACTGGCTCACTGACCCCCCTCTTTTGCTATATGGAGGGTTTCGTCCAGAAAAAAATCAGGGAGGAGCTTTTTCGTGGATTCGCCGCCGCCACGAGACGGAACTTGAGCAGAACCAATCTAGAGCTCCGGCAGGACGATCCTGCCGGGGAAACTTCCCTCCTGGAGGGGGAAATCGTCGCCATCGTCATCACCAACACTCCTCTCATTGGAGGGGACTCGTCAGCATCAACATCTTCGTCAGCACCATCTCATCTCCAAACCCTAGTTCATCACTTGTAACCAATCTTCCTCTCGCGACTCTGATTGGTACTTGTAAGGTTGCTAGTAGTGTTGATTTATCTTTGTAGTTTATGTTAGTTGGATTATTTGGTGGAAGAGTTTATGTTCAGATCCTCGATGCTAATCATTACCTCTCTGATCATGATTATGATTATGCTTTTTGAGTAGTTACTTTTGTTCCCGAGGACATGGGATAAGTCATGCTAATAGTAGTCACGTGAATTTGGTATTCGTTCGGTAATTTGATATGTTGTATGTTGTTTTTCCTCTAGTGGTTTTATGTGAACGTGGACTACATAAAACATCACCATTACTTGGGCCTAGTGGAAGGCATTGGGAAGTAGTAAGTAGATGATGGGTTGCTAGAGTGACAGAAGCTTAAACCCTAGTTTATGCGTTGCTTCGTAAGGGGCTGATTTGGATCCGCTAGTTTAATGCTATGGTTAGACTTTGTCTTAATTCTTCTTTCGTAGTTGTGGATGCTTCTGAGAGTGGTTAATCATAAGTGGGATGCTTGTCCAAGTAAAGGCACTACCCAAGCGCTGGTCCACCCACATATCAAACTATCAAAGTAACGAACGCGAATCAAATGAACATGATGAAACTAGCATGACAGAAATTCACGTGTGTCCAGGCTTGTCCCTTGCTACAAAAGGGATTGGGCCACTTTGCTGCACCGTTGCTACTTTTATTACTTGCTGCTTGCTACGAATCATCTCACCATACAATCACTTGTTACCGATAATTTCAGTGCTTGCAGACATTTCCATGCTGAAAACCACTTGTCAAATCCTTCTGCTCCTCGTTGGGTTCGACACTCTTACTTATCGAAAGGACTACGATTGATCCCCTATACTTGTGGGTCATCAGGACTCTTTTCTGGTGTCGTTGCCGGGGAGTGAAGCGCATTTGGTAAGTGGAACTTGGTAATGAAACATTCATATAGTGTGCTGAAATTTATTGTCACTTGTCACTATGGATACTAATCCTTTGAGGGGCTTGTTTGGGGTATCTTCACCTCGAACGGAAGCACAAATTGTTGCTCCTCAACCTGCTGCACCTACTGGAAACATTTGCTTTGAATTTCCTACAGGTATGCTTCAGAAACTGCTGGCTAATCCTTTTACAGGAGATGGAACATCACATCCAGACTTGCATCTAATCTATGTAGATGAAGTTTGTGGTTTATTTAGGCTTGCAGGTTTGCCCGAGGATGAGGTCAAGAAGAGGGTCTTTCCTTTATCTTTGAAGGATAAGGCGTTGACATGGTATAGGCTATGTAATGATACTGGATCATGGGAGTACAATCGGTTGAAATTGGAATTTCATCAAAACATTTATCCTATGTATTTAGTACATCGTGATCGAAATTATATTTATAATTTTTGGCCTCGTGACAGAGAAAGCATCGTTCAAGCTTGGGGGAGGCTTAAATCAATGCTATATTCATGCCCCAATCATGAGCTCTCGAGAGAAATTATCATTCAGAACTTCTATGCTCGGCTTTCTCATGATGATCGCACCATGCTTGACACTTCTTGTACCGGTTCTTTTATGAAGAGAGATATTGACTTCAAATGGAATTTATTGGAGATAATTAAACGCAACTCTGAAGATTGGGAGCTTGAATAAGGTAAGGAGTCAGGTATGAATTTCACGTTTGATTGCGTTAAATCCTTTAATGAGACAAATAAATTTTGTGACTTTAGCGCTAAGTATGGACTTGACTCTAAGATAGTAGCTTCATTGTGTGAATCCTTTGTTACTCATATTGATCTCCCCAAAGAGAAGTGGTTTAAATATCATCCTCCTTTAGAAGTCAATGTAGTTAAACCCACTCCTGTTGAAGAGAAAGTCATTGCCTATAATGATCCTGTTGTTCCAAGTGCTTACATTGAGAAACCACCTTTCCCTGTTAGGATAAAGGATCATTCTAAAGCTTCAATTGTGATACGTAGAGGCTATATTAGAACACCTACACCCCCTGAGCAAAAATTAGAGTTGAACCTAGCATTTCTATTATCAAAGATCTTCTGTCCGACGATGTTGAGGGACATAATATTCACTTCTGTGAAGATGCTGCTAGAATTGCTAAACCTCACGTTAGAGACAAACATAGGCCTGTTGTTGGCACGCCTGTGGTTTCTCTTAAGATAGGGGATCATTGTTATCATGGCTTATGTGACGTGGGTGCTAGTGTTAGTGCAATACCTCAATCCTTATATGATGAAATCAAAGATGAGATTGCACCTGTTGAGAGAGAGCCTATTGATGTCACTGTTTAGCTTACCAATAGAGATACTATCTGCCCTGTGGGAATTGTTAGGGATGTTGAAGTCTTGTGTGGGAAAACGAAGTACCTGCTGATTTCCTTGTTCTTGCTAATGCACAAGATAGTTTTTGTCCCATCATATTTGGCAGACCTTTTCCCAATACCGTCAATGCTCATGTTGATTGTGAGAAGCAAACTGTCACTGTTGGCTTTGAAGGTGTGTCACATGAGTTCAATTTCTCTAAGTTTGGTAGACAACCTCATGAAAAGGAGTTGCCTAGTAGGGATGAAACTATTGCCTAAGCCTCTATTGCCGTACCTCAGACTGAACCCTTGGAGCAATACTTGCTTGAGCATGAAAATGATATGCATATGGATGAGAGGGATGAGATAGATAGAGTTGTATTAGAACAATATCCTATCCTTAAGAATAACTTGCCTATTGAACTGCTTCGGGATCCACCCCCACCAAAGGGTGATCCTGTGTTCGAGCTTAAACAGTTGCCTGATACTCTTAAGTATGCCTATCTTGATGAAAAGGAGATATATCCTGTCATTATTAGTGCTAGCCTCTCAGAGCATGAAGAAAAGAAGTTACTAAAAACTCTGAGGAAGCACCGTGCTGCTATTGGATATACTCTTGATGATATTAAGGGCATTAGTCCTACCCTATGCCAACACAAGATTAAAACAGATCCCGACTTCAAACCAGTTGCTGATCATCAAAGGAGATTAAATCCTAAGATGAAAGAAGTAGTGAGAAAAGAAATACTAAAGCTCCTGGAAGTAGGTATTATCTATCCTGTTGCTCACAGCGATTGGGTGAGTCCGGTGCATTGCGTTCCTAAAAAGGGAGGCATTACCGTTGTCCCTAATGATAAGGATGAATTGATCCCTTAGAGGATTATTACTGGCTATAGGATGGTGATCTATTTTAGGAAATTGAATAAAGCCACTAGGAAAGATCATTACCCTTTGCCTTTTATCGACCAAATGCTAGAAAGGCTGTCTAAACACACACACTTCCGCTTTCTAGACGGTTATTCTGGGTTCTCCCAAATACCAGTTGCACAATCTGATCAGGAGAAAACCACTTTCACCTGCCCATTCGGTACCTTTTCTTATAGACGTATGCCCTTTGGCTTATGTAATGCACGTGCCATTTTTAAAGATGTATGATGGCTATATTCTCTGACTTTTGTGAAAAGATTGTCGAGGTTTTCATGGATGACTTCTCCGTTTACGGGTATTCCTTTGATGATTGCCTCAACAACCTCGATCAAGTCTTGCGGAGATGTAAAGACACTAATCTTGTCTTGAATTGGGAGAAGTAACACTTTATGGTTAATGAAGGCATCGTCTTAGGACATAAAATTTCTGAAAGAGGTATTGAGTTCGATAAGGCTAAGGTTGATGCAATCGAGAAAATGCCATACCCCACAGATATCAAAGGTATAAGAAGTTTCCTTGGTCATGCTGGTTTCTATAGAAGGTTCATTAAAGACTTCTCTAAGATTTCTAGGCCTCTTACCAATCTCTTGCAAAAGGATATTCCTTTTGTTTTTGACGATGATTGTGAGGAAGCTTTCGAAATACTTAAGAGGGCTCTGATAACTGCACCTACTGTTCAACCACCTGATTGGAACTTGCCTTTTGAAATCATGTGTGATGCTAGTGATTACGCTGTTGGTGCTGTTCTAGGGCAAAGAGTTGATAAGAAGTTGAATGTTATTCACTATGCTAGTAAAACTCTAGATAGTGCCGAGAGAAACTATGCTACTACGGAGAAGGAATTTTTAGCAGTCGTGTTTGCATGTGAAAAGTTCAGGTCTTACATAGTTGATTCCAAAGTCACTTTTCACACTGATCATGTTGCTATTAAGTACCTCATGGAGAAGAAGAACGCTAAACCTAGACTTATCAGATGGGTTCTATTGCTATAAGAATTTGATTTGCACAATGTTGACAGAAAGGGTGCTGATAACCCAGTAGCAGATAACTTGTCTAGGTTGGAGAACGTTCTTGATGACCTACCTATTGATGATAGCTTTCCCGATGAGAAATTGAATGTCATCAATGCTTCACGTAGTGCATCGTGGTATGGTGATTATGCAAACTATATCGTTGCCAAATATATACCACCTAGTTTCACATACCAGCAAAAGAAGAAATTCTTCTTTGACTTGAGACATTACTTTTGGGATGATCCTCACCTTTATAAAGAAGGAGTAGATGGTGTTATTAGATGTTGTGTACCTGAACGTGAACATGGACATATCCTATAGAAGTGTCATTCCGAGGCCTACGGAGGACACCATGCGGGAGATAGAACTGCACACAAGGTATTGCAATCAGGTTTCTATTGGCCCACTCTCTACAAGGATGCCCGTAAGTTTGTCTTGTCTTGTGATGAATGTCAAAGAGTAGGCAATATCGGTAAACGTCAGGAAATGCCTATGAACTATTCACTTGTCATTGAACCATTTGATGTTTGGGGCTTTGATTATATGGGACCTTTTCCAAAATCCAACGGGTATACTCATATCCTAGTTGCTGTTGATTACGTCACTAAGTGGGTAGAAGCTATCCCCACTAGTAGTGCTGATCACAACACTTCTATCACGATGTGGAAAGAAGTTATTTTCCCTAGATTTGGAGTCCCTAGATATCTAATGACCGACGGTGGTTCACACTTCATTCATGGTGTTTTCGGTAAAGCGCTTGCTAAGTACGATGTCAACCATAGAATTGTGTCTCCCTACCACCCTCAGTCCATTGGTCAAGTAAAGCTAAGCAATAGAGAGATTAAACTAATTCTGCAAAAGACTGTCAACAAGTCTAGAAAGAATTGGTCTAAGAAGCTCGATGATGCACTGTGGGCTTATAGAACTGCCTATAAGAATCCCATGGGCATGTGTCCGTACAAAATGGTGTACGGTAAAGCCTGTCATTTACCTCTTGAGTTAGAGCATAAAGCTTATTGGGTAATCAAAGAGCTCAACTTTGATTTGAACCTTGCCGGTGAGAAGAGGTTATTTGATATTAGCTCGCTTGATGAATGGAGAACTCAGGCATATGAGAATGCCAAGTTGTTCAAAGAGAAGGTTAAGAGGTGGCATGATAAGAGGATACAAAAGCGTGAGTTCAATGTAGGTGATTATGTCTTGCTATATAACTCCCGTTTAAGATTCTTTTCAAGCAAGCTTCTCTCTAAATGGGAAGGTCCCTATGTTCTTGAGGAAGTATATCGTTCCGGTGCTATCAAGATTAACAACAGGGAAGGTAATCGTCCGAGAGTTGTAAATGGGAAGAGAAACAAGCATTATATCTCAAGTACTCCCATAAATGTTGAAAGTAATATTTTCAATACCATTACTCCGGAAGAAAACCTAAGGGGTATTTATCAGCCCGTTTCAAACTCCGAAAACGAAGAGGTATGTGATTCGCTAAGAAAACACAGTCCAAAACTTTTCCAGTAGAAAATTTTCTCCGTTTGGAATATTTGAAATAATACAAAAATTGGAAGTAGTCCGGAAAGTGCGCGAGGAGGCGAAAACCTGCCCGGCGCGGACCCACCCCCTGGCCATGCCGGGAGGGCTTGTGGCCACCTCGTGCGCCTCCCGGACTCCGTTTTCGTGCGGGGTACTCCTTCTGGTCTGGAAAAAATCAATATATATTCTCCCGTTTGGTCTGACCCCTGTATCACGCAGATTTCCTCTGTTTTTCGTTTCGAGCCTGTTTTCCACCGCATATTTAGAGCAAGATGTCGTCCCAGGAATCTGTGGGGGAGAACAATCTCCATCAAGTCTATGGAGAAGTTCATGCTGATCTGAAAAGGATGGAGGTCATGGAGGCTAAGGAAAGGATACCTAAAGAAACCAAGGGAAAAGCTGAGGAGAAGAATCAGGCATGGGACGAAGTGCAATTTGTGCTCAACAAGGAAGAAGTTGAAGAAGTGGATTTCCTCCAACCCTACCTCTACCTACTGTCTCCATCCTTGATTGAACTCTTGAGGTTTTGTGAAACAACTCGTGCTCGCAATACTTATCTCACTCGTGAAGTTGTTTTGCTGGAAAAACATACCACAGATCTCCAAGGTCTAAATCAAAGATTGATGGCCCTCTTGGAATCAAAGGTTGCAACAACTCCACCACCATCACCACCAAACGAAGACAACTAAACATTGGTATGGGCAATACCCTTGGCTTGTGCCAAGCTTGGGGGAGTTGCCCCAGTATCGTATCACCATCACATATTTTGCCTTTACCTTTGTTTTAGTTTGTTCCTTTTCAGTTTTCTTTTTCTCTAGTAGTTTAAAAGTCTTAGTGTTTTAGTCTTGAGTTTTGCTTTGTGTCACCCCCGATGTATTCGAGCTCGTGAGACATATAATAAAGAGTGTATTAGTTGAAGGCTTTGCCTCTTGCCATGAGCAATAGATTGAGAAAAGAACAAAAGCATGAAAGATCATGTAATGATCTTATGGGAAGTGATGGCTTCACATATAAAAAGAATGAGGATTGAAACTTGTTGAGGGTAGGCAAACGTAGACCTTGGTCATTGTGGAAATTAATAGGAAGTGATAAAGAAGGAGAGGTTCACATATAAATATATCATCTCTGACACCATCTATGATTGTGAACACTCACTAAACTATTGCATGCCTAGAAGTAGATGATGGACAAGGAAGACAACATAATGAATTGTGTTTGCTTGGCTCCAAACAATGTTATATGATTAGATATCCCTTAGCATGTGACGATTGCTTCCACCTCACATTAGCCAAACCTCCTGCACTAAGTAGAGGTACTACTTGTGCATCCATAAACCATCAACCTAGTTTTGCCATATGAGTCCACCATACCTACCTATGGATTGAATAAGATCCCTCAAGTAAGTTGTCATCGGTGCAAGCAATAAAAATTGCTCTCTTATATGTATGATCTATTAGTGTGTGTGGAAAATAAGCTTTATACGAACTTGTGATGAGGAAGACATAAAAGCGACAGACTGAATAATAACGTTCTTTATCACAGGAGGCAATATAAAGTGACGTTCCTACGCACTAAGAGGACACGCATCCAAACCTCAAAAGCGCATGACAACCTCTGCTTCCCTCTGCGAAGGGCCTATCTTGTACCTTTACTTTTTTTCCCTTGAAAGAGTTATGGTGATCTTCACAAATTCCTTATTTCACCTTTATCTTGGCTAACGTCATATGCTTGGGAAAGATCTATATTCATATGTCAACTTGGAAGTAAGTATTCATGAATTATTATTGTTGACGTTATCCTTGAGGTAAGTAGTTGGGAGGCAAAACCGTAAGCGCCTATCTTTCTGTGTGTCCAGCTGAAACTTTGATCTCATGAGTACCACGTGAGTTGTAGCAATTGTAGAGAACGAAAGAATGATTGAGTTTGTGGATTTGCTTTACAAGATCTTATTTGACTCTTTCTGATGTTGTGATAAATTGCAATTGCTTCAATGACTAAAGTCTATCAGTTGTTACTTCTAGGTAAGGTTCTTGATCCATGCTTTACTTTGAGAAGGAATTATCACTTTAGTATGAGAGATTATATGTTGGTATTGTTGTTCTGATCATGATCATGATGCATGCATGTTCGTATCTTGTTTTGTCGACACCTGTCTCCCTAAACACGTGGACATATTTATTGAGCTAGGCTTTTGCTTGAGGACAAGCGAGGTCTAAGCTTGGGGGAGTTGATACGTCCATTTTGCATCATGTTTTCATGTTGATATTTATCGCTTATTGGGCTGTTATTTCACTTCATGGTACAATACTTATGCCTTTTCTCTCTTATTTTGCAAGGTTTACATGAAGAGGGAGAATGCCGACAGCTGGAATTCTGGCCTGAAAGAGGAGCAAAGTTGAGATACCTATTTTGTGCAATTCCAAACGCCGTTAAAATCAACGAGGATTTTTTTTCGGATTTATAAAAAATACTGGGCCGAAGAAGCGCCAGAGGGGCGCCAGCAGGTGGCCACAAGCCTGCATGGCGCGGCCACGCCCCAGGTCACGCCAAGGGGGCTTGTGGGAAGCCTGCTGGCCCACTAGCCCCCCTCTTATGCTATATGAAGGGTTTCGTCTGGAAAATAATCAGGGAGGAGCTTTTTTGTGAATTCTTCGCCTCCACGAGGCGGAACTTGAGCAGAACCAATCTAGAGCTCCGGCAGGACAATCTTGCTGGGGAAACTTCCCTCCCGGAGGGGGAAATCGTCGCCACGTCATCACCAACACTCCTCTCATCGGAGGGGACTCGTCACCATCAACATCTTCATCAGCACCATCTCATCTCCAAACCCTAGTTCATCACTTGTAACCAATCTCCGTCTCGCGACTCCGATTGGTACTTGTAAGGTTGCTAGTAGGGTTGATTACTCTTTGTAGTTTATGCTAGTTGGGTTATTTGGTGGAAGAGTTTAGGTTCAGATCCTTGATGCTACTCATTACCTCTCTGGTCATGAATATGATTATGCTTTGTGAGTAGTTACTTTTGTTCCTGAGGACATGGGATATGTCATGCTAATAGTAGTCATGTGGATTTGTTATTCGTTCGATATTTTGATGTGTTGTATGTTGTTTTTCCTCTAGTGGTGTTATGTGAACGTCGACTACATAACACTTCACCATTATTTGGGCCTAGAGGAAGGCATTGGGAAGTAGTAAGTAGATGATGGGTTGCTAGAGTGACAGAAGCTTAAACGCTAGTTTATGTGTTGCTTCGTAAGGGGCTGATTTGGATCCACTAATTTAATGCTATGGTTAGACTTTGTCTTAATTCTCCTTTCGTAGTTGTGGATGCTTGCGAGAGGGGTTAATCATAAGTGGGATGCTTGTCCAAGTAAGGCCAGTACCCAAGCGCCGGTCCACCCACATATCAAACTATCAAAGTAACGAACGCGAATCATTTGAACATGATGAAACTAGCATGACAGAAATTCCCGTGTGTCCTCGGGAGCGTTTTTCCTCCTATAATACTTTGTCCAGGCTTATCCCTTGCTACAAAAGGGATTGGGCCACTTTTCTGCACCGTTGCTACTTTTGTTACTTGTTGCTTGCTACGAATCATCTCACCACACAATCACTTGTTACCGATAATTTCAGTGCTTGCAGATATTTCCTTGCTGAAAACCACTTATCAGATCCTTCTGCTCCTCGTTGGGTTCGACACTCTGACTTATCGAAAGGACTACGATTGATCCCGTATACTTGTGGGTCATCACAGGCTTTGTTGTAACTGAAGTTGACAAATGTGTGTACTATCGCCATGGTGGGGGCGAGGGGGTTATCCTTTGCTTGTATGTTGACGACATACTGATTTTTGGAACAAAGCTGAATGTTATTAAGGAGGTCAAACATTTCCTATGTTGTTGTTTTGAGATGAAGGATTTAGGAGTAGGTGATATTATTCTTAATATCAAGCTTTTGAGAAATGGTGATGGTGGTATTGCATTGCTTCAATCACACTATGTGGAAAAGGTCTTGAGTCGGTTTGTTTATTGTTACTGCAAGCCCTCTTGAACACCTTATGATGCTAGCGTGTAGCTTTGAAAGAATCGAAGAATTGCTAGAGATCAATTGAAATACTCTCAGATAATTGGCTCTCTTATGTATTTAGCGAGTGCTACGAGACCTGACATCTCTTTTACTGTTAGCAAACTGAGCCGGTTTGACTCAAAACTAGGAGATGATAAGTGGAAGCTCTAGAAAGAGTTATGCACTATTTGAAGGGTACTACAAGTTATGAAATTACTATAGTGGGTACCCAAAGGTAGTTGAAGGGTATAATAACTCAAACTGGATCTCTAATTCTAATAAGAGAAAGGCCACGAGCGGATATGTATTTACTCATGGTGGTGGCCCTGTTTCTTGGAATACTTGAAAGGAGACCATCTGAACGAGCTCAACAATGGTAGCAGAACTGACAGAACTAGATACAGCTATGGTCGAAGCAGATTGGCTTCGTTGGCTCTTGAATGACTTACCGGTTATTAAGAAACCTATATCGGGTGTTCTTATGAACTACGACAATCAAACTGTGATCGCCAAAGTTCGTAGTTCTAAGGATAACATGAATTCATCAAGACATGTTCAGAGAAGGTTAAAGTATGCCAGGAAAATGAGAAACTTTGGAGTTATTGCATTGGATTATATCCAGATATCTAAAAATCTAGCAGATCCATATACAAAGGGTCTATCATGTAATGTGATAGATAATGCATCAAAGGAGATGGGTATGAGACCCACAATATGAGTTGTTCACAGTGGTAACCTATTCTATATGATCGAAGATCCCATGAATTGGATGTGGAAGACAAGTTGTTGGTCAACTCAGAGGAGAGTATCCTTACCATTGATATTACCACTCCATGAAAATGCATACTTTCCTAATCTGCATGGCAGGTTGATATATATCTTAATATGTTCTAAGTGGCTTATTGAAGCAGAGATGATGGCCTGCAGAACATCTTTTGAAGAACACACCTATTTGAGTCTGATTGTTAACGTCGCAATCTATGTGAGTAGGTTTCTCCCTAGTAAACTCATGAAAGGGCTCGGAGTATGACGCATAAGCTCCACCCGCGGGGAAGTACCACGGTAGCTTAGTATCAGTCAATGCTTCGTGTCAAGCTAGATTCGGCAAAAACATGCACTTCAAGGCATAGTCCACCGTTCAAGTTGCTTACTAGTGTAGCATAGATCTCTATGTGGAAGTTCTACTTAACAGCCTCCACTACGGTACTGGTATATAAACAATATTTTGGAACCAAAGGAAATTTTCGTGTGCCTCTCGGATCTGGTGGGGGATTGCTGGAATTTGATCCATATATGGCCGAGCCCAGTTTCAGAATTCTTGATAAATCCTAGAGGCCCACTAAGCCCGTTCATGCAAGGCAAGAGTTGGGACTAAGTTTAGTCCTACATTGCTAGTTTGGTAGGAGTTGGACATCCTTATAAGGGAGGATGTTTCCCCACATATATGAGCATGAGAATAAGAGAGAGACACATGCGCGCTCCTCCTCCGCTGCCCGCCATGCCACGCCATGCCTCATCATGACGTGTCACGGGTAGCGGGAATGAGCTGATGTCTATATTTTTGCCACGCACGACTAGTATACGAAAGGTCACTCGGGAGCTGAAATGTTTTATTGTAGTGGAGATTAAATATGAATTATGCACTCTTTGGCTGCTCCGTGTTTGTTTCGTTTCCCTCTTTTGCTTCGCCTCCCGTTGCTTCATGTTCATTTCGTCTCCTTCTTTTGCTTCTCTTCCCATCACTGCATGTTCGCCTCCTTCTCCCGTGTCAATAAAAGGGAGGTTGCACCTCTCGAGACAGATACATCAGAACATCATCTTCCTCTCGCCACCAAGTTCCAATCTCTGAGCTGCTGCTAGGTTCTTCCCCATCCTCTCTTGCAGCGTGCACTGCAAGTAAGGACAATAGGCCTCTGAAACCCTGCCATTTTGAGTGTTGTACGGGAGAATGGATTTAAGGTTTTTGGGGAACGCTCTCCGCGACTAATGGCTTCTTCTTCACGGACGCCACAAATGCCGATTACCACTTCCAAGACGACGACTTCTTCCCTGACGTCGACAACCTCTTTGACAACATGGTCGGCGATGATGTCAACGCCAATCCCACTTCTACTGCTGCAACTCAGTACATGTTTGTGTTCCTGCGGCAACTTCTTGTTCTAGTTTCTGTTCGAGATATGTTCCTTTCATACTCACCACTTCACATGCTACTTGCATAATCTATGTATGATTGTATGACTTGTCCTGTAATTGCTATGATACTCACGATTTATCTACTCTTTTTGTTAGTAAAATCACATGGTAAATCGCTCATATATCCAACAGTTTTTGGTGCCAACCCATGAACACGTCTACATGGGCTTCCCATTGTGCTCACTCACACACGATGCAGGCATGCGTGGCATTGTTGTGTCATCACGAGAGGCTTGAACGTACATGGACGTGTGCCTCCATGTGTAACGACCCAGAGAGATTTTTGTGGCCAAACTGACGCGCGTGATATTTTTAACGCTATCCGATCAAATCCTGGCTGGCTACCAGTGCACCACCCTATTTCTTCGATGACATCATTATGCACGTGTTTTTGATAACTCCTGCTACGACACATTGACAAATAAAATGACGAGGACAATTTAGAGCACCAGCTCTCCCGTTATCTTACCATAGTGCAATTGGTTAGTGGCGATGATTTCCGCATCATCAAGCACCCGCCACTCGGGCTCACCCGCTCGATGATGTACTGGCTCCACAATCATCCCACAATTCAATCTTCGAGCAGTTGCACATCCATGAGGCATTCATGAGAATTTCCATGGCACATACCAGCTCCTGGCAAGCCAGTATGAGCTCGGATGTTGCATCCAAGAGGATGGTGAGTCAATTTGGTAATTCATCACACGGGATGCAAAAGAAGAACTATATCTCTGTGACTAATGCGGAATCCATTGCAGCTTTCTGGAATGATTGCACCTATGAGATGTTGTAGGATCGATACGTATGTCTAGGTACGGGCGGGGGTGAATAGACTACTAACACAAAAGGGTATATTTTCTTGAGTTTTAATTTCTTGTCTGATTTTAGGATTTTCTAGCAATTTAGGGAAACCCTACACATGAAAGTCTAGAGTATATGGAGCGAAAAATAAAGACATGCAAATGCAAAGTAAAGAGGGTAGAGTTGAGAGAATCTCAAAAACAATTGTCTCGATTAAGATTTTCTCGTGGTTCAAGTAGTTGGCGCTATCTTACATCCACTCTGATGAAGGCTTCAAGGATCTAAGATCATAAGGATCCTCATTGCGAAAATCCATGAAGGACTCACTCACAAAGGTACATGATGGAGCAACCAAACCTATTCAACCATGGCATAGACCGACGAAGGATGAACTTCACTAGGGTGGATCTTCACAAAGTAGGCATGATAGAGGCGAAGGTCCTGATCGTTAGATGAGATGGTAACTATCAAGTTGGTCGAGACAACTTTGACAATCCAAATACAAACATGCACGACATTGTTCATTAGAAATCGCTAAACCAATCTCCGGAGGTTATCGACGATGCCGAAAGCACAATCAACCTAACCATGAAGGTCTATTCCTGCAAGCAATTAAAAAACAAGCAAGAGTATGATAAAGCAATCTGAATATTGTGGATATAAACAAAGTATTGATAAAAGTTGGGATCCAAAACCGGTCTTACCCTGGTCGTTGGACACAAACGAAGTACGTGAAGTTGCAATGGCTAACATTTAACTAAACAAATCCCAAGCAAAAGGCTAGGGGATTGATCTACTTATATAGGAAAAATAGTTGGTGGCCAAGTTGGTGGAATTATGTCCCAAGGCAGACTAAAACTAAACCTCTCGGTCGTACAAGGCCTATGTCCCAAGTGGAGGTGATGCAACACCTTTGGATTTAGATTTTGACTCAAATTCTGTAGGACTGGCCCACCATTTTGGCCGTTTCTCCGTATTCAGACAAAATTTTAAGGTGAATCCAATTGCGTTAGAAAGTACATGAATCTACTTTCCAACAAAAAAAAGAATCACCCAATTCGAAGTCCGGATGCAAAACTTGTTGGCGTTTTGAGTCACGTATGTTTGTGTAGTCCGAATCTGAGTCCACGACATGGGAGACTTGGTCGCTATGTTCTCTTGGGAAAAAGTGACGTGAAAGAACTTCTTGAACAACACCTAATCATTTTCTTTGACGTGAGAGGACCTATTGAACAACACCTAATCATTTTGTCTTCCTTTGTCTTCACACATATTTTGTACAAGTATTTGGCAATTATACTTTTTGGCAAGAAATAAAAATAGGTGAAGTATTTTTATTCCAGATAAATAAATAAATTATTGCATAATTTTAATAAGAAATCACCTCATAAATATGCAGGTATGCAATATATTTGGTTGTACCCAAGGTAGCCATGTCCTCCTCAGGGCGACCCCATTTCCTTACAAACTTCTTAGCTTCTTCACAAACTTGAAGACTTCCAAGGAGCACCTAGTGGATCTAGGAGGCTCACACCCTCCAAAAGTTACAATATAGAGGCTGCTTGGTAATGAATATCTTGCTCTTATGATTCAAACCTAATCTTCTCAACTCTCAAACTCTCTCAAGATTTTGCTATGGATTTGGAAAAGTAGGAGTGGAAACCAAGAGGGAATTACATCACAAAGGGTTTGATTGGATGGTTAGAGTGGAAAGCCCTATGAAAACAACACAAGGAGGTGAAGTTCTTTCTCAAAACATTTGATGGGAGTGGAGTTTACTTTGAGTGAAGTGGTGCGATAGGTGGGGGTATATGTTGGCTGGACAGAAATATGACACGTACTCACTTTATTGCACATCTCTGAGGCTATGACTGGAAATGCTCAGTGGCTCTAAAGTGAACAGAAGTAGCAACTTTCAGATGGAAGTGGCAAGTCCGAATGGAAACAACCAGTGGCTTCATCGTGAACACTTCAGGAGTGGCACACTGTTGATGCTTCAGAACTGTTGACTCATTTTTCTCGGAATTTTTTATGTGGTAACAAAACGTTTACCAAGTGCGTTGGTGGTTCCGAATGGAATTATTGGAGGCTCCAATTGAATCAGATTTGTACATCGGATATATATGGACGATTCGGTGGTTTCGAGTGGAAGTCTTTTGGTAACACCGAGCTGAACTAAACTAGTTAGATATAGTGGAATCTTTGATGGTTTTGAGAAGTTGTTTGTGTTTGATCTTTAAGCACATAGATAAAGAGGCTCATTACCACGTCATCATTCCCTTTTGCTAGCACCGACATGCCTATGGACTTAGTGTGATCTTGGATCATTAAAATAAAGATGTAGAATCATATGACTTGTCCAACACTTCTCTTTAAGCATTTTTAGGGGTTACTTTCTAGTACTTCGTCATACCTAAAGACCGTTTATTAAAATATAATTCGAAGGAGGCATTAGTTCTTTGGGATATGTTCATATGAATTACCAAAATCAATGTTGGGGATTATATGCACTTTAAATATTCCCATTTTTGGTAATTTATGATAACATATATCAAAGCTTCAACAAAGATTCATGATAAGATGAAGCTTTGAGAATCATGTGGTATACAAGAGCTCCCCTTAAATTTCTGCATTGTTAAGAAATTGAGTTTGAATTCAAATGCATTATTGATTGGGTTCATGATAAACTCCTCTATAGCACTTGGATCCTGGTGAAATGCATGAAACCAAATGTACATACTAACCAAAAAATATTGACAATAGTAGGTAGTACATGTAATAAGTACATTATGCAAACACAATTATATTGTTAGAATCCATAGATTCTTTGTAGGAGATGATTTCAACAAAAAGGTTAGATAGCAGGAAAGTACCTACTAATAGATTGGCATATGAAACAATATCCACAAGGATAGATTCTTTGCAAAATATAAGGTCATAAGCATATATGCAAGAAAGAAATAATTGTACAAGTCAAAAAATAAAAATAAGATCAAGCTTCCAAATTAAAACCCAAATAAGTACCTTCCTAGTAGCTATAACACTCTATAATACTCCATCAATAGCAAAAGTGCTATTTCATGAGACGTGATAAGAACATAGTGATGTATATCTTCTAAAGACAAGATATAATATCCCCCCTTATTATCAAGTACTAAACAAGGTTCAAAAATTGAATTCTTTTAATATAAAATAAGTAGCAACACAAAAAAGATGGAAAGATAAATTGGACTTTGATTGGATCAGAGGAAAAACTGTTATTTGAATAGTTTCCTAATGTGCAAATCGAAGACTTGGATAGATTTGCACTAGGAAGTTCTATAGTGCAGTCAAAGATGTAGCGCAAGATTTGTAGATTCTGGTATGTCATCGGTTGGTCTGTCTGAATGATTTTGGACTTTGAGAGGGATCGTGTCAGAGTTCTGGAGGGGTTATATTCGGAAGTTTTGAAGAACTTATAGAGCGGTATTCATCTCTTCGGTCTCACCAGCCCATTGTTGGTAAAATCATCCAAGATGTAGAGAAAAACTAACAGTCCAAAAGTTTTGAAATAATTAGTTTGAGATAGGATATAGATTGGTTTGAGAAATCTTAGTTCATCCAATTGAGTAAGATCCCAACAAGTGTAGCAATAAGTTGAATGAATTCATAAAGAGTCTTACACAAAGAAACATGATTCTAGTCTAGGGAAATATGCAACCTAGTACCACTAGAATATGAACATGCCAACCAAACATTCTATCTACGGAGAAGGGGTGCTGACTTAATCAACATACTGAGTGTGTTGACCTAGGATCACATGGTCTAATAAAGACACTGGATCCCATGGGTACTCATCATTAACCTCAACAGGGGTTACGTTCATCGATTAACCATTAAAATGTCCACTCATTAGGGTTGCTTTAGCTCAATGCTTTGAGTAAAACTCACCCTAAATGTGATATCCCTACTCAATAGGGATGGACTTACATTGGGGTGATTGTTGACGAATTCATGTAGTTCAACTTCATGTGGATGCTCCTTGTTGATGATGACTAGTGGTTATCATCACGAGTTGGCAGCAACCGTTTTGTTTATCACTCTTTTCATACATGCATGGATTAGTGCTACTTAGTGTAAGTGTTGGGTTTTTGTCGAATAGGAAAGGATGAAGCAGTATAGTAGCAGATAGTATTTCCCCGAGTTAAGGACCAAGGTCATTGTACCAATGGCATACAACACACAGACAACATTAGCAATACATGCACACACGAAAAGGAAATGATCGCACCCAACGGAGGCAAGAGGGTTGTCAGCCCCCTTGTTCCCACCGATTGGAAGGATTAGATCTTGTAGTGACAAGTATATACATAGAATAAAATAAAAGACAAATGAAAACATCAAGTAATTTGTATTTTTATTATTGATAGTTATTAGGGCATATTTCTAACTAAGGGGTTTTCGTGATTGATGACAATGCGCTTTGCGTACTAACCGTGTGCAGTTAGCTTTCAGACATTATCTGATGGCACGAGAAAATTTATTTCCCCTCGGTCTTTAAAAGTGAAGACAATTATTTTTTGAGGCGAGAGGGGCCACAGGGAGGTGACAAGGCATTAGGGCGCGGGCGCACCCTGTTGCCTAGTGGACCCCTTGTGTGGCTTCAGTTCTCCTCCCGAAGCTTCCATGTCTTCTTGTGGTCCAGAAAAAAGAAAAAAAACATTTCATGACAATTGGACTTCGTTTGGTACTGAGAACCTTGAAAACAAAAAAACGTGAAAATAGCAACTACACTGGGAACTGGGTTAATAGGTTAGTATTCAAAAATGATATAAATTGGTGCATTATAACCCAAAAAGTATCTTAAGATGATAATATAAAAGCATGAAACAATCAAAAATTATAGATGCGTTTGAGATGTATCAGTGTCCTCGAGTGACTAAGAACTTATAACCCAGGAATAATTGGAATCGGTGAGAAATATTAGTTGATGAAGAACTCATAATAAGTTATGTGGTTCCGTTATATTCTCGATAAACGAGAGGGTAAAACTCAAAGATAGATCAGAATAGAGGTTAGACTAGTATATTTTTTGTGGAAGACAAGCACTTTAACTTGTATGAGAATGAAATTAAGGTAGAACAACATGGTCGGAACCATGATTGTAAAGGACAAAATCACCGATACAAGATCAAATTATACCAAGGGAATAATTATTTTTACGAGAAGCTTACATGATAAGATCAACATCATTTCCATGGGTATGAACACAAATTTCAAGATAGACTCCCACTTCTTTAATGCACAACCTTTCATTCAGTTCTAGTTTCGATGAAGTTCTAGTGTTGAAATATGGCAAAACATCAGAACAGTATGGTTGTTGAAAAATCTCGTGTCACACGGTTTAGGGAAGAGATAGATTCAACCTGTAGGGAAATCTTAAGAACATATATCACAAACTCCAAGAGTAAATAACACAAGATCGAAGGTAGACCATGGTTAACAAAAGGAGAGGATGGAAATTGCTAAAGGCAGTATGTATCATGGGAATAACTCACAAGAATTTTGAATGTGAAGGATACTATTGGATAACAACCGAGCAATGGGTCTAGCGATCCACAACAGAGGTGATGTGAGTATCGGTACATCAATCAGAGGAAGAAAGAATGCAAGGCATCGGATTATAGAACATATGAATAATTCAATGCTTAAATAACAAAGGAATTATTATTTCGAGGTTGGTGCATCAGAATCATATCCTCCGATAAAAAACAAGTAAGTTGAATGGACTTAGATGGACAATCAATGAAGGTTGATTTGCCAAGAACCAGATCATGTTTGGAAAGACATCTGAGTCGGAAAGATAATTTATAAGGATCAACTGAAGATTGTTTGCATTCGTGCACATGTTGAAACAATAAGATCAGAATGACAATCACAAAGGATTTTTATGAATATTGCTAGACATATGGAATTAACCATAGTACAAGCAGTTAAGGAAGGCCAAGAGTAATAGGCTACTGAGGATTTTAGAAGATCGAATAGCATTGCAAAGAATTTTGAGAAACACACGACAACTGAGGATGAACGAATCCCCGGTGAATGTGAGGAATTATTCATAAGGTGTGTTCATGCGGAAATGGAGCTGCAAGGCAGAAGGCACAATGGATTCCTAGAATATAGGAAATGTTTTAGGGTATCTTGTAATAACAAGAGAAACTAGGAATGAGAGTATGAACGACAGTTGTATGTAGTTAACCATAGGGGTTGACGGTGGAAGGAAATCACAAAAGTGATGAGCACAAGATATCGAGAGAACATCACAGAGTATCTTCGTAGTCTTCTGATGAATCAAGCCATCATATCAAATGAGGGGCTTTCTGGGAGGAAGTAATTACAAGAATCTAAGTTAGAGTTAGCAAAATATTTAACCCGGATAGAAGAGATATCAAAACCCAGAGTAAAGAAAAGTAAAAGATTCTAATACCACCCATTTGTGATGTGGGCCCATAAGCCACACAACAATGTTATTAAAATAGTTTTTCAAACACTAGACTCCACTTTGGCCAAGGAGTTGGAAAGGGGCTTCCTAGAGGCATTCGACTCTCATACCAACTTATGACGCCCTATCCTTAATCGTGTACTAATCATACACACAACTACACATGATCAAGATCATAGACTCACGTCAAGATATGACAACACAACTC
The DNA here is from genome assembly GCF_904849725.1 of Hordeum vulgare subsp. vulgare. Classification (NCBI taxonomy): domain Eukaryota; kingdom Viridiplantae; phylum Streptophyta; class Magnoliopsida; order Poales; family Poaceae; genus Hordeum; species Hordeum vulgare. The sequence continues at coordinate 317,917,568 of NC_058523.1, forward strand.
TAGACACAAATACAATAATACAAACTTTATATTACAAGACAAGGACCTCGAGGTGCTTAATACATAATCTCGAATAGAAACAAGTCAGCGGAAGCAACAATATATGAGTACAAACATAAATAAACAATTCTGCCTTAAGAAGCCTAGCACAAACATCAACATGGATCGAAAAGGCAAGGCCTCCTGTTTGGGCGCCTCCTATCTATTCCTGGTCGTCGGTGGCCTCCACGTAGTAGTAGGCTCTATTGGGGTATTAGTAGTCCTCAGTGGGATCAGCTGGCACCTCGGCTCCATCATCTGATGGCAACAATCGTATCAAAGGGGAAAATGGGAAGCAAAGAAACGGTGAGTACTCATCCAAAGTACTCAAAAGACTTACATCGGATCTATGCTAAGTATGTGCCATTATCAAAGTAATGGTGGTATATCTTTGGACTAAACTGCATAAATGCCAAAAGAGATGGCAACGACCTAGTCCCATCAAAGACTAGCATCTTCAGCGTCTTGCATATTAGAAGAGTACGAATTAGTATAACATATTCAAACATTTTGTATTAACGCCCAGAGATCCTTCCTCGGCTCCCCGCGAGGAAGTGATCCCGCAGCCATCATTCCATTTTAGAGTCATAAGTATCCAATTCTAGTTATAAAAGATGAGGATACTTTCCAAGCGTCTGTTACCATGGACACGACTATTTGAATAGATATACTTCCCTGCAAGGGTGCACAAACTTTCCCAACACGCTCGATTAACTCCAGTCGGACACACTTTCCTTGGCCATGCCTCGCCTCGGCTGATCGACATGACGTAGTCCTACCTAGGATCATGAGAGAGGCCAACACACCGGTCTAACTTCCAACTGCTCACGTGTCTTTGTCCTATCGGTCTTTGCACTCTCGCACGTTACGAGAATGGCCAGGATCAATCCTAGGTACTTCTTAATCCAAAGCAGGTGCTTACGTGGACCACCCGAGCCTGTGCCGCTCACTATGACATCTGAAGAGTTTTTGGGAGAATGTACGACGAAGAGTGCCCATACTTATTCATGCATGGTGGTTAGTGCAAAAAAGGCGAGATGCCTACTCTCATCACACATCCAAACCTATCCTGATTTTGTCACGGCAGATATCCTGATGATCAGACTTAGTGGTGAGGCCATCGTTGCGGAGTAGCGACTCGAAGGGGTTTATTGGGGACGAGAGACGGATTTACCCAGGTTCGGCCCCTCCAATAGAGGTTTAATCATACGTCCTGCTTTGATGTCTATATTGATGGGGATCTCGATTACAAGGATGCAGAACCGCTAACCTAGCTCTCGAGAGTTTCTTACTTGATCTTTCTGGCTCGAGGGCTCTCCTTCATATACATCTAGAGGCCTCGAGTTTACAAAAAAGTTCGGGTCAAACAAACGCCCGTGACTTACTATAAGTCTATCTTATCTTACTTCCCAAGTCTAGGGAAACTCCTCGTGTCTTCAGCCTTCTCGGTCTTGACTCGCCATATCTTGGTGTTGGGTTGCAAGGTGACTTATTCAATAAGCCTACCGACCCATCTCCTTGTTCCTTCCTTACAACTTGACCCAGCCCCGTAGGACAGCTTATATCCCGGGGTTATATCCCCGACATTAGGCCCGAGGTTGACTTGAATTTATTCACGTCAAGCTATCTTGATCAAACAATAAGACGTCAACCTTTCATCTCTTATCTATTAAAAAAAATATGTCAGGCTATTTCTTCTTTTCCTGATACTTAACATCTTCCCATTCCTCGTTGATATGATGTCATCAGGTTGACTGTTGTTGCCCAGGTCATCCTGGCAAATCCTTTTGAAAATAGCACTAAATCAGGTCTAGCGCGGAAATCCTGGAGCAAACTGTGTCACTCATTTACTGCGACCGTTCTATTTCGGCCTCCCCTCCTTTTTCCCTATAAATAGGCGGGCAAACCCCTATGATGTCCTTTCCTGTCTTCTTCATTTCTCCCCTCCCCATTACTGCACGTGACAAATTTCCGAGAACAACGACCAGACCTTCCCGAGCACACCACCTACGTATTGGATATTCTTCATCTTTGTCTGGCTGCACACGGTCGACATCTTTCTCCTTCCAGAGGAAACAGGTACACATTTCTCCTTCCCGAGGATTTGTAGATTTATCAACATGTTCTACCGATGTTCATATTGCGTTCTTCAAGTCTCTGATAAACCACCCCATAGATCCATAAATCTCTCCTCGTTGGTGCCTCCACTGACCCGTCGCGGTCTTATCATTCATCTTCTTATTAAATAGATCCAGAACGGAACACTTTTTAGGAGACCCTCGTATGAACACTGTGAGTTTTGGTTACTCCGCCATTTTAGAGCACATATTTTCCCTATTTCCTGCTTCTACTTGGATCCATCACGAGGGACACCACTTATCGTAACTTGTTTGTTGGGAATTTTCCTTCTAAGTTCCTCATGAAAATTCTCTGCTTTTTACTGATCTGGCTGACATGCCTTCTCCTGAGGGCGACTCTGGAGCTTCCAAGGCCAGCGATGCTGACGTAATTCCAATTTCTTCCAGTTCTTCACATAAAATTGTTGCAAGAACCAGGCAAGCCGTCCAGAAAGGAAAGATGCCAAATCAAGCTACTCATATAGCTACCAATTTTCTCTTGAAGAAAATGCAGCTTGTTGGTCAATCGAAACACAAGACCCGGAGTGACGTGGGCGCGTTGGACCTAGGCCTGTCAAATACTCCACCAGCTCGCACACCTCGTGTCGAGGTAATAATTTTTTCGAGCTCTTCTTTTCAAGCTGGTATTTCTTATTTTAAACTAGACTTTCAATCTTTATCTTTTCTTAAATTTTGGAATCTGGCCCATCCTTGGGCGCCTCATCGGCACCTCAACTTCCCACTTTCAACATCAACTGTGTGTAAGTTTTTGATCATATCTTGATTGCATGTCTTGAATTTCTCAATATAGTACTTGACTTCTGATTTGAGCAGGTCCAAGGCTATTTTATCCAGTCATGTTGCCGGGTCAAGTTGTGGTGCCGACATACAAAGTATTTTGGATTCTCAAACCGAAAAGACAACTGCCAAAGCTGACACTCCCGAAGAACATATTTTGGATGATTCCATTGATCCGGCAACCGTTGTTTAAATGACCTCAATGGATGAGCCGGTTTTGATGGACGAACCAGTAAAAAATACAGGTCCCTTAGCTGCTTCTCCTGCCAATCCAACGAATCCGGCTCAAGATCTAGCCCGGTGGCTCATGTGGATGATCCTAATCCACCGGCTGATCAAAGTACTCCGTAGGTTGTCTTGGTTAAGGAACAATTTTGAGCCCCCGTTGCTTCCACCACTCTTGCCAAAGTTGTGGCTAAGGAAGAGATAGTAAGTCTTGATAAAGATAAAAATTAGTTGGAGCTTCCAAATATAACTTTATTGGGTGTTGAAGAGGTTCACTGACAATAATTGATCCGGTTATCCAAAAACCGGAATACTGAAGTCGATATGATTCGCACTCTAGTCTCTCTTCTTGAGATGAGTCAGGTGTTTTATATGTTACTTAAAGAACTTACATACATTAGCCCCCAAGTGCCAAGTATATTGCTTGCAATCTTCTTGGGACTTTCTTATTTTCGTAGTTATCTAACTTTGCCTTGCCTCCAACTTATCATTGCTTTCATGTTGCTTTATAATAATATGTCCTTAGGGCGTCTTTATAATCCCTATTTCTGATAAACTTCGTATTTCCATTAGAGACTCGTCGAAGATGCCGAATCCACTCTTGCGGACCTACAAAGGCAACTTATGGAGGAAAAGAGGCTGAGAGCCGAGGCTGAATCTATGGCGGCTCTTTTTCAAAATTCCATTTGTCAAGTGTAGGACCAACTTGAACAAGCCACAAAGAACCTTAAAACAGAGAAAATTATTCTTCTGTCCCATGCTGAGAAGGCCGAAGGGAAACTTAGCCCTTTGAAAGAAAGTCGCACTACTTTTGTGAAACAACTCAATGATATGGTGACTGCCATCTTTGGTAAACCTTGCGTGATTTTATCTCCTTATGTTTCTTCATTTTTTATGCATAAGGGCGACTGAAAGTTTACACTTGTCCTGCAGCCGAACACATCAGTCCCTGGTGCAGCTGCCTTTGATGAAGTTAAAAGCGATTTTTTCCTATGTGGTAAAGCTATACACCGGGTCTATTTATTATATCATGGCTGCAAAGAATCCAAAGTTTCTATTGTCAAAGACATGCTGAAACAAATTTCCACTGTGACGCAATGTGTTTCAGAAACCCGGAAATCAGCACCTTGTGGTGGGGCAAACTTGGCTCTCGTGCGTGCCAAAGCATATCTACCAGAGCTTGATTTGGCGGATCTAAAAGTTGGGTTTCCAGAGTTCAAATTGGATGGTTCTGAGTTTTCTTGAGAAGACTTTGCCCGAGTAATGAAGGAAACCCGGCCACTCGCGACTCTTCTTGCAAAGCAGGTCAACACGTCTCAGTATTATGCAGCTTATATTGCTAATAATGAATGTATTCCAATGCCAAAAGATGAGCCTTCTGAGCTAGTACCGCCTCATTACAAGAAAAATGCTGCTCCTCACGTTGGTGTGTCTAATTCAACTGGAACAACTTCCAACTTTGAGTCGTTGAGGTCAATCCGGTGGATTCAGCAAGGCCAGCAAGACATCAATGATGAAGATGAGCCGGAAGGATCTGATATCGAACAACCGCGGAAGGAAACTGAGGGCGGGTCTAAATGCCTCGCCTAGCAGAACAACTGGTCACATGCATTAAGACACCTTTGAATTTTATCAACTCCTAATGCGAGTTTGTAATAGGGGTAGTAAAAACTCTGGAATGCTTTTGGTCGTGCCATCGAGCATGCTGGTCTTTACCCTTTTTTTAGCTTGCTACAGAAGACCTTGTTATGATATTCCTTTATCCTTTTTTATGATGAATCATCTAATATGGCTTGTTCCTGAAAAATTGGTAACACTTTGCAAAGAATCAAGTATCTTTGATAAGCCGGCTCAATGAGACACGGTAAGGAGGTAGCACTTTCTCAGCCGTCAATGAACTTGAACTCACCGCACTCCTGTAAGAGAATAGCAATATTTGAACTGACCCCTAACATGATTGTAATGCAATAACCAGGCTATTCATGATATTTTCCTAGAAAGAGTATAAAAGTCACCCAGGACATGAAATGTGATTCATAAGCCGGCTCAGTGAGTCGCGGTAAAAAAAGGAGACCGACTTTCAAAGCTCAAGTCTTGCTTCAATGAAGCGGGTATGATAACCCATGGTTATCCTCGCTTTCAGTATGCCGGCTCTCACATGACAAACCAATGTTTTTACCTTGCTAATTCAGGGTACAAAATGGACTGAGTAGTCAAGAGTACATGGAGTTATCTTTATCGAAGTCGCATCAAACATACCGGCGGGTTTAACCATTTTGTGGCATCTAAGCAGATCAAGAGGGTAATAAAGCTAAACTCAGTCATTTGGAAGCCCACAAGTGGCCTACGATCAATAAAAAGGCCCAGCATAGGATTGCAGAAGGCAATGCTATTACTGCTAAAACAACCTGGGGACCAGTAGTCCCCACATAAGCCGGCTTAATTTTACCGATCCTGATGATTTATTTAGACTTGTAACCCCATACAACATATGATAAAAACTCATGCTCCGGTTTTGGCTAAAAGATGAGATTTATTAGATTCAAACTATCATAGATGTATGCCCAGAATTTGGGGATCGATACAAAAAATAACGAGCCAGTGGCTCTTAATATGATAAGGCCGAAAATTTAGCTAGGTTGACTTACTCGTCTAGCAGCTTACTTGAGGGGCTCTTTACCAGTATTGTTTGTGAGATACTTTAACTTTTCGGCGGCACAAGCCGACTCAACATAAGTTGCATCTCCTTCCTCGCATTCCTGGGCTATTTTCTGCTATCTCCTATCGTTATGGTGCCCTTAGGACCCAACATCTTGAGTTTGAGGTAGATGTAACAGGAACGGGCCATGAAACAAGCATAAGCCGGCCTTCCAAAGAGAGTGTGATAAGGCCTTCTTATCTTCACCACCTCAACCATTAAGGGTTCACATCTAGAATTATGCTCGTCCCCAAAATCAACATTAAGCTTTATTCGCTCCACCGGATGTGCCGATTTTCAACGAAGGATGCCATGAACAATGGTGGACAAAGTTTGCACACTCTTCTCGCATAGGTTCATCCTCCAAAAAGTGTCATAGTATAGAATGTTGATGCTACTCCCTCCATCTATAAGAATCTTTATGAGGGTATAACCACCAACCTGAGGTGCCACAACCAATGCTAAGTGAAACCACATATGCTCCCTTGGTGGTTTTGATAATTCATGACAACATACATTGTCTCTTGGTCTAACACTTTTAGCTAGTATATTTCAGGATTAGTCCACACACAGCTTTGGCTATAGGATTGAGTGGAGAAGCCCCTTGATGAAGGAAGGAATAGGATTGGCTAAAGCTTCAAGCAAGAAGACTCTTAATTTTACACTTTGTGAGAAATCACATTTGAGTCCATAGGAAAGCCACTATTATTAAAAGGGGCTAAGGTGTTATGATGAATTGGTTGCTCAAGTGCTTACAGATAGCCACCAAAAGTACTCACCCACTATTCCACAAAATATATATGTCCCAAGCCAAATTTCCAAAATCGGTGCTACCAACATTTACCACTCGACCATACTGATTTCAGACTTAGACAAATCCCAGCCAAACCCTACCTTTTCGGTGCAACTGAATCTGCATCGGTGCTACCGTGTTTAGGTGACCAACCTTGTGTTGCATCAGTACACAAAATTGGGATTTCTGAGTTTTTCTATCATTGTCACCGAGTTGTGTCACCTGACCACTAGTCACCTTTTCGGTTCTACCGAGTTGTGTATATCGATTCCACCGAGATTCAAAGTTGCTACCGTTTGATCAAGCTGGTATTACTGAGTTTGTAACTTCGGTGTCACCGAGTTGGTCAATTATGGTATAACGGTTGGGTTATGGACATTGCCTATATATACCTCTCCACCTACCTCTCACTCATAGAGGAAGCACTCGAAACACACTTACACTTGCCAGATCCATTTTTCTGAGAGAGATCCACCTACTCATGTGTTGAGATCAAGGGATTCCATTCCAACCATTTGAACCTTGATTTCTAGCCTCCCCAAGTTGCTTTCCACAAGATAAATCTCTACTACCCCTGCCAAATTTGAGAGAGAGTGATTGACTGTTCACGAGACTATCTTTAGAACCACGGGAGCAAGGAGTTCATCGTTCTACCACATCTATTACCTTTTGGAGGGTGGTGCCTGCTAGATTGGTTAGGTGTCTCTTGCGAGCCTCCTACTTCGTGTTGTGGATTTGAACCAAGATGTTTGTAAGGGCAAGGAGATCGCCTACTTAGTGAAGGTCTACTTTGAGTGAGGCTAGTCCTGCGTGGACGGAAGCCGTGGTGGAATAGACACGACCTCTTCTTCGTGGACCCCTTGTGGGTGGAGCCCTCCGTGGACTCTCGCAGCCGTTAACCTCCGTGGATTAAAGTCCCCACTAGCATGGACGTATGATAGAACCACCTATTGGAACCATGCCAAAAATCGTCGTGTCAATTTCTTCGCGTTTCATCTTCCTAAACTCTACTCCTTACTACATGTGCAAAGTCCTTATTTTCCACTACCATATTTGCTGACTAGCATGTGTAGGGTGCACTAGACTTGTTAGAATCATTAAAATGTGCCAACCATTAAATTTGGAAAGGGCTAGAATTTTTATTTATGCAAGTATTCTATTCAATCCCCCTCTATACACCTCTTCTATCCATCTCTCGATTGGTATCAGATCAAGGTCTCCAAAACCTTGGTTTAATCACCATTGGAGAAAGATGTGCCTAGTTTGGGGTATGAGTTGTAGAGTGCTTATTCTTGATGGGGAATATTTTAGACAATGGAAATATGAATTCTTGATATATTTGACAAAATCCATTTTCGCAAGTATGTTAAATATCCCTATGAGCCTCCCATTGATCCTTTGCATTGTTCTCATGATGAAGAACTTGATATGCTCGGTAATCTTAAAACTGTATATCTAATCATTAGATGACTTCCAAGTAAAGTGATTAATCTAATGCAAAATTTTGAGTGTGCTCACATATTGTGGAAAGACTTAGAGAACAGGTATCCCAAATATTCAATGAAAGAACTTGAGATCATTTTCCATGAATGCATTGCCTTTCAGAAAATGAAGCCAACTGATCCTAATTTTGATAAATGCCTTTTTGAGCTTTGTGACCACATGCGTGCTAAAGGAGATGTCATTACCATTAATAATGTAAATGTTGAAGCCATTCCGATGCATAAATATGAACATTGTCATAGTCAAAATTATGATGTAATTCCTGTTTCTTATGACGAGGGTATTTCATTCAACGACGACAATGTGCAGCATGGCTACTATGATGAAGATGAAGAGTTTCACTTCAAGTATGAGAAGACCATGAGGAACCTTAGTCTTATGGCTAACCTTAGAGACTACATGGCTGGTGGAAAGGAGTGGGTTCTCGATAGTGGATTCACGGATCACATGACCGGCGATAAATACCTGTTCCACGATATTACACCAAACCGTGGGCCTCGAAGGTATGTGACCTTTGGAACAACTCCAAGGGTATGGTACTTGGTCTTGGTAAGGTGGCCATATCTCATGATAGTACCGTTTAAAATGTCATGCTTGTTGAATACCTTGGCTACCATCTACTTTCTGTATCTAGGCTAGCAGACTTTAGTTTCAATGTTCTATTTACGAAAGTTGACTTTCAAGTGTTTCATAGTGACAATTATAACATGGTCTTTACTGGTATCCGCAGAGGTGATCAATGCATTGTCGATTTCACTAAAAAATCCAAATCCCATACATGTCTTATTGCAAAATCTTCTAAAGGTTGGTTATGGCATACAAGTTTAGCACATGTAGGTATGCGTAACCTTGACACGCTTATCAAAGGTGATGATATTCTTGGTGTTAGAGATATTATCTTTGACAAAGATAGACTTTGTAGTGCTTGTCAAGAAGGAAGCAAGTTAGTGGAAGTCATCCGGTGAAGAACATCATGACTACAAGAAGGCCACTCGAGCTGCTTCACATGGATCTTTTTGCTCCCAAAGCTTACAAGAGCCTCGGTGGAAATTCTTATGGTCTTGTCATTGTTGATGCTTTTTCCAGATTTACATGGGTATTCTTTCTGGATGATAAGTCACAAGTACAATAGATCTTCAAAAACATCGCTCAGAAAAGTCCAAAATCAGTTTGAAGTGAAGATCACGAATGTTCGAAGCGACAACAAAACGGAGCTCAAGAACACTAATGTGGATACTTTTCTTGACGAAGAAGGTATTTCACATGAGTTCTTAGCGACGTACACACATCAACAAAATGGAGTTGTTGAGAGGAAGAATCGGACTCTCATAGAGATGGCCAGAATGATGCTTGACGAATACAAGATGCCAACACACTTTTGGGCAGAAGCTGTGGAAACAGCTTGCCATGCCATAAACTTGAAAGTGCATTATATCGACTAGAGGGGTGAATAGGATATTTTTACAATTTCATCACTGAGGAAATTCCTAGTGAGGAAAGTCCTCAGTTATGAACTGAGTGGAGCGGATATAGTACACGATCATCTGTGCAAAAATGTCTACACCAAAGTACTTAATGAGATTTCAGAGATTCGGTTTGCAAAGGTCACAAGTACATGATAAGCAGGTGAAGATTAACTCGGGTGAAGAATTTGAGGTTGAGCAAATTCAGAGAAAGTCTTCTGAAAAATTCTTCAAACAGTTCAGATGAGAGTCTTCGACATACAATTGAGGAAATGAGAGAGTTGAAGAAATAGAACAAGTAGCTTGATGAAGACAGTTGTTGATGACCCAGTTCCAACTGTTGTGACAGTTGTATGTCTAGTTCGGAGCAGCTTGTTATTGAAACCAAAGGACACACAGTCCCTACCGTATTCTCCATGAGCTAAGGACACACAGTCCTCGCCCAACACTCATGGTAAGTCTTCAGGGCAGACTTCCAAACCTCACAAACTTGGTCATCGAGCGATCCACAATTGACTGCTGGATGCTCTAGACCATGAGACCTAACCCTCTGGAGGATGGACAATCCTCAAAGGTAAGAAGCGTCGGTTCCACACAGGAGTAACTTCTTCAGTGATGCTCAATCACTTGGGTTTTTGGTTTGGGTTTGGTGTTTGGGGTATTTCCTCACTTGATGATTTTCTCATGAAGCTCTGAGGAATTTGGGTTGATCTAAATGACTAGCATCAGTTTCTCTCGGAGCAGCCAACCAACTAGTGGTTGTCGGGGTGGCTATTTATAGCCTGGGAGCATCCCGACATGATTTGACATAAATGCCCTTTAATAATATGACCGTTGGGTGGATAAGATCTATGACAGGTGGCGCGTGGCGCGGCAACGGTCGGAACTTTCAACTGTGAAAGTGTCACACCCTATTTTCACTACCACTTTTTTCTGTAATTCAAAAAAATCGGAGTTTATCAAAACTTCTTCAAAACTAATGTTGTGAGTGCCATGATTGTCATTGTATGCTTGTATGCTTGATCATGTGATATCACAAACCACATTTCTCATGACTTAGCTATTTTCAAAACCCTTTTTATTGTCTGTGGTTAAAATAAAACCGTGCTTTGGGATTGCACTACAAGTCCTTGATGGCAAGAAGTGTTCTTACCCAAAGTTGGTGATGTCGTTCTAGCACCATTTTAGTGCACCAAAACCACAAAATAAATATTTTATGAATTGTTTTCTTAATTTATTTGCATGTCCATTTATGAGGCTAGAAATTGTATTCCTATATGGAAAAATACTTTTCTGCATTAGAAAATCTGAGAAAAATTGGAGATGATCAGAAGTCATATATTTTCCATACATAAGATTTTCAACCCCTAATTATATTATTATTATTTGAGTAAAACCTTGAAAACCCTTTCTGTCTGTTTTGACCTTTTGAAATATTTCCAAAGGAAAATTTCTCAATAAATTCCTAGAAAATTCCAGTGGTATCCTAAGCCATATTTGGTGCCCATATGAAATTTCACCTTGATCCAAGGTGATTAAGGACACCAAATAGTTGCAAAACCCCTTCTGTCCAGATTGAAGTTAGAGCAACTGTACATAGCAAAGTTTGTCCAATGGAGATGAAACTTTGCACGAGTGCCTAGTACCTCAAATGAGGGCTCCATACCAAAAAAGGGATTTGTGGGGCTTAATTTGCCCACACTCTCTTTGGAAGGAACAAATCTAGTCATTTGGTGAAGTTTTCAAGTTTACAAAGCTAAACTTGTCCAATGGATCTCAAACTTGGTGAAGCCCCTTGTTTTAGCACCAAACACAATCATGTTAAGTTGCAGAGCCAGTGGTGGGGTGCAACCACCCCAAACCACTGTCGAGCACCTTCTGACAGATAGGTAAAACCCCTCCTAACCTTAGCTAAACCCCAACCCTTTCTCCCAAACTCTCAGATTAGGTGGCCAGCATCAATGCCCAGCCCCAATCAACTGGCCCCTCTCTCGTTCAAATTAGAAATGCCAAAAAACACAATCTAAGCTTCAGCTCAAGGTTGACAGCACCTGTTTTCCTTGTCCCCCTTGACCAACTGAAGCTCCCACGGGTATCCAACGGCTAGGCATCTCTCAGCCAGTGCCCAGGACACGCTAGACACGTCCAAGGCACCCGAGAGCGCGCCAGCATGTCAAAGCTGCGCTCTGGCGCGCTATAGAGAACCACCGAGGTGGGGGCGACGCTCTCGGCTAGTTCCAGCCTCCCCCGAAGTGTCTAACCTCTTCCATGGCAGCCCCTCTGCATGAGGCGACCATCAGGGCCCCTCCTATCCCGCGCTAAGTGATGGTGCGACGTGTGCCCGCGCGCACCAGAGTCGGCCAGAGATGCGCGGCCACAAGTGCTTACCTCTACTCTCTCTCCCTTCCTTGCAGCGAGTCCTGCCAGTCCAAAACCAAGTCCTGAGACCGTGGTTTCGACCCCAACTCCTCTCTGCACACCCATGAACGCCACGATGAAACACCGGCGCTCCCGAGTTGGCTCACCGTAGTGGGCCTTTATATAGCCTCTCCCCTCGCTCCAGCACCCCTCATTCCTCATCGCAGAAACATCAATCACCTCCCTAGCCACCCCAGTAAGCCAGCAGAACCCCGGTGCTCGAGATCGACCGAGGCCCCTCTGCCTCGGAGCTCCGGTCGATCTCCGGCTACACGTCGGCTCCTGCGTTCCTCTGCCCACCAAACCACTCCCCGTGACCTCAAGAAGCTTTCCCCCCTCTTCCTCGAGCAAATTAGTGCCCCCAGCTACCACCTCCACCTTCGCCCGAAACCCATCCGCCATGGCTACCTCGTCGCCGGTGAACCTCAGCCCCTCCGGCGTTGTCTCGACCACCATCAGGTAGGCGACGACGAGCCGGACCCATTCCCGTCGTCGTTAGGGCCCGAGGACGTCGGTAGCCACGCCGGCGTGCTCCTCCTCCTCTCTGGCCAGAGGTAGGAGACGAGCCTGACAGGTGTGCCCCACCTGTCGGTGGCCCATCTCTTCCCCCTCGCTGCCCGCAGCCACTGACCGCAGGGGCCCGCGTGTTAGGTTCAAACCTGACGGCGCGCGCGCGTGGGCAGGCTGGTTGGCTGGCCTTTGGGCCGGCCCAGTCCCAGGCCAAGCCAGGCCAGGGTCCGTATCCTTTTTCTTTTTATTTAAAACCTTAGTTTAAATGATTTTAACAAAAATATTTAACCAGTGTAAAAATATAATTTTTCCATTGTTAATCTTCCAAAAATGTGTAGTATTTAACAGAACCATTGGTTGAATTTTTGCACCAACAATTCTGTTCTATAATAATAAAAGGGATTAAATTGGAATAATTTTGCTTCTGTTAAGTTGATTTTAAAAATATTCCTTCACTAAAACATAAGCAAATATTTTTTAAATAACAACCTGGATTTATCAGAAATAACCAACATTCTTAAAATGACTTTGTGATCTGTTTTGGAGTGAGCTACTTATTATTTTTATCTTTATACGACGATAGAAAACCCGTGTGACGAAGGAGTGAGATTGGAAGACCTCGAAGACCCCGGATACCTAGCTGACCAAGGCAAGCAACCCTTTGACCATGACTGAGCATATGTTATGATGCATGCTAGTGTAGCAAATAATTCCGTTGCATATGATCATAGCACCGGTAAATCACTGAAGTGATGTTACCGATGGCTCCTCCGGAGCACATGCATTGAGCTTGATCCTACCAACTATGAGGATCATGCTAATATCATGTTGACAAGTAAAGTTAGAATATTATTAGCATGAACATGATGACGACATAAATCAAAGGTCTACGAAAACCCCGTCGGGTGCCACTAATGCCCGAGGGTGACGACGAGTTAGGTGGCCACTTTTGGAGAAGTGGTGCATCGGGTATTTTCAGTGAGTATGGTTTCGGAAATGGGATTAGATTTATGATGTGCCGACCGTCCCAACCTTACATGTACGACCACGTTACCCCTTTGTGGGACGGGGCTATGTTGATTACTCTGGTCGGTGCTAGCAAAGAGCCACATTACTAGTGGCGGGAGTGATCTGTGGTCACTCTCGTGATGGGGTCGTGCCAGGCACACCGTTGGTCCCCACATGATTGATACTGTCCAGAGTCGGTGCTCGTAAGACGTACAACATGTGGGCTGGGTACCAATCGAGTGGACCTCTTTGTCTAGGATTGTCAGGGAAAGGCATTGATCGGGTACTTACCTCGGGTATGTTATATACCGCGAGTCGTGGATGACATGAAAGTTTCCCGGATCTCGTGGGTCCAGCGTAGTACCTCTGCAGAGTGTAAACCTATTCGAATAGTCGTGTCCATGGTCAAGGACAGTTGGGTGGTGCTGGTTAAACTACGTCTAGTCATCTCCGTATAAACCAAGTGTGTGTGAGTGTGTGGTAAATGAAGTTAATATGAAAGAGTTGATATGACCAAGTTTGGTGACTTGGCATATAGGGTGAACCCGGAGTGTTCAGCCCTCGATAGATATATTGATATCTGTAACATGTTCTTCAAATCGACATTTAGCTTATGTTGCATACACATGATCATGTTTATTACAACAAGTTGTTGTCCTCCAAAGATGCATATTATTGTTATCCTTCACTTGCATTGTTCAAATCATGGGTTGTTTGCGAGTACATTCAGAAGTACTCATTGGCTTGCCACCGGTTATATTATTGACCAGACATGGAAGGACCAGAGTTTGGAGAAGAGTACGTATTGGGAGACGCCTCAGTGAGAATGCATGTCGGTGTAGGCTGATGGCATGGGCACCCACTTAGCCCTAAGATTTCCAATACAAGTTGTATCCGTGTGATTTGGCCTTATAGGCCCTACCTTGTGAACTTGACCATTCGGTCACGTGATGTAATAATTCGGTATTTGGATGTAAGACTCTTAATATTCAGTATCTATGTGTTCGGTGAGCATTGTTCTCTGGGATCACTAAGCACGTTCATTCGGCGATCTCGACTCGTAAGTCGGGGTCCCCACAGAGTTGGTATCAGAGCCATCCTGACTATAGGAAGCCTTAGGTAGCATGGACGATAGCCGAGACGATTAGTGCACCTAGACCTTAACCTGAGATTTCTGCACCACCTAAAAACTTTCTAACCCTCTCTCCTACATGTTTTAGATGGCCGCCGTACCAGAGGTGCTTCTGGAGACAGGTTTTCCCCTACTTTTGGGTGATAGCCTCGAGAAGTGCCAAGTATGCCGCATGCCCATCTTCCTCTACCACGAGCACTGGGTCAACGCCGACACCAAGGAATATCACATGGATGTGATAGTGAAGGCTAATGACTCCCTGACTAGTTGGTTCTTCGAAGGACCACAAATGGAGGATCTGATGCTTGCAGTGGAGATAGCCGCACGAGAGGCGCTCGTGCGTCTCCGTGATATCCTTCTCGAGATGGCCAATGAGCCAACTACTCGTCACCTATCTTTTAATAAGGATGGGATAGACGGGAGTTGGACACTCAACCCATCTTCAGAGGACGGGACGCCACTAAGGTTTCACACCTACTTCACCCTCTCCTCCGACACTTTGACGCACCTTTTGATCAAGGAGTCAACAAAGATTCGCCAAGAACTGCACAAAGTCAATGATCTGCTCCGCATTGAGAAGATGAAGACCCACAAGGTGAAGAAGGAAGGAGCACCCGAAGGACGATCAAGCGTTGCTTTCCGAGGAGGAGTACCACCGCTACAGGCCACTCCTATTCAGAGTCAGCCTGACCGCTGAAGAGTACATTGAACTCTTCACTGCCTCACCAACCAAGATACACCGAGATGGACCGCTTCCTTCTCCCACTCCTCTGAAGGAGGAAATACTGATGAAGACGAAGACGAAGACCCTGCAGAACCCGCCTACGAAACCGAGCAATCAGCCGCATAGGGTTACAACTTAGGCAGTTAGGAGATTTCCCAAGTGTAGTACGTTTATGTATCAGTTCACGCGAACCATGATGTTGTGAGCATGTTGGATGCAAGTCGCAATCTGCCTTAGGCAGCTTGTAAGCGACTACATCGCTTGATTTAATCTAATGCATCATTCTTTTCCAAAAATCTTTGACTTAAAAATCTCACACTAGCACAGCACCAGACCCCCTTTTTACTAGAACATCATCCCTTATGATTCCGTTTAGTTCGGCAAATGGACATGTCTACTCCCCTGACAGGATGGTGATTGCAACTCGCACCAGCACCTTCGGCAACCCCGGCTCTACCTCTTCAAGTCAGCAACAGGGAACCGGAGGGTTGATACGTCTCCATCGTATCTACTTTTCCAAACTATTTTGCCCTTGTTTTGGACTCTAATTTGCATGATTTGAATGGAACTAACCCGGACAGATGCTGTTTTCAGCAGAATTGCCATGGTGTTGTTTTTGCGCAGAAATAAAAGTTCTCGGAATGACCTGGAATATTACGAGGATTTTTTGTGGAATATATAAAAAATACTGGCGCAAGAATTACCTCGAGGGACGGAGCCAGGAGCCCACAAGCCGAGGAGGCGCGCCCCCCCTGGCCGCGCCTGGCAGGCTTGTGAGGCCCTCGTGGCTTTGCCACCTCCAACTCCAGCTCTATATAGTATCTCTCGCCCAAAAAAAACTAAGAGAGAAGAGTTCATCGCGTTTTACGACACGCAGCCACCGCCACCACCTATTCTTCCTCTAGAGAGCAGGTCTGGAGTCCGTTCTAGGCTCCAGAGAGGGTGGATCGATGCCATCGTCATCATCAACCATCCTTCATTGCCAATTCCATGATGCTCTTCACTGTTCGTTAGTAATCTCATCATAGGCTTGCTGGACGGTGATGAGTTGGATGAGATCTATCATGTAATCGAGTAAGTTTTGATGGGGTTTGATCCCTAGTATCCACTATGTTCTCAGATTGATGTTGCTACTACTTTGCTATGATTAATGCTTGTCACTAGGACCCGAGTGCCATGATTTCAGATCTGAACCTATTATGTTTTCATCAATATATGTGTGTTCTTGATCCTATCTTGCAAGTTGTAGTCACCTACTATGTGCTATGACCCGGCAACCCCGGAGTGACAATAGCCGGAACCACTCCCGGAGATGACCATAGTATGAGGAGTTCATGTATTCACTAAGTGCTAATGCTTTGTTCCGGTTCTCTATTAAAAGGAGACCTTAATATCCCTTAGTTTCCATTAGGACCCCGCTGCCATGGGAGGGAGGGACAATAGATGTCATGCAAGTTCTTTTCCATAAGCACGTATGACTATACACGGAATACATGCCTACATTACATTGACGAACTGGAGCTAGTTACATATCTCCCCATGTTATAACTGTTACATGATGAATGTCATCCGACATAATTATCTATCACCGATCCAACGCCTATGAGTCTTTCCTGCTGTCACTGCTACTACTGTTACCGCTACTGCTGTTACCGCTACTTTTGTCACTACTACTACTGTTACCGTTGCTACCATTGCTATCACACTACTTTGCTACTGAAACTTTGCTGCAGATACTAAGTCTTTCAGGTGTGGTTGAATTGACAACTCAACTGCTAATACTCGAGAATATTCTTTGGCTTCCCCTTGTGTAGAATCAACAAATTTGGGTTGAATACTCTACCCTCGAAAACTGTTGCGATCCCCTATACTTGTGGGTTATCAAGGGGACGCTCAACCTGGAGATCACCACCAGCAGCAGCAAGACGATGTTCCACTGTCGCCGCCTCCTCCTGGAAGCTTGACTATGGCTCAGTTCCTTCAAGATCTCCGCGAGGAACGTCAGGCCAATAATGCCGCTATTCAGCAGCTGGCTCAAGTCTTGGTGAACAACCTGCCGCAAAGCGGGAATGGCAATGGTCGATCTACTCTCTCTGAGTTCATGCGAACTACGCCACCCATATTCACGGAGATGACTGAACCATTGGATGCCGATGACTAGATCTGTACTATCGAAGCCCTCCTCGCGCTGGTCAAATGCACTGATGATCATGAGAAAGTTCTATATGCATCTCACTGTCTCGGAGGCATGGCCGGAGCTTGGTGGGATGGATTTCAGATCATGCGAGCAGGACAATTCATCACTTGGGCAATGTTCAAGGAAGGATTCCGCGCTGCTCACATTCCTCTCGGAATGATGACCATTAAGAAGCGTGAATTCCAAGCTTTAAGGCAAGGCAGTGGATCCGTCAAGGAATATTTACAGAAGTTCAACCTCCTGTCAAGATATGCACCAAAGGATGTCAACACTGAGGCCGCTAAAGTGGAACGCTTTATGGAAGGACTCCAGCAGTCACTCCAGTATCAACTGGTCGTTTGTGAATGTCGGAACTTCAACGATCTGGTTAATAAGGCCCTTATGTTGGAGGATAAGCGTCGTGCAATGGATGACACCCATAAGCGCAAGCTGATGGGTAGTGGAGGACCTAGTAATCCGAAGCCACGCCCATGGCAGTCAGCTCCAGCAAGAACCAGTTATCAATAGCAGCAGTACAAGTGTCCAACATTTCGCCAGAACTACCAGCCTTAGCAGCAAGTCAAAACCAAGCCATCATTCAACCCACCGAACAAAAGTGGAGTCAAGACCAACCTTCCAGCACAAGTTACATGTTTTGGATGTGGACAGACATGGCACTACTCCAGGCAGTGTCCCAACAAGAAGCCCGACGCACCGCGCCCCAATGCGCCAAACCAAGGCCTAGGAACACCAGGCAGGAACCAAGGTCCCCGCAACCAGCAGTATCACACCAGGGGGCGGATCAATCATATCTCCACGGAAGAGGCACAGGAAGACCCGGACTTCATTCTGGGCACGTTCCTCGTCAACTCCACCCTAGTAACTATATTGTTTGATTGTGGTGCTTCACATTCTTTTGTCAAACAAAGATTTGCAAAAAAATGTGGTTCAAAGCCTACTCTGCTTAACGGGCAAATGGAAATACAAACCCCGGGAGTAGTCTTAAGGACCAACCTAGGGTGTAGGAAAGTCGGGATTGTTATCAATGGGATAAGTTTCTCAGCAGATCTCATTGTCATTAAGTCGCAAGGCCTAGAAGTAATTCTCGGCATGGATTGGTTGGCCAAACACCACAGCATCTTGGACTATGCCAATAGGGCTATTACCATGACAAGCGACCAAGGGGTCAAAGTCAAGTATGTCTCTGAGTCAGTAACCACTCGTGTATCACATGTTAACAGCCTGTCAGGAGAAGAGCTCGACCGAGTGTCGATTGTTTGTGAGTACCCGGACGCCTTTCCTGATGAGTTACCAGGGATGCCTCCCAACCGAGACATTGATTTCATCATTGAGCTCATGCCCGGGTCAAGGCCTATCTATAAGAAGCCTTACATGATGGGATCTCAAGAGCTAGCGGAGCTGAGGAAGCAGCTGGACGAGAAACTCAAGAAAGGGTTCATTTGTCCGAGTGCGTCACCTTGGGGATCACCTGTTCTGTTCGTATATAAGAAGGATGGAACTATCAAACTCTGCGTCGATTACCGTTCTCTCAATGAAGTCACGATCAAGAACAAGTATCCACTCCCCAAGATTGAAGACTTGTTTGACCATTTAAATGGAGCTAAGGTATTCTCCAAGATCGATCTTCGATCTGGATATTACCAATTGAAGATCCAACCTAAAGACATACCCAAGACTGTGTTCGAGACCCAGTACGGTCTATAGGAGTGCACTGTCATGTCTTTCAGGTTGACTAATGCCCCTTCTTACTTCATGTACTTGATGAACAAGGTCTTCATGGAATACCTAGATAAGTTTGTCGTCGTACTTATTGATGACATATTAATCTTCTCGAAGTCCGAAGAAGAGCATGAGCAACACTTGAGGTTAGTGTTGGAAAAGCTTCGAAAGCACCAACTTTATGCCAAGTTCAGCAAATCCCAATTCTGGCTGAACGAAGTTGGATTCTTGGGTCTTACCATGACAACAATTGGATTGGCAATCGATCCCTCCAAGATTACTACGGTAACCAACTCGGAGTCGCCAATCGATGTGAAGGAAGTCAGCAGCTTCCTCGGGCTCGCGAGATACTACCGCAAGTTCGTAGAAGGATTCTCCTGTATCACTCGACCCATGACTCAGCTCTTGAAGAAAGGAAATAAGTTTGAATGGACGCAGGAGTGTGAAGAAAGCTTTGAGGAGTTGAATAAGAGATTGACTACCGCCCCGGTATTGGCTACTCCAGATATGAGCAAGGAGTTTGTGATATATTGTGATGCCTCCAGAACCGGGCTCGGTAGAGTCCTAATCCAAGATGGTAGGGTCGTGGCGTATCTGTCACGACAACTGCGCCCGCATGAGGAGAATTTTGCCACCCATGATCTCGAGTTCGCAGTAGTATTGCATGCTCTAAAGACATGGCGACATTACCTTCTGGGGAAGAGATGTGAAATATGCACCGACCACAAAAGTCTGAAGTATATCTTCACTCAAAGGGAATTGAATATGAGGCAACGAAGATGGTTGGAAATAATCTAAGATTACGATCTCAGCATTCGATATCACCCCGGTAAGGCTAATGTAGTGGCTTATGCCTTAAGCAGAAAAACCAGCACCTCGAACGTTATGCTTGGAGCTAGTGGAATCAGGATTCCTAGCTAACCTTGAAGTCAAACCAACGCTGCCCGACGATATCAAGGCAGCCCAGAAGGGGCACAAGAGCATTGAAGGCATCAAGAAGAAGATCCAAGAAGGCAAGGCCCCATAATTATCAGTGGATTAGCAAGGAGTAGTGTGGTTTGGGAAACGTTTATGCGTACCCAACAAGGCAGAACTCGAGGACTTGATCCTGCAGGGATCACATGACACACCCTACTCTATTCACCCTGGTGGTACCAAGATGTATCAAGATCTCCTAGAAAAATTCTGGTGGCATGGCATGAAGAGGGAAATAGCGTCTTATGTTTCCAAGTACGACGTGTGCGAGCGAGTCAAGGCTGAGCATCAGCGACCTGCTGGACTGCTACAACCACTTCAAGTGCCAAAATGGAAGTGGGACAAGGTCGACATGAACTTCATCACTCCATATGATGGAAGCCAATTCAAGGGGCATAACTCCATATGGGTCATTGTCGACCATCTGACCAAGGTGGCCCATTTAATTCCAATCAACACCACTTATGATGGAAGCCAATTCACTAGTCTGTACATCCATCATATAGTGAGTCTCCATGGAGTTCCCAACGAGATAGTATCTAACCGAGGCACGAAGTTCACCTCAAGATTCTGGAAGAAGTTCCAAGAATCCCTCGAAACCAAACTCTCTTTCAGCACCGCTTTCCACCCGCAAACGGGCGGACAAATGAAGAGATTAAACCAGATACTCGAAGATATGCTCCGCGCTTGTGTCTTGGCACATGGTGCCAAATGGGAAGACTGTCTGCCGTTCGCTGAGTTCTCATACAACAACAACTACCAGTTCAGTCACCAGATGGCCCCATTTGAAGTGCTGTATGGACGAAAGGGCCACACCCCGCTCAAATGGTCCAAAACCACTGAAGGGTTGATTTTCGGGCCGGAAGTTCTGCAAGAATCAGAAGATAAGGTGCAGCTTGTTTGAGAAAACCTAAAAGCAGCCAAGTCGCGACCGAAAAGCTATGCGGATTCTCACCGCAGAGATGTGGAGTTCGTTCCCGGAGACCAAGTGTACCTACGCGTCACACCTCTCAAGGGAACCAAGTGTTTCCACATCAAGGGGAAACTTGCTCCAAGGTTCATTGGACCTTTTAAGATCACGACAAGCTGTGGAGAAGTTGCTTACCAGTTCGACCTACCTCTGGAACTTTCGGGTGTGCACAACGTCTTCCACGTGTCAGAACTTCGGAAGTGTCTTCAAGCGCCAAACCGTCCCGATCTTTACAAGGACATTGACCATCATGCCATTGACCTTCAGCCAGATCTCACTTACCGCGAGAAGCCGATCCGCATCCTGGATGAAGCAGAGCGTTGCACCAGAAGCTGCACCATCAAGTATTTCAAGGTTTAGTGGAGCAACCACACCGAAGCAGAAGCAACATGGGAGCGTGAAGACTATCTCCGATCTGAGTTTCCGTACCTTTTTAGCACCTAGCTTAGGAATCTCGGGGACGAGATTCTTGTAAGGGGATAGGTCTGTCGCACCCTGTTTTCACTACCACTTTTTCTGTAATTCAAAAAAAATTGAGTTTATTAAAACTTTTTCAAAACTAATGTTGCGAGTGCCATGATTGTCATTGTATGCTTGTATACTTGATCATGTGATATCACAAACCACATTTCTCATGACTTAACTATATTCAAAACCCTTTTTATTGTCTCTGGTTAAAATAAAACCCTCCTTTGGGATTGTACTACAAGTCCTTGATGGCAAGAAGTGTTCTTACCCAAAGTTGGTGATCTGGTTCTAGCACCATTTTAGTGCACCAAAACCACAAAATAATTATTTTACGAATTGTTATCTTAATTCATTTGCATGTCCATTTCTAAGGCCAAAAATGGTATTCCTATATGGAAAAATACTTTTCTGCCTTAGAAAAATCTGAGAAAAATTGGAGATGATGAGAAGGACATATATTTTCTGTAAATAACATTTTCAACCCCTATTTATATTATTATTATTTGAGTAAAACCATGAAAACCCTTTCTGTCTGTTTTGACATTTTTAAATATTTCCAAAGGAAATATTCTCAATAAATTCCTAGAAAATTCCAGTGGTATCCCTAAGCTATATTTGGTGCCCATATAAAATTTCACCTTGATCCAAGGTGATTAAGGACACCAAATAGTTGCAAAACCCATTCTGTCCAGATTGAAGTTAGAGCGGCTCTACAGAGCAAAGTTTGTCCAATGGAGATGAAACTTTGCAGGAGTGCCTAGTACCTCAAATGAGGGCTCCATACCAAAAATGGGATTTGTGAGACTTAATTCGCCCACACTCTCTTTGGAAGGAACAAATCTGGTCATTTGGTGAAGTTTTCATGTTTACAAAGCTAAATTTGTCCAATGGAGCTCAAAGTTGGGGAAGTCCCTTGTTTTAGCACCAAACCCAATCCTATTAAGTTCCACAGCCAGTGGTGGGCTGCAACCACCCCAAACCACTGTCAAGCACCTTCTGACAGATAGGTAAACCCCTCCTAACCTTAGCTAAACCCCAACCCTTTCTCCCAAACTCTCAGATTAGGTGGCCAGCATCAATGCCCAGCCCCAATCAACTGGACCCTCTCTCGTTCAAATTAGAAATGCCAAAAAACACAATCTAAGCTTCAGCTCAAGGTTGACAGCACCTGTTTTCCTTGTCCCCCTTGACCAACTGAAGCTCCCACGGGTATCCAACGGCTAGGCATCTCTCAGCCAGTGCCCAGGACACGCTAGACACGTCCAAGGCACCCGAGAGCGCGCCAGCATGTCGTGGCATGCCAAAGCTGCGCTCTGGGCGTGCTACACAGAACCACCGAGGTGGGGGCGACGCTCTCGGCCAGTTCCAGCCTCCCCCGAAGTGTCTAACCTCTTCCCCGGCAACCCCTCTGCATTAGGCGACCATCAGGGCCCCTCCTTTCCCGCGCTAAGAGCTGGTGCGACGCATGCCCGCACGCACTACAACCAGACAGAGATGCACGCCCACGGGTGCTCGCCTCTCCTCTCTCCCTTCCTCGCAGTGAGTCCTGGCAGTCCAAAACCACGTCCTGAGACCGTGGTTTCGACCCCAGCTCCTCTCTGCACCCCCATGAACGCCACGGTGAATCATCAGTGCTCCCGAGTTGGCTCACCGTCGCGGGCCTTTATATAGCATGTCCCCTCGCTCCAGCACCCCTCATTCCTCATTGCAGCAACCTCAATCACCTCCCTAGACACCCCAATAAGCCAGCAGAGCCCCAGTGCTTGAGATCGACCGAGGCCCCTACGCATTGGAGCTCCGGTCGATCTTCGGCTACATGTCGGCTCCTGCATTCCTCTGCCCACCAAACCACTCCCCATGACCTTAGGAAGCTTCCCCCCTCTTCCACGAGCAAATCCTTGCCCCTAGCTACCACCTCCACCTTTGCCCGAAACCCCTCCACCACGGCTACCTCGTCACCGGTGAACCTGAGCCCCTCCGGCGTTGTCTCGACCACCATCAGTTAGGCGACAACGATCCGGACCCATTCCCGTCGTTGTTAGGGCCGGAGGACATCGGTAGTGCTACCTCTTGAGCTTGCGTTGGTTTTTCCCTTGAAGAGGAAAGGGTGATGCAGCACAGTAGCAGTAAGTATTTCCCTTAGTTTTGAGAACCAAGGTATCAATCCAGTAGGAGAATCAAGCCAAGTGTCCAGAGTACCTGCGCAAAAACAAACAAGCTTGCACCCAACGCTATAAAGGGGTTGTAAATCCCTTCAAGATTGATTGCAAAGTGAGATCTGAAGGCGGAAAGTGCAACGAAGTAAAAGTGTAAGGCTAAAAATATGGTGTGAAGTAGACCCGGGAGCCATAGTGTTCACTAGAGGCTTCTCTCAAAATAGCAAATATTACGGTGGGTGAACAAATTAGTGTCGACCAATTGATAGAACCGCGCAAAGTCATGACTATATCTAAGGCAATGATCATACATATAGGCATCACGTCCGAGACAAGTAGACCGATACTATCTGCATCTACTACTATTACTCCACACATCGAACGCTATCCAACATGCATCTAGTGTATTGAGTTCATGACGAACAAAGTAACGCCTTAAGCAAGATGACATGATGTAGAGGGATAAACTCAAACCAATGATGTAAATCCCATCTTTTTACCCTTGATGGCAACAACATGATGCATGCCTCGCTACCCCTTCTGTCACTGGGCGATGTCACCACACGGTATGAACCCAAAACTAAGCACTTCTCCCATTGCAAGAATCATAGATCAAGTTGGCCAAACAAAACCCACAACTCGCAGAGAATTACAAGGATATGAAATCATGCATATAAGAGATCATAAGAAACTCAAATAATATTCATAGATAATCTGATCATAAATCCACAATTCATCGGATCTCGACAAACACACCGCAAAAGAAGATTACATCGGATAGATCTCCATGAAGATCATGGAGAACTTTGTATTGAAGATACAAGAGAGAGAGGAAGCCATCTAGCTAGTAGCTATGGACCCGAAGGTCTATGGTGAACTACTCACGCATCATCGGAGAGGCCATGGTGTTGATGAAGAAGCCCTCCATATTCGAATCCCCCTCCGATAGGGCACCAGAACGTGCCCCAGATGGGATCTTGCGGAGACAGAAGCTTGCGGTGGCGGAAAACTATTTTCGTGGATCTCTCCCGTAGTTTTGGAATTTTCGGGAATTTATAGGCGGAAGAGGTAGGGCAGACGATCCACAGGGGGCCCACAAGCCTGCTAGGCGTGAGCCCCCTGGCCGCGCCTAGGGTTTGTGGCCTTTGCCTTGGTTCTCACGCCCCCTGCGTATCTTCAGTTCTGGAAAAATCTTTTCAGAAGTTTTATTCCGTTTGGACTTCGTTTAATATTCTCCTCTGAAAAGGGTCAAAAACACGGAAAAAACAGGAACTGGCACTTGGCACTGAGTTAATAAGTTAGTCCCAAAAAAGATATAAAAGGCATACAAAACATCCAAAGTTTGACAAGATAATAGCATGGAACCATCAAAAATTGTAGATACGTTGGAGATGTATCAAGCATCCCCAAGCTTAACTCCTGCTCGTCCTCGAGTAGGGAAGTGATAAAGACTGAATTTTTGATGTGGAATGCTACCTAGCATAGTTGTCCTTTGTAACTTCTTTCATGTGACATGAATGTTCAGATCCGTAAGATTCAAAACAATAGTTTGCTATTGACATGAGAACAATAATACTTCAAGCAAACTAGCAAGGTAATCATGAACTTTAGAAATAACAAGGCCAAAGAAAGTTATCCCTACAAAATCATATAGTCTGGCTATGCTCCATCATCCCCACACAACGAATTTAAATCATGCACAACCCCGGTATTGGCCAAGTAACTGTTTTCACACTCTTACTTTCTCAAACCTTTTTCAACTCTCACGCAATACATGAGTGTGAGCCATGGATATAGCACTATAGGTGGAATAGAGTGTGGTGGAGGTTGTGAGGCAAAAAGGAGGATATGATCACATCGACTCGGCATATCAAACGGCTATGGAGACGCCCATTAATAGATATCAATGTGAATGAGTAGGGATTGCCATACAACGGATGTACTAGAGCTATAAGTATGTGAAAGCTCAAAAGGAGAACTAGTGGGTGTGTATCCAACTTGCTTGCTCACGAAGACCTAGGGAAATTTTGAGGAAGCCCATCATTGGAATATACAAGCCAAGTTATATAATAAAGATTCCCACTAGCATATGGTGGTGACAAAACGAGAGGCTCTCAATCATGAAGAAGATGGTGCTATTATGAAGCACAAGTGTGGAAAGAGATAGTAGCATTGTCCCTTCTCTCTTTTTCTCTCTCTCTCTTTTTTTTGGGGCTCTTTGGCCTCTTTCCATATCTATTTTTTTGTGGGCAACTTTGGCCTCTTTTTTTTATTTCCTCACATGGGACAATGCTCTAATAATGATGATCATCACACTTTTATTTACTCACAACTCAAAGCTTAGAATGATGATGACTCTATAGGAAATGCCTCCGGCAGTGTACCGAGATGTGCAACGATCTAGCTTGGCGTATGACGTTGAAACATCTCGCTAGCTATCTTACGATCATGCAATGGAAATATGAGAGTGACGACACAAGTTATGAGACGGAAAGGTGGGAGTTGCATGGCAATATATCTCGGAATGGCTATGAAAATGCCATAATAGGTAGGTATGGTGGCTGTTTTGAGGAAGGCATATGGTGGGTTTGTGCATCGGCGAAAATTGCGCGGTACTAGAGAAGCTAGCAATGGTGGAAGGTGAAAGTGCATCTATACCATGGACTCACATTTGTCATGAAGAACTCACAGACTTGTTGCGAAAGTTTTTATTAATAATCAAAACAAAGTGCTAAACGCATACTCCTAGGGGAAGGGTTGGTAGGTGTTAACCATCACGCGATCCCGACCGCAACACAAAGGATGACAATCAATAGATCAATTATGCTCTGACTTCCTAACATAGCGGTACACCATACATGCATGTTACGGGAATCACTAACTTCAACACAAGTATTTCTAGATTCACAACACCCTACTAACATAACTCTTAATATTACCGAGTCCACGTCTCAAAACTAATTGAGAGGAATCAAACTTCTCTTTCTACTCAATGCACATGAAGATGGAGGTTTTATTGTATCCTCTTTGGGTGCCTATCACCTTTGGGACTACTTTCATAGCACAAGCCAACTACCAAGTTACGCACCGACGTGCTCTAAAAGATCTAAGTGAAGCACATAGAGCAAAACTGTCTAGCTCAAAAGATATAAGTGAAGCACAATGAGTATTCTAGCAAATTCACGATGAGTGCATGTCTCTCTCAAAAGGTGTGCAGCAAGGATGATTGTGACACAACAAAAAGAAAAGACTCCTACGATACAAGACGCTCCAAGCAAAACACATATCATGTGGTGAATAAAAATATAGCTCCAAGTAATGTTACCGATGGATTGAAGACGAAATAGGGGATGCCTTCTCGGGGCATCCCCAAGCTTAGGCTTTTTGGTGTCGTTGAATTTGGCTTGGTATGCCTTGGGAATTCCCAAGCTTGAGACCTTTCCACTCTTTATCCCTTTGTCCATGAGAACATCACCCAAAACTTGAAAACTTCACAACACAAAACTTAAACAGAAACTCGTGATATCATTAGCACAAGAAAACAAACTACCACCTCTTGAGGTACTGTAGCAATCTTGATTTCTATTTATATTGGTGTTAGATTACTATATTCTCAGTTTCCATGGCTAGTACGCCCCGATACTATCCATAGTTTCATCAAAACAAGCAACCAACACAACAAAAAAAGAATCTGTCAAAAACAGACCAGTTTGTAGCAATCTGTATACTTCGTATACTTATGGTACCTCAAAAATTCTGAAAATTTACAACAGCCTGGGAAAAAGGCATATCAACCAGCATAATAAAGAATCAACTCAAAAGCTCTTTCTGGATAAAAATGAAAAATAATTTAGTGAGCGAAAAGTTTTTGTCTTTTTTCAGTAGGATCAAACAACCAACACCAAACTAGTCATAAAGGTTTTGCTTGGCTCAAACACAAAAAGAAACACAAAAGACACAATCATAACAGAATTATGATGGTGTGGACGCAACCAAACAGAAAGAAAAAGATAAATTCATTGGGTTGCCTCCCAACAAGCGTTATTGATTAACGCCCTTAGCTAGGCATAAGGTGATGGAATCACGTATCGTCGTCTTTGGTACTCAAACCATAAGTACCCCTCATCATGGATTCATAAGGCATTCTTATTTTATTTCTAGGAAAATTCTCCATGCCCTTCTTTAAAGTAAATTGAAACCTAATATTCCCTTCCCTCATATCGATGATAGCACTAATAGTCCTTAGGAAAGGTCTACCAAGAATGATAGGGCATGTAGGATTGCAATCAATATCAAGCACAATGAAATCCACGGGTACATAGTTCCTATTTGCAATAATAAGCACATCATTGATTCTTCCCATGGGTTTCTTGACAGTAGAATCCGCAAGATGCAAATTAAGAGAGCACTCCTCAATCTCATTAAAGCCTAGAACATCACATAAAGACTTTGGAATCGCGGAAACACTAGCACCCAAATCACACAAGGCATGACATTCATGGTTTTTGATTTGGATTTTGATATTAGGTTCCCACACATCATGAAGCTTTCTAGGAATAGAAACTTCCAACTCAAGTTTCTCTTCAAGAGATTTTATCATAGCATTGACGATATGATCGGTAAAGGCCTTGTTTTGGCTATAAGCGTGTGGAGAGTTTAGCATGGATTGCATCAAGGAAATACATTCAATCAAAGAGCAACTATCATAATAGAATTACTTGAAATCCAAAGTAGTAGTTTTATTACTACTCAAAGTTTTGATATCTTCTACTCCACTTTCAATGCTTTTAGCATCAAGATAGATGGACTCTGAATCATTGGAGCGTTTTTCAACCAAAGTTGATTCATATCCAGCCCCATCATCATTAGGTTTGACACTAGAAAACAAGGATTCAATGGGAGTCACACCAAGCACTTTAAGATCTTCATGATTCTTATCACGAGAACACGCCTTTTTAAGCCATTCATGTCTAGCACGAATTTGGGCGGTTCTTTCTTTGCTCTCATTCATGGAAACACACATAGCTTTCAAAGTTTCATCCATATTGATCTTGGGAGGATCACATCTAACTTTCAAAGCATCAATATCAATAGACATTCTATCAACGTCCTAGCCAAATCATCAATTTTGAGTAGTTTTTCCTCTATGGACGCATTGAAAATCTTTCGCGAGGTGATAAACTCTTTGATATTACTCTCTAGATCAGAGGGTAATTTATTGTAATCTCCATGAGTATTGTTGTTGGAGTTGCCAATGTTATTAGAGGGATTACTAGGAAAAGGCCTAGGAACATAGTTTCCTATAAAAGAATTGTTGTTGCCAAAATTATTCCTACCAACAAAATTAACGTCCAAGATCGCATTGCTACTCTCAATCAAGGAAGACAAGGGCATATCATTAGGATCTAAAGGAGCACCTTTACTAGCAACCAATTTCATTAACTCATCCATCTTAGTACTCAACGAGTTAATTTCTTCTATAGTGTGTACCTTTTTACTAGTAGGTGACCTTTCAGTGTGCCACTTAGAGTAGTTTGTCATGATATTGTCTAGGAGTTTTCTGGCTTCTCCTAATGTGATTTCCATGAATTTTCCACCTGAGGTGGAGTCCAAGATATTTCTAGAAGCGAAATTCAAACCAGCGTAGAAGATTTGTATAATCATCCAAAGACTCAAGCCATGAGCGGGACAATTTCTAATCATCAATTTCATTCTCTCCCAAGATTGTGCAACATGTTCATGATCAAGTTGCTTAAAATTCATGATATCATTACGAAGAGAGATAATCTTAGCCGACGGAAAATACTTGGATATATAAGAGTCTTTGCACTTGTTCCAAGAATCAATACTATTTTTGGGCAAAGATGAAAACCAAGTTTTTGCTCGATCTCGCAACGAGAACGGAAAAAGCTTCAATTTAATCACATAATTATCCACATATTTCTTCTTGTGCATATCGCAAAGCTCAATGGAGGTATTAAGATGGGATGCGACATCTTCACTAGGAAGGTCGGAGAATTGCTCTTTCATAACAAGATTCAGCAAAGGAGCATTGATTTCGTATGATTCCGCACTCGTGGCGGGAGCAACCGGAGTACTAATAAAATCATTATTATTAGTATTCGAGAAGTCACAAAGTTTTCTATTTTCAGTCATGGTGACTTCAGCAAGCAAACAAGCACACAAGGGAACAGAAAACAAGCGAGAGAAAAGGGCGAACGAAAAAAGGCAAATATATTTGTAAATTTTTGTTTTTTAGAAGTGGGGGAGAGGAAAACGATAGGAAAAAAAGTAAATGCAAGACATGAGTTTGCGACACTTACTTGGATGAGCTTCACCTAGAATAATCCCCGGTGCCAGAAATTGACACATTGACGGGAGACTATTCTTGACTTGATCCTCCCCGGCAACGGCGCCAGAAATCCTTCTTGCTACCTCTTGAGCTTGCGTTGGTTTTTCCCTTGAAGAAGAAACGGTGATGTAGCACAGTAGCAGTAAGTATTTCCCTCAGTTTTGAGAACCAAGGTATCAATCCAGTAGGAGAATCAAGCCAAGTGTCCAGAGTACTTGCCCAACACAAACAAGCTTGCACCCAACACTATAAAGGGGTTGTCAATCCCTTCAAGATTGATTGCAAAGTGAGATCTGTAGGCGGAAAGTGCAAAGAAGTAAAATTAGACCCCGGGGCCATAGTGTTCACTAGAGGCTTCTCTCAAAATAGCAAGTATTACGGTGGGTGAACAAATTAGTGTCGAGCAATTGATAGAACCGCGCAAAGTCATGACGATATCTAAGGCAATGATCATACATATAGGCATCACGTCCGAGACAAGTAGACCGATACTGTCTGCATCTACTACTATTACTCCACACATCGACCACTATCCAGCATGCATCCAGTGTGTTGAGTTCATGAAGAACAGAGTAACACCTTAAGCAAGATGACATGATATAGAGGGATAAACTCAAACCAATGATGTAAACCCCATCTTTTTAGCCTCGATGGCAACAACACGATGCGTGCCTCGCTACCCCTTCTATCACTTGGTGAGGTCACCGCACGGTATGAACCCAAAACCAAGAACTTCTCCCATTGTAAGAATCATAGATCAAGTTGTCCAAACAAAACCGACAACTCGATGAAAATTACAAGGATATGAAATCATGCATATAATAGATCAGAAGAAACTCAAATAAGATTCGTAGATAATCTGATCATAAATCCACAATTCATAGGATCTCAATAAACACACCGCAAAAGAAGATTACATCGGATAGATCTCCATGAAGATCATGGAGAACTTTGTATTCAAGATCCAAGAGAGAGAAGAAGCCATATAGCTACTAGCTATGGACCCGAAGGTCTATGGTGAACTACTCACGCATCATCGGAGAGTCCATGGTGTTGATGAGGAAGCCCTCGGTATCTGAATCCCCCTCCGACAGGGCACCAGAACGTGCCCGGATGGGATCTTGCGGAGACAGAAGCTTGCGGTGGCGGAAAAGTATTTTTGTGGATCTCTCCCGTAGTTTTGGATTTTTCGGGAATTTATAGGCGGAAGAGGTAGGGCAAACGAGCCACAGGGGGCCCACAATCCTGCTAGCCGCGGCGCCCCCTGGCCGCGTCTAGGGGGCTTGTGGCCTCTACCTTTGTTCTCACGCCCCCTGCGTATCTTCTGTTCCAGAAAAAATCTTTTCGGAAGTTTTATTTTGTTTGGACTTCGTTTAATATTCTCCTCTGAAAAAGGTCAAAAACACGGAAAAACCAGGAACTGGTAATTGGCACTGAGCTAATAAGTTAGTCCCAAAAAAGATATAAAAGGCACACAAAAGATCCAAAGTTTGACAAGATAATAGCATGGAACCATAAAAAATTATAGATACGTTGGAGACGTATCAGGTAGCCACGCCGGCGTGCTCCTCCTCCTCTATGGTGAGAGGTAGGAGACGACCCCGACAGGTGTGCCCCACCTGTCGGTGGCCCATCTCTCTCTCCCTCGCTGCCCGGAGCCACTGACCCTAGGGGCCCGCGCGTCAGGTTCAAACCTGACGGCGCGCGCGCCTGGGCAGGTTGTTGGCTGGCCTTTGGGCTGGCCCAGTCCCACGCCAAGCCAGGCCAGGGTGTGTAGCCTTTTCCTTTTTATTTAAAACCTGAGTTTAAATGATTTTTATAAAAAGATTTAACAAGTGTAAAAATATAAATTTTCCATTGTTAATCTTCCAAAAATGTGTAGTATTTAATAAAACCATTGGTTGAATTTTTGCAACAACTATTCTGTTTTATAATAATAAAAAGGATTAAATTGTAATAGTTTTGCTTGTATTAAGTTGATTTAAAAAACATTCCTTCATTAAAAATAGAAGCAAATATTTTTAAAATACCAACCTGGATTTATTAGAAATAACCAACATTTTTAAAATGACTTTGT
The DNA here is from genome assembly GCF_904849725.1 of Hordeum vulgare subsp. vulgare. Taxonomy (NCBI): domain Eukaryota; kingdom Viridiplantae; phylum Streptophyta; class Magnoliopsida; order Poales; family Poaceae; genus Hordeum; species Hordeum vulgare. The sequence continues at coordinate 317,949,910 of NC_058523.1, forward strand.
GATCTGTTTTGGAGTGAGCTACTTATTATTTTTATCTTTATATGACGATAGAAAACCCATGTGACGAAGGAGTTGGAGCGGAAGACCTCGAAGACCCCGGATACCTAGGTGACCAAGGCAAACAACCCTTTGACCATGACTGAGCATATGTTATGATGAATGCTAGTGTAGCAAATAATTCCGTTGCATATGATCATAGCACCGGTAAATCATTGAAGTGATGTTACTGATGGCTCCTCCGGAGCAGATGCATTGAGCTTGATCCTACCACCTATGAGGATCATGCTAATATCATGTGGACAAGTAAAGTTAGAATAGTATTAGCATGAGCATGATGATGACATAAATCAAAGGTTTATGAAAACCCCATCGGGTGCCACTAATGCCCGAGGGTGATGATGAGTTAGGTGGCCACTTTCGGAGAAGTGGTGCACCGGGTATTATCAGTGAGTATGGTTTCGGATCTGGGATTATATTTAGGATGTGTCGACCACCCCAACCTTACATGTACGACCACGTTACCCCTTTATGGGATGGGGCTGTGTTGATTACTCTGGTCGGAGCTAGCAAAAAGCCACATTACTAGTGGCGGGAGTGATGTGTGGTTATTCTCGTGATGGGGTTGTGCCAGGTAGGGCGACTATGTCGTTTTTATGTGTTCCAGGCACACCGTTGGTCCCCGCATGATTGATACTGTCCGGAGTCGGTGCTCGTAAGATGTATAACATGTGGGCTCGGTACCAATCGAGTGGACCTCTTTGTCTGGTATCCTCAGGACAAAGGCATTGATCGAGTACTTACCTCGGGTATGTTGTATACCGCGAGTCGTGGATGACATGGAAGTTTCCTGGATCTCGTGGGTCCAACGTACTACCTCTGCAGAGTGTAAAACTATTCGAATAGTCGTGTCCACGGTTAAGGACAGTTGGGTGGTGCTGCTTAAACTACGTCCAATCGTGTGCGGTAAATGAAGTTAATATGAAAGAGTTGATATGACGAAGTTTGGTGACTTGGCATATAGGGGTGAACCCGGAGTGTTCAGCCCTCGATAGATATATTGATATCTCTAACCTGTTCTTCAAATCAAGCTTATGTTGCATACACATGATCATGTTTATTACAACAAGTTGTTGTACTCCAAAGATGCATATTATTATTATCCTTCACTTGCATTGTTCATATCATGGGCTATTTGCGAGTACATTCAAAAGTACTCATTGGCTTGCCACTGGTTATATGATTGACCAGACATGGAAGGACCAGAGTTTGGAGAAGAGTACGTCTTTGGAGACGCCCCTGCAAACTAGGACGCTTCCCAGTCAAAATGCCTGTCGGCGTAGGCTGATGGCCTGGGCACCCGCTTAGCCCTAAGATTTCCGCTACTAGTTGTATCCGTGTGATTTGGCCTTATAGGCCCTACCTTGTGAACTTGACCATTCGGTCACATGATGTAATAATTCGGTATTTGGATGTAAGACTCTTAATATTCAGTATATGTTTGTTCGTTGAGCATTTATCTCTGGGATCACTGAGCACGTTCATTCGGCGATGTCGAGTCGTAAGTCGGGGTCCCCACAGAAAGTTCTCATGTCTCTGATTGTAATGCCCCAAGTGTAACATTGCCATATTGGGAACCTTCATGTGTGGGTCCATGATGTCAATGCTTTGTGAGATATATTTGATGTGTTATTTCATGTGGTCATGCTTTGTATTCCCTTTGCATCATGCATTCATATCATTCGTGCCATCCATGTTGTTGTTTTCATGTTGATCTTATGTGTGTGGGGTGATGAGTGCAAGTGGTGTGAAGTGATGTGCAAGAGTGGCTTCCCAACTTTGCCTTTTATACAAAGCTAGGTTTCAACTAAACCTCTTCCTCCTTATTTTCTTAGTTCAAGTTTTGCTTGCTCAACCCCTGTTTGAAAAATGTTTATCATTTAGAGTATTTTCTGGTGCATGTGGTGCTTGGACTTAGGTGTTCTATAACTATGTTTGAGAGGGGTGTTTATTCACAAAACATATTAATTAATTCTGTTTTGTAAATATTTCTTAGCTCCAAAATTCCTCTTTTAATTTTATTTAAATAGGTCATAGTCTCCTTATGACCAGGGGCATTTTTGTTTTTATTTTGGAGCCATAGATTACCTGGCGCCACCGAGTGGGCTTACTCCTCCTCGCTGGCCGAGGAGCCTTCTCTCACGCGTAGCCCATTCCCCGTCCCTTACTGTTGACGCCGTCTTCCTCCTCCCGCTCCTTTCCATCAGTCTTTCAGAGAGAGAGCGAGACAGAGAGCCGATGCCGTGCCTCACGGACGTCAAGGCGGCCTCCCTCGCCCCTATATATCCCTTGGCATGTGTGCCCTGTTCTAGGGTTCCTCCAAGCCGCCGCCACCTCCCTTCCTCTTCCTCCTCCCTCTCCCTGGATCGACATAAGGCGGGCCGAGCTCCTCCTCCGCCATGGCCGATCCCTGATGAGGTCGCTGTTGGGGATATTATCCGTTGGGTAATCCACCCTAGTTGGGCCAGGTCACCGAAGCTGGCGACTCATCTCCAAGTGGTTTTGTCTTTGGCCCAGTAAGGCCGGAAGTCGTATGGCGGTTCAAGACCTTCGGGAGGAGTCCATAGTAGAGAAGGTCTCCAAGTCTTGGAAAGATGGCGACTTTGAGATCGGAAGGGTCACGATTTGTGTAAACGAAAGGACCCTTGTAAACCCTAAGGACTCGACCTGTATATAAAGGCGAGTCCCAGGGAAGAAGAGGGCAGGTTAGAAAATCATTGAGTGCTAGGTCACGCGAGTTACGCCCACCTTGTAATGGAAACACCATCAATACAACACAAAGCAGGACGTAGGCTTTTACCTCCTCATGAGGGGCCGAACCTGGGTAAATCTCTGTCTCGCTCCCGTTCAACACCTTTGAGTCTCCACCAAGGTGTGATGGCTCCAACACTAAGTCCTGTCATGAGGACATCTGCCGTGACAAAACCACGACAGTTGACGCCCACCGTGGGGCCTGCTCACGGTGGAGTTGAGTTCTCAAAGGGAGCCCTACCAGGGTCAGGGAGCTACGCAGCGGGGCTCATGACTCGGAGCCGCTGCGGGAAGTACTACATCAACAACTTGCTATGAGGGCCCGAGGCCGATTCGATCGAAACCGGTTACAGGGTCCCCTTCGGCAAGATCAGCGTCTTCATCGGCATGATTGGATCGCCCATGTCTGAGTCGGACGCCTCCTCCGACATTGTCGAGCCGGCCACGTACGTCCGCCCTGTCGTGACGCCAAACCTAACCCGTCCGGTCTTTGTTGTGTTCACGCAGGGATCTGAGGAACCAGAACACTCAACGACCCAGGAAACCACGCCGGTCAACACTGATGATGAATCGTCCATGGGCGATTCAGATTCAATCCAGTCTCTACACGGGGGCTGCCTTGGGGGCTTGTCACTGGCCATGGACCCTGAAGTTCTTGACCGGACTCGCTGTCAGATCGCCGTTTACATGGCACGGGCGACTCAACCCTCGCTAAACCCGGCAGGCGGAGATGGAACTGGCGAAACGTCTAGAAGCCCGGCCGCGATCTTGGTGGAGTTTGCAGCGGAAATAACAAGGCTCATGGCGACCCCTATAACACCGGAGAACCAGGAGGTGGTAAACACGGAACTGACAAAGCTAAGAGAGGGGGTGGCGAAGGCTCAGCGGGACGCTGAGGCGGAGGCCGCCAGGATCGAGACCCGACAGGCTCAAATTACCGCTGAAGTAGCTTGCTTGAATACCGAAAACTGGCGGCTCGAAAGGCATCAGCGCGCATCTGACGCCGTCCATCAGCGGAGGCATCAGGGTCATTTGCCCCCTGATCTCAACCCGACCCGCCTGTTCGACACTCCATGAAGTCCCGGGGCAGGAGCCGCCCCAGGGGAGGGCCGGGCCATCCGCCGAACCCGCCGTTTCACACACCTCAAGGTCACTTTTCCAACCCGGTGGACAACGTCCTTGCCGCAACTCGCCATTTAGAATCCCTTACGATTCACGGCAACACTCCAGCCGAGATAGAGGCAAGGAACGCCGTTGAGATGTTGAAGACGGCAGTTGTTCAAAACGCCCAGTTCTCGCACAGCCTAGATCGGCTGCACTCCACTCCCGAGGCAAGCCGCACCAGGAGTCGGCCGGAGGACCAGCCCGCTATAACCAGCGGACCGGGACCCTTTCCCCAGGTCAACTCGCCTGATCATCGAGACCCGCCAGGTCGGGATCACCCGGACACTCAAGTCGCCCCAGCGCCTCTTCTTGGAAGCGGCAGACAAGTGGGGGTGCCGTGTTTGGCCCCCGCCCTTCGCAATGAGCGAATGCCCAAGGATTTTAAGGGGCCAAGAAAGGTGCCTAACTACACTCCGGACCTTGAGCCGGCGTCGTGGGTCGAGAGTTACTAAATTGCCATGCACATGCTCGATGTAAGCGAAGCAGTCTACGCTAGATACTTCACGATGATGCTCGAAGGGACGGTGCGTACTTGGTTAAAGAACTTCCCCCCAACTCCATCCAGACTTGGGCTGAATTAAAAGAGCGTTTCGTCAAAAACTTCCGAGGAACCTGCAAACTCCCGATGACAATAGTTGATTTACAGCACTGCGTTCAACGCCCGGATGAGTCGGCCCACCACTGGTCGCGGCGGGTCGCGGAAATCATTCACTCGTCTAACGGTATTACGGCGGCTCAAGCTGTGCTGATCCTTGAGCAGAATTGCCATTACGAGCCCTTGGTGCAGAAGTTGGGGCGACTCAAGCGAAAGGTCCAAGACATGGGGGAGCTAATGGACACCCTCACTAGGTACGCTGAGGCAGACGACACCAAAGATCCCGAAGAGGATGGCGGTAAAGCTAATTCGCCAAGGAAAGGCGAGTCATCAAAAATCTTACCCGGTTCCAGGGACGCGCCCGCCATAATCAGGGAGCGAATAGCAAGAGAAGGCAGCAGGACTAGTCGCCAACACCAACACCAATAATGGCAACCAGCATCAGAAAAAGAATAGGGGTTACAGTGGCAAAAAGCCGCGCAACTATAATGAGTTACTCAAGGGCCCCTACCCGCACCACGCCATGGCAGATGGACCGGCGACACATTCCTGGGAGGACTGTTACGTGATGCGGGAGTTTCGGGCGGAGGCGATCAAAAAAGGGCAAGGCAGTGATCCGGACCAACGGCAGGAACAACTTGGTGCACCTAATCAACGCCAGAACCCCTTCGGCGACTTCCCCGAACCCGGGGCTCAGGGTGGCTGGCAGCCGAGCAGTGGACAGTATCCGATGCATCACAAATGACGGTATAACCCGCCTAGAGTTTTTCAAAAACCACCCCCACAGGGGGCTTCGTAGGGGCAGGACGACAATGGCGGCTTCCACAACAACCCCAAGCAGTTAAGCAATGGGCAGTACCACGTTTTCACCACCAATGCGTGCAGGCGTGATAAAAAGGTGAGTCACCGAGCGTACAGTGTATCTGATCCGCCACTCCCTAGATACCTCCACTGGTCCGAGTAGACTATAACATGGAGTAGGGAGGATCACCCGCCAAGAGTTGACAATCCCGGCGACTTAGCGTTGGTCGTGGCTCCCCAGGTTGGAGGATATACTTTATCAAAGGAGCTGATGGATGGTGGGAGCAGCATCAACATATTATACTTCGACACCTTCCAAAGGATGAACCTGTTGGAGAAAGATTTGATGCCCTCAACCACGGTATTCCACGGGATTGTCCCAGGCAAATCGGCGTATCCCATAGGCCGAGTCAGGCTCATAGTTGCATTTGGAACAACGTGTAATTACATGAGTGAGTCGCTTATGTTTGATGTGGTCAAGTTAAAAAGCCCCTATCATGCGCTGTTTGGGCGGCCGGCTTACGCCCGGTTCATGGCTCGCCCCTGCTATGTTTACCTTAAACTCAAGATGCCTGGTCCTAAAGTACCCATCACGGTTGATGGTGATAGGAGGATTGCAAGAGAGTGTGAAGAAGGGGATGCGGCTTACGTGGAAGTCGCCTGTGCTGCGGAAGAGCTTAAATATCACCAGGACAATGTTGATCCGGCTGATATGTCACCTTTAAAGAAGCCAACGACAGATGCTGAGCCGCCCCTCAAGTTCAAGCCAACAGATGACACTAAGATAGTGGATTTCGTCCCTGGCGACTCAACCAAGCAGTTCACTATTGGGACGGGTCTGGATCCCAAATAGGAAAGCGCGCTCATCGAATTCATCCATGAGAATCGTACATCTTCGCATGGAAACCTTCTGACATGCCTGGTGTGCCGAGAGAATTCGCTGAGCACCATCTTAATGTTGACCCAAGGGCAAAACCTATTCAGCAATATCTTCGTAGGTTCAATGAGGAACGACGCAAGGCAATCGGGGAGGAAGTTGCCCGTCTCTTGGCTGCCGGATTCATCGTAGAGGTCTTCCACCCCAAATGGTTGGCTAACCCGGTCCTGGTGCTCAAGAAGAACGGTACCTTCCGTATGTGCATTGATTACATGGATCTTACCAGAGCTTGTCCAAAGGATCCTTTCACTCTTCCCCGCATCGATCAAATTATTGATTCAGTGGGAGGATGCGAATGTTTGTGCTTCTTGGACGCTTATTCCGGATATCATCAAATCAAGATGGCCATGGAAGATCAGGAGAAAACAACTTTTATAACCCACTTTGGGGCTTTTTGCTATGTGTCCATGCCATTCAGACTCAAGAGTGCAGGGACGACTTATCAGCGTTGCATCCAAAATTGCCTCCGAGCCCAAATCGGACGCAACGTCCATGCCTATGTTGATGACATTGTGGTTAAACCTCACAGGAAGTAAACGCTACTGGGAGATCTCAAGGAAACTTTTGATAATCTGCGGGTATATCAGATGAAGCTTAATCCCACCAAGTGTGTCCTTGGTGTTCCTGAAGGGAAATTGTTGGGTTTTTTGGTATCCGAGCGCGGCATTGAAGCTAACACGGACAAGATCGAGGCGGTTACTTCCCTTGGGAAACCAGTGAATATTAATGAAGTCCAACGAATGGCGGGTCGTATTGCGGCCTTAAGTCGCTTCATAAGCCGTCTGGGAGACAAAGTTATTCCCCTTTATCAATTGCTTAAGAAATCTGGCCATTTTGTTTGGACAGACGAAGCCAATGAAGCTTTCGAAGCCTTAAAACGGCAGCTGGTCAACTCGCCGGTCTTGGCCGCCCCGACTGAGAAAGATCCCATGCTTTTATATATTGCGGCAAACTCCAAAGCGGTGAGTGTGGCGGTGGTCGTCGAAAGGAAGGCGGAAGGGAAGGAATATCCTGTGCAGCGCCCGGTGTATTGTATCAGCGAGGTGCTAACTCTTTCCAAGCAGCGATACCCACACTGGGAGAAATTAGTTTATGGGGTCTTTATGGCAAGCCGGAAGCTCAAACATTATTTCCAAGAGCATCCCATCACGGTGGTTATCTCCGCTCCCCTCGGGGACATCATCCAGAATCAGGAGGCGACAGGGCGAATCGCCAAGTGGGCGATCGAACTTGGGCCACACCACGTGCGATACACCCCTCGCACGGTTATTAAGTCTCAGGCCTTGGTTGATTTCGTCAATGATTGGACCGAGTTACAGATCCCGGAAGACAGGCCTGACCTTACATACTGGACTATTTATTTTGACGGGTCTAGGCAGTTGAAAGGCTCGGGGGCTAGCGTGGTCCTGATATCTCCTCAAGGAGAAAAATTCTGCTATGTCCTCCGACTCATGTTTCCATGTACCAACAACGTTACGGAATACGAAGCTTTGCTTCATGGCTTGCGACTCGCCAAGGAGATGAACCTTACGCGGGTCAGGTGTTTTGGCGATTTTGATTTGGTGGCTCAGCAAGTTTCAGGTACTTGGGATTCTCGGGACCCCTTGATGGCGGCTTACAGGAGGGCTGTGTCTGATGTGGCGGGTCACTTCCATGGCTATCAGGTCGATCACATCGACCGGCGCTTTAACGAGGCAGCTGATGCCCTTTCACGTCTCGGTTCCCAGCGTAAGCCGGTTCCCCCCAATGTTTTTCTAGATACTCTGCATAATCCTTCCGTAAGGTTGCCCTCGGAGGAGGAGTTGGCAATACCAGATCCTGAGTCCCAGTTCGTGGCGGCTCTCCATGTTATGCCGGATTGGGTTCTTCCGTATCTGGCTTATCTCGCCCGAGGTGAGTTACCTACGGATGAAGTGTTGGCTCGCCAAATCGTTCGGCGAAGCAAATCCATGGTGATCATCAATGGCGAATTATATAAACGAAGCACTTTCGGAGTATTACAAAGATGTGTTTCCTCCGAAGAAGGGTGCATAATTCTAAATGACATTCATTCCGGAGATTGTGGGCATCACGCCGGGTCACGCTCCTTGGTTTCAAAAGCGTTCCGTCATGGTTTCTTCTGGTTGACGGCCCATGCAGATGCAGAGGAGATAGTTCGTCGATGTGATGGATGCCAGCGTTACGGGCGACAGGCCCATGTGCCGGCTCAAGAACTAAGGATGATACCCGTCACTTGGCCTTTCGCGGTCTGGGGGTTAGACATGGTTGGCCCCTTTAAGATGTCGTCCAACAAGAAAACTCATTTGCTGGTGGCGGTTGATAAGTTCACCAAGTGGGTTGAAGCAGAACCTGTTGGAGCTTGCAATGCGGAGACAACAGTCAAATTCTAGAAAAAATCGATCTTCCGGTTCGTATATCGACACAACACCATTACTGATAATGGCACTAATTTGTCTCAAGGAGCAATGCAGGAGTTTTTCCATCGTGAGTACATCCGGCTTGATGTTTCTACGGTAGCTCACCCGCAATCTAATGGACAAGCGGAGCGGGCGAATCAGGAAGTTTTGCGAGGAATCAAACCCTGACTCATGGTTCCCTTGGAACGTACCCCGGGGTGTTGGGTTGAGGAGTTGCCTTCACTGCTATGGAGCATCCGGACCACCCCGAACCGTTCTACGGGTTTTACTCCCTTCTTTCTGGTCTATGGAGCAGAAGCCGTTCTTCCCACTGACATTAGGCATGACTCGCCCAGAGTCGCCGCTTATGTGGAATAGGACAACGAGCTGGCGTGTCAAGACTCTTTGGACGCATTGGAGGAAGCGCGTGATTTGGCTGCAGCCCGATCAGCCATTTATCAGCAGGATTTACGGCATTATCACAGCCGCCGGGTCAAGAGCCGAACTTTTCAGGAGGGCGACTTAGTGCTTCGACTAATACAAGATCGTACTGGCATGCATAAATTATCACCACCATGGGAAGGACCGTTCGTCGTCAGCAAAAACCTTCGCAACGGGTCCTACTATCTGGTGGATCTACGGCCTGATCGACCAACCACGGAGGCTGAGTCAACTCGCCCCTGGAACATAGCCCACTTGCGGCCTTATTACACTTGAGCTATTAGCTCTACGTTTTGTAAGTTTTTCATTTCTTATAAAGCAATAAAATTAACGCCTCCCGACTTAGGGGCTTTCCTGCTAATTCATCTTATTGAAAGGTATGGATATTTATTTTTTCATCAACAAGTCGCCCAAGCATGGACGCTATCCATACCAAAGAGGTTAAGTCGCCACGATGCGCTTATTACAAAACTAGGTATCAATAAGCCAAAGAGGATTGAAGTCGCCACAAGCGTGCGATTCAAACATAGGCGCCTTATATGATTCTATGAATTAGGCCGGCTTACTTGAGGGTAGTTTGTTCTCAAGTCGTTTTGTGGTAATAGCATATACGCTTCTACAATCCTATGACGGTCTTTCCCTTAATCATAGGTCACTTGGGGGCTTCCTCTCACTGCGATCAGCCTTACTACCCATTTGGCCTACGAAAAATTACCGCATTACAAATGGTTATACTGGACTGTGTGTTGGCCGAATCGCCATATGGACCCGTGAACTCTTCGCGAGTTATTCCGCTCATGGACCCTGAACTCGCCTTGGTTAAAACATGTATGGTACCGGCTAGCGCCTCACATGGAAAATAGAGAAACCATTGGTTCATTGAACCCGCTTCACTGAAGCTTGACTCGTGCCTGATCAGCCGGTCTAAATACTTGAGCTTTTGATACAAAAGTCTCCCTTGGGTAGCACTTGAGTTTATTTAACTCGTCCTATCCTGTCGCGACCTGATGAGCCGGCGAAATTGCTATTTTTTACCTGCCTGGCACTGCCACAAGGTCTTTCAGACTTTTTTCTGACTCGCCTCAAATATGTTGGGCCGATTATTATTTATTATCATCCATTACTCACCGAGATGGTTTGATATATGTTTTCAAGACTAACAGGTTGATGATCAAAATCATTCTAGCCATGGCGGGTCAAGCATCATAAAAACGCCTCAAACGGCGGGTCAAGCATTTTAAAGCGCCTTAAGGGTGACATAAGGATTTTTCAAGATATCATAGAAGCAGTTTGATCTCTAAAGACTTATTACATGGATCTTACGGACAAATCTATGAAGTTTTATTCTGCTAATGTCCTCGGATCAGCCTGCTGTGAGCTCTGGCCAACTTCAATTTGCATGTCGCCCAGTACCCAGTTACACTTGGATAACGCGACGAACACATCTTCATTGTTCAACACTAATGAGAGATCCACCTCCAAGTCAAAAGGATTCTTGGGTCGACGCAGAGTTAAGCTGGTCGTTACAAAGGTTGGCGAGTTAACTTTCTTGTTCTTGTTGTCATAGGCGGCTTGGTATTTTGATAAATCCAAGCTTGCAGCAAGCTGAGTCGCCGCCAAACGGGATTCTTTGACAACACGCTGGTAGTCTTCTTCAGCAAATTCTGACCCGTCATCCTTGAGCTGGGGAAAGCCCGCTGCTACTTCTTCTGGGTTTATTTCTCGAGCATACGGCAAACACCGACTCAGCGTAGTCAGTGCTCCTTTTCGGGCGGCTGACCGAGTTAGCTCGCCAATTTGAGGAGGAAGAGTAGATAAGCAGCCAAGCATCTTCTTTATTGATGTTATGGGTTCCTTGGCGCCCATCACTGCTTTCACGGTCAGCACACTTCTGGTATACAGTTGCTCCGTCAACGTATAAATCGCCTTCAGCATCAGGACACAGTCATCCTGAAGATTGGCGGCTCTCGGACCTATGTAAGAGGTAATGATGGTCAGCGATTTCTACAAGCTATTTATTTACAAAGTACAAGGTCAAGGGTTGGTTTTTACCAAAGACAGCTTGCGCCATGTTGGAGATATGTCGCTTTAAGCCGGACAGCTCTAGTTGCACAGTGTCCAATTTGGCTTCATCTTTTTCTGCTCGCTTTATTAAGGCATCTTGATCAGCTTGAGCCTTTTTAAGTCGGCTTTAGCTTCTCCATCTCAGATAAGATCAGTTGACACTTCTCTTCTGATTTTGCCCGGGCATCCTGCTGATCGGTTAAATTTTTCTTCAAGTCGCCAAATGTTGATTCAGTTTGGATAAGTGATTCCTGTCGAAATATATAGTCAAGGGGCAAGTCTCAGAATTATTGCAAGCAACATCCCTGACACTTGGGGGCTAATGTATAATTTTTTAGACAAAATTATACAGTATCAAGACCCGGGTCATCTTTTTACAGATGACCCGGCCCTTGGGGGTTACAGGTCGAAAGTTTTTTCTTCAATTATCAAGACCCGGTTCATCTTTTTACAGATGACCCGACCCTTGGGGGTTACAGGTCGAAAGTTTTTTCTTCAATTATCAAGACCCGGTTCATATTTTTACAGATGACCCGGCCCTTGGGGGTTACACGTCGAAATTTTTTTCTTCAAGTATCAAGACCCGGGTCATCTTTTTACATATGACCCGGCCCTTGGGGTTACAGGTCGACAAATTCATTTTTACTATCAAGACCCGGCTCATCTTTTTACTGATGACCCAGCCCTTGGGGGTTAATGAGGATAATACAGTGTGCAATATGATGTACCTCATGTTTGTTCTTCAGCAATCGAAGCAGACTTTTCTCCATCTCATAACTCGCCTCCAGGCGAGTTGCAAAGCCAGAGCAAAGTTCTTTGAATTCAAGGTTTTCATACTGGGAGAGGTTAGCCTTGGAAAGTTCATGCTCAAAAACAGGTTGAGCTGATGATGATACATGCTTCGATAAAACTGCTGTGGCCGGCTTAGAGAAGAGATTACCGGTAATAACTACAGTGTGTGGGTCTTCTGCTGTTTTCAATGGACTTGGCGAGTTAGGCGCTTCCATGGTTTCCTTGGGTGAGCTGGGGAGATCCACTTGATCTTCAGGTTTGTCTTGGTCCGGGTTATCCTGGATCGGCGCCGATTTTTCAATAGGCTCTGAAGCTGTAATGGGAGTTGACCCGCCAGTCTTCCTTTTCTTCGCCTCTGCCCTAGGAGGAGAAGGGGGTGCGTTTAAAGGAATAGATATTACCACCATCAGAACAAAGGTAAATGTTGTCAAAGGCTTACCCAGGGACACGGATCATCGGTGGAAGTGCCGACATCACTGAATCGCCGGATGTGGGAGGAGAACTCTGCAAAAATAAATACTTCAAAGATATGAGCGAGTTACAAACGCGATCCAAAAGGACATGAAGAAACGTTATTAAAAGATACCTCATTTTTCCTTTTCTTGGTTCTTGATGGTAACCCGGACACCAAGTCTCCAGAATGACTCCGAGTTTTCCGATTTGAAGTATGGTGCGCTTTCTTCAAAAGGAAATTTGGATCCAAACAAGCATTTGGGCGTGAGAAGGGAACTTTCCCACAAATTCTCCTGGCTGGCTTAGGTGGAGGAGAAGATGAGTCGGAGGAAACATAAATTACCTCTATGGAGTCTTCCTGGCTTTCATTGTCCTCATTCTACACAAGAGATACAGAGGTGTAAACACAAAACTATCAGTAATGGATGGCGAGTTAAAGAGGATGGATTTTTTACCTCTGAAAGTACGTCGCCGACTTGGGATTCATCGGCTTCAGATGGCTCAGTGACGGCGGCTTTGCCCTTCCCCTTGGACTTCTTCTTTGGAGGCGGCCTAGCTTGCTTCATGGCCATCTTTTTTGGCCTATTGGACCAGAATTTATCACCTTTCTAAAATGGCATATTTTATAAGAGGTCATAGTTCAAGTAAGACTAAAGGAATAAAAACAAGTGGCGGGTTAAGTTGTTTACCTTTGGTGCTGGGTTGATCTTGCAGAACGGCTTAAAACCTATTTGGCCGCATTTTGCCGCGGGTTCGCCGGTCAACTTCTTGATGATGGTTACAATATCACTTTCTGTCAGAACCGTGTGGAAGTAGCACCGAGGGTGATCCAGGGTGCCGTCAAAATCACACATTAATCCGTCCCGGCGACTTAAGGGGAGGATATGCCATTCAACCCAGCAGCGAATGAAGTCAACCCCAGTAAGGCCGTTGTTTGTCAGGGATTTTAAATCGGACAGTACTCGGATAAAGTCTGACTCCTCTTCTTCGGTGAGCTTGTCTGGGAGTTTGAAATTTATTGGAAGGCGATCTTCCCTATAACCAAGAAGCGTGTTCTCGCCCTCAGGCGAAGTCTCCCGGCAGTAAAACCAAGACTCGCCCCAGCCTTTGGGATGGCTTGGCATGGCGAGTGACGGGAATGAACTATCCCTACGGCGTTGAACATTGACACCTCCAAGCTAGGGCCATTGTGAAATTCAGTTTGGCGATTCAAATGTACGGAGTGCCAGAATAAAGGAACTGAGGGTTCCATCCGCAAGTGAGCCTCACAAAACACTTGGAACTGGCATAAATTGCTTATCGAGTTGGGCCGTAAATCCTGGAGGCGGACATTCATAAAGGACATGGCATCTATGAGGAATTTCGATCCGGGCGCCTTAAAGCCCCGTTCAAGGTGTTCAACAAAAACAACTATTTCCCCTTCCTTCGGGTTGGGGATTTCCTCTCCTAACCCGGTACGCCAACCGATGACCTCTTGAGGGTCCAGATTCCCCATTTTTACATAGTTGTTAAGGATAGCGTCATCGACCTTGGTTGGGAGCGAATCAGTTTTGAAAACAGTGCCCATGCTATAAAGGGATAAAATTACGGGTAAATCAACACGCCAAGCATCTACTAAAAATGGTGAAACAAGTTCATTTGACTCGCCAAACAATTTGCCTGATGGCTGAGGGAGTTTTTTGACCCGCCGATGAAGGTCCGAGTCAGGCTGCCAGGGCGACTTATGAAACTCTTAATACTTAAAGGAGAGGTGTTTCAGAGCTTCAGTAGTATTTGCCAAGATGGTGAAGTATGAGATTATAAACAGATTTCACTCGACAAGCGATAAATTATGGATCTACTGGACAAACATAAATGAATGCGAAAAAGGTCTGGATAAAACGGCCTGTGACTAAGGTGGGAACAGTATTGTTGATCCGGTGAAATCTTTTCTAAGTATGCAAATCAAGGCCGAACAACTAAAGGTATGGAAAACATTGTTGTGCTCTCTATCATCACCGCCAACTAATCGGGAATTACGAAGCCGTTCGGGATGTTCCAAGAACACAGTAGGCATGAACCTCGAGAAACTTGGATCTGCCTTCAATAGCGGGATGCTGACCTGGTGAATACGACTGGAGGCGTCCGAAGAGGGGTTTGCCGCTAGCGTTGCATAGACGGCAGCGAAGATCTCGGACGGTCGCGAAGATCTCGGGCGGTGACGAGGTGCTCGACAGTGACAAGGTGCTCGACGGCGGCGAGGTGTTCGACGGCGACGAAATGCTCGGCCACGACGAGGTGTTCGGCGGCGACGAAGTTTTCGGGCGGCGTCGAAGCTTTGAAATACGTCAAAGTCTTCGGGTGGGGAGCTCTCGAGTGGCGATAATGCTTTCGGTGCGACAACGAGGAAGAGAAGGGCGACAAGATGGGTAGGTGAAATGTGCCCTGTCCCTTCCTCCCGCCTATTTATCAGGTCGGGCGCTAGGATCGAGGCGCCATGAGCGGGAACTGCCAAAAGATAAAGATTCGCCATGATGGCGCCCCGAAATTTTTGGGATAACGATACCGAAGGATCCGTTGGAGATTACGTCATCATCTCTTTCGAGATTCAAGGGATAAGAAGGCACCAACAAGAGGTGATTTGGCGACTTGAGTTTTTCCGCAGCAGATGGCGGTTTAAGTGTATGGTGCATAAGAAGAGTGAAGATGAATCGCCCCTAACTGAGTGAGGATATTGGCGTGAAATAAATTCAAGTCAATCTGGGGCCTAATGTTGGGGATATTATCCGTTGGGTAACCCACCCTAGTTGGGCCGGGTCACCGAAGCTGGCGACTCATCTCCAAGTGGTTTTGTCTTTGGCCCAGTAAGGCCGGAAGTCGTACGGCGGTTCAAGACCTTCGGGAGGAGTCCATAGTAGATAAGGTCTCCAAGTCTTGGAAAGATGGCGACTTAGAGATCGGAAGGGTCATGATTTGTGTAAAGGAAAGGACCCTTGTAAACCCTAAGGACTCGACCTGTATATAAAGGCGAGTCCCAGGGAAGAAGAGGGCATGTTATAAAATCATCGAGTGCTAGGTCGGGCGAGTTACGCCCTCCTTGTAATTGAAACACCATCAGTACAACACAAAGCAGGACGTAGGCTTTTACCTCCTCATGAGGGGCCGAACCTGGGTAAATCTCTATCTCGCTCCCGTTCAACCGCTTTGAATCGCCACCAAGGTGCGATGGCTCCAACACTAAGTCCTGTCACGAGGACATCTGTGGTGACAAAACCACGACAGTCGCAGTCGTCGACAGCGTACCCCTTCTTCCTCTCCAAGCGATCCAAGAGCACGAGGGACCCCAGCGGAGTCCGTTCCCATAGCTAGACGACGACGATCGCCTCTGCTTCCACTACATCGACGCGACTCATTCTGCTCCGACGACTACCTCCACAACGGCTTCTTCCTCGAGGACCCCTTCTTCCTCTCCGTCAGGCGCGGCCTCCTCGACCAGTGTGTGAGCAATAGGACTCCTTCCCGTTCCCCTGTCGGTAGATCTCGCGTAGGGCCGTAGCAGCGCCGCCGTAGTTTCTCTCTGTCGCCGGCGCCGCCGTGCTCGTGGAGCAGCAGCTGTAGGGCATCTCTCGACGAGTTTAGTGGTGAAATGGATCCATGGGGATTCCCTCTTCCTCCCAGCTACTGGCCGCTCCTCAATTTAGATCGTAGCACCGGCGGTGACCCTCCCCTGTTCCGCCCATCGTCGGGCTGTATCCGATCTAGAGGGGGTTGCTCAAAAGAGCAAGGCCCCCTCTCTGTTAAGTATCATCCAAGTAGCGCAATGGTAGCTGTGGGATTTGTCTTCGCACAGGTCGTGGGTTCGAGCCCCCGCAGCGCCCCCTTTTTGCCTATTTGATTTCATGGCACAGTAGCAACAGAGGGAAACATACCCTGTTTCCTTCCCCTCTCTGTCGAGCCGAGAAGAGGTAGTGAAGTGGTTGTAGTTGTGTGTTGTGTGCAGTAGTTTGGGGTTCGATCCCCAAGCCACCCCTTTTTACTTTTTTATTTTCTTCTTTGATGTTTTGTAGTAGTGCTGCTGTAGCATTGCTTGGCAGCAATACTTTTTGCATAATATCACTTCTAGTAGGTTTCCTCTTGTTTTAGCTAGTGTGTTTGTGTGGAGTTTAGTGTATGTATGTGGTGTGTGCTTGTGTGTGTGCAAGCACCCATGTGTTTGTGTGTGTGTATGTATCCATGTGGTGCATGTGTGTGTGTGACACACACATGCCCAAGGCATGGTTTTGCCTTAGAGAGCACTTTTGATGCAATCATGTATGTGTGTGTGTTAGTGGTAGTTGGTGTGAGTGTAAGTATGTGTGTGTATTAGAAACTAGCATGTGTAGGTGTGTGTGCATGAGCACCTGTGATGCAAGCATGTTGTGTGTGTGTGGTGGTGTGCTAAGGCACATGAACATGAGGACTACCCCTCATGTGCACCATTGGAGTTGTGAGTGTGTGCAAGTGCATGTGTAGGTGAAGAAATAGTGAGTACCACATATGATATGGCACTATTTGAGCTATAAGATTCTATGTTGTTTTTCCTTTGAACTTTGTGCCTACATGTTGTATGCAAGTACCTAGGTATTATATATGTTTTTGGGGTAGAATCTTCCCAGGAATCCATTGATGGAATCAGATTTCACTTTGGGACACTTTCTGGAAATGTCATTTTTCTGTCTTGATGCTATGTTTAGAGCTTGGTGCCATGTGGTGTGATGAGCCTATGAGGATGATTCCTTGATGTGGCAGTAGTGAGTGAACCCCTCTACAACATGGTGGTTTTATGCTTAGGAGTTTGTATGTGCAAGTTGTGCCTTGTCAAAGTAGGCATGTGGCTGAAATTGTCAGCTTGGTGAAAATCTATGATTTTCACTAAGTCTGAGAAACTGCTGTTATTTTCTTCCCTTGTAGTTGTGGTTGCAAAAGCTCATGTGTTGGGAATCAGCCCTTGCAATCAACTAGGGAGTTGGAGATTTTGTGTTTGTCTAGCTCTCTGTTAAATTTCATACACTTTCACTTCCTGTAGATATTATTTTGGAGGCTGTCAAAATGCTTCAGAGCATAAGCAGCTGGGGAAAATCTGAGATTTTCACTAAGTCCCTGAAATCTGTTATTTTTGTCCAAGTTAGCACGTGTAGATCTTCCTGTGTGTGGCTCCTTTGTATTATCTTTTTGCTCAGGCTTGTAGAGATTTTGAATATCTTTTGCCACATATCTTGTTTGGCACATTTGGGTGACTGTAGGTGCTTTGCATGTTGCTCACAAACTGCTATGATGCTGTTTAGGACAGATTGCATAGTTTTGTTGTTTTGAAGCTTGTGAGTGCATAGTTGGTGGTGTGGTGAGTTTCTTTGCACCACCCCACCAATATTTGTTTGTTTGATCATGTGGCAACATGGGAATACCAGAAGTGTGCCATTGGAGTGTGCTTGTGGTAGATTTGATACGTAGGACTCCATATCTTGTTTCGTAGTTTCCGGTTGATCCGTAGCTCATTTCTCAACGTTATTTATATGTTTTTGCATCGTTTTCTCGTAATGCACCTGTTCATGTCATCTTCATGCATGTCAAGATAGATTAGTGTGAAGTTCAGTCCAGAAGTTTATCTTCTCGTCTCATGCATTTGCTAGAGACTAGAATAGAGGTGCATGCTTCATTCTCATCTCATGCATCATGTGATTGTTGCATCATGTTGTGTTGGTGTTCATTGGCAGTTATTTTTATCTTGGGTAGCTCCAGGATCGAAGAGCGAGTACGTGGATTCTGGAGAGTACGTGCAGGACGAGCAAGAGCAGTTCCAAGCTGAAGACATCACAGACAAGATGACCGTGACCTTGATACCGTATCTAGCCTTGTTATGCTTAGAATCATGTTTCCTTTGATATATGCTCGCTGCCTACCACTTGATATAATTTCCTCCTGATATTTCCATGAAACCCAAACACCTTCCTTTCCTAGCTAATGTTGTTTGGCTAAGTAGGCGCACTCAACTTCTAATGATAGCTTTGCTAGTTGCAGGTGCCACTTGTCTCATGTGATAACATGAGCATTTGATATCATTATGTTTTAAACTGATATTTAATTAATGCACCTATATACTTGGTAAATGATGGAAGGCCTAGCCTTTTGCCAGGTGATTTGTTCCATTATTGCCGCCTTAGTTTCCGGCTACCGTTGTTTGATTCCATAACTGATCGCTCCTAACACGTTCGGGGTTGTTATGGGGACCCCAGGATAAATCGTGTAGTGTTAAGACTTGTCCGGCAGGACCCAACATTGGTTCTAATTTCCTAATCACTTAATTATAATCTGCATAGGGAATAGCTACCCCGAGGAATTAATCAACAACCTGGGCCAGTGCTCCTGATGACTGTTGGTCCAAATTTAGCAAACTATCGGGCCACCACGGGGGAACCCGAGGTTTGGTATAACCCGTAGTGTGACTCATCCGTTGTGTCCAGATACTGAGATACGCGGCTCTTATCGGGGTCGTCGACACAACGGGAGGTCCTGCTAGTCTTGTCTTACCTTAGCGATATATCTTACGTATAGGAATCTCGGTGAAGCTTTGGTTCTCCCAAGAGTTAAGGTTTTCCTCTAAGGAATCGGCGAGATCACGAGAATCGTAATAGAGGATTACTTTGCGGCCCGTGACCGTTTGTGATGGACTAGTTGGAGCACCCCTGCAGGGTTTAATATTTCGGAAAGCCGTGACCGCGGTTATGTGGCAACATGGATTATTTGTTAACATCCGGTTATAGATAACTTGAACTTAATCTAATAAAACTGCCAACTGTGTGCGTAACCGTGATTGTCCCTTTCGAAGACCTCTCTTCGATCGGGAACATTGTGGGGTTATGTTTGACGTAAGTAGGGATTCAGGATCACTTAGTGATCTCCTAGTCTTCGACTGCTAGCGTAGACCACCACATATATAACTTTGTTATATGAAAGTTAGCCACCATAAATGCTTAGGATGTTGCAACCTAAACACTGAACCTTCCTCACCTAATAACTTGACTAGTTTCGGTACCAAGGTCATAGATTGCTGAGTCCCCGTGGCTCACAGATTAGTTGAACACCCCAACAGGTACTGGTAGGCCCGACACAGGTGATCCATATGGCATGCAGCTGGCGTGGCAGTACGATGAGGAGAACGACCGCCTGTACGTGAACTATCTAGAAGACTGAGGCCGTGGTCATGATAGTGGGCAAGCAAGCCTTTTCTTATGTTATGTAGTCCGTAGAGGAACTACCTTGTCTGAATAAATGTGTGGTTGTAAACTCTGATATTATCTATGTGATATGGCAAACGATTTCCTATTGGTCATTCTTAAATTATGTATGTGCTATGTTTATCTTGCTTGCGAAACGCATAGATGCGCTTCTTTCCATTTTGGGGCATCGCCCCCTAAATAGGAAAGGACCGCATCTTAGTCGTTACAAGTTGGTAATCAGAGCCTTACGACCATAGGAGCCTTTGTGTGATCGTACTTGGCCGAGTCGTGTCTAGTAAATGTTTTGTGTCTTAGTTATATAGGAGAGTAGGTTTCTTTTTTCTCCTCTTCCTTGCTCTGGTGAGGTTCTCGACTTAGGAAATCTTAATTCTACTCCTCTTCTCGCTCAAAAAAAATTTAGTATCACGCGGGTATTTTGAAATCTGTATGATATCGATGTGACGGAGTTCTGTCTTGGTGCCTCCTATCTGCCTTGATTTCTTCAGGGGAGTTGAGCTCCACGGGATTCTTGTGCACATCGCCATCATTCAGATTTCTGAGTATCTCAGAACGAAGGATGTTCGTAATTGCTTCAATACTAGTAGTGGCGAGATAACCCCGATGTCCCCAATACTGGTGCAGATTGTTCGGGAGTACTGCCATACTTTGTATCGTTGTGATCACGAGGGTCTGTAGTAGATGAAGGTTCGAGATTCTGGTTATGTGTTGACGGATGTGATACATTGGACGGGTTAGTATAGAAATTGTGTGAATATTACTCCTTGTATCCGTGTACCAGATTGCATGACCAGATATTTCGGGAATTCATAGGTGGGATATCAAGTAGTGACTTATAGGACAATCTTCCTACGGATGCATGATGTGAGGTTGGGAGTCGACATTCAGCGGGTACGTTTGTTCATGGTTGTCTTACAGCGGTTCTCGTTGTGTCTTAAAGACTCCTTGTAGCTAGCTACAACTCGGGGATGCTTCGTAAGTCGTGTGCATTACCTTGCATAGGATGTCAACTGTAAATTCGAGCCCGTGCGATCTTATCCACGAAGATATCGGATGAAATCACGATCATACGTTTGTTCTGAGAAGTTCTAGCTCATACTTGTTTGCAAGTGGTCTTAATCAGAATTTTGTCGACTGTAACTTTGAGGAAGCATTCTTACTATTTTGTTCGAGTGCAATTGCTATATTACTGTTCTGATATTCCTGCCTTTTTGATTCAGCTTTACCTTCAATATTATTCTGTGGGCTAATGTGTTGTCCGTCTTCAGGATGGCTCCACCAACTCGTCAGAATCCAGGTCGTGAGGGTGCTGAGATGCCACCACCACCCCCTCCACCACCTCCTCCGCCGCCTCCTCCTCCCGCAGAGGCTTGGCAAGTGGTGATGGCTGCTACAAATGCAAATACTCAGATGCTAATCCAGTTGTTGCAAGAGAGGACTAATCAGCAGCAAGGCAACTTCAACCATGGTGGCAATCAGTTTGCTAATCCGAGTCAATTCCTGTCAAATCAGCCGAAGACCTTCACGTCGTGTGATCAGCCGTTTGACGCTGAGGATTGGATTCGCTACATGAACAAACACTTTGAGTGCAGCAATGTTTGTCTAGAGGATTTCATCAAGTTTGCAACATTCCAGCTGAAGGGGCAAGCATCGATCTGGTGGAGGCAGTTGAAGGATTCCAGGGGTGCAGAGACTTCAGGTCCCACTACATCCCGTCTAGCTTTGTGGAGGAAATGCGTGAGAAGTTCAGGCGCTTGAAGCAAGGTGGTAACTCCGTGTACAAGTACAACGTCGAGCTCCATGAGCTAGCCCAATATGCCTTGCAGGACATTCCAGATCAGAAGATCAAGATCTATCAGTTCACAGGTGGTGTGAATGAGGATTTGAAGCTAGCCCTCGCTTTGCACGATCCTGAGGAGTTCGATAAGTTCTATAACTTGGCTCTCAGGGCTGAGGCAGCTTTGCTCAGGGTGGAGAATTCGAAGAAGCGTTTCAGAGATTCTAGCTCGTCTTCCTCAACTCAGGTGGTTCACAAGCAACATAAATATTGGGTGTCTCCTCCTCCTCCTCCTCGGCACACGCAACAGTTCAAGCAATCAGGTGGCCGTGGTTCTTCCCACCCACCCAACCCAACTTTCGAGCAGAGGTTTCATGTAATGCCCCAAGAGTGTAACTTGCCTTTATTAGAACCTTCTCTATGTGGGTCCACCTTGTCATTGCAATAAGAGCTTATGCATGTGTTATTTCATGTGTCACCTTGTCATGTGTCCTTTGCATGCATGTGTCACACCCTGTTTTTCACCCCAAGTTTTCTGTGTTGCAAAAATCAGAGCTTGTTAAAACTTTTTCAAATAATGTTGTGAGTGCAATGTCAGCCCTTGTTTGAGTGTATGCTTGCTTGTTTGATGACTCAAACCCATGAAAAACTTATTATTTTGCTCTCTTCAAAAACCCTTTTTCCTTTATATCAAGATCACCTTCATCATGTTGGGATACACTACTAGCTCATGAAGCCAAGTGGCACTTCCAACCAAAGTTGGTGATCTGATCCAAATATTATTTTCATTCATTAAAAACATTAATTGGTGATTTAAAATATTATTTTCCTATTTTATATCCATGTCTATTTCTAAGGCCAGTAATGATATTCCCACAAGGAAAATTACTTTCCTGCCTTAGAAAATTCTGAGTAAATTCATGGAAGCTCAGAAGGACATATATTTTCCATATATAAGATTTGCAAAACTATTTTATATTAATATTATTTGAGTAAAACCCCGAAAACCATTTCTGTCTGTTTTAGCTTTTTGAGATGTTTCCAAAGGAAATTATCTGAGTAAATTCCCATAAAATTACACGAGCCCTCCCAAACCATATTAGGTGCTCACCTAAAATCTCACCTGGATCCAAGGTGGCGAAGTGCACTTATAGAGCCCAAAACCCTATGTGTCCAGAGAAGAGTTGGAACAACTCTACATTGAAAAGTTTCTCCAATGGAGCTGAAACTTTGCAGAGGTGTTTAACACCCCAAATGAGGACTCCACACCAAAGATGGGATTTGTGAGACTCTGTTTGGCCACACTTCCTTTGTAAAGGACAGTTCTGGTCATTTTGAGACATTTTCAAGTTTGCAAAGCCAAACTTGTTCAATGGAGCTCAGATTTGGTGGAACCCCATGTTTTTACCCCAAGACCAAACCTGTTAAGTTTCATTTACAGTGGTGGAGTGGAAGCACCCCAAGTCACTGTCGAACACCTACTGACAGGAAGGTAAAAACCCTCCTAGCCACTGTTTTACCCAATGTCAAGGCCCCAAACTTGGTGGGTTAGAGCACCAGAATACCCTGAACACCCAGTCAATCAACCCCTCCCCAACTCCAAGCACAAGTGACAAGAACTCCAATTTGAGCTGCACGGCAGTACTGGCAACACTAGTGTTCCTTGCTCCCTTGACCAACTCGAGCTCCCACTAAACCACAACGCTAGGCACACTCCCAGCAACACTCAGGACATGGAGGACACGTCCCAAGTGCCCCAGAGCGAGCCAGCATGCCGTGGCATGCCAAAACCGCGCTCTGGGCGCGCGGCAAAGAGAGCCACCCGCAAGGGGCCGACGCTCCGGCCGGTCCCAGCCTCCCCAGTTATGTCCAAGCACTCCCCCGACAACCATTCAGTGCAAAGCTACCCCAGGGACCCTCTCCCCTTCGCGCAAGAGCTCAGGCGACGCGTGCCCGTGCGCGCCAGAGCGGCCGAGCATGCACGGTCGCTGCAGCTCGTCCCCACTCACTTTCCCTCTGCGGCCGTTGCACCAGGAGGCCCTAAACCACGTCCCGAACCCGTGGTTTCGCGGCCAGCACCTCACTGTGCTTGCACGCGTGCCACGGTGAGTCACCGGCGCGCCCGAGTCGGTTTACCGTCGTTAGCCTATAAATAGGTCCCCCCGGCACTCCAGCACCCTCCAAGTAGCTTCAGTACAACCAGTAGACACTCCCTAGCCGCACAATCGAGCTCGCAGAGACCCGGTGCTCGAGATCGACCGAGGCCCCTCTGCCTCGGAGCTCCGGTCGATCTCCGGCTACACGTCGGCTCCTGCGCTGCCCGACCTCTCATTACACTCCCCTTGACACCAGGAATGTTTCCCCTAGCTCTCCCAAGCGAATCCATACCCCTAGCCCCTAGTTCAACACCAACCTGAAACCCTTCCGCCACGAGCACCTCGTCACCGGCGACCCAGACCACCTCCTGTGACGTCCTGACCATGAGCAGGTAGGCGGAGGCACAAGGAACCCGTTCCCGTTCCTAGCTTGGCCTGAGGACAACGGCAGCCTCGCCGGCGTCCATCTCCACCTCTCTGGCTGGAGGTAGGAGAAGGACCCGACAGGTGGAGCCCACCTGTCGGTGTCCTGGGGCAGCCAGCGCGCGCAGCCGCTGACGCTGATCCCACGGGCCCGCAGGTCAGGTTTGAACCTGGCCGGCGCGCGCCTGGTGGCCAGGCCTGCTCGCTGGGCCGACTGGATCCAACCCCCCCGTGGCCTTTTTCTTTTGTTTTAATCCAGCAAACTAAATGATTTTTATAAAAAGATTTAGCTAGTTGAAAAATATAATTCTTCCACCAGTAATTTTCTAAAAATGAGTAGTATTTGATTCTGTAATAGTTGACATTTATCAAAAATAGAAACTATTTTGGTATAATAAAATGATATTAAAAAGCACTTGTTTGCTTTTGTTTGCTTTTAAATAAATATGCTTAGCTAATAAACCAATAGGAAACATTTTTCAAAATAATATCCTGACTTTATTCAAGCCTTGCAACATTTTTAAAAGCACTTTGTGATCTGTTTTAGTGAGAGCTAGTATTTATTTATTCCTTTCTCGACGGTAGAGTTACCGAGTGATGCAGGATCCAGAGCGGAAGACCTCGAAGACCTCGGATACCTAGTTGACCAAGGCAAGCAGCCCTTTTGCCATGACTTAAGTATATAAAATGATGCATGCTAGAATAGCAAGTATTTTTCCGTTGCATATGATCCCGATGCCGGTTCATCATTGATGTGATGGTACCGAAGGTTTCTTCGAAGCACTTGCATTGATAATATTCACATGGCTCCTCGGAGCACAAACATGATGAGCTGACCCTACCATCTACGAGGATCATGCTACTGTCATGTTGACTAGTAGAGTAAGATCACTGCATTGAGCTTGACCCTATCCCGTGAGGGTCATGATATTATCATATTGACAAGTAATGTTAAGGCATATTATCTCAAGCATAATGTTGAGTTAAATAAAGAGTTTATGAAAACCCCGTCGGGTGCCACTAATGCCCGAGGGTGATGATGAGTTGGTGATCACTTTTGGTGAAGTGATGCACCGGTGATTTTGGTGTGAGTATGGTTTCGGAAATGGATTAGATTTATGATGTGTCGACCGTTCCAACCTTACCAGTACGACCACGATACCCCTTTATGGGACGGGGCTTTGTTGATTACTCTGGTCGGTACTAGCAAAGAGCCACATTACTAGTGGCGGGAGTGATCGGTGTCACTCTCGTGATGGGGTCGTGCCAGGTAGGATGACTATGCCATTATTATGAGTTCCAGGCACACCGTTGGTCCCTGCATGGTTGTTACAGTCCAGAGTCGGTGCTCGTAAGACGTACAACATGTGGGCTGGGTACCAATCGAGTGGACCTCTTTGTCTAGTATCATCAGGGGAAAGATGATGATCGGGTACTTACCTCGGGTATATGTGATATACCACGAGTCGTGGATGACACGGAAGTTTCCCGTTTCTTGTGGGTCCAGCGTACTACCTCTGCAGAGTGTAAACTATTCGAATAGCCGTGTCCATGGTCAAGGACAGTTGGGTGGTGCTGCTTAAACTACGTCCAGAGTTTCCACATAAACCAAGTGTGTGTGCGTGGTGTTAAAAAGGTGTTGTTATGATAATCACAATAATATGATTAAGTTCGGTGACTTGACATATAGGGTAAACCCGGATGGTTTGGCCCTCATTAATACATTGAGGTTATGACAAGTCCGATGACTTGGCATATAGGGTGAACCCGGTGTGTTCAACCCTTGTCAGATATGTTGATATCAGTAACATGTTCTTCAAAAGTAATTCTTTAACTTGTTGCACATACTTGATCATACCACCACATTGCATTCCACTAAAGATAATTGTTACTGTTATTCCTTACCATATACATATCATGGGCTGTTTGCGAGTACATTCAAAGTACTCATTGGCTTGCCACTGGTTATGTTATTGACCAGACATGGAAGGACCGAAGTTTGGCGATGAGTACACCATCGGAGACGGACCTGCGATCTAGGACGCTTCCAAGTCAGAATGCGTGTCGGTGTAGGCTTGATGGCATGGGCACCGCTTAGCCCTTACGAGTTTCCGCTACTCGATGTATCCGTTTAATTTGGCTTTAGGCCTTACTCTTAAACCCGACCTTCTGGTCATTGATGTAATAATTCTGTACTTGGATGTAAGACTCTATTATTCAGTATCTGTGTTCAGTGAACATTGATCCTTGGGGTCACTGGGCACGGCGAACTCGACTTGCTAGTCGGGGTCCCCACAAAACTAGTATCAGAGCCATCTTGACTATAGGAAGCCTTAGATAGCATGGACGTTAACCGAGGACGTTAGAACGCCAGCCTTGCACAAGACTCTTGCACATACAACCTCCTGACTTCTCTCCTATGCCTTGTAGATGGCTGCCGTGCCTGAGACGCTTCTGGAGACCGGCTTTCCACTACTTCTGGTGGATTATCTCGAGAAGTGCCACGTACGACGCACGCCCATCTTCCTCTACCACGAGCACTGGGTCAACGCCGACACCAAGGAATATCACGTGGACGTGATAGTGAAGGCTAATGACTCCCCGTCTAGTTGGTTCTTCGAAGGACCACAGATGGGAGAGCTGATGTTGGCAGTGGAGAAGGCTGCACGAGAGGCGCTCGTGCAACTCCACAGCATCCTCCCTGAGATGGCTAATGAGCCTGTCACTCGTCGTCTACCTTTCATTAAGGAAGGAGTGGATGGGAGTTGGACACTCACCCCAGCCACGGAGGATGGGATGCCACTAAGGTTTCAGACCTACTTCAGTCTCTCGTCAGACACCCTGACACACTTCCTAGTTAAGGAATCAGTCAAGCTTCGCCAAGAGCTACACCTAGTCAAAGGCCTACTCAACACTGAGAAGATGCAGAACCGCAAAGTAAAGAAGGCAGGCGCACCTGAAGGGAGGGCAGCTGTTGCCGCTAGGGGTGGTGTGTTACCCATCCAGGTAGTCCCTCTTCGGAGTCGCCGCCTGACAATGGAAGAGTACACTGAGATCTTCGCTGCCTTGCCCAAGAGACGCCGAGATGTGCGGATTCTTTCTTCCACTCCTATAAAGGAAGAGGATGTTGATGAATATGAGGATCCTGTTGAGTCCGCCTTTGAGACCGAGCAGTCCGCCGCGTAGGTTTTAGCGTAGGCAATTCGGAGTACCCCGAGTATAGGGTATCCATGTATCCGCTTTTAACTGCGTATGTGTGCTTGATGTAAGTCACCTATTGCCTTGGGTAGCTTGTAAGTGACTACGTCACCTAGTTGTCATGAATGCAATTTCCAGTTTGTCAAAACTTTGGTTTTAAAGGATTGGCACATGCACGTATTGGACCCCCTCTTACTAGGAGCAAATCCTTGTACTCCCGAGCAAGGTGGCATTTTGACCTGTTTGTTTCTATGACAGGATGGTGAACACAACCCGCAATAGCACCTTCGGCAACCCCGGCGCCGGCTCCTCAGGGACGCCGCAGGGAACCGAAGGAGAAGCTCACGCTGGAGGTCACCACGAGCAGCCTAGAGACCTTCAGCCACCACCTCCTCCTGAGAACTTGACGATGGCTCAGTTCCTTCAAGCTCTTCGGGAGGAGCGTCAAGCCAGCAATGCCGCTATCCAGCAGCTGACTCAAGTCCTGGTGGACAACCCGCCGCGGAATGAGTATGGCGGTGGTCGCTCTACTCTTTCTGAGTTCATGCGGACTACGCCCCCCATATTCACGGAGTCGACTGAACCCCTGGACGCCGATGACTGGGTTCACACCATTGAAGACCTCCTTGCGCTGGTCAAGTGCACTGATGATCATGAGAAGGTCCTTTATGCTTCTCACTATCTCGGAGGCACCGCCAGGGCATGGTGGGATGGATTCTAGATCATGCGGGCAGGGCAAGTCATCACGTGCGAGATGTTCAAGGAAGGATTTCGCGCGGCTCACATTCCACCTGGACTGATGACCATTAAGAAGCGGGAATTCCGAGCCTTGAGGCAGGGCAGTGGAACTGTTAAGGAGTACCTACAAAAGTTTAATCTCTTGTCGAGGTACGCGCCTGAAGATGTTAACACTGAGGCCGCTAAGGTGGAACGCTTCATGGAAGGGTAACAACAGTCCCTGCAAAACCAGCTAGTGGTTTGCGACTGCCAGACTTTCAGCAAGTTGGTTAACAAAGCGCTTATGCTGGAAGACAAGCGTCGTGCAATGGACGACACCCGCAAGCGCAGACTGATAGGTAGTGGAGGACCCGGTAACGCAAGACCAAGACCATGGCAGTCAGCACCTGCAAGACCCAACTTTCAGCAGCAAGCCAACCCAGTAGTCAAACCGCCGAACAACGGTGGAGTCAAGACCAACCCTCCGGGGCAAGTCACCTGCTTTGGGTGTGGTCAGACTGGGCACTATTCCAGGCAGTGCCCCAACAAGAAGCCTGACGCACCGCGTCCCAATGCACCCAACCCCGGTCAAGGTGCACCAGGGAGGAACTAAGCCCCCCACAACCAACAGTTCAATGGTAGGGGCCGGATCAATCACATCACTGCAGAAGAAGCACAGGAAGACCCGGACTGCGTTTTGGGTACGTTCCTCGTCAACTCAACTCCAACAACAGTGTTGTTTGATTGTGGTGCCTCGCATTCTTTTGTTACCCAAGGGTTTGCGGAAAAATGCGGTTTAAAACCCACTTTACTCCACGGGCAGATGGCAATCCAAACCCCGGGAGCAGTATTAAGGACCAACCTAGGGTGTAGAAGGGTCGAGATAGTTATCAATGGGACGAGTTTCTTGGCAGACCTCATTGTGCTTAAATCGCAAGGTGTAGAAGTAATCCTTGGTATGGATTGGTTGGCCAAGCACCAGAGTCTTTTGGACTGTGCCAATAGGGCCATCACCATGATAAGCAACCAAGGGGTCAAGGTCAAGTTCGTCTCCGAGCCAGTATTGGCTCACGCACCTCGAGTCAACAGTCTCTCCGAGGCAGAGCTTGATCGAGTGCCTATAGTCTGTGAATACCCGGACGTCTTTCCTGACGAGCTACCCGGAATACCTCCTGACCGAGACATTGAGTTCATCATTGAGCTCATGCCCAGATCGAGGCCTATTTATAAAAAGCCTTATTGGATGGGTTCCGAGGAATTGGCAGAGCTGAAGAAGCAGCTGGATGAGCAACTCAGGAAAGGGTTCATTCGTCCGAGTGCATCACCTTGGGGATCACCTGTTCTATTTGTTTCAAAGAAGGATGGTACCATTCGACTCTGCGTCGACTACCGTTCCCTTAATGAAGTCACAATTAAGAACAAGTACCCGCTCCCCAAGATCGAAGACCTGTTTGACCAGTTAAACGGGGCCAGGGTATTTTCCAAGATCGATCTCCGATCGGGATACTACCAATTGAAGATCCGAGCCGAAGATATACCCAAGACTGCATTCGTGATCCGGTACGATCTATATGAATGCACGATCATGCCCTTCGGTTTGACAAATGCCCCAGCCTACTTCATGTACCTCATGAACAAGGTCTTCATGGAATATTTGGACAAGTTTGTCGTCGTGTTCATCGATGACATACTAATCTTCTCCAAGTCCAAAGAAGAGCATGAGCAACACCTGAGGCTAGTTCTGGGAAAGCTTCGAGAGCACCAACTTTATGCAAATTCAGCAAGTGTCAGTTCTGGCTGAACGAAGTTGGATTTCTGGGTCGTACCCTGACGGCACGCGGTTTGGCCGTAGATCAGTCCAAGATTACTACAGTGACCAACTGGGAATCACCCAAGGACGTGAAGGATGTCAGGAGTTTCCTCGGGCTCGCGGGATACTACCGCAAGTTTGTTGAAGGATTCTCCAGCATCGCTCAACCTATGACTCAGCTCTTGAAGAAAGGCCGGAAGTTCGAGTGGACACCGGCGTGTGAAGCAAGCTTCCAGGAGTTGAAGAAGAGGCTAACTACCGCCCCGGTATTGGCTACTCCGGACATCAACAAGGAATTCGTGATATATTGTGATGCCTCGGGAACCGGGCTTGGTGGAGTCCTGATGCAAGATGGCAGGGTCGTGGCGTACTTGTCACGGCAACTGCGACCGCATGAGGAGAACTACGCCACCCATGATCTCGAGCTAGCAGCTGTAGTGCATACTCTGAAGACGTGGCGACATTACCTTCTGGGAAAGAGATGCGAGATATATACAAACCACAAGAGTCTGAAATATATCTTCACCCAGAGGGAGCTGAATATGAGACAGCGGAGATGGCTTGAGTTAATCAAGAATTACGACCTCAGCATTCAGTACCATCCCGGCAAGGCGAACGTGGTAGCCGATGCCTTGAGCCGGAAGGCAGGCTCCTTGAACGTCACGCTCAAGGAAAGGTTACCTGCCTTGTGTGAAGAGATGGAGGGCTTAGGACTTGAGATAGTCGAACCAGGGTACCTGGCCAACCTCGAAGTCAAGCCTACTCTGGCAGACGACATCAAGAAGGCCGAGAAGGGGCACAAGAGTATCGAAGGCCTCAAGAGAAAGGTGCAAGAAGGCAAAGCCCCAGGATTCTCAATTGATCAGCAAGGAGTACTGTGGTACGGAAGCACTTATGCGTACCCAACAAGGCCGAACTTAAGGACTTGATCCTGCAAGAGGCACATGACACACCGTACTCTATCCATCCAGGTGGTACCAAGATGTACCAAGACATCCGAGAACGATTCTGGTGGCATGGCATGAATAGGGAAATTGACTCCTATGTCGCTAAATGCGATGTATGTCAGCGATTCAAGGCTGAACACCAGCGACCCGCTGGATTACTACAACCTCTTCAAGTGCCGGAATGGAAGTGGGATATAGTCGGCATGGACTTCATCACCGGGTTGCCCCGGTCGAATAAGGGACATAACTCCATTTGGGTCATAGTTGATCATTTGACCAAGGTGGCCCATTTCATCCCCGTTAACACCACTTACGATGGCAGCCAGCTAGCCAGTCTGTACATTCGTCGAGTGGTGAGTCTCCATGGAGTTCCCAAAGAGATCGTGTCCGACCGCGGCACGCAGTTCACCTCAAGATTCTCGAAGAAGTTTCAAGAAGCTCTCGGAACCAAACTCTCCTTCAGTACGGCTTTCCACCCGCAAACGGGCGGACAGACCGAGAGGGTAAACCAGATACTTGAGGACATGCTCCACGCTTGTGGTTTGGCCCATGGTGCCAAGTGGGAAGACTGCCTACCCTTTGCTGAGTTCTCTTACAACAACAGCTACCGGTCCAGTCTTCAGATGGCCCCATCCAAAGCATTATATGGGCGGAAATGCCGCACCCCGCTCAATTGGTCCGAAACCGGTGAAGGGCTAGTTTTCGGACCAGAAGCACTACAGGAAGCAGGGGACAAGGTTCAGCTTGTCCGAGAGAACTTGGAGGCACCTAAGTCAAGGCAGAATAGCTATGCGGACCCTCGTCGCAGAAACGTGGAGTTTGTTCCCGGAGACCAGGTGTACTTGCGAGTCACGCCTCTCAAGGGGACCAAGCGTTTCCACGTCAAGGGGAAGCTAGCTCCAAGGTTCATTGGACCCTTCAAGTAGCTTATCAGTTGGAGCTACCTCCTGAACATTCGGGTGTGCACAACGTGTTCCACGTGTCACAGCTCCGGAAGTGTTTGCAAGTGCCGAACCGTCCCGATTTTACAAGGACATTGATCACCAAGCTATTGACCTTCAACCGGACCTTACCTACCGCGAGAGAGCGATCCGCATTTTGGATGAAGCCGAGCGTTGCACCAGAAGCCGCACCATCAAGTTTTTCAAGGTTCAGTGGAGCAACCATACCGAAGTAGAAGCCACATGGGAGCGTGAAGACTATCTCCGATTAGAATTTCCCGAGCTGTTTAACGCTTAGCTTAGGAATCTCGGGGACGAGATTCTTGTAAGGGGGATAGGTCTGTCACACCCTGTTTTTCACCCCAAGTTTTGTGTGTTGCAAAAATCAGAGCTTGTTAAAACTTTTTCAAATAATGTTTTCAGTGCAATGTCAGCCCTTGTTTGAGTGTATGCTTGCTTGTTTGATGACTCAAACCCATGAGAAACTTATTATTTTGCTCTCTTCAAAACCCCTTTTTCCTTTATATCAAGATCACCTTCATCATGTTGGGATACACTACTAGCTCATGAAGCCAAGTGGAACTTCCAACCAAAGTTAGTGATCTGATCCAAATATTATCTTCATTCATTAAAAACATTAATTGGTGATTTAAAATATTATTTTCCTATTTTATATCTATGTCTATTTCTAAGGCCACTAATGATATTCCCACAAGGAAAATTACTTTCCTGCCTTAGAAAATTCTGAGTAAATTCATGGAAGCTCAGAAGGACATATATTTTCCATATATAAGATTTTGAACCCTATTTTATATTAATATTATTTGAGTAAAACCCTGAAAACCATTTCTGTTTGTTTTAGCTTTTTGAGATGTTTCCAAAGGAAATTATCTCAGTAAATTCCCATAAAATTACGGGAGCCCTCCCAAACCGTATTAGGTGATCACCTAAAATCTCACCTAGATCCAAGGTGGGGAAGTGCACTTATAGAGCCCAAAACCCTCTCTGTCCAGAGAAGAGTTGGAACAACTCTACATTGCAAAGTTTCTCCAATGGAGCTGAAACTTTGCAGAGGTGTTTAACACCCCAAGTGAGGACTCCACACCAAAGATGGGGTTTGTGAGACTCTGTTTGGCCACACTTCCTTTGTAAAGGACAGTTCTGGTCATTTTGAGAAATTTTCAAGTTTGCAAAGCCAAACTTGTTCAATGGAGCTCAGATTTGGTGGAACCCCATGTTTTTACACCAAGACCAAACCTGTTAAGTTTCATTTACAGTGGTGGAGTGGAAGCACCCCAAGTCACTGTCGAACACCTACTGACAGGAAGGTAAAAACCCTCCTAGCCACTGTTTTACCCAATGTCAAGGCCCCAAACTTGGTGGGTTAGAGTACCAGAACACCCTGAACACCCAGTCAATCAGCCCCTCTCCAACTCCAAGCACAAGTGACAAGAATTCCAATTTGAGCTGCAGGGAAGTACTGGAAACACTAGTGTTCCTTGCTCCCTTGACCAGCTCGAGCTCCCACTAAACCACAACGGCTAGGAACACTCCCAGCAACACTCAGGACATGGAGGACACGTCCCAAGTGCCCTAGAGCGAGCCAGCATGCCGTGGCATGCCAGAACTGCGCTCTAGGCGCGCTGCAGAGAGCCACCCGCAAGGGGCCGACGCTCCGGCCGGTCCCAGCCTCCCCAATTATGTCCAAGCACTCCCCCGATAACCATTCAGTGCAAAGCTACCCCAGGGACCCTCTCCCCCTCGTGCAAGATCTCAGGCGACCCGTGCCCGTGCGCTCGATGCGGCCGAGCATGCACGGTTGTTGCAGCTCGTCCCCACCCACTTTCCCTCTGCGGCCGTTGCACCAGGAGGCCCTAAACCACGTCATGAACCCGTGGTTTCGCGGCCAGTACCTCACTGTGCTTGCACGCGTGCCACGGTGAGTCACCGGCGCGCCCGAGTCGGGTCACCGTCGTTGGCCTATAAATAGGTCCCCCCGACACTCCAGCACCCTCCAAGCAGCTTCAGCACAACCTGTAGACACTCCCTAGCCTCCCAATCGAGCTCGTAGAGCGCTGGTGCTCGAGATTGACCGAGGCCCCTCCGCCTCGGAGCGCCGGTCGGACTTCGGCTACACATCGGCTCCTGCGCTGCCCGACCTCTCATTACACTCCCCTTGACACCAGGAACGTTTCCCCTAATCTCCCAAGCGAATCCATACCCCTAGCCCCTAGTTCAACACCAACCCGAAACCCTTCCGCCATGAGCACCTCGTCGCCGGCGACCCAGACCACCTCCGGTGTTGTCCCGACCACGAGCAGGTAGGCGGAGGCACAAGGAACCCGTTCCCATTCCTAGCTTGGCCTGAGGACAACGGCAGCCTCGCCGGCGTCCATCTCCACCTCTCTGGCTGGAGGTAGGAGAAGGACCCGACAGGTGGAGCCCACCTCTCGGTGTCCTGGGGCAGCCAGCGCGCGCAGCCGCTCACGCTGATCCCATGGGCCCGCAGGTCAGGTTTGAACCTGGCCCGCGCTGGCGTGGTGTCCAGGCCTGCTTGCTGGGCCGACTGGATCCAACCCCCCGTGGCCTTTTTCTTTTGTTTTAATCCAGCAAACTAAATGGTTTTTATAAAAAGATTTAGCAAGTAGAAAAATATAATTCTTCCACCAGTAATTTTCTAAAAATGAGTAGTATTCGATTCTGTAATAGTTGACATTTATCAAAAACAGAAACTATTTTGGTATAATAAAATGATATTAAAAAGCACTTGTTTGCTTTTGTTTGCTTTTAAATAAATATGCTTAGCTAATAAACCAATAGGAAACATTTTTCAAAATAATATCCTGAATTTATTCAAGCCTTGCAACATTTTTAAAAGCACTTTCTGATATGTTTTAGTGAGAGCTAGTATTTATTTATTCCTTTCTCGACGGTAGAGTTACCGAGTGACGGAGGATCCGGAGCGGAATACCTCGAAGACCACGGATACCTAGTTGACCAAGGCAAGCAGCCCTTTTGCCATGACTTAAGTATATAAAATGATGCATGCTAGAATAGCAAGTATTTTTCCGTTGCATGTGATCCCGATGCCGGTTCATCATTGATGTGATGGTACCGAAGGCTTCTTCGAAGCACTTGCATTGATAATATTCACATGGCTCCTCGGAGCACAAACATGATGAGCTGACCCTACCATCTACGAGGATCATGCTACTGTCATGTTGACTAGTAGAGTAAGATCACTACATTGAGCTTGACCCTATCCCGTGAGGGTCATGATATTATCATGTTGACAAGTAATGTTAAGGCATATTATCTCAAGCATAATGTTGAGTTAAATAAAGAGTTTATGAAAACCCCGTCGGGTGCCACTAATGCCCGAGGGTGATGATGAGTTGGTGATCACTTTTGGTGAAGTGATGCACCGGTGATTTTGGTGTGAGTATGGCTTCGGAAATGGATTAGATTTATGATGTGTCGACCGTCCCAACCTTACCAGTACGACCACGATACCCCTTTATGGGACGGGGCTTTGTTGATTACTCTGGTCGGTACTAGCAAAGAGCCACATTACTAGTGGCGGGAGTGATCGGTGTCACTCTCGTGATGGGGTCGTGCTAGGTAGGATGACTATGCCATTATTATGAGTTCCATACACACCGTTGGTCCCTGCATGGTTGTTACAGTCCAGAGTCGGTGCTCGTAAGACGTACAACATGTGGGCTGGGTACCAATCGAGTGGACCTCTTTGTCTAGTATCGTCAGGGGAAAGATGATGATCGGGTACTTACCTCGGGTATATGTGATATACCACGAGTCGTGGATGACACGAAAGTTTCCCGTTGCTCGTGGGTCCAGCGTACTACCTCTGCAGAGTGTAAACTATTCGAATAGCCGTGTCCACGGTCAAGGACAGTTGGGTGGTGCTGCTTAAACTACGTCCAGAGTTTACGCATGAACCAAGTGTGTGCGTGGTGTTAAAAAGGTGTTGTTATGATAATCACAATAATATGATTAAGTTCGGTGACTTGACATATAGGGTAAACCCGGATGGTTTGGCCCTCATTAATTCATTGAGGTTATGACAAGTCCGATGACTTGGCATATAGGGTGAACCCGGTGTGTTCAACCCTTGTCAGATATGTTGATATCAGTAACCTGTTCTTCAAAAGTAATTCTTTAACTTGTTGCACATACTTGATCATACCACGACATTGCATTCCACTAAAGATAACTGTTACTGTTATTCCTTACCATATACATATCATGGGCTGTTTGCGAGTACATTCAAAGTACTCATTGGCTTGCCACTGGTTATGTTATTGACCAGACATGGAAGGACCGAAGTTTGGCGATGAGTACACCATCGGAGACGGACCTGCGATCTAGGACGCTTCCAAGTCAGAATGCCTGTCAGTGTAGGCTTGATGGCATGGGCACCGCTTAGCCCTTACGAGTTTCCGCTACTCGATGTATCCGTTTAATTTGGCTTTAGGCCTTGCTCTTAAACCCGACCTTCTGGTCATTGATGTAATAATTCGGTACTTGGATGTAAGACTCTATTATTCAGTATCTGTGTTCAGTGAACATTGATCCTTGGGGTCACTGGGCACGGCGAACTCGACTTGCTAGTTGGGGCCCCACATCATGCATCCATTCATCCATGCCGATTGTGTTTGTTTCTTTGTGATCATATGTGGTTTGTGATGACATGAGTTGTCGTGCGATGTGGTGGTGTGATGTTGGATGTGTGAAATGATGTGGATGTAGTTTGAGAATAGGAGTAACCATGTTGGTTTGCACTAGGGTTTCAAAAGCCTCCCTTTCTCTATTTATCTCAAGCCAATATTTACTTGTTCCATTCCTACTTCAAAAATTCCCATGTTTTAGAATGTTTTGTGGTGCTTGTGAGGTTATGAATTTGCTGTTTTGAAAATAAGTTTAAAGGTGCAAATATTCACAAAACGGATCCAATAAATTCTTTTTTCTAAATATTTAACTTCTCCAAATATTTCTTTTTCAATTTATTTAAATAGGTCATAATTCCTTATGACCAGGGGCATTTTTGTTTTGTTTTTAGTCTTAACAGATTTTGCTTTGCTTTATTTTCTTTCTCTGGTAATTTTGTAATTGGAAAACCCCGGGGGTTTTACTTTCTGCTATCTGGCGCCAACAAGTGGGCCTCCTCCCACTAGCTGGCCCAGCTCCCCTCGCGCGTGGCTTACTCCTGTAGACGCCGTTTCCCCTGTCTCCTTCCTCCGTCAGGCTTCTTCAGAGAGACAGAGGCAGAGCGACGGCAGCAGACGCCGTTACGGACGTCGAGGCGCGTCCCTCGCCTCCTCCTCCTTATAAGTTCCCCCCTTGGTGTTCGTGTAGCCTAGGGTTCCTCCCCTTGCGCCGCCACCTCTCTCCCATCACCTTCTCCGTCTCTACATAGACAACAGGTAAGGGGATCGAGCTCCTCCGCCATGGCCGCGAGCTGAGGAGGTCCTCGCCGTCGCGCTCGGACACCTGCGGCCTCTCCAACACCCCGGCGAGCATGCGGGATCTTCCAGCAGCCCATTCCCGTAGCTACTTCGACGAGATCAACCGTACTACAACTACCTCGACGACGGCGGCCTTCCTCCCCGACGATCTCCCCCGAGCGGCTCCTTCCCCTTCTTCCTCTACTTCCTCTCCGGCCGACGCGACCACCTCGTCCAGTAGGTGAGGTAGAACCTTCCCCTATGTTCCCTGTAACCATATCTAGTGCTAGGAGCCGTAGCCTCATCGTGTTTCCCCTTCTGTCGCTGGCGCCGCCGCGCAATGAGGAGTCGTTGCTGTAGGCCCTCTCGAGTAGCGCTAGATAGTGAAATGGAACCGTGGGAACTCCTATTCCCTTCCATCGATGAGCCGTTGGCTGATTTCGCATGTAACGCCGACGAGCACCTTCCCCTGTTCCGGCCACCGTCGGACAGAGGAGATGCATGAGGGGGTTGCTCAAGGGGGTTAAATCTCCTCCTGTGTTAAGTATTGATGCAGTAGCAGAGTGGTAGTGGTCTTTTGGTGCCGTGGCTAGTCCTGGGTTCGAATCCCCTCGGCGCACCTTTTGGTTTTTGTGGATTTAATTGGCACAGTAGCTGCAGGGGCTACTTACCTTGTTTGCATCCTTTGCAGTGTCGAGCAAGTGGCATATAGCAAAGTGGTGCTAGTTGTTGTTGTTTCTGTGGCTGATCCAAGGGGTCTTGGGTTCGAGACCTACCCCATTCTTTTATTTTTTTGTTGCATTTGTTTTATGTTTTTACATTGTATGCTTGCATAGATGTATGTGGTGTGCTAGATCTTCATGTGGGGTATTTTTTTGCCCCCAAGCAGCAGGTTGACCATGTTCTTGATGCTAGAGTGCATGTGTAGATATATCATGTGTAGGAATGCATGTAAAGGAGTGAGTGCATGTATATATGTGAGCTAGATTATATGTTATGTGGTGTAGTGTAGTGATGAGGTGGTGGTAACCCTTGTGCATAGGTGATGTGCTTGTGCCCTATGATGTACAAGTGTGTGAGTGTGTGTGTGTATGTGTTGGTTCACCCCCTCCAAACATGCTTTGTGGTGTATTAGTAGTGGCTCTAATGTGTGTATATGATGTTGTGTGTGCTTGTGTGTGTGTGTTTCACACATTCCCAAGGCATGATGTGCCTTGAAGAGAACTTGTGCAAGCTTATATGTGTAGGTGCAGGAATGCATTTGTGAGTGTAAGCTAGAGTGTGTGTGTTATTAGCATGTGTAGGTGCTTGCTTATGTGGTGCTTGATGTATGTGTGTGTGTGGTGGTGTGCTAAGGTACATGAACATAAGGTTCACCCCTTATGTGCACCATTGGACTTGTGAGAGTGTGCATATGCATGTGTAGGTAATGTTCCAGTGAGAATCACATGTCATGTTGCACTATTCACTTTATGTGACTCCATGAAGTTTTTCTTTTCAAGTTTGTGCCCAATTGTTCTATGCAAGTGCCTATGTATTATATATGTTTTTGGGGTAGAATCATCCAAAGAATCAATTGATGAAATCAGTTTTGCCTTTGGAACACTTTCTGGCAATGTCATATTTCAGTTTTGTTCCATGTTTAGAGCTTGGTTCCATGTGATGTGATGAGCCCAAGAGGTTGATTCTTTGTTGTGGAAGTAGAGGATGAACCCCTCTACCACATGTAGGTTTTGTTTCATGTTCAGGAGTTCATATGTGCAAGT
Source organism: Hordeum vulgare subsp. vulgare (assembly GCF_904849725.1). Taxonomy (NCBI): domain Eukaryota; kingdom Viridiplantae; phylum Streptophyta; class Magnoliopsida; order Poales; family Poaceae; genus Hordeum; species Hordeum vulgare. The sequence goes on from NC_058523.1 coordinate 317,988,754, forward strand.
TGTGCGTAGTCAAAGTAGGCATGTGGCTGAAATCCCAGTTTAGTGAAAATCTGTGATTTTCACGAAGTCTGAGAATCTGCTTATATTTTCTTCTCCTGTTGTTGTGCTTGCAGAAGTCCATGTGTTTGGAATCAGCCCTTGCTAGCAACTAGAAAGTTGTAGCTTTTGTGTTTTTCTAGATCTCTGTCAATTTTCATTCCATTTGGAGTCATGTAGATATTGTTTTGGGTGCTTTCAAAATGCTTCAGAGCATAAACAACTAGTGAGAATCTGGAATCTTCACAAAGTCCCAGAAAACTGATATTTTTGTCCAAGTTAGCAGCTGTGTAACTTCCTGTGTGTAACTCCTTTGAATTAGCTTTTTGCTCAGGCTTGTAGTAATCTTGGATAGCTTCTGCCACATATCCTATTTGGCATATTTGGGTGACTGTAGGTGCTTTGCATGCAGCTCTCAAACTGCTATGATACTGTTTATGGCAGATTGTATAGTTTTGATGTTTTGATGCTTGTGAGTGCATAGTTGATGGTGTGGTGATATTACTTGCACCACCCCATCCATTCTTGTTTGTTTTATGTCTTGGCAACCTGGGAATACCACAGATATGCCATTGGAGTGTGTGGTGATGGATTTGACACGTAGGACTCTATTTTCTTGTTTCGTTGTTTCCGGTTGAACCGTAGCTCCGTTTGTAACGTTCTTTCTATGTTTTTGCATCGTTTTCGCGTGATGCATCTGTTCATGTCATTCTCATGCAGGTCAAGATAGCTTAGAGTGCAGTTCTGTCCAGAAACTTGTATTTGCTTCTCATGCTTGTGCTGGTGACTAGAATAGAGATGCATGTTCATATTCATCTCATGCATCATGTGCTTGTTGCATCTTGATGTGCTGTTGTTCATTGGATGCTATTTTTATGTTGGGTAGCACCGAGATCGTAGAACGAGTACGTGGATCCGGGAGAGTACGTGCAGGACGAACAAGAACAGTTCCAAGCTGAGGACATCACAGGCAAGATGATATGACCTTGATCCCATCTCTAGACTTGTTATGCTAGATTCACGTTTCCTTCGTCATATGCTCGCTGCCTACCACTGAAATTAGTGCACCTATATATTTGGTAAATAACGGAAGGCCTAGCCTTTTGCCGGGTGCTTTGTTCAGTTATTGCTGCCATAGTTACCGGCTACCGGTGTTTGATTCCATAACGGAACCCTCCTAACACGTTGAGGTTGTTATGGGAGACCCCTTGATAAATCTTGTAGTGTTAAGACTTGTCCGGCAGGACCCAAAATTGGTGTTAATTTGCTAATCACTTAATAATAATCTGCATAGGGAATGGCCTCCTCGAGGAATTTAATCAACAACCCAGGCCAGTGCTCCTCATGAGTGTTGGTCCCAACTAGAGCACCGTGCGGGGCCATCTCGGGGCAAGTCGGGAGATTTCTCTGGCCATTGTACGCTTCGCTTATCCGGTGTGTCCTGAGACTGAGATACGCGGCTCTTATCAGGGTCTTTGACACGCCGGGAAGTCCTGCTAGTCTTGGCTTACCTTAGCGATATATCTTGCGTATAGGAATCTCGGTGAAGCTTTGGTTCTCCCCAGAGTTGAGGTTTTCCTCTAAGGAACCCGACAAGATAACGAGATTCGTGATAGAGGATTACTTTGCGGCCCGTGACCGTTTGTGATGGACTAGTTGGAGCACCCCTACAGGGTTTAATCTTTCGGAAAGCCATGCCCGCGGTTATTTGGCAACTTGGAATATTTGTTAACATCCGGTTATAGATAACTTGAACATAATCTAATAAAATTGCCAACTGTGTGCGTAACTGTTACCGTCCCCTTCGAAGATCTCTCTTCGATCGGGAACACGGTGGGGTTATGATTGACGTAAGTAGGTGTTCAGGATCACTTAGTGATCAGCTAATCATCGATCGCTAGTATAGACCACCTTCAATATATGTTCTACGTAAGTTAGCCACCATATATGCTTAGGACGCTGCAACCTAAATACTCCACCTTCCTTACCTAATAACTTGACTAGTTCTGGCATCGAGGTCATAGATTGTTGAGTCCCCGTGGCTCACAGATACTTCAACACACCAACAGGTACAGGTACCCCCGAGACAGCTGATCCCGATGACACGCAGCTTGCGTGGCAGTACGATGAGGAGAACGACCGCCTGTACGTGAACTATCTAGAATACTGAGGCGTGGTCGTGATCTTGGGCAAGCATGCAGGGTAGCATAGCCATTTCTCATGTTTTGTAGTCCTTAGCGGAACTACCTTGTTTGAATGCGTGATGTAAACTCTCATATTATTTATGATATGGCAGTTGAATCCCTTATTGTCATTCTATTATTATGTATGTGCTATGTTACCGTGCTTGCGAAACGCTTAGATGCGCTTCTTTCCTCTTTGGGGCCTCATTCCACCTAAACCGGAAAGGACCGCATCTTAGTCGTTACAAGTTGGTAATCAGAGCCATACGACCATATGAGCCTTTGTGTGATCGTACTTGCCCAAGTCGAGTCTAGTAAAATGTTTTGAGTCTTAGTTATATCGGAGAGTAGGATTCTTTATTCTCCTCTTCGATGCTCTAGTGAGGTTCCTGACTTAGGAAATCTTAATTCTACTCCTTTTCTCGCTCAGAATTTTTTTAGGATCACGTGGGTATTTGTGAAATCTATATGATTTCGATGTGACGGAGTTCTGTCTTGGTGCCTCCTGTCTGCCTTCATTTCTGCCATCATTCAGATTTCTGAGTATCTCAGAACGAACGATGTTCGTAATTGCTTCAATACTTGTAGTGGCGAGATAACCCCGATGTCCCGAGTACTGGTGCAGATTGTTCGGGAGTACTGCCATATTTGTATCGTTGTGATCACGAGGGTCTGTTGTAGATGAAGGTCCGAGATTCTGGTTATGTGTTGACGGATGTGATACATTGGACGGGTTAGTATAGGAGTTGTGTGAATATTACTCCTTGTATCCGTGTACCAGATTGCATGACCAGATATTTCAGGAATTCATAGGTGGGATTTCAAGTAGTAACTTATAGGACAATCTTCCTACAGATGCATGATGTGAGGTTGGGATTCGATATTCAGTGGGTGTGTTTTTTCACTTTCTTCTTACAGCGGTTCTCGTTGTGTCTTAACGAGTCCATGTAGCTCGCTATGACTCGGGGATTGCTATCCCACAGACAACAGCGCATGAAATTGACACGTTGACACAGGCTGGGCTTGCGTTGGTTTTTCCCTTGAAGAGGAAAGGGTGATGCAGCACACGAGCAGTAAGTATTTCCCTCAGTTTGAGAACCAAGGTATCGATCCAGAAGGAGGGTCTCGTCAAGTCCAGAATACCTGCGCAAACACAAACAAGCTTGCACCCAACACTTCAAAGGGGTTGTCAATCCCTTCGAGATTGTTGGCAAAGTGAGGTCTGAAGCCGGAAAGTGCAACGAAGTAAAAAGTGTAAGGCTAAAAATATGGTGTGGAGTAGACCCTGGGGGCCATAGTGTTCACTAGAGGCTTCTCTCAAAATAGCAAGTGTTACGGTGGGTGAACAAATTACTGCCGAGCAATTGATAGAACTGCGCAAAGTCATGACGATATCTAAGGCAATGATCATACATATAGGCATCACGTCCGAGACAAGTTGACCGATACTTTCTGCATCTACTACTATTACTCCATACATCGACCGCTATCCAGTATGCATCTAGTGTATTGAGTTCATGAAGAATAGAGTAACGCTTTAAGCAAGATGACATGATGTATAGGGATAATCTCAAACTAATGATGAAAACCCCATCTTTTTACCCTTGATGGCAACAACACGATGCGTGCCTCGCTACCCCTTCTGTCACTGGGTGAGGTTAACACACGGTATGAACCCAAAACCAAGCACTTCGCTCGTTGCAAGAATCATAGATCTAGTTAGCCAGACAAAACCCACAACTCGAAGAGAATTACAAGGATATGAAATCATGCATAAGAGAGATCAGAAGAAACTCAAATAAGATTCACAGATAATCTGATCATAAATCCACAATTCATCGGATCTCGATAGACACACCGCAAAATAAGATTACATCGGATAGATCTCCATGAAGATCATGGAGAACTTTGTATTGAAGATCCAAGAGAGAGAAGAAGCCATCTAGTTACTAACTATGGACCCGTAGGTCTATGGTGAACTACTCACGCATCATCTGAGAGGTCATGGTGTTGATGGAGAAGCCCTCCGTGTCCGAATCCCCCCTCCGGTAGGGCACCAGAACGTGCCCCAGATGGGATCTTGCACAGACAGAAGCTTGCGGCGGCGGAAAAGTACTTTCGATGATCTCCTTATTTTTTTCTGGAATTCATGGGAATATATAGGCGAAAGACCTAGGGCAAAGGGCGTCCATGGGGCCCACAAGCCTGGATGGCGCGGCCTCCCCCTGGCCACGGGGTGGGGGCTTGTGGGGCCCCTGAGGCTCCCCTGCCTTGGCTCCCAAGCTTCCCGATCTTCTTCCGTTCCAGAAATAATATTTTCGAGGATTTTCTTCCGTTTGGACTCCGTTTCAAAATCTCCTCTAAAAGGGGTCAAAAACATGGAAAAACACGAACGTGCACTTGGCACTGAGTTAATAAGTTAGTCCCAAAAAATATATAAAAGGCATTCAAAACATCCAAAGTTTGACAAGATAATAGCATGAAACCATAAAAAATTATAGATATGTTGGAGACGTATCAAGCATCCCCAAGCTTAACTCCTGCTCGTCCTCGAGTAGGGAAGTGATAAATAATGAATTTTTGATGTGGAATGCTACCTAGCATAGTTGTCCTTTGCAACTTCTTTCACGTGACATGAATGTTCAGATCCGTAAGATTCAAAACAATAGTTTGCTATTGACATGAAAACAGTAATACTTCAAGCAAACTAGCAAAGTAATCATGAACTTTCAAAATAACAAGGCCAAAGAAAGTTATCCCTACAAAATCATATAGTCTGGCTATGCTCCATCATCCTCACACAACTAATGTAAATCATGCACAACCCTGGAATTGGCCAAGTAATTGTTTTTGCAATCTTACTTTCTCAAACTTTTTATAACTATCACGCAATACATGAGCGCGAGCCATGGATATAGCACTATAGGTGGAATAGAGTGTGGTGGTGGTTGTGAGACAAAAAGGAGGAGATGGTCACACTGACTCGGCGTATCAATAGGCTATGGAGATGCCCATTAATAGATATCAATGTGAATGAGTAGGGATTGCCATACAAAGGATCCACTAGAGCTATAAGTATGTGAAAGCTCAAAAGGAAAACTAGTGGGTGTGCATCCAACTTGCTTGCTCACGAAGGCCTAGGGCAATTTTGAGGAAGCCGATCATTGGAATATACAAGCCAAGTTATAAAACGAAGATTCCCACTAGTATATGGTAGTGACAAAGCAACAAGCTCTCAATCATGAAGAACATGGTGCTAACATGAAGCACAAGTTTGGAAAAAGATAGTAGCGTTGTCCCTTCTCTCTTTTTCTCTCTCTTCTTTTTTTTCATTTGGGCTCTTAGGCCTCTCTTTTTTATCTCCCTTTTTTTGTTTGTTTTTGGGCTCTTTGGCCTCCTTTTATTTTTATTTCCTCACATGGGACAATGCTCTAATAATGATGAGCATCACACTTTTATTTACTCACAGCTCAAAGATCACAATGATGATGACTCCATAGGAAATGCCTCCGGCAGTGTACCGGGATGTGCAACGATCTAGCATGGCTTATGACGCTGAGACATCTCGCTAGCTATCTTACGATCATGCAATGGCAATATGAGAGTGATGGCACAAGTCATGAGACGGAATAGTGGGAGTTGCATGGAAATATATCTCGGAATGGCTATGTAAATGCCATAGTAGGTAGATATGGTGGCTGTTTTGAGGAAGGAATTTGGTGGGTTTGTGCACCGACGAGAATTGTGCGGCACTATAGAGGCTAGAAATGTTGGAAGGTGAAAGTGCATATATACCATGGGCTCACATTAGTCATGAAGAACTCACATACTTATTGCGAAAGTTTTTATTAGTAATCGAAACAAAGTGCTAAACGCATACTCTGAGGGGAAGGGTTGGTAGGTGTAAACCATCGCACGATCCCGACCTCAACACAAAGGATGACAATCAATAGATCAATTATGCTCTGACTTCCTAACATAGCGGTTAACCATACGTGCATGCTACGGGAATCACTAACTTCAACACAAGTATTTCTAGATTCACAACACCCTACTAACATAACTCTCAATATTACTGAATCTACGTCTCAAAACTAGTTGAGAGGAATGGAAAATTCTCTTTCTACTCAATGCACATGAAGATGGAGGTTTTTGCGTCCTCTTTGGGTACCTAGCACATTTGGGACTACTTTCATAGCATATGCCAACTACCAAATCACGCACCGCCGTGCTCTAAATATATAAGTGAAGCACAAGAGCAAAAGTATCTAGCTCAAAAGATATAAGTGAAGCACTATGAGCATTCTAGCAAAATCACGATGAGTGCATGTCTCTCTCTCTCAAAAAGGTGTGCAGCAAGGATGATTGTGACCAAACGAAAAGAAAAGACTCCTATGATACAATACGCTCCAAGCAAAACACATATCATGTGGTGAATAAAAATATAGCTCCAAGTAATGTTACCGATGGATTGAAGATGAAAGAGGGGATGCCTTCCGGGGGCATCCCCAAGCTTAGGCTTTTTGGTATCCTTGAGTTCGGTTGGGGATGCCTTGGGCATCCCCAAGCTTGAGCTCTTTCCACTCCTTATCTCTTTGTCCATGAGAGCATCACCCAAAACTTAAAAACTTCACAACACAAAACTTAAACAGAAACTTGTGATAACATTAGTACAAGAAAACAAACTACCACTTCTTTTGGTACTGTAGCAAACTTGAATTCCATCTATATTGATGATGGGCTAGGGTATTCTCACTTTTCCATGGCTTGTATCCCCCGATACTAACCATAGTTTCAACGAAACAAGCAATGAACTCAACAAAAACAGAATCTGTCAAAAACAGACCAGTCTGTAGCAATCTCTATACTTCGTATACTTCTGGTACCTCAAAAAATTTGAACAATTACAACGGCCTGGGAAAAAACATATGAATCAGCATAAAAAATAATCAACTTAAAATCTCTTTCTGAATAAAAATGAAAAATCATCTCGTGAGCGAAAAGTTTGTGTCTTTTTCCAGCAGGATCAAACAACCATTACCAAGACTAGTCATAAAGGCTTTGCTTGGCTCAAACACAAAAAGAAACACAAAAAACACAATCACATCAGAATTATGAAAGTGTGGACGCAACCAAACAGAAAGAAAAAGAGAAATTCATCAGGTTGCCTCCCAACAAGCGCTATTGTTTAACGCCCTTAGCTAGGCATAGAAGCGATAGAATCACGTATCGTCGTCTTTGATGCTCAAACTATAAGTGGCCCTCATCATGGATTCATAAGGCAATCTTATTTTCTTTCTAGGAAAGTGTTCCATGCCCTTCCTTAAAGGAAATTCAAATCTAATATTCCCTTCCTTCATATCGATGATAGCACCGATAGTCCTTAGGAAAGGTCTACCAAGAATAATGGGGCATGTAGGATTGCAATCAATGTCAAGCACAATGAAATACATGGGTACATAGTTCCTATTTGCAATAATAAGAACATCATTGATCCTTCCCATGGGTTTCTTGACAGTAGAATCAGCAAGATACAAATTAAGAGAACACTCTTCAATCTCATTAAAACCCAGAACATCACATAAAGACTTTGGAATCGCAGAAACACTAGCACCCAAATCACACAAAGCATTGCACTCATAGTTTTTGATGTTGATATTGATGGTAGGTTCCCACTCATCATGAAGCTTTCTAGGGATAGAGACTTCCAATTCAAGTTTCTCTTCAAGAGATTTTATCATAGCTTCGACGATATGATCGGTAAAGGCTTTGTTTTGGCTATAAGCGTGTGGAGAGTTCAACATGGATTGCATCAAAGAAATGCATTCAATCAAGGAGCAACTATCATAATTGAATTCCTTGAAATCCATGGTAGTAATTTCATTCCCACTCAAAGTTTTAACGTCTTCTACTCCACTTTTAATGCTTTTAGCATGAATATAGATGGACTCCGAATAATTGGGGCACTTTTCAACCAGAGTGGATTCACATCCAGCCCATAATCATTACGTTTGACACAAGAAAACAAAGATTCAATGGGAGTCACACCAAGCACTTGAAGATCTTCGTGATTTTCATCAAGAGAACACTCCTTTTTAAGCCATTCATGTCTAGCACGAATTTGGGCGGTTCTTTCTTGGCTCTCAATCATGGAAACACGCATAGCTTTCAATGTTTCATCCATGTTGATTTTGGGAGGAGCACATCTATCTTTCAAAGCATCAACATCAAAAGAAATTCTATCCACGCTCTTAGCCAAATCGTCAATTTTGAGTAGTTTTTCCTCTATGGGCGCATTGAAAATCTTTTGAGAGTTGATGAACTCTTTGATATTACTCTCTAAATCAGAGGGTAATCTATTGTAATTTCCATGGGTATTGTTGGAGGAGTTGCCAAAGTTATTACAGGAGTTACTAGGGAAAGGCCTAGGAACATAGTTTCCTCTAAAGGCATTGTTGTTGCCAAAGTTATTCCTACCAACAAAATTAACGTCCAAGCTAGCGTTGCTACTCTCAATCAAAGTAGACAAAGGCATATCATTAGGATCCAAAGGAGCACTTCTAATAGCAACCAAATTCGTTAACTCATCCATCTTAGCACTCAACGAGTTAATTTCTTCTATAGCGTGTACCTTCTTACTAGTAGGTGACCTTTCAGTGTGCCATTGAGAGTAGTTTGTCATGATGTTGTCTAAGAGCTTTGTGGCTTCCCCTAACGTGATTTCCATGAACGTTCCACCTGAGGCGGAGTCCAAGATATTTCTAATCACGTCATTATCCACATCTTTTTTCTTTTGCATATCGCAAAGCTCAATGAAGGTATTTAGATGGGATGGAGCATGTTCACTAGGAAGGCCAGAGAATTTCTCTTTCATAACAAGATTCAGCAAAGCGGCATTGATTTCGTATGACTCCGCACTAGTGGCGGGCGCAATCGGAGTACAAATAAAATTATTATTATTATTATTCGAGAAGTCACAAAGTTTGGTGTTTTCGTTCATGGTGACTTCAGCAAGCAAGCAAGCACACAAGCAAACAAAGAGCATGCGAGAAAAAGGGCGAACGAAAAGGCGAACGAAAAATGCAAATTGGTGAAGTGGGGGAGAGGAAAACGAGAGGCAACTGGCAAACAAAGTAAATGCAAGAGATGAGTTTGCGACACCTACTTGGATGAGTTCTTGACTTGATCTTCCTCCCCGGCAACGGTGCCACAAATTCTTCTGCTATCCCACAAACAACAACGCGAGAAATTGACGCGTTGACGGAGGCTGGGCTTGCGTTGGTTTTTCCCTTGAAGAGGAAAGGGTGATGCAGCACAGGAGCAGTAAGTATTTCCCTCAGTTTGAGAACCAAGGTATCGATCCATAAGGAGGGTCTCGTCAAGTCTAGTGTACGTGCGCAAACACAAACAAGCTTGCACCCGATGCTTCAAAGTGGTTGTCAATCCCTTCAAGATTGTTTGCAAAGTGAGATCTGAAGCCGGAAAGTGCAACGAAGTAAAAAGTGTAAGGCTGAAAATATGGTGTGGAGTAGACCCTGGGGGCCATAGTGTTCACTAGAGGCTTCTCTCAAAATAGCAAGTGTTACGGTGGGTGAACAAATTACTGCCGAGCAATTGATAGAACCGCGCAAAGTCATGACGATATCTAAGGCAATGATCATACATATAGGCATCCCGTCCGAGACAAGTAGACCGATACTTTCTGCATCTACTACTATTACTCCAGACATCGACCGCTATCCAGCATGCATCTAGTGTATTGAGTTCATGACGAACAGAGTAACGCTTTAAGAAAGATGACATGATGTAGAGGGATAATCTCAAACCAATGATGAAAACCCCATCTCTTTACCCTTGATGGAAACAACATGATGCGTGCCTCGCTACCCTTCTGTCAGTGGGTGAGGTCACCGCACGGTATGAATCCAAAACCAAGCACTTCTCCCATTGCAAGAATCATAGATCTAGTTGGCCAGACAAACCCCACAACTCAAAGAGAATTACAAGGATATGGAATCATGCATAAGAAAGATCATAAGAAACTCAAATAAGATTCATAGATAATCTTATCATAAATCCACAATTCATCGGATCTCGACAAACACACCGCAAAAGAAGATTCCATCGGATAGATCTCCATGAAGATCATGGAGAACTTTGTACTGAAGATCCAAGAGAGAGAAGAAGCCATCTAGTTACTAACTATGGACCCGTAGGTCTATGGTGAACTACTCACGCATCATCGGAGAGGTCATGGTGTTGATGGAGAAGCCCTCCGTTTCCGAATCCCCCCTCCGGGAGGGCACCTGAACATGCCTTAGATGGGATCTTGCAGAGACAGAAGCTTGCGGCGGCGGAAAAGTACTTTCGATGATCTCCTGATTTTTTCTGGAATTTATGGGCATATATAGGCGAAAGACCTAGGGCAAAGGGCGTCTAGGGGGGCCACAAGCCTGGATAGCACGGCCTCCCCCCTTGGCCGCGGGGTGGGGGCTTGTGGGGCCCCTGAGGCTCCCCTGCCTTGGCTCCCAAGCTTCCCGATCTTCTTCCGTTCCAGAAAAAATCTTTTTGGGGATTTTCTTCCGTTTGGACTCTGTTTCAAAATCTCCTGTGAAAGGGGTCAAAAACATGGAGAAAACAGGAACTGTCACTTGGCACTGAGTAAATAAGTTAGTCCCAAAAAATATATAAAAGGCATACAAAACATCCAAAGTTTGACAAGATAATAGCATGAAACCATCAAAAATTATAGATACGTTGGAGATGTATCAGAGATACATCGTAAGTCGTGTGCACTACCTTGCACAGGATGGCTACTGTAAATTCGAGCCTGTGCAATCTTATCCACAAAGATATCGGATGAAATCTCGATCATATGTTTGTTCCGAGCAGTTCTAGCTCATACTTGTTTACAAGTGGTCTTAATCAGAATTTTGTCGATCGTCACTTTGAGGAAGCATTCTTACTATTTTGTTCGAGTGCAATTGCTGATAATCCTGTTCAGATATTCTTGCCATTTTGATTCAGCTATACCGTCAATTTATTCTGTGAGCTAATGTGTTGTCCATCTTCAGGATGGATCCACCAACTCGTCACAATCCAGGGCGTGAGGATGTGCCGCCGCCACCTCCTCCTCTGGAGAATCCTCCTCTGTCGCCGCCTCCTCCTGCAGAGGCTTGGCAAGCGGTGATGGCTGCTACAAATGCAAACACTCAAATGTTGCTACAGTTGTTGCAACAGAGAGCTAATCAGCAGCAAGGCAATTTCCAACATGGTGGCAATCAGTTTGCTAATCTGAGTCAGTTCCTGTCGAATCAGCCAAATAATTTTACTTCCTCTGACCAGCCGTTTGATGTTGAGGATTGGATCCGTGACATGAACAAGCACTTTGAATGCAGCAATGTTCGTCCTGAGGATTACGTCAAGTTCGCTACTTTCCAGCTGAAGGGGCACACTACTGAAATTCAGAAATTTGTCGTCTGCCAAAGCGGACGACAAAGGGTGCAACCACGGACGGCAAAGGCTTTGCCGTCGGTCAGCTGACGGCAAAAAAAATCCGGTGAAGAGGTTCTTTGCCGTCTTCTTTCCCAATGCAGACGGCAAAGAATCTTTGCCATGAGGGGGCAGACGGCAAATTAACTGGGACGGCATATATTGCAACGTCCCCGTTAAGTGTTAACGGCAGGCCTCCTCCCTTTGCCGTGTGCCTCCTCCCTTTGCCATGTGGGGGCAGACGACAAAGAGGGGAGAAAGAGGGGGCAGATTCACCCCTTTGCCGTCTGCCTCCCCCCTTTGCCATGTGGGGGCAGACGGCAAAGAGGGGAGAGAGAGGGGGCAGATTCCCCCCTTTGCCATCTACCTCCCCCCCTTTTCCATGTGGGGGCAGACGGCAAAGAGGGGAGAGAGAGGGGGCAGGTTCCCCCCTTTGCCGTCTGCCTCCCCCCTTTGCCATGTGGGGGCAGACGGCAAAGTGGGGAACCAACCCCTTATTTATTTATTTTTTGTTATATCTAGCATTTTTAACAATAATCAGGATATATATATATATATATATATATATTTGACATAAATTAATTTCTTTCCGTACTCATAACCATATTAAAATAACCTCTTATATCCAGCTTTCAAGTTGCATCCACGTGCATACAAAGTTTCATATATTCATATACTAGAATAGTTTCAATACAACCCATGGTACAATAAATCATCTTCAAGCATTCCATCAATATTTTCCAAGCTTCCCGTGAAGTGAAGGTAATCTGCAAAATCACAAATAAGAAAGTTAGAAGAATAATACTAGATGAAGTAGTGTATATATAGGTTATTTCGTAGAGAAATTAGCTAAGTATAGACCATTTAGGAGGTAACTAAGCTAATTATGTCATTTAGGTGGAACCCTAGCTAACTATAGGTCGTTTCGGAGCTAACTTGGGTAAAATAAGTCATTCCGGAGCAAACTATGCTTATTAAGCCATTTTTGATCTAGCTAGGCAAATTATAGGCCATTTAATACCTAAGTTAGGGGGAATAGGTCATGTTGCAGCTACGTAAGCCTTATTATGTCATTTAGGAGAGAACTTAGCTAACTATAGGTCATGTTTTATTAAATAGACCATTTAGGAGCTAACTAAGCTAATTATGTCATTTCGTAGGATAATTAGCCAAGTATACGTCATTTTTTATTAAACAGGTCATTTTGGAGCTAACTAAGCTAATTATGTCATTTAGATGGATAATTAGCCAATTTAGGCTTTCTTGGATGAGTCTAAGCTACGTAGAAGAAGAGAAAGAGAAGAAGAAGTAAAAGAAGGAGGAGGAGGAGGAGGAGGAGGAGAAGGAGAAGGAAGAGGAGACGAAGAAGAAAAGAAGAAGGAGAAGGAGAAGGAGGAAGAAGGAGGAAGAAGAAGGAGAAGAAGGAGCTCCTTCTCCTTCTTCTCCTCCTTCTTCTCCTTCTTCTTATCCTCCTCCCTCTCCTTCTTCTTCTTCTCCTCTTCTTCTTCTTCCTTCCTTTCATTTTTCCTCTTTCTTCTCCTCTTGTCCCCTTCTTCGGGCTAAATTGGCTAAGAATGCTTTTTCGGAGCTAATTATGTCATTTCGAGGATAATTAGCTAAGTATAGGTCATTTTTTTATTAAATAGGTCATTTTGGAGCTAACTAAGCTAATTATGTCATTTAGATGGATAATTAACCAATTTAGGCTTTCTTGGATGAGTCTAAGTTACGTAGAAGAAGAGAAAGAGAAGAAGAAGTAAAAGAAGGAGGAGGAGGAGGAGGAGGAGGAGGAGGAGGAGGAGGAGAAGGAGAAGGAAGAGGAGAAGAAGAAGAAAAGAAGAAGGAGAAGGAGAAGGAGGAAGAAGAAGGAGAAGGAGGAGCTCCTTCTCCTTCTTCTCCTCCTTCTTCTCCTTCTTCTTATCCTCCTCCCTCTCCTTCTTCTTCTTCTCCTCTTCTTCTTCTTCCTTCCTTTCATTTTCCTCTTTCTTCTCCTCTTGTCCCCTTCTTCGGGCTAAATTGGCTAAGAATGCCTTTTTGGAGCTAATTATGTCATTTCGAGGATAATTAGCTAAGTATAGGTCATTTGTTATTAAATAGGTCATTTTGGAGCTAACTAAGCTAATTATGTCATTTAGATGGATAATTAGCCAATTTAGCCTTTCTTGGATGAGTCTAAGCTACGTAGAAGAAGAGGAAGAGAAGAAGAAGTAAAAGAAGGAGGAGGAGGAGGAGGAGGAGAAGGAGAAGGAAGAGGTGAAGAAGAACAAAAGAAGAAGGAGAAGGAGAAGGAGGAAGAAGGAGGAAGAAGAAGGAGAAGGAGGAGCTCCTTCTCCTTCTCCTCCTTCTTCTCCTTCTTCTTATCCTCCTCCCTCTCCTTCTTCTTCTTTTCCTCTATTTCTTCTTCCTTCCTTTCATTTTTCCTCTTTCTTCTCCTCTTGTCCCCTTCTTCGGGCTAAATTGGCTAAGAATACATTTTTGGAGCTAATTATGTCATTTCGAGGATAATTAGCTAAGTATAGGTCATTTTTTATTAAATAGGTCATTTTGGACCTAACTAAGCTAATTATGTCATTTAGATGGATAATTAGACAATTTAGGCTTTCTTGGATGAGTTTAAGCTACGTAGAAGAAGAGAAAGAGAAGAAGAAGTAAAAGAAGGAGGAGGAGGAGGAGGAGGAGGAGAAGGAGAAGGAGAGGAGAAGAAGAAGAAAAGAAGAAGGAGAAGGAGAAGGAGGAGGATAAGAAGAAGGAGGAAGAAGAAGGAGAAGGAGGAGCTCCTTCTCCTTCTTCTCCTCCTTCTTCTCGTTCTTCTTATCCTCCTCCCTCTCCTTATTCTCCTTCTCCTATTCTTCTTCTTCCTTCCTTTCATTGTTCCTCTTTCTTCTCCTCTTGTCCCCTTCTTCGGGCTAAATTGGCTAAGAATGCCTTTTTGGAGCTAATTATGTCATTTCGAGGATAATTAGCTAAGTATAGGTTATTTTTTATTAAATGGGTCATTTTGGAGCTAACTAAGCTAATTATGTCATTTAGATGGATAATTAGCCAATTTAGGCTTTCTTGGATGAGTCTAAGCTACGTAGAAGAAGAGAAAGAGAAGAAGAAGTAAAAGAAGGAGGAGGAGGAGGAGGAGGAGAAGGAGAAGGAAGAGGAGAAGAAGAAGAAAAGAAGAAGGAGAAGGAGAAGGAGGAAGAAGGAGGAAGAAGAAGGAGAAGGAGGAGCTCCTTCTCCTTCTTCTCCTCCTTATTCTCCTTCTTCTTATCCTCCTCCCTCTCCTTCTTCTTCTTCTCCTCTTCTTCTTCTTCCTTCCTTTCATTTTTCCTCTTTCTTCTCCTCTTGTCCCCTTCTTCGGGCTAAATTGGCTAAGAATGCTTTTTCGGAGCTAATTATGTCATTTCGAGGATAATTAGCTAAGTATAGGTCATTTTTTTATTAAATAGGTCATTTTGGAGCTAACTAAGCTAATTATGTCATTTAGATGGATAATTAACCAATTTAGGCTTTCTTGGATGAGTCTAAGTTACGTAGAAGAAGAGAAAGAGAAGAAGAAGTAAAAGAAGGAGGAGGAGGAGGAGGAGGAGGAGGAGGAGAAGGAGAAGGAAGAGGAGAAGAAGAAGAAAAGAAGAAGGAGAAGGAGAAGGAGGAAGAAGAAGGAGAAGGAGGAGCTCCTTCTCCTTCTTCTCCTCCTTCTTCTCCTTCTTCTTATCCTCCTCCCTCTCCTTCTTCTTCTTCTCCTCTTCTTCTTCTTCCTTCCTTTCATTTTCCTCTTTCTTCTCCTCTTGTCCCCTTCTTCGGGCTAAATTGGCTAAGAATGCCTTTTTGGAGCTAATTATGTCATTTCGAGGATAATTAGCTAAGTATAGGTCATTTGTTATTAAATAGGTCATTTTGGAGCTAACTAAGCTAATTATGTCATTTAGATGGATAATTAGCCAATTTAGCCTTTCTTGGATGAGTCTAAGCTACGTAGAAGAAGAGGAAGAGAAGAAGAAGTAAAAGAAGGAGGAGGAGGAGGAGGAGGAGAAGGAGAAGGAAGAGGTGAAGAAGAACAAAAGAAGAAGGAGAAGGAGAAGGAGGAAGAAGGAGGAAGAAGAAGGAGAAGGAGGAGCTCCTTCTCCTTCTCCTCCTTCTTCTCCTTCTTCTTATCCTCCTCCCTCTCCTTCTTCTTCTTTTCCTCTATTTCTTCTTCCTTCCTTTCATTTTTCCTCTTTCTTCTCCTCTTGTCCCCTTCTTCGGGCTAAATTGGCAAAGAATGCCTTTTTGGAGCTAATTATGTCATTTCGAGGATAATTAGCTAAGTATAGGTCATTTTTTATTAAATAGGTCATTTTGGACCTAACTAAGCTAATTATGTCATTTAGATGGATAATTAGACAATTTAGGCTTTCTTGGATGAGTTTAAGCTACGTAGAAGAAGAGAAAGAGAAGAAGAAGTAAAAGAAGGAGGAGGAGGAGGAGGAGGAGGAGAAGGATAAGGAGAGGAGAAGAAGAAGAAAAGAAGAAGGAGAAGGAGAAGGAGGAGGATAAGAAGAAGGAGGAAGAAGAAGGAGAAGGAGGAGCTCCTTCTCCTTCTTCTCCTCCTTCTTCTCGTTCTTCTTATCCTCCTCCCTCTCCTTATTCTCCTTCTCCTATTCTTCTTCTTCCTTCCTTTCATTGTTCCTCTTTCTTCTCCTCTTGTCCCCTTCTTCGGGCTAAATTGGCTAAGAATGCCTTTTTGGAGCTAATTATGTCATTTCGAGGATAATTAGCTAAGTATAGGTTATTTTTTATTAAATGGGTCATTTTGGAGCAAACTAAGCTAATTATGTCATTTAGATGGATAATTAGCCAATTTAGGCTTTCTTGGATGAGTCTAAGCTACGTAGAAGAAGAGAAAGAGAAGAAGAAGTAAAAGAAGGAGGAGGAGGAGGAGGAGGAGAAGGAGAAGGAAGAGGAGAAGAAGAAGAAAAGAAGAAGGAGAAGGAGAAGGAGGAAGAAGGAGGAAGAAGAAGGAGAAGGAGGAGCTCCTTCTCCTTCTTCTCCTCCTTGTTCTCCTTCTTCTTATCCTCCTCCCTCTCCTTCTTCTTCTTCTCCTCTTCTTCTTCTTCCTTCCTTTCATTTTTCATCTTTCTTCTCCTCTTGTCCCCTTCTTCGGGCTAAATTGGCTAAGAATGCATTTTTGGAGCTAATTATGTCATTTCGAGGATAATTAGCTAAGTATAGGTCATTTTTTATTAAATAGGTCATTTTGGAGCTAACTCAGCTAATTATGTCATTTAGATGGATAATTAGCCAATTTAGCCTTTCTTGGATGAGTCTAAGCTACGTAGAAGAAGAGAAAGAGAAGAAGACGTAAAAGAAGGAGGAGGAGGAGGAGGAGAAGGAGAAGGAAGAGGAGAAGAAGAAGAAACGAAGAAGGAGAAGGAGAAGGAGGAAGAAGGAGGAAGAAGAAGGAGAAGGAGGAGCTCCTTCTCCTCCTTCTTCTCCTTCTTCTTATCCTCCTCCCTCTCCTTCTTCTTCTTCTCCTCTTCTTCTTCTTCCTTCCTTTCATTTTTCCTCTTTCTTCTCCTCTTGTACCCTTCTTCGGGCTAAATTGGCTAAGAATGCCTTTTTGGAGCTAATTATGTCATTTCGAGGATAATTAGCTAAGTATAGGTCATTTTTTATTAAATAGGTCATTTTGGAGCTAACTAAGCTAATTATGTCATTTAGATGGATAATTAGCCAATTTAGGCTTTCTTGGATTAGTCTAAGCTACGTAGAATAACAGAAAGAGAAGAAGAAGTAAAAGAAGGAGGAGGAGGAGGAGGAGGAGGAGGAGAAGGAGAGGAGAAGAAGAAGAAAATAAGAAGGAGAAGGAGAAGGAGGAAGAAGGAGGAAGAAGAAGGAGAAGGAGGAGCTCCTTCTCCTTCTTCTTATCCTCCTCCCTCTCCTTCTTCTTCTTCTCCTCTTCTTCTTCTTCCTTCCTTTCATTTTTCCTCTTTCGTCTCCTCTTGTGCCCTTCTTCGGGCTAAATTGGCTAAGAATGCCTTTTTGGAGCTAATTATGTCATTTTGAGGATAATTAGCTAAGTATAGATCATTTTTTATTAAATAGGTCATTTTGGAGCTAACTAAGCTGATTATGTCATCTAGCTATCTTTTATTAAAACACTAGAAATAACATACCTAAGTTAGGGTCAAGCACGGTGGCTCTGGCTTGTTTCACCTGGAGAAGGCTGCCCTAGAGAAGGCTCGACTGTAGAAGGGTCTTGCGATGCGTTTCGGGACATATTCTGCACCAAACATCGTTTGCAATGTGTAGTTAGCAGGAGGACACTCTTAATTAAGATCACTCCACTGAAATGAAACTCACCGTCCCCGCCACGTTAATGACTGGCATCGGCGGAGGGACTTGGCCGTTCTTCTCGCACATAGACTGTACATTTGGTTTCGACAAGTCATACTTTTTATTTATTAATGAAACGGACATTCAAATGCAAGATTTGAAATAACATGAAGAAGAAACTTACCACGAAGAGCTCGTATATGGCCCTGGTAGACGCATCATTCCGTGCCCTCTCTGCCTCCACCAATGCAGTCGTCCTCTCCTCCAGCTCCCTAATTTCCTTATCCTTCTCCACCATAGCCGCATGCATTGCCTCTCTCTCTTTCTGAATAGCAGCCTACAACACAACTCATTGTTAGCAATGTAATCATATTGGTTCCAACGCACAACATAATGCGGAAAGATAGTTGAGTCCATTAAACTAACCTCGATGGCGAGCTCGACTGGCCGTGGACGACGTGTTATCTCCGGACAAGAGCTCGTTTGGCGTGCCTTTATCTGCCGGAGAGAGCTAGGACAACGTATAAGGCCGTCTCCAATGGCGATCGAGCCATGGGGCCTCCCGTTACCAGCTATCATCACCAGCTCTGGATCAATAGGCCCCTCGCTCGGGTTAAAGTCGTCCCCTTTCCTCGCCTTCCCGTGATCTCTGTACTTCATGAGCTTGTCGTGGGAGGAGATGTTGGTGAAGTTTTCTGGATGCTCGAGGTCAGACTTAGAGAATGCCTTGACCTTCTTGTACGAGGTAGTATGGGCCATCGCATACAGGTCGTACATCTGTGGCGCCTCCGTCTTATTGTGACGCGCCTAAAAGAGAGAGAGGAAAATTGTATTGGCAAAGGGCTCAAGATAGCATTAAGAATGAATTGCATGAGGCATGAAGCAAACGACATACCCAGTTCTCGCCAAATTGGATTAAGTTGACGCTCCCTTGATGGTGTGGCACGCCAACCATTTTGCCACGCCTCTCCTTGGCGTTGTTGTGGCTGGCCTCCCACATTTCGGAGCACCACTGATCCACCAAGGCCTCCCAACAATCCATCTTATCCACACACCATCTCGGGGGCACCTAAGTTAATAAAGAGAAATTTGAGCGCGTAAGAACCAAATCAAGGAAACTAACTACAAAGCCTTAATAATATGTAATTACCTTCATGTAATGCTCCTTCTCCATCTTAGCATCACGACACTTCGCCTTGTCAAGCCTAATATGCCGCGTGGAATAGTAGTCTCGAACAGCCTGCACCGGAGCCTCGTGCCTAAAGTTTTGAAGTAGGCGGCGACATTGGGTTTCGATAACCTTTCCCGCGTCCTCCTCGTATCCCTCCTCACACCTGTAGTAGGTCAGCAAACGAGACAACACCGATTAGTACAATAAATAGCTATGGTTGATTTATAATTGTGTGAAAGAGAAATTACCCAGAACTTTCGGATCACCATGTCCGCCCTTGTGTCACACAAAACACCGTCGATCTCCACCTCCGGCGGGGCCGGGGCACCCAAGTAGTGCTCCCAGGTAATTCCTACCTCTCGCTCCCGACCGGGCAAAGTAACAAACCCTGGGAAGTTTTGATGGCAAAGAACACCAAGGACGCTGTTGGGCATGCGGACACCCTTGGCAACAATCCAACCCCTACAGTATGACAAATTAAAGCCAAAACATTAGATATTTGAGAAAACGCGAAGGCAAAATGTTAAATAAGAGTAAATTAACTTACTTGTCCCCATTTGGCCTAATCGACCACCTCTGCTCGGGGGTCGCTGGCACGAGCGGGAGCCCCGAACTACCACGCTGGTAGACGGTAGCCCCCTCACCCAGCTCCTCGTCGCTACCAGCATGGCCACTTGGCTCAGACCAGATATCCCACTGGGTCTCTTGGGACATACCCTCATCCCTGCTTTGCTCCGGAGTCGCTTGGAAGGAAGCCTCTGGGACAGGAGTCTCGTGGGTCGAAGGCTCGTCGACCTGAGGCTCGTCGACCCGAGGCTCGTGAACCGGAGACCGTGTAGCCTCCACCTCAGACGAATCCACCCTAGAAGTCCTGTGCTCAGGTGAATCAGCTTGGGGTGGTGGCGGAGACCGTGTAGCCCTACCTCTCCCGCGGCCACGTGTACCTTTAGTACAACATAAATACCAACATGAGTAATATAATGTATATAAGTACCAATATGCATACAACATGAGTACAACATAAATACCAACATGAATACAACGTGTACCTTTAGTGCCTCTCGGCTTCGCGGGGGGTCAACTTCCTCTCACGGGGGGCGCTCCTTGCAAAGTAGAGAGCAACACTCTCCGAATAGGCGAGGCAGGAATGGAAGTACCCATCCCATCACCCGCCGACGAAGAAGCAGCCGCGGAGTGCTTTCGACCCTTTCCCACCATCTTTCAACACCTGTCATGACCAAGAGTAAATGAAATTAGTACAACATAAATACCAACAGGAGTAATAAAATGTATATAATTTAAGTGTATCATCGTCATAAATACCAACATGACTAATAAAAATTGAATACCTAACATGAACTCAAAATTTATATATAGTATAATAGTTGAATACCTGACATGAACTAATAACAATCTTCCTCGTCTATATATGCTTTGGGGTCAACAAATGCATCATGATCATCACTATCATCAATAAATGCATCATCATCATCACTATCACGAAGAACATGTGGAAAGCCACCATTATGTAATCGGTCAAGAAGTGACAGGTCATCCGCAGCAGTAACCTCTTCTTCTTCCAGCTCTTCCTGTTCGGCTCACGGGTTAAGACGGATTCACTGTCGCTGTCTACTTCAATGTTCTGGGTGAAGTAGAGCGGTTCTTGAAACGTTTCTTGGACATACGTGTTTCTTGGAAGAATTCTCCTTCATATGTGTCTGGGTTAATGTGAGGTTCGTAATCCTATTCATTGAGGGTAGGTCGTCTAAAATGTGGTGGCACTTCATAAACGACGTCCCAACCTTTAAGATTTGGATCAGTTTGGCAGGCCCACGGTAGATAGAAAGCTTGTGTCGCCTGTTGAGCCATAATATAGACATCGGGAACATCTAAGTGGGTCTTCTGGTTGATTTCGACTAGTCCTATATGTTCATGAGTCCTTCTAGTCTCCCTTGGCTCAAACCAATAACATTTGAAGACTACGACGGTCGGTGGGTTTTCACCATAGAATAGAAGTTCATAAATTGCTTCAACTCTTCCATAATACTCGATGTCTCCTTCACCGATAGCAGAGACAGAACAATTTGTAGTCTTTAGGTTGGGCATAGATAGCTCTTTGCCAAAGGTACGAAAGTGATACCCGTTGATGTTGTATTTGTCAAATGAACGGACCTTATAGTCGAAGCCATTAGCGACTTGTCTCAACTCGGCGTCCATATTCTCTGCATCAGCCTACAAGTTTAATACGAAAGAATGGATGCATTAGCCGCAAATTAGACCAATAAATCAAATGGGCCCTTAATGGTAATTAATTACGCTTTGTCTGAACCAAGAGATGAAACCGGGATAGTCGCCTCCATGCTTTGCGAGAAGCTCATACTCTTCGACGGAATCCTTTTCGATGACCGCTCCATCCGAAAATTCGGCGATGTATCGACTATATCAAATATCCGGGAATAAGAGTAGTTCAAAGCAATTAGAAGTTGCGGAACAATAAATTACCGAGAACTTACTCGATGTATGGCCGCACTTCTGTTAGGTTGGTGAAGATATACAATGAAATGGTCCGCCATTCTTCGACATCCAACGATTTCCCTTTCGAAGCACCGGATGGTGCGAGCTTACCTTTGAATAGGCTGAGGTTGGATCGAACTTTTTCTCGATCGCCATCGTTGTACCGAGGCTTCGGGTTATGCAAATGATGATTTTTGGCTTCGTAGTGTGTTGTCACGAAGTTTGCCGCCTCCTCAGTAATGAATGCCTCGGCCATCGATGCTTCAATTCTATGTTTATTTTTACACTTAGCTCGAAGCGTCTTCTGCATCCTCTCAGTTGAGTAGCACCATCGATTTTGAACGGCCCCCCCCCCATTCTTGCCTCGGTCGTGAGATGCAAAATCAAATGTTGCATTGGATTAAAGAAGCCCGGTGGAAAGATCTTTTCTAATTTGCAGATCAACTCCGGAGCCAACTCTTCCATTTCATCTAGCATGCCAGGCGATAGTTCTTTCGCACAAAGAGAACGGAAGAAATAGCTTAGCTCTGCCAGTACTAGCCATTCATCCTCAGGGATAAAGCCACGCAACATCACCGGCATTACCTGCTCAATCCATATGTGCCAATCATGACTCTTGAGCCCAAATATTTTCAATTTCTCAAGACTCGCTCCCCTCTTTAGATTCGCAGCATACCCATCGGGGAACATCAACCGCATTTTCACCCACAATAGCATTTCCCTCATAGCTGGCCTTTCAAGATTGAACCATGCCTTTGGCTTCGCTATGCTTTGCTTTCCTTTCCGTTGTCGCAAGTTTTGCAACGATCTACCACATAGAGCCTCCAGGTCGATTCTAGCCTTAGGATTATCTTTTGACTTCCCCTCTATGCCGAACAATGTACCAAAAATGGCCTCCGCAATATTCTTTTCAGTGTGCATCACGTCAATGTTGTGTAGGCAAAGGAGGTCTTTGAAGTAAGGGAGATCCCATAAGCATGACTTGTGAGTCCAGGCGTGTTCCGTATTATACCCTTTGAAGTATCCTGGACGCAAAGGATCAGGCTCGAGTGCGTTTAACTGATCAAGGGTCTGTTGGCCTGTCAACGCAGCTGGTGCAGTGTTTTTGACAACTCTACCTTTGATGAAATTCTTCTTGTCTTTTCTGAACTTATGGTCAGGATCCAGGAATTGTCTATGCATGTCGAAGCAAGAATACTTGCGACCAGCCTACAGCCAACGGAATTGAAAAGTTGCCTTGCATGTGGTGCACGGGAACCTTCCATGCACACACCAGCCAGCGAATAGCGCAAACGCCGAATAATCATGCGTCGAGTACATGTACCACACATGCATTTGAAATTTGTTTTGGTAGCCGCGTCGTAGGTCTTGATCCCATTATCCCAGGCTTCTTGCAACTCATCCTTAAGCGGCTGCATGTACACATTCATATTCTTCCCCGAATAGTTGGGCCCTGGAATTATCAATGTCAGGAAAATGTTCTTTCTTTTCATAATCTCTCCGGGTGGCAAATTTAGTGGAATGACAAATACAGGCCAACAACTGTATTGTGCTGCCATCATACCATACACATTGAACCCATCAGTGCTGATGGCAACTCTAGGTTGCCTTCGATCTTCCGATTTATCCTTATGTAATGCATCGAAGTGCCTCCACGCAAAACCATCTGAAGTGTGTACCAGCATCTTGTTCCCATCCGCATCTAGTTCGGTTCTTTTGCCCAATTTGTGCCATGTCATCTATCTGGCCGTCTCTTCGACCATGAAAATACGTTGAAGTCTTGGTACGATTGGCAGATATCGAAGAACACTAATGGGGATTTTGGTCTGATTCTTCTCACCCATGCCGTTGTCTACCACAATATACCTGGAAGAATTGCAAATGGAGCAATAGTTCAAGGCCGTATACTCAAGCCTAAATAAGGCACATCCATTCTCACAGGCATGTATCTTCTCATAGGGCATCTTAAGTACACGAAGGATTTTCTCTGACTGGTACAGGTTTGCAGGCAGTACATGGCCTTTGGGTAGAAAGCGTCCAAATATCGTCATCATCGCGTCGTAGCATTCTCTGCTTAGGTTGAATTGAGCCTTCAGAGCCATTACTTGCGCGATGGCATCCAGCTGACAAAGCTCAGTCTGCTCGTGGAGAGGACGTTTTGAATACTCCAACATTTCATAGAAGGCCTTTGCAGATTCCTCCATCTCATCGTCCGAATCACGAGCATCATCAAAGTCTTGCACCATGTCTTCAATCCCGGTACCATGCTCGTCGGTGCGACGACGAATCACCTCAGCTCTGGCACGTTGGTCAGACTCACCATGAAAAGTCCACACTGTATAATTAGGTGTAAAACCCCACTTCTGCAGGTGTTTACCCATTTCAAACTCCGTCTGCTTTTTCCTGTTGTCGCAGTTGGGACAGGGGCACCATGTTTTATGCTGGCCATTTGCAAATGCGGCTCTCACAAACCCCCTGGTTTTTGTTAATCATTCATGGGTCATGTCTTTCTGACTAGGGTGACCAGTGTACATCCAAGCACGATCACTCATGTTGCCTAGCTACCTATGGGGGCACAAGAAATAAATATATAATTCATCATCTATATTCATACGCTAATCAAGTTTGTCAGTTTTATTACGTCCATGCAACCTACACGCTAATAGGTAAAGATAGGTCCTAATCCCACCCGAGTATGTGTAGACTGGGTTCGTTTTCCCATGCTCTGCTCCAGATGCAACGCAGAATTTCGGCAGCACCTCCCCGCTGTTCTCCTAATACACGTCTCGGCAATAAGCACAGAGGATGTGTACCCGGAGAACAACAGGGGAGGCACTGACGAAATTCCGCATCGGATCCGGAGCACAGCATATGGGAAAACAAACCCAATCTACACATACTCGGGCTGTCCATGGATAATGTTGGACAATTCGAAAGGATGGCGGTTATAAATATGCAAAGAAATGCATATTTATAGATGTCACTCTTTCAAACGGGAGACGCATACTGGTCACGCATACTCATGATTGAAGAAACCTATATCTAGCAAGTTTCATCGGCACGAAGACCGGACAGAGCAAATTAAGGGGGTAGGAGGAGAAGTCATTTGTGCTCACCAACAAACGCAAGGGCGGAGCTCGTCCAACGCACGTGGAGGTCGTCGAACAACTGCACATTGAAATTCACCCGATCAACACAAATATGATGTTTTTATAATTAACATAATCGGAAAATATGTGACCTAACTCATAATTTACAAAATTATGACCTCGTCGGCTTGGTGGCGTCGATGGTCGGTGGTGTCGGGTGTCGGTGGCGTCGATGGTCGGAGGTGTCGGGTGTCGGTGGCGTCGGCGGTCGGGGGTTAGTTGTGTCGGTGGTCGGGGGTTAGTTTTGTCGGGGGTCGAGGATCACTGGCGTCGGGGGTTGGGGTCTCTTTGGTCAACAAGAGGCCGAAGCGGTGTCGGGGGTCGGGGGTTGGGGGTTGGGGGTCAATGGTGTCGGGGGTCGGGGGTCGGGGGTAGGGGGCCGGGGGTCGAGGGTCAGGGGCGTCGGGGGTCGGGGGTCGAGGGTCAGTCGCATCGGGAGTCGAGGGTCAGTGGCGTCGGGCGTCAGGGGTCGAGGGTCGAGGGTCAGTGGCTTCTGTAGTCGAGGGTCAATGGCGTCGGGCATCGGGGGTCGGGGGTTAGTGGAGTCGGGGGTCGGGGGTCTGGGGTCGGGGGTCAGTGGTGTCGGGCGTCGGGGGTCGGGAGTCGGGTCTGAGTGGCGTCGGAGCTCGGGGGTCGAGGGTCGGGGGTTGGTGGCGTCGGGCGTTGGGGGTCGTGGGCCGGGGGTCGGGGGTCGGGGTCCTTTTCTTTCTTCTTCTCCTCTCTCTTCTTCTTCTTCTTCTTGATCATCATATTATTATTCTTCTTCTTCTTTCTCCTCCTCCTCCTCCTCCTCTTCTTCTTCTTTCTTTTATCTTTCTCCTCCTTTCCTCTTTCTTCTTCTTCTTCTTCTTCTTCCTTTTTCTTCTAGTTTATTATTCTCTTATTTTCTTCTAAGTTTTTTTCTATCTATTGTTTTCTTCTCTATCTACTTTTTCTACCTAATAAACTAACTATCTAGTTTCACATAAAAAACGGAAAAAAAAACTAACTATCCAATTTAACAGAAAAAATAGAAAATAAACTAACAATACTTCGAATACCATGGTGGGTAGCAAAAGAGTTATATTGTGAGCCATCTTCAGCCAGGAGCCATTACATTGTTGCAGACGTCCTACTTGGTCAGGCCGGCGTCGGCCGAGCAGGATAAACCTCCTGTCCAAGCCAGTGGCATCAGCAAGGCGGGCGATTGTAGTGGTGTGGAGGTGCGATCTATCATGCATCTCACTCTGTTTGTGGTCAATTTTTTTGCTCCATGAATTCAAAACAAGCGTGAAGAGCTGAAGATACTGGCGTGAAAACGAGATGAGAACGGGCTGAGATGAGATTAAGAAACTAATGTTGTTGTTGCAAGCTTTCTTTTTTATATATACGGTATCCACATATCTACTGATGGACAATTGACCACTGTAATTATATACTAATGTTGTTGCTGCAACCTTTCTTTTTTATTTATTATCTTTCATATTTTTCATTGTAACAACCTCTTAATATTTTCAGCCATCTCTTCATAGGTACTACTAACTTGATTCTAGACGATGATAATGGTTTATTCTGTTTGACGCGAGATGAGCTAATCCGGGTGCTTGGTCTACAAGGTTAAGATGGTAGATGATGAAAATGATTCTTTTGAACATAAAAGTACACCAGAGATTCTCTCCTGACAATTGGAACACCACATTACCAGATGTTTTGGTCAGCTTGGTTCCGATTTTTTAGTGATATTATTGTCTGTACTTTTCTCTCCATGATGATTAGCGCTGGTTTACGAGTACGGCGGCTCGATCATTGTCTGTTCATAGTCATTAAGGCATATTTTTGTAAAGAAAAAGAATCATGTGAAGCCTAAACATGACATGGTTACGAAGGTGTAATGTTCAACCATTAGTCCGTGGCTGCAATGAGTTGTTTCCCTTGGTGTTCATGCCAGGTGCTTACAGATTAGCCAAACTAAAAAATAAATGACACACTATATGTCTATCTACTATATACTATCTATTGTGTATGTAAAATCAAAAATGTCATTTAACTGAATCATAAGATGTGTCTTATAGAGACGTGCGTGCACGTGCAAGGCTACTAGTTTAAAAGAAAAAACAGGAAATAAAGAAAAAAAGAAAAAAAACTTATCAGCAGTGGGAGCAGGGGAGGGCGAGCTCCGGCCCTGGGCGGCGGGGAGGAGGGGCGTGGGGAGGAGGTGCGCGGGGAGGAGGGGAGGGCGAGCTCCGGCTGTGGGGGTGGCGCCCCTTTGCGGGGAGGAGGGGAGCGGGGAGCTCCGGTCGTGGGCGGCGGGAAGTAGGGCCGCGGGGAGGAGGGCCGTAGGGAGGAGGGACGCGGGGAGGAGGGGAGCGGGGAGCTCCGGTCGTGGGCGGCGGCGGTGGGCCGGAGCAGCTCAGGTGCTGGTGGCGGCGGGGCTGGAGTGGGCAGGGGCGCGCGAGAGAGAGGCAGGAGATCAAGGGGAGCGGGGGTGGAGCATGCCGTTAGGGGAGCGGGGGTGGGGGCTGGGTGCCGTTAGGGGGAGCCCCCTTTTGCCGTCTGCAGAAGCTGGGAGGCAGACGACAAAGGGGTGGGTGGGGTGGGGCGGGCTTCGGGCGTTAGGGTGGTGCCCCTTTGCCGTCTGGGTGCTCTTTGCCGTCCGCCTCTCGGGCCTTTGCCATGCGTCAGCAGACGACAAAGAGGTGGCCGACAGCAAATAAAACCTTTGCCATCAGCAACCTCTTTGTCGTCTGCTTTGTGCCACCTGACGGCAAAGAGGATCTTTGCCATGCGTCAGCAGACGGCAAAGGCATGGCAGATGGCAAATTTCTCAATTCCAGTAGTGGCAAGCATCTATCTGGTGGGAACAATTGAAGGATTCCAGGGGTGCTAGAGTGATCACTTGGGCTGAGTTCTGTCGTGACTTCAGATCCCACTACATTCCGTCCAGCTTCGTGGAGGAAATGCGTGAGAAGTTCAGGCGCTTGGAGCAGGTTGGTAACTCCGTGTACAAGTACAACGTCGAGTTACACGAGCTAGCCCGATACGCCTTGCAGGATATCCCTGATCAGAAGAGCAAGATTTATCAGTTCAGAGGTGGCTTGAAAGAAGATTTGCAGTTAGCTCTCGCTTTGCACGATCCTGAGGAGTTCTAAGTTCTACAACTTAGCTCTGAGGGCAGAGGCAGCCTTGCTTAGGGTGGAGAGTTCTAAGAAGCGCTTTAGAGATTCCAGCTCGTCTTCTACTCAGGTGGTTCAGAAGCAACAGAAGTTTTGGGTTCTCCTCCTCCTCCTCGGCACACGCAGCAGTTTAAGCATTCTGGTGGTCGTGGTTCTGCCCACCCACCCAACCCAGCTTTCCAGCAAAGATTCCAACAGCAAAAGCAAGGGCCTCCTTAGACACAGTACCGTCAGCCAGTAGATGTTACTTGTCACGAGTGTGGGCAGAAGGGTCACTATGCCAACAAGTGCACTTCTCAGCTCCGTCTGCTGCCTCCTGCTCCAAGCAAATCTCCAAGCAATGCTCTCGTCAAGTTCAACCCCAGGTTTGCTCGAGTCAATTTGGTGAATGCAGCTGAAGCAGACAACTCCTCTGATGTGATCATGGGTAACCTTTCAGTCAATGATTTTCCTGCTAAAGTCTTGTTCGATTCTGGTGCTTCGCGTTGCTTTATGTCAAAGTCATTTTTCATCAAGCATGATTTCCCATCGACAAGTTTGCATAGACCTTTGGGTGTTGTTTCTCTGGGTGCTCAAATGAGGTCAAATTCTAGAATTCCTGATGTCAATGTCAAGATAGGAAGTTATTCTTTTTTGGCTTCTCCGTGTGTCTTGGGCAATTCCAACATTGATGTGATCCTTGGTATGGAATGCTTGGCCATGAACAAGGCATCGATTGAGTGTGAAGCTAAAGAAGTGAAGCTTACTCACTCTTCGGAGGACGTGATTATATTCGGGGTGCGCGATGATACAATCCGTCTGTTCTCTTTGAATGAAAAGGGTGAGATTAATCCTATTTCGCAAGTCCGAGTGGTGTGCGAATATGAAGATGTGTTTCCAGAAGAACTGCCAGGAATGCCTCCGCACCGAGAAGTTGAATTTGTCATTGAGCTTGAACCAGGTACTGAGCCTTGATGACCCACAAGTATAGGGGATCAATCGTAGTCCTTTTGATAAGTAAGAGTGTCGAACCCAACGAGGAGAAGAAGGATCTGACAAGTGGTTTTCAGCAAGGTAAAATCTACAAGCACTGAAATTGTTGGTAACAAGTGATTGTCTGGTGAGATGATTCGTACCAAGCAACAAGTAACAAAAGTAGCAACGGTGCAGCAAAGTGGCCCAATCCCTTTTGTAGCAAGGGACAAGCCTGGACAAAGTCTTATAGGAGGAAAAAACGCTCCCGAGGAAACACGGAAATTTCTGTCATGCTAGTTTCATCATGTTCATATGATTCGCGTTCGTTACTTTGATAGTTTGATATGTGGGTGGACCAGTGCTTGGGTACTTCCCTTACTTGGACAAGCATCCCACTTATGATTAAGCCCTCTTGCAAGCATCCGCAACTACGAAAGAAGAATTAAGACAAAGTCTAACCATAGCATTAAACTAGTGGATCCAAATCAGCCCCTTACGAAGCAACCCATAAACTAGGGTTTGAGCTTCTGTCACTCTAGCAACCCATCATCTACTTACAATTCCCAATGCCTTACTCTAGGCCCAAATAATGGTGAAGTCTTATGTAGTCGACGTTCACATAACACCACTAGAGGAAAAACAACATACAACACATCAAAATACCGAACGAATACCAAATTCACATGACTACTGTTAGCATGACTTATCCCATGTCCTCAGGAACAAAAGTAAATACTCACAAAGCATAATCATACTCATGACCAGAGAGGTAATGAGTAGCATCAAGGATCTGAATATAAAATCTTCCACCTAATAATCCAACTAGCATCAACTACAAAGAGTAATAAACACTACTAGCAACCTTACAAGTACCAATCGGAGTCGCGAGACGGAGATTGGTAACAAGTGATGAACTAGGGTTTGGAGATGAGATGGTGCTGATGAAGATGTTGATGGTGACGAGTCCCCTCTGATGAGAGGAATGTTGGTGATGACGATGGCGACGATTTCCCCCTCCGGTAGGGAAGTTTCCCTGGCATGATCGTCCTGCCGGAGCTCTAGATTGGTTCTGCTCAAGTTTTGCCTCGTGGCGGCGGCGAATCCACGAAAAATCTCTTCCCTGATTTTTTTCCTAGACGAAACCCTTCATATAGCAAAAGAGGGGGGCCAGTGGGCCAACAGGCTGCCCACAAGCCCTCATGGCGCGGCCTGGGGGTGTGGACGCACCATGCAGGCTTGTGGCCAACCACTTGAGCCCCTCTGGCACTTCTTCGGCCCAGTATTTTTTATAAATCAGGAAAAAAAATCCTCGTTGATTTTTACGGCGTTTGGAGTTGCGCAGAATAGGTATCTCAACTTTGCTCCACTTTCAGGCCAGAATTCCAGTTGCCGGCATTCTCCCTCTTCATTTAAACCTTGCAAAATAAGAGAGAAAACGCATAAAAATTGTACCGTGAAGTGAAATAACAGCCAAAGAAGCGATAAATATCAACATAAAAGCATGATGCAAAATGGATGCATCAACTCCCCCAAGCTTAGGCCTCGCTTGTCCTTAAGCGAAAGCCTAGCTCAATAAATATGTCCACATGTTTAGGGAGAGAGGTGTCGACAAAACAAGATATGAACATGCATGCATCATGATCATGATCAGAACAGCAATACCAACATATAATCTCTCATGCTAAAGTGATAATTCCTTCAGAAAGTAAAGCATGGATCACCAACCTTACCGAGAAGTAACAACCGATAGCCTATAGTCATTGAAGCAATTGCAATTTATCACAACATCAGAAAGAGTCAAATAAGAGCTTGTAAAGCAAATCCACATATTCAGTCATCCTTTCGTTATCTACAATTGCTACAACTCACGTGGTACTAATGAGATCAAAGTTTCAGTTACACACAGAGAAAGATAGGGGCTTATAGTTTTGTCTCCCAACTGCTTACCTCAAGGGTAATGTCAACAATAATAATTCATGAATACTCACCTCCAAGTTGACATATGAATATAGATCTTTCCCAAGCATATGATGTTAGCCAAGACAAAGGCGAAATAAGGAATTGGTGAAGATCACCATGACTCTCTCAAGGTCAAAAAGTAAAGGTACAAGATAGGCCCTTCGCAGAGGGAAGCAGAGGTTGTCATGCGCTTTTGAGGATTGGATGCGTGTCCTCTTAGTGCGGAGGAACGTCACTTTATAATGCCTCCTATGACAAAGAACTTTATTATGCAGTCTGTCGCTTTTATGTCTTCCTCATCACAGGTTCGTACAAAGCTTATTTTCCACACACTAATAGATCATACATATTAGAGAGCAATTTTTATTGCTTGCACCGATGACAACTTACTTGAGGGATCTTATTCAATCCATAGGTAGGTATGGTGGACACTCATCACAAAACTGGTTTGAAGGTTTATGGATGCACAAGTAGTATCTCTACTTGGTGCGGGAGGTTTTGGCTAATATGAGGTGGAAGCAATCGTCACATGCTAAGGGATCTCTAATCATATAACATTGTTCGGAGCCAAGCAAACACAATTCATTATGTTGTCTTCCTTGTCCAACATCTACTTCTAGGCATGTAATAGTTTAGTGAGTGTTCACAATCATAGATGGTGTCATTAATTAGTGAGTGTTCACAATCATTTATATGTGAACCTCTCTTTCTTTATCACTTACTATTAATTGCAACAATGACCAAGCTCTACGTTTGCCTACCCTCAACAAGTTTCAATCCTCATTCTTTTTATATGTGAAGCCATCACTTCCCATAAGATCATTACATGATCTTTCATGCTTTTGTTCTGTTCTCACACTTTTGATCATGGCAAGTGGCAAAGCTCTTCAACTAAGACACTCTTTATTATATGGATCACGAGCAAGAATACATCGGGGGTGATACAAAGCAAAACTCAAGACTAAAACACTAAGACTTTTAATCTACTAGGGAAAGAGAAAACTGAAAAGGAAAACTAAAACAAAGGTAAAGGCAAAAGATGTGATGGTAATACGATACCGGGGCAACTCCCCCAAGCTTGGCACAAGCCAAGGGGATTGCCCATACCAATGCTCAATTGTCTTCCTTTGGTGGTGAAGGTGGTGGAGTTGTCGCAACCTGGGTTTGATCCTCTGTCTTCCAAGGAATAGGTGCTCCATCATGGAAAGATGAACGAGTCTCCGGAATCCTCAAATCTGGAGCCAACCGTATTGATTTAAATCTATACTCATACTCACAGTTTTTGTTCTCCAGGTCATAGATCTGGGCCTGGAGTTGATCAATCCTATCATAGAGCCTGGAGAGATGCTTCCCAATGTCATTGGCTTCAATCATGTGCTTGTTGGTGAACTCCATGATCATCATGTAGTTGGCATTGAGTCAACGCTCCACCATCCCTTGGCACTTCAAGACATGTTGCTCCATTGCTTCGAGCCTCATCTCCACGCTTCCGGTCTTCTTAGGCCCCTCAACATCACGGATGTGCAACATCCCCTCACGCATCTCGATAGATTGAGGGTGTTGCAGCACTCCCCGTGAGGTAGGGATTGATAACCTTCTCGAAGATCTTGACCTTCAGAGCTTTTGGGGAAGTCATAGCGATCTAGATCTGCAACACAAACATGCTCGAAATGAAAAACAGAGGAAATCAGCGTGATGCAGGGGTCAGACCAAACGGGAGTATATATATTGATTTTTTTCAGACCAGAAGGAGTACCCCGCACGAAAACGGAGTCCGGGAGGCGCACGAGGTGGCCACAAGCCCTCACGGTGCGGCCAGGGGGTGGGCCCGCGCTGTGCAGGCTTGTCGCCTCCTCGCGCACTTTCCGGGCTACTTCCATTTTTTGTATTTTTTCAAATATTCCAAAACGGAGTAAATTTCCTACTGGAAAAGTTTTGGACTCTGTTTTCTTACCGAATCACATACCTCATTGTTTTTAGAGTCTGAAACAGGCTGATAAATATCCCTTAGGTATTCTTCCAGAGTTATGGTATTGATAATATTGCTTTCAACATTTATGGGAGTACCTGAGATATAATGCTTGATTCTCTGCCCATTTCCATCTCTTGGACAATTACCTTCCGTGTTGTTGATCTTGATAGCACCAGAACGATATACTTCCTGAACAACATAGGGGCCTTCCCATTTAGAGAGAAGCTTGCCTGCAAAGAATTTTAAACGGGAGTTATATAGCAAGACATAATCACCCACATTGAACTCACGCTTTTGTATCCTCTTATCATGCCACCTCTTAACCTTCTCTTTGAATAGCTTGGCATTCTCATATGCCTGAGTTCTCCATTCATCAAGCGAGCTAATATCAAATAATCTCTTCTCACCGGCAAGTTTGAAATCAAAGTTGAGCTCTTTGATTGCCCAATAAGCTTTATGCTCTAGCTCAAGAGGTAAATGGCATGCTTTACCGTACACCATTTTGTACGGAGACATGCCCATGGGATTCTTATAGGCAGTTCTATAAGCCCACAGTGCCTCTTCGAGCTTCTTAGACCAATTCTTTCTAGACCTGTTGACATTCTTTTACAGAATCAGTTTAATCTCTCTATTACTTAGCTCTACTTGACCACTGGACTGCGGGTGATAGGGAGACACAATTCTATGGTTGACATCGTACTTAGCAAGCATTTTACGGAAAGCACCATGAATGAAGTGTGAACTACCATCGGGAATTAGATATCTAGGGACTCCAAATCTAGGGAAGATAACTTCTTTCAGCTTCACGATAGAGGTGTTGTGATCAGCACTACTAGTGGGGATAACTTCTACCCACTTAGTGACGTAATCAACAACAACTAGGATATGAGTATACTCATTGGATTTTGGAAAAGGTCCCATATAATCAAATCCCCAAACATCAAATGGTTCAATGACAAGTGAATAGTTCATAGGCATTTCCTGACGTTTGCTAATATTACCTATTCTTTGACATTCGTCACAAGACAAGCCAACTTACGGGCATCCTTGAAGAGAGTGGGCCAATAGAAACCTGATTACAATACCTTGTGTGCATTTCTATCACCAGCATGGTGTCCTCCGTAGGCCTCGAAGTGACATTTCTGTAGGATCTGTCCATGTTCATGTTCAGGTACACAACGTCTAATAACACCACCTACTCCTTCCTTATAAAGGTGAGGATCATCCCAAAAGTAATGTCTCAAGTCAAAGAAGAATTTCTTATTTTGCTGGTACGTGAAACTAGGTGGTATGTATTTGGCAACAATATAGTTTGCATAATCAGCATACCATGGTGCACTTCGTGAAGCATTGATGACATTCAATTGCTCATTGGGAAAGCTATCATCAATATGTTGTGGGTCATCAAGAATGTTCTCCAACCTAGAAAAGTTATTTGCTACTGGGTTATCAGCACCCTTTTTGTCGACAACGTGCAAATCAAATTCTTATAGAAAGAGAACCCATCTGATAAATCTAGGTTTAGCGTCCTTCTTCTCCATGAGGTACTTAATATCAACATGATCAATGTGAATAGTGACTTTGGAATCAACTATGTAAGACCTGAACTTTTCACATGCAAACACGACTGCTAAAAATTCCTTCTCCGTAGTGGCATTGTTTCTTTGGGCACTGTCTATAGTTTTACTAGCATAGTGAATAACATTCAACTTCTTATCAACTCTTTGCCCTAGAACAGCACCAACAGCATAATCACTAGCGTCACACATGATCTCAAAATGTAAGTTCCAATCAGCTGGTTGAACAATAGGTGCAGTTATCAAAGCCCTCTTAAGTATTTCGAAGGCTTCCTCACAATCATCGTCAAAAACAAAAGGAATATCCTTTTGTAAGATATTGGTAAGAGGCGTAGAAATCTTAGAGAAGTCTTTGATGAACCTTCTACAGAAACCAGCATGACCAAGGAAACATCTTATACCTTTGATATTTGTGGGGTATGGCATTTTCTCGATTGCATCAACCTTAGCCTTATCGACTTCAATACTTCTTTCAGAAATTTTATGTCCTAAGACGATGCCTTCATTAACCATAAAGTGGCACTTCTTCCAATTCAAGACAAGATTGTTGTCTTTACATCTCTGTAAGACTCGATCAAGGTTGCTGAGGCAATCATCAAAGGAAGACCCGTAAACAGAAAAGTCATCCATGAAAACCTCGACAATATTTTCACAAAAGTCATAGAATATAGCCATCATACATCTTTTAAAGGTGGCAGGTGCATTACATAAGCCAAAAGGCATATGTCTGTAAGCAAAGGTACCGAAAGGGCAGGTGAAAGTGGTTTTCTCCTGATCAGATTGTGCAACTGGTATTTGGGAGAAACCAGAATATCCGTATAGAAAGCAGAAGTGTGTGTGTTTGGACAGCCTTTCTAGCATTTCGTCGATAGAAGGAAAAGGGTAATGATCTTTCCAAGTGGCTTTATTCAATTTCCTAAAATCGATAACCATCCTATAGCCAATAATAATCCTTGGTGGACCAATTCATCCTTATCATTAGGGACAACGGTAATGCCTCCCTTTTTAGGGACGCAATGCACCGGACTCACCCAATCGCTGTGAGCAACAGGATAAATGATACCTGCTTCCAGGAGCTTTAGTATTTCTTTTCTCACTACTTCTTTCATCTTAGTATTTAATCTCCTTTGATGATCAACAAGTGGTTTGAAGTCAGGATCAGTTTTAATCTTGTGCTGGCATAGAGTAGGACTAATGCCCTTAAGATCATCAAGAGAATATCCAATAGCAGCACGGTGCTTCCTTAGAGTTTTTAGTAACTTCTTTTCTTCATGCTCTGAGAGGCTAGCACTAATTATAACAGGATATATCTCTTTTTCATCAAGATAGGCATACTTAAGAGTATCAGGAAACTGTTTGAGCTTGAACACAGGATCACCCTTTGGTGGGGGTGGATCCCCAAGCAGTTCAACATGCAAGTTATTCTTAAGGATAGGATATTGTTCTAAGACAACTCTATCTATCTCATCCCTTTCATGCATATGCATATCATTTTCATGCTCAAGGAAGTATTGCTCTAAGGTATCAGTAGGAGGCACGGCAATAGAGCCTAAGGCAATAGTTTCATCCCTACTAGGCAACTCCTTTTCATGAGGTTGTCTACCAAACTTAGAGAAATTGAACTCGTGTGACACACCTTCAAAGCCAACAGTGATAGTTTGCTTCTCACAATCAATATGAGCATTGACAGTATTGAGAAAAGGTCTACCAAATATGATGGGACAAAAGCTATCTTGTGCGGTAGCAAGAACGAGGAAATCAGCATGATACTTCATTTTACCACACAAGACTTCAACATCCCTAACAATTCCCACACGACAGATAATATCTCTATTGGCAAGCTGAATAGTGACATAAATGGGCTCTATCTCAATAGGTGCAATCTCATATTTGATTTCATCGTATAATGATTGAGGTATTGCACTAACAGTAGCACCCACGTCACATAAGCCATGATAACAATGATCGCCTATCTTAACAGAAACCACAGCCATGCCAACAACAGGCCTATGTTTGTCTCTAGCGTGAGGTTTAGCAATTCTAGTAGCATCTTCATAGAAGTGATTATTATGTCCCTCAACATCGTCAGACAGAAGATCTTTGATAATAGAATAGCAGCATCTTCGCAAAAGATTCACACAATGAAGCTACTATCTCAGAGTCAAGTCCATACTTAGCGCTAAAATCACTAAAGGTATTTGTCTCTACAAAGGATTTAACGCAATCAAACGTGAAATTCATACCTGACTCCTTACCTTCTTCAAGCTCCCAATCTTGAGTTGCATTTAACTCTCTCCAATAAATTCCATTTGAAGTCAATATCTCTCTTTATAAAAGAACCGGTACAAGAAGTGTCAAGCATGGTTGGATCATCATGAGAAAGCCGAGCATAGAAGTTCTGAATGATAATGTCTCGAGAGCTCATGGTTGGGGCATGAATATAGAATTGATTTAAGCCTCTCCCAAGCTTGAGCGATGCTTTCTTTGTCACGAAGCCAAAAATTGTAAATATAATTACGATCACGATGTACTAAATGCATAGGATAAAACTTTTGATGAATTCCAATTTCAACCGATTGTAGTCCCATGATCCAGTGTCATCACATAGCCTACACCATGTCAATGACTTATCCTTCAAAGGTAAAGGAAAGACCCTCTTCTTGACCTCATCCTTGGGCAAACCTGCAAGCTTAAATAAACCACAAACTTCATCTACGTAGATTAGATGCAAGTCTGGATGTGATGTTCCATCTCCTTTAAAAGGATTAGCTATTAGTTTCTCAAGCATACCTGAAGGAAATTCAAAGAAAATATTTTCAGTAGGTGCAGCAAGTTGAGGAGAAACTATTTGTGCTTCCGTTCGAGGTGAAGATACCCCGAACAAGCCCCTCAAAAGATTAGTATCCATAGTGAAAAGTGACAATAAATTTCTGTACACTATATAAATGTTTCCTTACCAAGTTCCACTTACCAAAGGCGCTTCACTCCCAGGCAACGACGCCAGAAAAGAGTCTTGATGACCCACAAGTATAGGGGATCAGTCGTAGTCCTTTCGATAAATAAGAGTGTCGAACCCAACGAGGCGCAGAAGGATCTGACAAGTGGTTTTCAACAAGGTAAAATCTGCAGGCACTGAAATTGTTGGTAACAAGTGATTGTGTGGTGAGATGATTTATAGCAAGCAACACGTAACAAAAGTAGAAACGGTGCAGCAAAGTGGCCCAATCCCTTTTGTAGCAAGGGACAAGCCTGGACAAAGTCTTATAGGAGGAAAAACGCTCCCGAGGACACACGGGAATTTCTGTCATGCTAGTTTCATCATGTTCATATGATTCGCGTTTGTTACTTTGATAGTTTTATATGTGGGTGGACCAGCGCTTGGGTACTGCCCTTACTTGGACAAGCATCCCACTTATGATTAAAGCCTCTCGCAAGCATCCGCAACTACGAAAGAAGAAGTAAGACGAAGTCTAACCATAGCATTAAACTAGTGGATCCAAATCAGCCCCTTACAAAGCAACGCATAAACTAGGGTTTAAGCTTCTGTCACTCTAGCAACCCATCATCTACTTACTACTTCC
This sequence comes from Hordeum vulgare subsp. vulgare, assembly GCF_904849725.1. Lineage (NCBI taxonomy): Eukaryota > Viridiplantae > Streptophyta > Magnoliopsida > Poales > Poaceae > Hordeum > Hordeum vulgare. The sequence goes on from NC_058523.1 coordinate 318,026,797, forward strand.
CAATGACTTCCTCTTGGCCCAAATAATGGTGAAGTGTTATGTAGTCGACGTTCACATAAAACCAATAGAAGAAAAATAACATACAACACATCAAAATACCGAACGAATACCAAATTCACATGACTACTATTAGCATGACTTATCCCATGTCCTCAGGAACAAAAGTAACTACTCACAAAGCATAATCATATTCATGACCAGAGAGGTAATGAGTACCATCAAGGATCTTAACATAAACTCTTCCACCAAATAATACAACTAGCATCAACTACAAAGAGTAATCCACTCTACTAGCAACCTTACAAGTACCAATCGGAGTCACGAGACGGAGATTGGTTACAAGTGATGAACTAGGGTTTGGAGATGAGATGGTGCTGATGAAGATGTTGATGGTGATGAGTCCCCTCCGATGAGAGGAGTGTTGGTGATGACGATGGCGACGATTTCCCCCTCCGGGAGGGAAGTTTCCCCGGCAGGATTGTCCTGTCGGAGCTCTAGATTGGTTCTGCTCAAGTTCCACCTCGTGGCGGTGGTGAATCCACCAAAAAGCTCCTCCCTGATTTTTTTCTTGGACGAAACCCTTCATATAGCAAAAGAGGGGGGCCAGTGGGCCAGCAGGCTGCCCACAAGCCCTCATGGCACGGCTTGGGGGGTGGCTGTGCCGTGTAGGCTTGTGGCCAACCCCTGGCGCCCCTATGGCACTTCTTTGGCCCAGTATTTTTTATAAATCAGGAAAAAACTCCTCGTTGATTTTTACGGCGTTTGGAGTTGTGCAGAATAGGTATCTCAACTTTGCTCCACTTTCAGGCCAGAATTCCAGTTGCCGGCATTCTCCCTCTTCATGTAAACCTTGCAAAATAAGAGAGAAAAGGCATAAGAATTGTACCGTGAAGTAAAATAACAACCAAAGAAGCGATAAATATCAACATAAAAGCATGATATAAAATGGACGTATCAAGCCTCTGTGCAAACGGCCGTACAAATTGGGTCCACAAGAGTTGAAGGAACTTACGAGGCAACTCGATGAGCAGGAGCGATTGGGTCTGATCAGACCGAGCTCGTCTCCGTGGAGTTGTGGAGTTTTGTTTGTCAAGAAGAAGGATGGCACGGAACGGTTGTGTGTCGATTACCGTCCATTGGACAAGAAGACAATCAGGAACAAGTATCCACTTCCGAACATAAATGAGTTGTTCAAACAGTTGAAAGGGGCTAAGATCTTCTCCAAGCTCGATCTCAGAATGGGCTATCATCAAATTCGCATTCGCGAAGAGGATATTCCGAAGACTGCTTTTAGGACTAGTTTTGGCTCGTATCAGTATACGGTCATGTCTTTTGGTTTGGCAAATGGTCCTTCCGACATTTTGTCGATTGATGAACTACATATTCTCTCTATTCAAGAATGACTTCATCTTGCTTTATCTCAACGATATTCTGGTATTCTCAGAGACTGAGGAAGAACATGAAGAACATCTCAGATTGGTGCTTGATAAGTTGAGGGAGTAAAAATTGTATGCCAAGTTTTCCAAGTGTGAGTTCTGGTTGAAAGAAGTCGTCTATCTTGGGCACATCATCTCTGGCGACGGCATCAAAGTTGATCCGTCGAAGGTGCAGGCCATGGTTGAATGGGAGCCTCCGTAGAATGTGAAGCAGCTTCGAAGCTTTCTCGGGCTTGCAAGCTATTGTAGAAGGTTCGTTGAGAACTTCTCCAAGAGTGCTAAGCCACTCTCAAATCTTCTCAAGAAAGGTGTGAAATATGCTTGGTCTCGAGAGTGTTAGTTGGCCTTCGACACACTCAAAGAGAAGCTCACCTCTACTCCAGTCTTGGTTCCTCCGGATGATTCCAAACCCTAACAAGTGTTCTGCGACGCCCCTCTTCAAGGTCTTGGTGCAGTTCTGATGTAAGAGAAGAAAGTGGTTGCTTATACCTCCAGGCAGTTGAAGCCAGCGGAGAAGAATTATCCTGTGCATGATCTTGAGCTAGTAGCTTTGGTACACGCTCTCATGACTTGGAGACACCTCTTGTTGGAACGAAAGGTTGAAGTGTTCACCGATCACAAGAGTCTCAAGTACATCTTCACCCAGCCTAAACTGAATCTCCGGCAAACCCATTGGGTGGAAATGCTCCAAGATTTCAATTCGAGTGTTGAGTACACGCCAGGCAAAGCTAATGTCATGGCAGATGCTCTGAGCAGGAAGGCTTACTGCATAAGTCTCATTCTGAAGCCTCTCCAGCCTTATCTTTGTGAATCTTTCAGAAAGCTCAACCTTCAGTTAGTACCTCACGGATTTCTTGCAAATCTTCAGATCTCTCCTACCTTGGAAGATCAGGTCCGAGCAACACAGCTTCTTGATGCAATGGTGAAGAAAGTCAAGACTAGCGTGGCAAAAGGGCTTCCCAAATATAGGTTCTTCAGTGTTGATGCCAGAGACACGTTGTTCTTTGAGGATCGTCTTGTCATTCCGAAAGGTGATCTCAGAAAGGTCATCATGGAAGAAGCTCATGACTCCTTGCTTTCAATACATCCAGGAAGCTCCAAGATGTATCAGGACTTGAAACAGACCTTGTGGTGGACTCACATGAAGCATGAGATTGATCAGTTCGTAAATGAATGTGATGTATGTCGAAGGGTGAAAGCAAAGCATCAACGTCCAGCAGGTCTTTTGCATCCATTGCCCATTCCCGAGTGGAAGTTCGACCATATTGAGATGGATTTCGTCACCGGGTTTCCGAAGTCTAAGAAGGGTAATGATGCCATCTTCGTCGTCATTGAAAAGTTGAGTAAAGTGGCTCATTTTCTTCCAGTCAAGGAATCCATTTCGGCAGCCCAGGTTGCAGAGTTGTACACTTCTAGGATAGTGTCTTTGCACGGCGTGCCGATGATGATTTCTTCGGATCGCGGAAGTATCTTCACTTCCAAGTTCTGGGATTCTTTTCAGTCTGTGATGGGCACGAAGATACGCTTCAGCACAACTTTTCATCCTCAGACTGTGTTATCACTTCTGGCATGAAGTGGGAGGATTGCCTGCCTTTCGCTGAGTTCTCGTATAACAATAGTTATCAAGCTAGTTCAGGCAAAGCTCCGTTTGAGATTCTCTATGGCGGGAAGTGTCGTACGCTGCTCAACTGGTCCGAGACCGGCGAGCGTCAGATTCTTGGAATGACTTGATAGAAGAAGCTGAAGAGATGTGTCGGGTCATTCGAGATAATCTCAGAGCAGCTCAGTCTCGTTAGAAGAGCTATTATGATAGCAAGCATCGTGACATGTCTTATGAGCTTGATGACCTCGTCTATCTCAAGGTGTCCCTTATGAAGGGTACACAGCGTTTTGGCATCAAAGGCAAGCTTGCGCCTCGTTTTGTTGGTCCTTTCAGAGTTATTGGCAAGAGAGGCGACCTTGCGTACCAGCTCGAGCTCCCATCAAACTTTGCAAATGTGCATGACGTGTTCCATGTCTGTCAGCTCCGGAGATGCTTCAAGACGCCCGAGCGCACAGTTCATCTTCAAGACATCGACCTTCAACCCGACCTATCCTATCGTGAGCATCCAGTTGCGGTTTTCCAGGTGACCCACAACAAGACTGTCAAATTTCTCAAGGTGCAGTGGTCACACCATTCTGATAAAGAGGCTACTTGGGAACGTGAGGATCACCTCCATTCTAAATTTCCGGAGTTCTTTCAGTCTTAGATCTCGGGGTGAGATCTTTTTGTAGTGTGGGAGAGTTTGTAATTCCCCAAGAGTGTAACTTGCCTTTATTGGAAACTTCTCTATGTGGGTCCACCTTGTCATTGCAATAAGAGCCTATGCATGTGTTATTTCATGTGTCACCCTGTCATGTTTCCTTTGCATGCATGCATCCATTGATCCATGCCTATTGTGTTTGTTGCTTTGTGATCATATGTGGTTTGTGATGACAGGAGTTGTCATGAGATGTGGTGGTGTGATGTTGGATGTAGTTTGAGAATAGGAGTAACCATATTGGTTTGCACTAAGGTTTCAAAAGCCTCCCTTTCTCTATTTATCTCAAGCCAATATTTACTTGTTCCATTCCTACTTCTAAAATGCCCATGTTTTAGAATGTTTTGTGGTGCTTGTGAGGTTGTGAATTTGCTGTTTTGAAAATAAGTTTAATGGTGCAAATATTCAAAAAACAGATCCAATAAATTCTGTTTTGTAAATATTTAATTGCTCCAAATATTTCTTTTTCAATTTATTTAAATAGGTCATAATTCCTTATGACCAGGGGCATTTTTGTTTTGTTTTTAGTCTTAACAGATTTGCCTTTGCTTTATTTTCTTTCTCTGGTTATTTTGTAATTGGAAAACCCCAGGGGTTTTACTTTCTCCTATCTCGCGCCAACTAGTGAGCCTCCTCCCACTAGCAAGCCCAGCTCCCCTCGCACGTGGCTTACTCCTGTAGACGCCGTTTCCCCTGTCTCGTTCCTCCGTCAGGCTTCTTCAGAGAGACAGAGGCACATCAACGGCAGCAGACGCGGCCATGGACGTCGAGGCGCGTCCCTCGCCTCCTCCTCCTTATAAGTTCCCCCCTTAGCGTCCGTGCAGCCTAGGGTTCCTCCCCTTGCGCCGCCACCTCTCTCCCATCTCCTTCTCCCTCTCTGCATCGACAACAGGTAAGGGGATTGAGCTCCTGTGCCATGGTCGAGAGCTGAGGAGGTTCTCGTCGTTGCGCCCGTACACCTGCGGCCTCTCCAACACCCCGGAGAGCACGCGGGATCTTCCAGGAGCCCATTCCCGCAGCTACTTCGACGAGATCTACCCTGCTACAACTACCTCGACGACGGCGTCCTTCCTCCCCGACGATCTCCCCCGAGCAGCTCCTTCCCCTTCTTCCTCTACTTCCTCTCCGGCCGACGCGACCACCTCGTCCAGTAGGTGAGGTAGAACATTCCCCTCTCTTCCCTGTCACCAGATCTAGCGCTAGGAGCCGTAGGCTCGCCGTGTTTCCCCTTCTGTCGCCAGCGCCGCCGCGCAACGAGGAGCCGTTGCTATAGGCCCTCTCGAGTAGCGCTAGATAGTGAAATGGAACCGTGGGAACTCCTATTCCCTTCCATCGACGAGACGTTTGCTGATTTCGCGTGTAACGCCGACGAGCACCTTCCCCTGTTCCGGCCACCGTCGGACAGAGGAGATGCATGTGGGGGGTTGCTCAAGAGGGTTAGCTCTCCTCCTCTATTAAGTATCGATGCAGTAGCAGAGTGATAGTGGTCTTTTGGTGCAGTGGCTAGTCGTGGGTTCGAATCCCCTCGGCGCACCTTTTGGTTTTTGTGGATTTAATTGGCACAGTAGCTGCAGGGGCTACTTACCTTGTTTGCATCCTCTGTACTGTCAAGCAAGTGGCATATAGCAGAGTGGTGCTAGCTATTGTTGTTTCTGTGGCTGACCTAGGGGGGCCTGGGTTCGAGACCTACCCCATTCTTTTAAAAAATTTGTTGCATTTATTTTCTGTTTTTGCATTGTATGCTTGCATAGATGTATGTGGTGTGCTAGATCTTCATGTGGGGTATTTTGTTGCCTCCCAAGCAGCAGGTTGACCATGTTCTTGATGCTAGAGTGCATGTGTACATATATCATGTGTAGGAATGCATGTAAAGGAGTGAGTGCATGTATATATGTGAGCTAGATTGTATGTTATGTGGTGTAGTGTAGTGATGAGGTGGTGGTAACCCTTTTACATAGGTGATGTGCTTGTGCCCTATGATGTACAAGTGTGTGAGTGTGTGTGTGTGTGTGCGTTCACCCCCTCCCCACATGCTTTGTGGAGTAGTAGTAGTGGATCTAATGTGTGTGCATGATGTTGTGTGTGCTTGTGTATGTGTGTTTCACACAAGCCCAAGGCATGATGTGCATTGAAGAGAACTTGTGCAAGTTTACATGTGTAGGTGTAGGAATGCATTTGTGAGTGTAAGCTAGGGTGGGTGTGTTATTAGCATGTGTAGCTGCTTGCTTATGTGGTGCTTGATGTATGTGTGTGTGTGGTGGTGTGCTAAGGCACATGAACATAAGGTCCACCCCTCATGTGCACCATTGGACTTGTGAGAGTGTCCATATGCATGTGTAGGTAATGTTCTAGTGAGAAGCACATGTGATGTTGCACTATTCACTCTATGTGATTCCATGTAGTTTTTCTTTTCAAGTTTGTGCCCAATTGTTCTATGCAAGTGCCTATGTATTATATATGTTTTTGGGGTAGAATCATCCCAGGAATCCATTGGTGAAATAAGTTTTGCCTTTGGAACACTTTCTGGGAATGTCATATTTCAGTTTTGTTCCATGTTTAGAGCTTGGTTCCATGTGATGTGATGAGCCCAAGAGATTGATTCTTTGTTGTGGCAGTAGAGGATGAACCCCTCTACCACATGTTCGTTTTGATTCATTCTTAGGAGTTCATATGTGCAAGTTGTGCCTAGTCAAAGTAGGCATGTGGCTGAAATCCCAGTTTAGTGAAAATCTGTGATTTTCACGAAGTCTGAGAATCTGCTTATATTTTCGTCTCCTGTTGTTGTGCTTGCAGAAGTCCATGTGTTTGGAATCAGCCCTTGCTAGCAACTAGAAAGTTGTAGCTTTTGTGTTTTTCTAGATCTCTGTCAATTTTCATTCCATTTGGAGTCATGTAGATATTGTTTTGGGTGCTGTCAAAATGCTTCAGAGCATAAACAGCTACTGAGAATCTGGAGTTTTCACTAAGTCCCTGAAAACTGATATTTTTGTCCAACTTAGCAGTTGTGTAACTTCCTGTGTGTAACTCCTTTGAATTAGCTTTTTGCTCAGCCTTGTAGTACTCTTGGATAGCTTCTGCCACATATCTTGTTTGGCATATTTGGGTGACTGTAGGTGCTTTGCATGCACGTCTCAAACTGCTATGATGTTGTTTATGGCAGATTGTATAGTTTTGATGTTTTGATGCTTGTGAGTGCATAGTTGATGGTGTGGTGATATTCCTTGCACCACCCCATCCATTCTTGTTTGTTTTATGTCTTGGCAACCTGGGAATACCAGATATATGCCATTGGAGTGTGTGGTGATGGACTTGACACGTAGGACTTTATTTTCTTGTTTCGTTGTTTCTAGTTGAACCGCAGCTCCGTTTGTAACGTTCTTTATATGTTTTTGCATCGTTTTCGCGTGACACATATGTTCATGTCATTCTCATACTTGTGCTGGTGACTAGAATAGAGATGCATGTTCATATTCATCTCATGCATCATGTGCTTGTTGCATCTTGTTGTGCTGTTGTTCATTGGATGCTATTTTTATGTTGGGCAGCACCGGGATCGGAGAACGAGTACGTGGATCCAGGAGAGTACATGGAGGACGAACAAGAACAGTTCCAAGCTCAGGACATCACAGGCAAGATGATATGACCTTGATCCCATCTCTAGACTTGGTATGCTAGATTCACATTTCCTTCGTCATATGCTCTCTGCCTACCATTGAAATAATTGCCTCCTGATATTTCCATGAAACCCAAACACTTATCCTTTCATAGTAAATCATGAATGGCTAAGTAGGCTTTGCTCAGCTACTAATGTTAGCGTTGCTAGTTGCATGAGCTTTTGTCTCTTGTGATAACATGAGTGGATATTGATACGTCTCCATCGTATCTACTTTTCCAAACTCTTTTGCCCTTGTTTTGGACTCTAATTTGCATGATTTGAACGGAACTAACCCGGACTGACGCTGTTTTCAGCAGAATTGCCATGGTGTTGTTTTTGTGCAGAAATGAAAGTTCTCGGAACCTCCTTAAAATTTACAGAGAATATTTCCGGAAAATATGAAAAATACATGCGCAAAGATCCACCGAAGGGGACGGGCCAGTGGGCCACAAGGCCTGTCGCCGCCCCCCTGGCCGCGACAACCAAGCTTGTGGGGCCCACGTGGCTCTACCGCCCCCAAACTCAGTGCTACTTATACCCTTTCATCCCAGAAAAAATCAAGAGAGAAGATTTCATCTCGTTTTCGATCCAGAGGCGCCGCCACATCCCGTTCTTCATCTCGAGGGCAGATCTGGAGTCCGTTTTGGGCTCTAGATGAAGGAGATCGTCGCCATCGTCATCAGCAACCTTATTCCCTCTCCAATTCCATGAAGCTCTTCATCGTTCGTGAGTAATCTATTCGTAGGCTCGCTGGGCGGTGATGTGTAGGATGAGATCTATCTTGTAATCGAGTTAGTTTTGACGGGGATTGATCTCTAGTATCCACTATGTTCTTAGATTGATGCTGCTACTACTTTGCCATGCTTAATGCTTGTCACTAGGGCCCGAGTGCCATGATTTCAGATCTGAAATTATTATGTTGTCACCAATATATGTGTGTTTTAGTTCCGATCTTGCAAGTTGTAGTTAACTACTATGTGTTATGATCCGGCAACCCCAGAATGACAATAACCAGAACCACTCCCGTGATGACCATAGTTTGAGGAGTTCATGTGTTCACCAAGTGCTAATGCGTTGGTCTAGTTCTTTATTAAAAGGAGAACCTTAATATCCCGTAGTATCCATTTGGACCACGCTGCCACGGGAGGGATGGACAATAGATGTCATGCATGTTCTTTTCCCTAAGCACGTATGACTACACACGGAATGCATGCCTACATCACATCGACGAACGGGAGCTAGCCACATATCTCTCCGTGTTATAACTGTTGCATGATGAATGTCATCCAACAAATCACCGATCCATTGCCTACGAGTTTGTCCCACTGCTGTTGTTACTTGTTTTGCTCAGCCGCTATTACTACTCTTGCTGCTACTGATACTTGCTGCCAATGTTACTTGCTTTGTCCTGTTGTTGTTGCTACTTCCTACTACTCTCACTACTGTTGTTCCTTGCCACTGCTATTACTCGTTACACTGCTGCTACCTGCTACAATACTTTTTTTGGCACCGTTGCCAGGAAAGAATATTTCCCGTCCACGGGCAACTACTGGCGCCATTGATACAACAGTTAGGAATAGTCTGCCGTCAACAGATCATTTCTGGCACCGTTGATATCATAGTACTTTGCTAGTGATACTTTGCTTGCAGACACTAATCTTTCAGGTGTGGTTGAATCTGACACATTCAGCTGCCAATACTTGAGAATATTCTTTCACTTCCCGTCGTGCGAACCAAAAAATTTGGGTTCAATACTCTACCCTCGAAAACTGCCGCGATCCCACGCGCTGGTGGGCTATTAATAGACAATTTCTAATTGTTGAGCAACTGGAAGCAGCTCTTTTCTGGCTCCGTTGCCGTGGAGGCATCAAGTTAGGAATAGTTGCACGTCAACAGCATTTTTTTGGCGCCGTTGCCGGGGTGGAGATAGCTATATTCTCTGAGTAACTTGGGATTTATATCTGCTGATCAGTATGAAGAATCTGAAAGATCCAAAAACCAAAGTCTTGCCCTCAACTACGAGGGGAGGTAAGGAACTGCCATCCAGCTCTGCACTTGATTGACCTTCAGTTATGAGTAAGTTTGCGACACCACCTCCTGCTAGAAATCTTGATATGTCGCATGTGCTTGATGATACTATGCCTGATACTGCTAGAGATGCTATACCTGATACTGCTAGAGATGCTATGCCTGATACTGCTAGAGATGTTATGCCTGATATTGCTAGAGATGCTATGCTTGATACTGCTTTGCCTGATGATGCTAGAGATGCTATTTTGCCTAATGATGCTATGCTTGATACTGCTAGAGATACTACTTTGCCTGATATGCCACTAGGGGTATTCCTTGATGCTCATATTGCTAGAATTACTGCCAATGCTCGTGATGCTTCTGAAACTGCCGATACTATTGAGATAGAACCTGCTTTTGCTCCTGCTAGATCTAGCTCTCCTAGATATGAATTGCCTGATATACCTGAGGGTTATGTTATGGAGGGAGAGATAGCTAAGGATTTTCTTGCGTGTAAGGATGCCTATGATGCTGAGAAATTACTTCTCAAGTGGAAGGAAAAATCTTTGAAAGCTAGGATAAAATACAACCCGAAGTTTGCCACTTCACCTATCTTCGTCACCGATGAGGATTATGAATTCTGTGTCGACCCTGAGATAATCTCTCTAGTCGAATCTGATCCTTTCCACAGTTATGACTCTGAGACGGTCGTAGCCCATCTTACCAAACTACACGATATAGCCACCCTTTTCGCTAGTGAGGAGAAGATCCGCTACTACTATATCCTTAAGATGTTTCCTTTCTCTCTAAAGGATGAATCTAAAGTCTGGTTCACTTCTCTTGCTCCTCGATGTGTGAGTAGTCCCCAGGATATGGTCTACTACTTCTGTGAGAAACATTTCCCTGCCCATAAGAAGCAAGCTGCCTTGCAGGAAATATACAACTTTGCTCAACTCAAAGAAGAGGGTCTCCCACAAGCTTGGGGAGGCTCATCCAGCTAAAGAATGCTTTGCCTAATCACCCACTTAAGAAGAACGAGATACTTGATATCTTCTATAATGGACTTATCGATGCTTCTGGAGACCACCTAGATAGTTGTGCCGGTTGTGTTTTTAGGGAATGAACTGTGGAACAAGCTGAGATTCTACTGAATAACATCCTGATCAAGGATAATGCTTGGACTATCCCCAAACCAACTCCTAAGCCAACTCCTAAGAAAAGAGGTATTCTATTCCTCAGTCCCGAAGATATGCAAGAATCCAAGAAATTTATGCAAGAGAAAGGCATTAGATCTGAAGATTTTAAAAATCTACCACCTATCGAAGAGATCCATGGTCTCGATAACCCGATACAGGTAGTAGATGTAAATTCTCTGCGTAGGTTTGATGAGAGTGATATTCTTTTGATAAACCTGCTAGCCTATGCTTTGATAAATTTGACAACTTTGTTGCCAAACAACAGAGTTTCAATGATTATGTTAGCAGACAATTGGAACAAAGTACTCGTATGCTTAGTCATTTAAGTGCTTGTATAGACAGAAATGTCAATGATCTGAAGCTTCTGAGTAAACATGCCTCTATGATTACTACTCAGGTAGAATAAGTACTTAAAGCTCAGAATGACTTGCTCAATGAATTAAATGATAACTCTGTCAAAGTCACTACTAGAGGAGGCCAAATGACTCAGGAACCTTTGTATCCTGAAGGCCATCCTAAGAGAATTGATCAAGATTCTCAAGGAATTAATGCTGATACACCCAGGCATCCTAAGAAGAAGAAGGATGATAGAAACATACATGTCAGTTCACCAAATACTGTCACACCTGAAGAACCAAATGATATTTCTGCGTCTGATGCAGAAACACAATCTGGTGATGAACATGAACCTGGTGACAATATGGACAGCGATGTTCATAATGATGCTCAACCTAGCAATGATAAGGATGTAGAGATTGAACCTACAGTTAATCCTGATAACCCACAACCGAAGATACACGATAAGAATGACTTCACTGCTAGGAAGCATGGAAAAGAAAGGGAGCCATGGGTTCAAAGACCTATGCCCTTTCCTCCCAAGCCATCCAGGAAAAAGGATGATGAGGATTTTGAGCGCTTTATTGAAATGATAAGACCCGTCTTTCTACAGATGCGGTTAATTGATATGCTCAAAATGTCTCCATATGCCAAGTACATGAAAGATATCGTGACTAATAAACGGAAGATACCAGATCTTGAGATCTCCACCATGCTTGCCAATTACACTTTTAAAGGTGGAACTCCTAAGAAACTTGGTGATCCCGGAGTGCCCACTATACCTTGCTCCATTAGAGGAAAGTACGTAAGAACTGCTTATGTGACCTTAGAGCCGGTGTTAGTGTTATGCCTCTCTCTTGTTATCGTAGACTTGAACTGGATAAGTTGACACCCACTGAAATTTCTCTGCAAATGGCCGACAAATCAACTGCTTTCCCTGTCGGCATTTGCGACGATGTGCCTGTTGTGGTTGCTAACACCACTATCTTAACAGACTTTGTTATCTTGGATATTCCCGAGGACGATGCCATGGCTGTCATCCTCGGAAGACCCTTTTTAAACACGGCAGGGGCTGTTATAGATTGCAACAAAGGCAATGTCACTTTCCATGTCAACGGTAATGAGCATACAATGCACTTTCCCAAGAAACGATATCAAGTACATTGCATCAATGCTATCAAAAAAAACTTCATCGATTCTTATTGGGAGCTTTGAATGCCCTATTACTCGTGTCAAGATGAAGTATGATTTGCCTGTTGGGGATATTCATATCCCCATTGAGGTGACTTAGTGGCTATTCGACAATTCTCCGTTTCCTTTTGCGATTCAGAAAGGTTTTGTCATGAGGATTTGATCAACCCCATTAACGGATTGCTTTCGATGACCATGAAATGGATGAATCAAAAAGTCACATACCTCTGTTTTAAGCTTTCATTTTATGTTGCTTAGAAGAAAAATGATAGATTTAGTTTAGTTTTCCCTGTTTTCTGTCTTAGCGTCGGAGAAAAATACCCAGAAAATAAAACTTCTCCGAACGCTATGAAAATCTAGTATGATTTTTTCGGGAATATTTGAAAAATACTGGGACTGAGAGCTGGCCTAGGGGCCACACCAGTGGGCCACAAGCCCTGATGCCGCGGCCTCCCCTGGCCGCGGGGACCAAGGTTGTGGGGCCCACAAGGACCCCCTCCACTCATTCCAGCTCCCATCCTCTTCTTCTACCTCTAGAAAAAATCGTTTCGCAGCTCAAACCCGTGTTCTTTCTCATTTAGCTGTGACTTTCTATCTCATTGCTCAAAGCACCATTCTCCGAACCGTTTTGGGGAAATTACTCCTTGGTAAGTGACTCCTCCATTGGTCCAATTAGTTTCTACTCTAGTGCTTTATCCTTCGTGTATTCTTGCTACCTTGGTGACCCTGTTCTTGAGCTTGAAATGTTGATTTTAGCTGGTCCCAAGTAGTTTTAGCGTGTGATACGGTCTCTAGGCACTAGTAGGAGTAGTTGCTACAAGGTGTGGTTGGTCTTTATTCACTTTTCTCTTGAACTTCAAAAATTTCAGCAAAAAGAAATTATGTTCAAGATGAAGTTTCATGGGGGTTCCTCAATAAAGAAGGGTCCCCGTCTTTCTATTCGGGAGCCCGATCCTTACCAACTAAGGGACGCACCTGTACAACAATGTGAATGGCCTTCCGATGAGTTCATGATCAAAGCAGGCTTCAAGGATGAGTTTGATACACTTGTCCGCAATGCCGGGTTATAAGAATTCCTCTCAGATAAATGTGAACGGTATGCTATGCTCACTGCCTCTTTCGTGCGTTGATTTAAATTTTCAGTTGGCCGTGACTCATCCATACTGTTTGATCTATATGATAAATCCTACACCATGGATTTGGAGGATTTCATAGGTACTATTGCTGTTGGAGAGGAGAGAGGAGTGTCTTGCGCTAGAATTGCTAGCATACATTTTCTTGTGCTTCGGTACTTCTCATTATTTGTGGGAAAATGTTTGATTGGTCGTGGGGAGGCTGGATCGCTTAGCTCTCCAGACCTTGCGGTTTTGTGTGAAGGCCTTTATAACGATAAGACTTATAGCCTAGGTGCTATAGTAGCTCAGCGGTTGAACACAAACCGTTCCAAAGGTGTCGTCTATGGAGGTATCTATGCTACTCGTCTTTCTAGATACTTTGAGATACCTATTAGACTTCGCGAGGAAGAATAAATGCTTCTTCCTAAGAAATATCTGGGTTATGACAACATGGTTCAGCATGATTTTCTGGATAGAGATGCTAGTAGACGGATGATTTATAACCTGGTATTTAGTCAGGGTACTCAAGAGACTATTACTATGCCTGGTCCTTCTTTGTTCAATCTTCATGGAGGCAGGTACATTATTATGGCCTCGTACATCTACGCATATTGGGGCTTGGCCCAACCACAGGTGCTCGTGCCCGAGCCGCCAGTCGAGTACCAGACGCCAGTTTATCAGTGGGATCCACAGGAGCTCACACAGCAGTGGCATCCACAGTCTGCTCCGGAGTATCCCGGAGCTGGTTATTTCCCTCCTTGGGAGTAGACCAAGCTAGTCCAAAATCCTAAGCTTGGGGGAGTACGTGTTTGCACCAACTTTACATTCATGCTTATGCTTTCACTTTGTTAGTCAGTGTTTACACTTTGCCATTGAATTATCCATGCTAGTTTATTTTTGTTTTCTTGTTTTCTTGTTTTGTGTCCTTTTGAGAAAACCCAAAAATATTTTCCTTTCTTCTTTTGCTTGTTGGGAGCTTTCCCGTGTAAATAGTTTTCCTTTTCTTTGGGTCAAGGTAGAAGATATTGGTTACAATGTTTAGTAGCTCTTGCATGCATACCTGTTTAGCCTTCAAAGAGCCATATTACTTTGTCTTCTCCTTTGTGTTTGCCTGCAGATTCCAGCTTTAGTCCAATGCACAAGAACTCTTATTATTGTTCACATCGTTCGATTGTGCAAATGGAAGGCAATAATGATGATATATGATGAAGTGACTGAGATTGGAAAAGCTGGTATGAACTCTATCTATTTTGTTTTTGTAAATATGACTAGCTTATCGTTCCAGATTCAGCTTTGTTGAGAGAGAACCATGTTTGCAATGACAACTTAGAGATCATAGTTTCTGATACCATGCTTAATTAGCTAGGAGCTTATAATGGTTTGTCTTGAATGCCAACATAGATTTTGAGATGACTATGATGTAGTATGATAGCATGGTATTCTCCTTTGAATGATTCAAGTGGCTTGACTTGGCGCATGTTCATGCATGTAGTTGAAACGAAATCAACATAGACACTATGATGTTCGTGTTCATGGTTATTTATATCCTGTTCATGCTTGCACTCAATGTTAGTCAAACTCATTGCATCTTGATGACTGTTGTCGCTCTCAAGTTAGTCGCTTCCCAGTATTTTGCTAGCCTTGACTTGTAATAAGCGGAATACTGCTTGTGCATCCACTTCCATAAACCCAAAAGTTTTTCCATGAGAGTCCACCATACCTACCTATTTGCGGTATCTACCTGCCCTTCCAAGTAAATTTGCATGTGCCATTCTCTAAACCTTCAAGAAATAATCTCTTTTGCATGCCCGAACCGCTCATGTGGTGACAGGGGGCTATTGGTATCTTCCATGTTAGGCGTGTTATCCTCGACATGTGTTTATTCACTGTCATTCACGAGAAAGGGCCGGTAATTGGAATGCCCAGTTCCACGCTTAAATCGAAAACATAACTGTAAAACAAGACTCCCCCTCATTGATGTTAGTATGGACGGTACCCGAGGATTCAGCTAGCCGTGGAGTGTGATTGATTGGTGGTGGGGGAGTTAAAACTTTACTTTTCTGTTTGGGAACCGCCTATAGCATGAGTAGCATGGAAGATATTGAGAACTCTAGGTCATTGCGTTGACAATGGAAGCATGCCACCCAAAATTATTATCTCTGTTTTCAAAGCTTGAGGTGTGGCACCTCTGCAAATCAATGCTTCCCTTTGCGAAGGGCCTGTCTATTTATTTTCCTGTTGAGTCATCCTGTTCTTATACAAGCGCCAATTAGGGAGCACCTCTATGATTTTTATTCTTTGCTTTTGACTAATATTGAGTATGACTATGACTGGATCTTCGTTGCTATGAATTACAATGTTTAGTCAGCCCTTGATCTTTGAAAGTGCTCTGCATTTATGTTTTGCGATCTCAGAAAGAGCTAGCGAGATACCACCTATTAATATTGCTTCATGCTTGTTTTGATTGAATTGTTGGTATCTGAAACTCATTATTATTTGCTCGCTAGCTGATTATACCATTGATGTTAGTTTACCTTGAGACCTTTGTGTCACTTGCTTATGTGGTTAACTTGTGATCTTGCTGAAACTCTGGTTATGAGTTAGACATAGTTGCAACAACAAGATCAAACAGAGTTTGTTAAAGTTTTTCTTTCTCTTTCAGTTTGTCAACTGAGTTGCTTGAGGACAAGCAAGGTTTTAAGCTTGGGGGAGTTGATACGTCTCCATCGTATCTACTTTTCCAAACTCTTTTGCCCTTGTTTTGGACTCTAATTTGCATGATTTGAATGGAACTAACCCGGACTAACGTTGTTTTCAGCAGAATTGCCATGGTGTTGTTTTTGTGCAGAAATGAAAGTTCTCGGAACGTCCAAAAAATTTACAAAGAATATTTCCGGAAAATATGAAAAATACCTACGCAAAGATCCACCGGAGGGGACGGGCCAGTGGGCCACAAGCCTTGTCGCCGCGGCCCCCCTGGCCACGGCGACCAAGCTTGTGGGGCCCACGTGGCTCTGCCGCCCCCAAAGTCAGCGCTATTTATTCCCTTTCGTCGCAGAAAAAATCAGGACAGAAGATTTCATCGCATTTTCGATCCAGAGACGCTGCCACATCCCGTTCTTCATCTGGAGGGTAGATCTGGAGTCCGTTTTGGGCTCCGGATCAAGGAGATCGTCACCATCGTCATCATCAACCTTCTTCCCTCTCCATTTCCATGAAGCTATTCATCGTTCGTGAGTAATCTATTCGTGGGCTCGCTGGGCGGTGATGAGTAGGATGAGATCTATCATGTAATCGAGTTAGTTTTGACGGGGATTGATCCCTAGTATCCACTTTGTTCCGAGATTGATGTTTCTACTACTTTGCCATGCTTAATGATTGTCACTAGGGCCCGAGTGCCATGATCTCAGATCTGAAATTATTATGTTTTCACCAATATATGTGTGTTTTAGATCCGATCTTGCAAGTTGTAGTTACCTACTATGTGTTATGATCCGACAACCCCGGAGTGACAATAACCGGAACCACTCCCGGTGATGACCATAGTTTGAGGAGTTCATGTGTTCACCAAGTGCTAATGCGTTGGTCCGGTTATTTATTAAAAGGAGAACCTTAATATCCCGAAGCATCCATTTGGACCCCGCTGCCACGGGAGGGTTGGACAATAGATGTCATGCAAGTTGTTTTCTCTAAGCACGTATGACTACACACGGAATGCATGCCTACATCACATCGACGAACAGGAGCTAGCCACATATCTCTCCGTGTTATAACTGTTGCATGATGAATGTCATCCAACAAATCACCGATCCATTGCCTACGAGTTTGTCCCACTGCTGCTGCTACTTGTTTTGCTCTGCTGCTGTTACTACTGTTGCTGCTACTGATACTTGTTGCCACTGTTACTTGCTTTGTCCTGCTGTTGTTGCTACTTGCTACTGCTCTTCCTTGCCACTGCTGTTACTCGTTACACTGCTGCTACCTGCTACAATACTTTTTCCAGCACCGTTGCCGGGAAAGAATATTTCCTGTCCACGTGAAACTACTGGCGCCATTGATACAACAGTTAGGAATAGTCTGCCGTCAACAGATCGTTTCTGGCACCGTTGATATAATACTACTTTGCTACTGATACTTTAATTGGAGACACTAATCTTTCAGGTTTGGTTGAATTTGACACATTTAGCTGCCAATACTTGAGAATATTCTTTCACTTCCCATCATGCGAAGCAACAAATTTGGGTTGAATACTCTACCCTCGAAAGCTGCCGCGATCCCACACACTGGTGACTATTGCAAGACAATTTCTAATTGTTGAGCAACTTGAAGCATCTCTTTTCTCGCTCGTGTTGGATAGTTGCACGTCAACAGATATCATTATGTTAAATCTGATATTTAATTAATGCACCTATATATTTGGTAAATAACGGAAGGCCTAACCTTTTGCCGCGTGTTTTGTTCCGTTATTGCCGCCATAGTTACCGGCTACCGGTGTTTGATTCCATAACTAATCGCTCCTAACACGTTCGGGGTTGTTATGGGGACTCCCTTGATAAATCGTGTAGTGTTAAGACTTATCCGGCAAGACCCAACATTGGTGTTAATTTGCTAATCACTTAAAAATAATCTGCATAGGGAATGGCCTCCCCGAGGAATTTAATCAACAACCCAGGCCAGTGCTCCTCATGAGTGTTGGTCCAAACTAGAGCACCGTGCGGGGCCATCCCGAGGCAACTCGGGAGATTTCTCTAGCCACTGTACGCTTCGCTTATCCGGCGTGTCCTGAGACTGAGATACGCGGCTCTTATCAGGGTCGTCGACACGTCGGGAGGTCCTGCTAGTCTTGTCTTACCTTAGTGATATATCTTGCGTATAGGATTCTCGGTGAAGCTTTGTTTCTCCCCAGAGTTGAGGTTTTCCTCTAAGGAATCCGACGAGATCACGAGATTCGTGATAGAGGATTACTTTGCGGCCCGTGACCGTTTGTGATGGACTAGTTGGAGCACCCCTGAAGGGTTTAATCTTTCGGAAATCTGTGCCCGCGGTTATGTGACAACTTGGAATATTTGTTAACATCCAGTTATAGATAACTTGAACATAATCAAATAAAATTGCCAACTGTGTGCGTAACCGTGACCGTCCCCTTTGAAGATCTCTCTTCGATCGGGAACACGCTGGGGTTATGATTGACGTAAGTAGGTGTTCAAGATCACTTAGTGATCAGCTAATCATCGATTGCTAGTATAGACCACCTTGAATACATGTTCTACGTAAGTTAGCCACCATATATGCCTACGATGCTGCAACCTAAATACTCCACCTTCCTTACCTAATAACTTGACTAGTTCTGGCACCGAGGTCATAGATTGCCGAGTCCCCGTGGCTCACAGATACTTCAACACAGCAACAGGTACAGCTACCCCCGAGACAGGTGATCCCGATGGCACGCAGCTGGCATGGCAGCACGATGAGGAGAACGACTGACTGTACGTGAACTATCCAGAAGACTAAGGCGTGGTCGTGATCATGGGCAAGCATGAAGGGTAGCATAGCCGTTTCTCATGTTTTGTAGTCCGTAGCGGAACTACCTTGTTTGAATGCGTGATGTAAACTCCGATATTATTTATGAGATGGCAGTTGAATCCCTTATTGTCATTCTATTATTATGTATTTGATATGCTACCGTGCTTGCGAAACGCTTAGATGCGCTTCTTTCCTCTTTGGGGCCTCGTTCCCCCTAAACCGGAAAGGACAGGATCTTAGTCGTTACATTTCAGCAGCAGAAGCAAGGGACTCCTCAGACATAGTACCGTCAGCCAGCAGATGTTACTTGTCACAAGTGTGGGCAGAAGGGTCACTATGCCAACAAGTGCACTTCCGAGCTGCGTCTTCCGCCTCCTCCTCCAGGCAAACCTCCAAGCAATGCTATCGTGAAGTTCAACCCCAGGTGTGCTAGAGTCAATATGGTGAATGTCGTTGAAGCAGAGAACTCGTCAGATGTGATTATGGGTAACCTCCTCGTTAATGATATTCCTGCTAAGGTGTTGTTTGATTCTGGTGCATCGCATTCTTTCTTGTCATATGCGTTTGCGGCAAAGCATGATTTACATCTTGAAGAGTTGCCTAAGTCATTAGACATTGTTTCTCCGGGGATGCTTATGAGTTATCGTTGGGTCGTTCCAGATGTTTCTGTCAAGATGGGTAGTTATGCTTTTCTCGCGTCTCCTATTGTCCTTGGTAATTCTGACATTGATTTGATACTTGGTATGGACTGGTTGGCTATGAAGAAGGCATCGATTGATTGTGAAGCTAAAGAAGTGAAGCTAACTCACTCTTCGGAGGACGTGATAATCTTCGTGGCGCGCGATGACACAATCCGTATTTTTCCTTGAATGAGAAGGGTGAGATTTCTCCAATTTCGCAAGTCCCAGTGGTCTGCGGATATGAAGATGTGTTTCCAGAAGAACTGCCAGGAATGCCTCCGTGCCGAGAAGTTGAGTTTGTTATCGAGCTTGAACCAGGTACTGAGCCTCTGTGCAAACGGTCGTACAAATTGGGTCCAGAAGAGTTGAAGGAACTGAAGAGGCAACTCGATGACCAGGAGCGTGTGGGTCTGATCAGACCAAGCTCTTCTCCTTGGGGCTGTGGAGTGCTGTTTGTCAAGAAGAAGGATGGCACGCACTGATTGTGTGTCGATTACCGTCCATTGAATAAGAAGACAATCAGAAAAAAGTACCCACTTCCTAACATTAATGAGTTGTTCAAGCAATTGAAAGGGGCTAAGGTCTTCTCCAAGCTCGATCTCAGGATGGGCTATTATAAAATTCGCATTCGCGAAGAGGATATTCCAAAGACTGCTTTCAGGACAAGTTTTGGCTCGTATGAGTATATGGTGATGTCCTTTGGTCTGGCAGATGCTCCACCGACATTTTGTCGAATGATGAACTTCATCTTCTCCCCGTTCAAGAATGAATTCGTCTTGCTGTATCTCGATAATATTCTGGTATTTTTGGAAACTGAGGAAGAGCATGAAGAACATCTAAGGCTGGTGCTTGATAAGCTGAGAGAGCATAAGTTCTATGCCAAGTTTTCCAAATGTGAGTTCTGGTTGAAATAAGTTGTCTACCTTGGGCACATTATCTCTGCCGAGGGCATCAAAGTTGATCCGTCGGAGGTGCAGGCCATTGTTGAGTGGGAGCCTTCACAAAATGTGAAGCAGCTTCGAAGCTTTCTCGGGCTTGCAAGCTATTGTAGAAGATTCGCTGAGAACTTCTCCAAGATTGCTAAGCTTCTCTCAAGTCTTCTTCAGAAGGGTGTGAAGTATGTCTGGTCTCCAGAGTGTCAGTTGTCTTTCGACACACTCAAAGAGAAGCTCACCTCTACTCCAGTCTTGGTTCCTCCTGATGACTCCAAACCTTACCAAGTGTTCTGCGATGCCTCTTTTTAAGGTGTTGGTGCTGTGTTGATGCAAGACAAGAAAGTGGTAGCTTATACCTCGAGGCAGTCGAAGCCAAGTGAGAAGAATTACCCTGTTCATGATCTTGAGTTGGCGGAAGTGGTACATGCTGTGATGACTTGGACACACCTCTTGTTGGAACGAAAGGTTGAAGTGTTCACCGATCACAAGAGTCTGAAGAACATCTTCACCTAGCCTAACCTCAATATTCAACAAACTCGTTGGGTGGAAATGCTCCAAGATTTTAATCCGAGCGTTGAGTACACTCCAGGCAAAGCTAATGTCGTGGCAGATGCTTTGACCAGGAAGGCTTACTGCAACAGTCTCATTCTGAAACCTCTCCAGCCTGACCTTTGTGAATCTTTCAGAAAGCTCAACCTTCAGTTAGTACCTCACGGATTTCTTGCAAATCTTCAGATCACTCCTACCTTGGAAGACGAGGTCCGAGCAACACAACTTCTTCATGCAATGGTGAAGAAAGTTAAGATTGGCTTGGCAAAGGGAGTTCCCAAATATAAGTGCTTCAGTGTTGATGCCAAAGACACATTATTCTTTGAGGATTGTCTTGTCGTTCCGAAAGGTGATCTCAGAAAGGTTATCATGGAAGATGCTCATAATT
This sequence comes from Hordeum vulgare subsp. vulgare, assembly GCF_904849725.1. Classification (NCBI taxonomy): domain Eukaryota; kingdom Viridiplantae; phylum Streptophyta; class Magnoliopsida; order Poales; family Poaceae; genus Hordeum; species Hordeum vulgare. The sequence goes on from NC_058523.1 coordinate 318,048,111, forward strand.
CTCTGCTCTCTATACATCCAGGAAGTTCCAAGATGTATCAAGACTTGAAATAGACCTTCTGGTGGACTCGCATGAAGCATGAGATTGCTCAGTTCGTAAATGAATGTGATGTATGTCGAAGGGTGAAAGGAGAGCATCAACGTCCAACAGGTCTTTTGCATTCATTGCCCATTCCCGAGTGGAAGTTCGACCATATTGAGATGGATTTCGTCACCGGGTTTCCGAAGTCCAAGAAGGGTAACGATGCCATCTTCGTCTTCATCGACAAGTTGAGCAAAGTGGCTCATTTTCTTCCAGTCAAGGAATCCATCTCGGCAGCTCAGCTTGCAGAGCTGTACCCTTCTAGGATAGTGTCTTTGCATGGCGTGCCTATGTTGGTTTCTTCGGATCGCGGAAGTATCTTCACTTCCAAGTTCTCGGACTCTTTTCAGTCTGCGATGGGTACGAAGATATGATTCAACACAGCTTTTCATCCTCAGACTAGTGGGCAAGTGGAGAGAGTCAATCAGGTCCTTGAGGATATGCTAAGAGCATGTGTCATCTCTTTTGGCATGAAGTGGGAAGACTGCCTACCTTTCGCTGAGTTCTAGTATAACAATAGTTATCAAGCTAGTTCACGCAAAGCTCCGTTTGAGATTCTCTATGGCAGGAAGTGCCATACCCCGCTCAACTGGTCCGAGACCGGCGAGCATCAGATTCTTGGGAATGACTTGATCGAAGAACCTGAAGAGATGTGTTGGGTCATTCGGGATAATCTCACAACAGGGCAGTCCCGTCAGAAGAGCTACTATGATAGCAAGCGTCGTGACATGTCTTATGAGCTTGACGACTTCGTCTATCTCAAAGTGTCTCCTATGAAGGGCACACAATGTTTTGGCATCAAAGGCAAGCTTGCTCCTTGTTTCGTTGGTCCTTTCAGAGTTGTTGGCAAGAGAGGCGACCTTGCGTATCAACTTGAGCTCCCCTCAAACTTTGCAAATGTGCATGACGTATTCCATGTCTCTTAGCTCCGAAGATGCTTCAAGACTCCCGAGCGCACAGTTCATCTTCAAGATATCGACCTTCAACCCGGCCTATCCTATCGTGAGCATCTAGTTGCGGTTCTCGGGACGACTGAGCGCAAGACCCGCAACAAGTCAATCAAGTTTCTCAAGGTGAAGTGGTCACATCATTCCGATAAAGAGGCCACTTGGGAACGCGAGGATCACCTCCATTCCGAATTCCCAGAGTTCTTTCAGTCCTAGATCTCGGGATGAGATCTTTTTGTAGTGTGGGAGAGTTTGTAATGCCCCAAGTGTAACATTGCCATATTTGGAACCTTCATGTGTGCGTCCATGATGTCATTGCTTTGTGAGATATATTTCATGTATTATTTCATGTGCTCATGCTTTGTATTCCCTTTGCATCATGCATCCATATCATTCATGCCATCCATTTTGTTGTTGTCATGTTGATCTTATGTGTGTGGGGTGATGAGTGCAAGTGGTGTGAAGTGATGTGCAAGAGTGGCCTCCCAACTTTGCCTTTTATACAAAGCTAGGTTTCAACTAAACCTCTTCCTCCTTATTTTCCTAGTTCAAGTTTTGCTTGCTCAACCCGTGTTTGAAAAATGTTTATCATTTAGAGTATTTTCCGATGCATGTGGTGCTTGGACTTAGGTGTTTTAAAACTATGTTTGAGAGGGGTGTTTATTCACACAAAAAATTAATTAATTCTGTTTTGTAAATATTTCTTAGCTCCAAAATTCCTCTTTTCATTTTATTTAAATAGGTCATAGTCTCCTTATGACCAGGGGCATTTTTGTTTCTATTTTGGAGCCATAGATTACCTAGGAGTTTATTTGTTTGCTGGCTTTTGTTTTAAAATAGAAAAACCCAGTGGTTTTTCTTTCTTACCTGGCGCCACCGAGTGGGCTTACTCCTCCTCGCTAGCCGAGTAGCCTTCTCTCGCGCGTAGCCCATTCCCCGTCCCTTACTGATGACGTCGTCTTCCTCCTCCCGCTCCTTTCTGTCAGTCTGTCAGAGAGAGAGAGAGCGAGACAGAGGGCCGACGCCGTGGCTCACGGACGTCGAGGCGGCCTCCCTCGGCCCTATATATCCCTTGGCGTGCGTGCCCTGTTCTAGGGTTCCTCCAAGCCGCCGCCACCTCCTTTCCTCTTCCTCCTCCCTCTCTCTGGATCGACAAAAGGCGGGCCGAGCTCCTCCTCCACCATGGCTGATCCCTGATGAGGTTGCCAACGTCGACAGCGTACCCCTTCTTCCTCTCCAAGCGATCCAAGAGCACGCAGGACCCCAGCGGATCCTGTTCCCGCAGCTAGACGACGACGATCGCCTCTGCTTCCACTACTTCGACGATGACTCCTTCTGCTCCGACCACTACCTCCGCAACGACTTCTTCCTCGACGACCCCTTCTTCCTATCTGTCAGGCGCGGCCTCCTCGACCAGTGGATGAGTAGTAGGACTCCTTCCCGTTCCCCTGTCGGCAGATCTCGCGTAGGGCTATAGCAGCGCCGCCGTAGTTTTTCTCTGTCACCGGCGCTGCCGTGCTCATGGAGCAGTAGCTGTAGGGCATATCTCGACAAATTTAGTGGTGAAATAGATCCATGGGGATTCCCTCTTCCTCCCAGCTACTGGCCGCTCCTCAATTTAGATCGTAGCGCCGGCGGTGACCCTCCCCTGTTCCGGCCACCATCGGGTTGTACCAGATCCAGATGGGGTTGCTCAAAAGAGCAAGGCCCCCCTCTCTGTTAAGTATCGTCCAAGTAGCACAGTGGTAGATGTGGGTTTTGTCTTCGCAGGTCGTGGTTCGAGCCCCCGCAGTGCTCCCTTTTTTCTTATTTGATTTCGTGGCACAGTAGCAACAGAGGGAAACATACGCTGTTTCCTTCCCCTCTCTGTCGATCCCAGAAGAGGTAGTGTAGTGGTTGTAGTTGTGTGTTGTGTGTAGTAGGTTTGTGGTTCGATCCCCAAGCCACCCCTTTTTACTTTGTTATTTTCTTCTTTGATGTTTTATAGTAGTGCTGCTGTAGCATTGCTTGGCAGCAATATTTTTTGCCTAATATCACTTCCAGTAGGTTTCCTCTTCTTTTAGCTAGTGTGTTTGTGTGGAGTTTAGTGTATGTATGTGGTGTGTGCTTCTGTGTGTGCAAGCACCCATGTGTTTGTGTCTGTGTGTATGTATCCATGTGGTGCATGGGTGTGTGACACACACATGCCCAAGGCATGGTTTTGACTTAGAGAGCACTTGTGATGCAATCATGTATGTGTGTGTTAGTGGTAGTTGGTGTGAGTGTAAGTATGTAACGACCAAGATGCGGTCCTTTCCGATCTGGGGGTCGAGGCCCCCGAATAGGAAAGAAGCGCATCTAAGCGTTTCGCAAGCAAGTAAACATAGCACAGAAATATAATTACAAGTAGAAAATTTGGGATTCAACTGTCTTCTTATTAATAATACAGAGTACAACGCAGATACAAACAAGGTAGTTCCGGTACGGACTACAAAACAAGAAAATGCTATGCTACCCGTTGCAGGCCCACGATCACGAACACGCCTCAGTCCTCGGGATAGTTCACGTAAAGGCGGTCTGTCTCCTCATTGTACTGCCACGCCAGCTGGGTGCCGTCGGGATCATCTGCCTCTGGGGTACCTGTACCTGCTGGGAGTTTCGGAGGAATCCGTGATCCACGGGGACTCAGCAATCTACGACCTTGGTGCCAGAACTACTCATGTTATTGGGTAAGGAAGGGATGAAGTGTATCAGGCTGTTGCATCCTATAAGTGACTAACTTACGCAAAAGAGAAGTGAAGGTGGTCTACGCTAAAGGTCGGGATTACTTGATCAGAAAGTGATCCTGAACACCTACCTACGGCATTCATAACCCCACCGTGTTCCCGATCGAAGAGAGATCTTCGAAGGGATAGTCACGGTTACGCACAGATTTGGCATTTTTATTAGTTTATGTTTAAGTTCTCTAATACCGGATGTTAACAAAATATTCCAAGTTGCCACATTACCGCGGGCACGGCTTTCCGAAAGATTAAACCCTGCAGGGGTGCTCCAACTAGTCCATCACAAACGAACACAGGACGCAAAGGCATCCTCTATCACGAATCTCGTGATCTCGTCGGATTCCTTAGAGAAAACCTCAACTCTGGGGAAAACCAAAGCTTCATTGGGATTCCTATACGCAAGATATACCGCTAAGGTAAGACAAGGCTAGCAGGACGTCCCGACGTGTCGACGACCCCGATAAGAGCCGCGTATCTCAGTCTCAGGACACGCCGGATGGAACTAGCTACAGGTACCAAACCTCAAGTTTCCTTGTGGTGGCCCCGCAGGCAGACCAGTTTGGACCAACACTCATGAGGAGCACTGGCCCGGGTTGTTGATTAAGAAACCTCGGGGTAGCTACTCCCTATGCAGATTATTATTAAGTGATTAGCAAATGAACACCAAAGTTGGGTCCTGCCGGACAAGCCTTAACACTACGCGATTTATCAAGGGGGTCCCCATAACAACCCCGAACGTGTTAGCAGCGATCATTATGGAATCAAACACCGGTAACCGGTAACTAAGGCGGCAATAACAGAACAAAGCACCCGGCAAAAGGCTAGGCCTCCCTTCATTTACCAAATATATAGGTGCATTAAATAATAACAGAATTTTAATATAATGATATCAAGCTCATGTCATCACATGAGTTTAAAACACCTGCAACTAACAATGCTAACATTAGTAGCTGAGCAAGCCTACCTAGCCATACAAGTTTGCTAGGAAAGAGAACGGTGTTTAGGCTCATGGAATTTGAAGAGGCAATTTAATTTCAATGGTAGGCAGCGAGCAATATGACATGGAATCGAAACTAACATAACAAGTCTAGAGATGGAATCAAGGTCATATCATCTTGCCTATGATATCCTCAGCTTGGAATGGTTCTGGATCGTTCTGCACGTACTCTCCTGACTCCATGTATTCGTTCTCCGCTCCCGGTGCTACCCAACATAAAAATAACAACCAGTGAACACGCCCCCACGAGGGGCACAAGCAAAATAAACTACAGCAAGTTTCTGGACAGAACTTTGCACCAAACTATTTTGACAGGTATGAGAATGACATGAACAGATGCAACTCGTAAAAACGGTGCATAAACATAAAAGGAACATTGCAAACGGAGCTACGGATCAACGGGAATCAACGAAACCAGATATGAAGCCCTACGTGAAAGATTCAACACCACACTCATAATTGGCACAAATCTGGTATTCCCAGGTAGCCAAGACATGTAATAACCCAACATGAATGAAATGGAGCAAGGTAGAACACCACAACATCAATTAAGCTCAAACTTTGAACAAAATGGCAAAACTACATAATCTGCCAGAATCTGCATCTTAGCTGTTTGGGAGCAACATGCAACATAGCTACAGGTCCTCAAACATGACAAATAATATATGTGGCTGTTGCCAACCAAGAACACTACAAGCACCAGCAAATATCACAGCAAGAGGAATTAAACTCTAGAAGATACAAGGCCACAAACTTTCCCAAAACCATCATATCTCAGAGACTTAGTGAAAATTCCTGCACCTGGGTTTCTGTTTATGTTCTGGAGCCTTTTGAAAGCAATCAAAACACAAGCTACTGTACTCCAAATGACTTGAAAATTGACAGGAGGCTTCACAAACATACCAGGTTCAAAATACTAGCACTGAACTAAGGCCATTTCTCAACAGAATGACCAGCACATCCTCATCTACAGGGGAAGAAAATGTTTCCAGCATCCCAGACTTAGTGAAATTTTCAGAGTTCAAAAATCTAGAATTTTCCAGCCACATGCCCACTTTGTCTAGGCATAGTTTGCACACACATGTCACCAAGAGGTAGTTGACACCACTATGGTGTTGAGCACAAACCCCTACTATTAACACACAAAAATCCATGCCCTTGGGCTCCTCCTATACCATGGAATCAAGGACCAAACTTTCAACAAAACTGTAAATGCAACTCCACAAGGTATTCTTCTAATATGACAATTACATAGGTTGATTTTCATGTGCACAATGACAAAGTGACATGGGGGTTTGAACCCCATTTTTGTGTCATGCACATCAACAACACCCACACATATATCACACTAACACTAGCATCAAGCACAACAAAATATAATTCCTATGCTAACAAGAGAGTTTGCACACCCTCACATATGGGCATGTGATGGTACACACTCTCACATGCATCACAAGGAACACCCTAGGAATCATGTCATCCTCAAGGTGCAACCCCCACAAGAATCTACCCATGCTTAACTAGTAAGCTTCACCTACACATGCTTATCATAGCTAGCCACCTAGTGCATCACATACACCACAATACATGAGGTGAGGGGGAGGCATCCACACCCCACTAAATCTATACAAGCAAATAAAACTACAAGAACAACTTAGTCCACACTAAAGCTCCAAGATGTGACCAACCATGCTTCCCTAGTGCAATCCACACACCTTAATGCACACCAACTTCCAAGTAACAAAACAACTAGCACCAACTCCTATCAAGGGTCACTTCACATCACAAAGGTGCAATCACCCTAAGCATCACAAGGCTAGCAACATCATCTATCACACACTAGTGTGCAAAACACACACACAATTAAATCTACCCTAACTATACTAGCAGAAACAGAAATAAAACACCACTATTCCTAAGAGTTAGCTAACCAGAAGAATTAACAGAACTAACAAGCCACTTTGTATAAGAGTTAGAGAAACAGAAAAGAATTAGGCAGAAAAGAAAAGACAGCAAAAAAAAGAAACAGAGGGTCCTGGGAATCGAACCCAGAACCTCTGGTTCCAGCAACAGCAACAAACCACTACACCACTGTCATCTAGTCGACAGGATAGAAGAAAGAAACAGAGTAAGCTGATTCACTTGTCACTGTGCAAAGAAATAGCAAAATAAAAAGAGGCCGAGGGGGCGATCGAACCCGCGTCCTAAACATCATACACGCAGCACCCCTACCGCTTTGTCTACATCACGGCATGTGTTCGTATAACGCGCAACGAAACAGAAGTGGAATCTCCTCGCTAACCTGCTGCCCTGATCAACCATGCACGCTTGAGACAGAGAAGCTGCCGGGGTAGTCTACTACAGCTCAACAACAGCGAGGGGGCCAGCCTAGCCACGGCGCGGCTACCACGAGGGGAGGAAGCCCCTCTGCGTAAACACGCCCCCACGCACTGTCTCCAGCAGATCCTACCCCTACCGCTGCACCCTACTGCAGTTTCTACTCGAACAGAGTTAAGCACGCACCACGGGCGGATCCGAGCCGAGCTACGGAGGAGGAAGGAAGGGGGAGGCGCAGCCTCACCTTGGGAATGAAGGGGGGTTCCGATCTGACGGAGAGGAAGCCGGACCGGAGGGAAGAAGGCAAGCCGAGGTAGTTTTGCCGTAGACCGAAGTAGAGGTAGCAGTACGCCCGGTTCACGTCGTTGACAAGGACGAGCTCGACGGGAGGGTCGCTCCCGGGGGCTTCTAGCGCCGGGAATGGGTCGCGGGGAACCACCCCGAGCCCCCGGACATGGCGGCCTTGTTGCTTGACGGAGCACACAGAGGTAGACGCGACGAGGCACTGCTCTGTTCTCTCTTCGATCCCTACAGAAAGCTTACCTTGGGAAGAAAGGAAGAGATGGAGGGGGAAGAAGGAGATGGCGGCGGCAGGAGGGAACCCTAGGCGAGGGGAGGGCTCGGACGCCCAGCTAAATAGGGGCCCTCGACGTTTGTGCCACGGCACCGTCAACTCCCCTCTCTCTCTCTCTCTCTCGTTCTGACGGAAAGGAGACACGCGGGGGGAGGAGTGACGGCGTCAGGAAGGAGGAGGGGGCTCGCTCGCATGGGCTCCTAGCGCCGGGAGGAAGATAAATAGGCCAGCAAGTGGAAGAAAGCCCACAGGCGACCACTATAAGAAAGGCCCTAGTGGCCTTTCCCGAATAAAATAAAAACCAAGAAGGAAAAGAAATAAAACAAATAATCCGGTGGGAATAAACTTAAAAGGAAAAACCCCTTTTCATAGAAAAATATGACCTAAATTAAAAAAATAAGAACAGGATTTTTAGAGTATGCAAATATTTTACAAAACAACATTAAGTTTGCGGTTTTGTGCCATTGCCACCTGTATAAATCACTCTCAAAAATCACCAAACTAGCATATCTACACACTCACCTTAATCCCTAAACACAAGACATTTTAGAACCACTTTTGGGAAGATGAAATTTGAACATGAGATAAAAGGAAAGGAAAAGGGTTTGAAATAGCAAGGAACTTTGAGATACATAGCACTCACTCCTCCACTCCACACACCATCATCACATGTACATCAACACAAGAAATTACAATACCACAACATCACACCTAGCAAGGTCACATGCAATCATAACACGACATAGACACATAAGGTATGGCAAGGATGGTATGGCATGGAAGCATGCATGCAAAAGAAGAATAGAAGGTGACACATGAAATCATACGTGCATAGAAACTCTCATGACAAAGTCAAGGTGGTCCCACATGGAAGGTTACAAAAAGGGAAAGTACTACACTTGGGGCATTACAAACTCTCCCGCACTACAAAGAAGATCTCGACCTCGAGATCTAAGACTGAAAGAAATCGGGAAATTCGGAACGGAGGTGATCCTCGCGTTCCCACGTAGCCTCTTTATCGGAATGGTGTGACCACTGTACTTTGAGAAACTTGACAGACTTGTTACGGGTCTTGCGCTCAGTCGCCTCGAGAACCGCAACTGGATGCTTGCGATATGAAAGGTCACGCTGAAGATCGATATCCTGAAGATGCACAGTGCGCTCGGGGTTCTTGAAACACCTCCGGAGCTGAGAAACATGGAACACATCATGGACATTTGCAAAGGTTGACGGAAGCTCGAGCTGGTACGCGAGGTCGCCCCTCTTGCCAACCACTCTGAACGGACCAACGAAACGAGGCGCAAGCTTGCCTTTGATGCCAAAACGCTGCATACCCTTCATAGGCGACACCTTGAGATAGACAAAATCATCAAGCTCATACGACATGTCATGGTGCTTGCTATCGTAATAGCTCTTCTGACGGGACTGAGCTGCTCTGAGGTTGTCGCGAATAATCCGACACATCTCCTCAGCTTCTTCTATCATATCATTGCCAAGGATCTGACGCTCGCCTGTCTGGGACCAGTTGAGCGGAGTACGGCACTTCCTGCCATAGAGAATTTCGAACGGAGCCTTGCCAGAACTAGCTTCATAACTGTTGTTATACGAGAACTCCGCGAAAGTCAGACAATCTTCCCACTTCATGTCAAACGAGATAACACAGGCTCTCAGCATGTCCTCAAGAACTTGATTCACTCTCTCCACTTGACCACTAGTCTGAGGATGGAACGCTGTGCTGAAGCGGATCTTCGTGCCCATAGCAGACTGAAAAGAGTCCCAGAACATGGAAGTGAAGATACTCCCGCGATCTGATGAGATCATCATAGGTACACCATGCAACGAGACAATCCTCGAGGTGTACAACTCTGCCAGCTGAGCTGCTGAAATGTACTCCTTGACTGGAAGGAAATGCACCACTTTACTCAATTTGTCGATGACGACGAAGATAGCGTCATTGCCCTTCTTGGACTTCGGAAACCCTGTGAAGAAGTCCATCTCAATGTGATCGAACTTCCACTCGGGAATCGGTAAAGGCTGCAAGAGGCCCGCTGGTCTTTGATGTTCTGCTTTCACCCTTTGACATACATCACACTCATTAACGAATTGTGCAATTTCACGCTTCATACGGGTCCACCAGAAAGTCTGCTTCAAGTCATGGTACATCTTGGAACTTCCCGGATGAATAGAAAGTAGAGAATTATGAGCTTCTTCCATGATCACCTTCCTGAGATCACCTTTCGGGACGACAAGACGGTCCTCGAAAAACAAAGTGTCCCTGGCATCAACAGTGAAACACTTATACTTGGGAAGACTCTTTCCCACACCAATCTTGACCTTCTTCACCATAGTATCAAGTAGCTGAGCTGCTCTGACCTGATCTTCCAAGGTAGGAGAGATCTGAAGGTTCGCAAGAAAACCCTGAGGAACCAGCTGAAGATTGAGCTTCCTGAAAGACTCAGAAAGACCCGGCTGGAGAGGTTGCAGAATCAGACTGTTGCAATATGCTTTCCTGCTCAATGCATCTGCCACAACATTTGCCTTGCGTGGCATGTACTGAACACTCGGATTAAAATCTTGGAGCATTTCCACCCAACGTGTTTGCCGAAGATTCAAGTTAGGCTGAGTGAAGATATACTTGAGGCTCTTGTGATCGGTGAAAACTTCAACCTTACGTTCCAACAAGAGATGTCTCCAAGTCATCAAGGCGTGCACAACAGCTGCTAGCTCGAGATCGTGCACATGATAGTTCTTCTCCGCAGGCTTCAGCTGCCTGGAGGTATAAGCAACCTCCTTCCTATCTTGCATCAAGACTGCACCAAAACCCTGGAGAGAAGCATCGCAAAAGACCTGGTACAACTTGGAATCATCTGGAGGAGCCAATACCGGAGTGGAGGTAAGCTTCTCTTTGAGTGTATCGAAAGCCAGCTGACACTCTGGAGACCACTCATACTTGACACCCTTCTGAAGAAGACTAGAGAGCGGCTTGGCGATTTTGGAGAATTTCTCAACGAATCTTCTGCAATATCCGGCAAGATCGAGAAAGCTTCGAAGCTGCTTCACATTCTGCGGAGGTTCCCATTCAACAATGGCTTGAACCTTGGACGGGTCAACCTTAATGCCCTCGGCAGAGATAATATGCCCAAGATAAACCACTTCTTTCAGCCAGAACTCGCACTTGGAAAACATGGCATACAACTTGTATTCTCTGAGTTTATCAAGCACCAACCTGAGATGTTTCTCATGTTCTTCCTCATCCTCAGAAAAGATCAGAATGTCATCGAGATAGAGCAAGACAAACTCATTCTTGAATGGTGAGAAAATATAGTTCATCAATCGGCAAAAAGTCGGAGGAGCATTAGCCAGACCAAAAGACATGACTGTATACTCATACGAGCCAAAACTGGTCCTGAATGCCGTCTTCGGAATGTCTTCCTCGCGAATGCGAATCTGATGATAGCCCATTCTGAGATCAAGCTTGGAGAATACTTTAGCACCTTTTAGCTGCTCAAACAACTCATTTATGTTCGGAAGTGGATATTTGTTCTTGATTGTCTTCTTGTTCAATGGGCGGTAATCGACACACAGCCGGTCCGTACCATCCTTCTTCTTGACAAAAAGAACACCACATCCCCACGGAGACGAGCTCGGTCTAATCAAACCCAAACGCTCCTGCTCATCGAGTTGCTTCTTGAGTTCCTTCAACTCCTCTGGACCCAGCTTGTACGGCCGCTTGCACACTGGCTCTGTGCCTGGCTCAAGCTCAATGACGAACTCCACTTCACGGTGCGGAGGCATCCCTGGCAGCTCTTCAGGAAACACATCTTGATATTCGCAGACTACTGGAACTTTCTCAATGGGATTGATCTCACACTTTTCATTCAAGGAGAACAAGCGGATTGTGTCATCGCGCGCCGCGAATATAATCACATCCTCCGAAGAGTGGGTCAATTTCACTTCTTTAGCTGCACAATCAATTGATGCTTTGTTCATGGCCAACCAGTCCATACCAAGGATCAAATCAATGTCGGACTTGCCCAAGACAATAGGAGATGCCAGAAAAGCATAATTGTCCATTTTGACAGAAACATGTGGGACGAACAACTCAGAGCTCATCCGCATACCAGGAGACACAACTTGCAATGACTTGGGAAGGAACTCGGTCGCAAAATTATTATGAAATGCAAAGGGGTAAGACATGAAGGAATGCGAAGCACCAGAATCAAACAAGACTTTAGCAGGAATACCATTGACGGGGAGGTTACCCATGATCACATCTGATGAATTTTCTGCCTCGGCTGCATTCACCATGTTGACTCAAGCTGATCTGGGGTTGAACTTCACAAGAGCGTTGCTAGGAGGTTTGCCTGGAGGAGGAGGCGACAGACGGAGCTGAGAAGTGCATTTGTTGGCATAGTGACCCTTCTGCCCACATTTGTGACAAGTGACATCTGCTGGCTGCCGGAACTGAATCTGAGGAGGCCCTTGCTTCTGATGCTGATATCTCTGCTAGAATCCAGGGTTGGGTGGGTGGGAAGAACCACGTCCACCTGAGTGCTTCGGCTGCTGAGAGTGCCGAGGAGGAGGAGGAGAAACCCAAAACCTCTGTTGCTTCTGAACCACCTGAGTCGAGGAAGAGTTGGAATCTCTGAAACGTTTCTTGGAGTTCTCCACCCTGAGCAAGGCCGCTTCTGCCCTGAGAGCTAAGTTATAGAATTTGTAAAACTCCTCAGGATCGTGCAAAGCGAGTGCTAACTGCAAATCCTCCTTCAAGCCACCCCTGAACTGGTATATCTTGCTCTTCTGATCCGGAACATCCTGCAGCGCGTAACGGGCCAGCTCGTGGAACTCGACATTGTACTTGTACACAGAATTGCTGCCCTGCTTCAAGCGCCTGAACTTCTCACGCATCTCCTCAACAAAACTGGAAGGGATGTAGTGGGACCTGAAGTCACGACAAAACTCATCCCAAGACATCACCCTGCCACCTCTGGAGTCCTTAAGCTGCTGCCACCAAATAGAAGCCTGCCCCTTCAACTGAAACGTTGCAAACTTGACATAATCCTCTGGACGCACATTGCTACACTCGAAATGCTTGTTCATATCACGGATCCAATCTTCCGCATCAAACGGCTGGTCGCAAGAAGTGAACGTCATAGCTGGTTTGACAGGAACTGACTCAGACTGGCGAAGTGATTGCCACCTTGTTGGAAATTGCCCTGCTGATGATTGTCTCTCTCCTCGATCAACTGCAACAGCATCTGAGTGTTTGCATTGGTAGCTGCCATCATCGCCTGCCAGACCTCTGCAGGAGGAGGCGGCAGCGGCGGTGGCGGAGGAGGAGGTGGAGGCGGCATATACTCACGCGCTGGGGTCTGACGAGTTGGTGGAGCCATCCTGAAGACGGACAGCATATTAGACCACAAAATAATTGAAGATATTGCTGAATCAAAAGACAGAATATCTGAATAGAATTTAGCATAGCACTCGAACAACATAGCAAGAGTGCATCCTCAAAGTAACAGACGACAAAATTCCGATAAGGGCCACTTCAAACAAGTGTGAGCTAGAACTGCTCGGAACAAACATATGACCGAGATTTCCCCAAACCTCAATCAAGCGTCTGTAGGAAGATAGTCCTATAAGGTACTACTAGATATCCCACCTATGAATTCCCGAAATAACTGGTCATGCAATCAGGTACACGGATACAAGGAGTATTTCACACAACTCCTAAACTAACCCGTCACCTGTATCACATCCTTCAACACATGACCAACACCTTGGACCTTCATCTACAACAGATCCTCGTGATCACAATGATACAAAGTGTGGTAGTACCCCCGAATAATCTACACCAGTACTGGGGACGTCGGGGTTATCTCACCACTACCCGTATTGAAGCAATAACGAACACCCTCCGTTCTTAGATACTCAGAAATCTGAATGATGGCGATGTGCGCGATAATCCCTGGAGCTCAACTCCCCTGATACTTAGAGCAGATAGGAGGCACCAGGACATGATTCCGTCACATCGAAATCATATAGATTTCACAAATACCCGCGTGATCCTAAAAAAAATTTGAGCGAGAAAAGGAGTAGAGTTAAAGATTTCCTAGGACGGAAGCCTCACAAGAGCAAAGAAGAGGAGAAAAAAGAAACCTACTCTCCGATATAACTAAGACTCAAGACATTTCTAGACTCGACTCGGCCAAATACGATCACACTAAGGCTCCTATGGTCGCAAGGCTGTGATTACCAACTTGTAACGACCAAGATGCGGTACTTTCCGATCTGGGGGTCGAGGCCCCCGAATAGGAAAGAAGCGCATCTAAGCGTTTCGCAAGCAAGTAAACATAGCACAGAAATATAATTACAAGTAGACAATTTGGGATTCAACTGTCTTCTTATTAATAATACAGAGTACAACGCAGATACAAACAAGGTAGTTCCGATACGGACTACAAAACAAGAAAACGCTATGCTACCCGCTGCAGGCCCACGATCACGACCACGCCGCAGTCCTCGGGACAGTTCACGTAAAGGAGGTTTGTCTCCTCGTCGTACTGCCACGCCAGTTGGGTGCCGTCGGGATCATCTGCCTCTGGGGTACCTGTACCTCCTGGGAGTTTCGGAGGAATCCGTGACCCACGGGGACTTAGCAATCTACGACCTTGGTGCCAGAACTAGTCATGTTATTGTGTAAGGAAGGGATGAAGTGTATCAGGCTGCTGCATCCTATAAGTGACTAACTTATGCAAAAGAGAAGTGAAGGTGGTCTACGCTAACGGTCGGGATTACTTGATCAGAAAGTGATCCTGAACACCTACCTACGGCATTCATAACCCCACCGTGTTCCCGATCGAAGAGAGATCTTCGAAGGGACAGTCACGGTTACGCACACAGTTGGAATTTTTATTAGTTTATGTTTAAGTTCTCTAATACCGGATGTTAACAAAATATTCCAAGTTGCCACATAACCGCGGGCACGGCTTTCCGAAAGATTAAACCCTACAGGGGTGCTCCAACTAGTCCATCACAAACGAACACAGGCTGCAAAGGCATCCTCTATCACGAATCTCGTGATCTCGTCGGATTCCTTAGAGGAAAACCTCAACTCTGGGGAAAACCAAAGCTTCACTGGGATTCCTATACGCAAGATATACCACTAAGGTAAGACAAGGCTAGCAGGACCTGCCGACGTGTCGACGACCCCGATAAGAGCCGAGTATCTCAGTCTCAGGACACGCCGGATGGAACTAGCTATAGGTACCAAACCTCAAGTTTCCTTGTGGTGGCCCCGCAGGCAGACCAGTTTGGACCAACACTCATGAGGAGCACTGGCCCGGGTTGTTGATTAAGAAACCTCGGGGTAGCTACTCCATATGCAGATTATTATTAAGTGATTAGCAAATTAACACCAAAGTTGGGTCCTGCCGGACAAGCCTTAACACTACGCGATTTATCAAGGGGGTCCCCATAACAACCCCGAACGTGTTAGGAGCGATCATTATGGAATCAAACACCGGTAACCGGTAACTAAGGCGACAATAACGGAACAAAGCACCCGGCAAAAGGCTAGGCCTCCCGTCATTTACCAAATATATAGGTGCATTAAATAATAACCGAATTTTAATATAATGATATCAAGCTCATGTCATCACATGAGTTTAAAACACCTGCAACTAACAATGCTAACATTAGTAGCTGAGCAAGCCTACCTAGCCATACAAGTTTGCTAGGAAAGGGAACGGTGTTTAGGCTCATGGAATTTGAAGAGGCAATTTCATCTCAGTGGTAGGCAGCGAGCAATATGACATGGAATCGAAACTAACATAACAATTCTAGAGATGGAATCAAGGTCATATCATCTTGCCTGTGATATCCTCATCTTGGAATGGTTCTGGATCGTTCTGCACGTACTCTCCTGACTCCACGTATTCGTTCTCCGCTCCCGGTGCTACCCAACACAAGAATAACAGCCAATGAACAGCAGCACCACAAAATGCAACAATCACATGATGCATGAGATGAAAGTTGAGCATGCACCTCTATTTCTATCACTAGCACAAGCAAAATAAACTACAACAAGTTTCTGGACAGAACTTTGCACCAAACTATTTTGACAGGTATGAGAATGACATGAATAGATGCAACTCGTAAAAACGGTGCAAAAACATATAAGGAACATTGCAAACGGAGCTACGGATCAACGGGAATCAACGAAACCAGATATGAAGCCCTACGTGAAAGATTCAACACCACACTCACAATTGGCACAAATCTGGTATTCCCAGGTAACCAAGACATGTAATAACCCAACATGAATGAAATATAGCAAGGTAGAACACCACAACATCAATTAAGCTCAAACTTTGAACAAAATGGCAAAACTACATAATCTGCCAGAATCTGCATCTTAGCTGTTTGGGACCAACATGCAACATAGCTACAGGTTCTCAAACATGACAAATAATATATGTGGCTATTGCCAACCAAGAACACTACAAGCACCCGCAAGAATCACAGCAAAAGGAGTTAAACTCTAGAAAATACAAGGCCACAAACTTTCCCAAAACCATCATATCTCAGAGACTTAGTGAAAATTCCTGCACCTGGGTTTCTGTTTCTGTTCTGAAGCCTTTTTACAGCAATCAAAACACAAGCTACTGTACTCCAAATGATTTGCAAATTGACAGGAAGCTTCACAAACATACCAGGTTCAAAATACTAGCACTGAACTAAGGCCATTTCTCAACAGAATGACCAGCACATCCTCATCTACAGGGGAAGAAAATGTTTCCAGCATCCCAGACTTAGTGAAATTTTCAGAG
Source organism: Hordeum vulgare subsp. vulgare (assembly GCF_904849725.1). Taxonomy (NCBI): domain Eukaryota; kingdom Viridiplantae; phylum Streptophyta; class Magnoliopsida; order Poales; family Poaceae; genus Hordeum; species Hordeum vulgare. The sequence continues at coordinate 318,064,640 of NC_058523.1, forward strand.
TTCAAAAATCTGGAATTTTCCAGCCACATGCCCACTTTGTCTAGGCATAGTTTGCACACACATGTCACCAAGAGGTAGTTGACACCACTATGGTGTTGAGCACAAACCCCTACTATTAACACACAAAAATCCATGCCCTTGGGCTCCTCCTATACCATGGAATCAAGGACCAAACTTTCAACAAAACTGTAAATGCAACTCCACAAGGTATTCTTCTAAGATGACAATTACATAGGTTGATTTTCATGTGCACAATGACAAAGTGACATGGGGGTTTGAACCCCATTTTTGTGTCATGCACATCAACAACACCCACACATATATCACACTAACACTAGCATCAAGCACAACAAAATATAATTCCTATGCTAACAAGAGAGTTTGCACACCCTCACATATGGGCATGTGATGGTACACACTCTCACATGCATCACAAGGAACACCCTAGGAATCATGTCATCCTCAAGGTGCAACCCCCACAAGAATCTACCCATGCTTAACTAGTAAGCTTCACCTACACATGCTTATCATAGCTAGCCACCTAGTGCATCACATACACCACAATACATGAGGTGAGGGGGAGGCATCCACACCCCACTAAATCTATACAAGCAAATAAAACTACAAGAACAACTTAGTCCACACTAAAGCTCAAAGATGTGACCAACCATGCTTCCCTAGTGCAATCCACATACCTTAATGCACACCAACTTCCAAGTAACAAAACAACTAGCACCAACTCCTATCAAGGGTCACTTCACATCACAAAGGTGCAATCACCCTAAGCATCACAAGGCTAGCAACATCATCTATCACACACTAGTGTGCAAAACACACACACAATTAAATCTACCCTAACTATACTAGCAGAAACAGAAATAAAACACCACTATTCCTAAGAGTTAGCTAACCAGAAGAATTAACAGAACTAACAAGCCACTTTGTATAAGAGTTAGAGAAACAGAAAAGAATTAGGCAGAAAAGAAAAGACAGCAAAAAAAAGAAACAGAGGGTCCTGGGAATCGAACCCAGAACCTCTGGTTCCAGCAACAGCAACAAACCACTACACCACTGTCATCTAGTCGACAGGATAGAAGAAAGAAACAGAGTAAGCTGATTCACTTGTCACTGTGCAAAGAAATAGCAAAATAAAAAGAGGCCGAGGGGGCGATCGAACCCGCGTCCTAAACATCATACACGCAGCACCCCTACCGCTTTGTCTACATCACGGCATGTGTTCGTATAACGCGCAACGAAACAGAAGTGGAATCTCCTCGCTAACCTGCTGCCCTGATCAACCATGCACGCCTGCCGGGGTAGTCTACTACAGCTCAACAACAGCGAGGGGCCAGCCTAGCCACGGCGCGGCTACCACAAGGGGAGGAAGCCCCTCTGCGTAAACACGCCCCCACGCACTGTCTCCTGCAGATCCTACCCCTACCGCTGCACCCTATTGCAGTTTCTACTCGAACAGAGGTAAGCACGCACCACGGGCGGATCCGAGCCGAGCTACGGAGGAGGAAGGAACGGGGAGGCGCAGCCTCACCTTGGGAAGGAAGGGGGGTTCCGATCTAACGGAGAGGAAGCCGGACCGGAGGGAAGAAGGCGAGCCGAGGTAGTTCTGCCGTAGACCGAAGTAGAGGTGGCAGTATGCCCGGTTCGCGCTGTTGACAAGGACGAGCTCGACGGGAGGGTCGCTCCCCGGGGCTTCTAGCGCCGGGAATGGGTCGCGGGGAATCACCCCGAGCCCCCGGACATGGCGACCTTGCCGCTCGACGGAGCACACAGAGGTAGACGCGACGAGGCACTGCTCTGTTCTCTCTGCGATCCCTACAGAAAGCTTACCTTGGGAAGAAAGGAAGAGATGGAGGGGGAGGAAGGAGATGGCGGCGGCAGGAGGGAACCCTAGGCGAGGGGAGGGCTCGGACGCCCAGCTAAATAGGGGCCCTCGACGTTTGTGCCACGGCACCGTCAACTCCCCTCTCTCTCTCTCTCGTTCTGACGGAAAGGAGACACGCGGGGGGGGGGGGGAGGAGTGACGGCGTCAGGAAGGAGGAGGGGGCTCGCTCGCATGGGCTCCTAGCGCCGGGAGGAAGATAAATGGGCCAGCAAGTGGAAGGAAGCACACAGGCGACCACTATAAGAAAGGCCCCAGTCCCCTTTCCCGAATAAAAGAAAAACCAATAAGGAAAAGAAATAAAACAAATAATCTGGTGGGAATAAACTTAAAAGGAAAAACCCCTGGTCATAGAAAAGTATGACCTAAATTAAAAAAATAAGAACAAGATTTTTAGAGTATGCAAATATTTTACAAAACAGCATTAAGTTTGCGGTTTTGTGCCATTGCCACCTGTATAAATCACTCTCAAAAATCAACAAACAAGCATATCTACACACTCACCTTAATCCCTAAACACAAGACATTTTAGAACCACTTTTGGGAAGATGAAATTTGAACATGAGATAAAAGGAAAGGAAAAGGGTTTGAAATAGCAAGGAACTTTGAGATACATAGTACTCACTCCTACACTCCACAACCATCATCACATGTGCATCAACACAAGAAATTACAATACCACAACATCACATCTAGCAAGGTCACATGCAATCATAACAGGACGTAGACACATAAGGTATGTCAAGGATGGTATGGCATGGATGCATGCATGCAAAAGAAGAATAGAAGGTGACACATGAAATCGTACATGCATAGAAACTCTCATGACAAAGTAAAGGTGGTCCCACATGGAAGGTTACAAAAAGGGAAAGTCCTACACTTGGGGCATTACAAAGTATGTGTGTGTGTATTAGAAACTAGCATGTGTAGGTGTGTGTGCATGAGCACTTCTAATGCAAGCATGTATGCGTGTGTGTGCTGGTGTGATAAGGCACATGAACATGAGGACTACCCCTCATGTGCACCATTGGAGTTGTGAGTGTGTGCAAGTGCATGTGTAGGTGAAGAAATAGTGAGTACCACATATGATATGGCACTATTTGAGCTATAAGATTCTATGTTGTTTTTCCTTTCAACTTTGTGCCTACATGTTGTATGCAAGTACCTAGGTATTATATATGTTTTTGGGGTATAATCTTCCTAGGAATCCATTGGTGGAATCATATTTCACTTTGGGACACTTTCTAGAAATGTCATTTTTCTGTCTTGATGCTATGTTTAGAGTTTGGTGCCATGTGGTGTCATGAGCCTATGAGGATGATTCCTTGATGTGGCAGTAGTGCGTGAACCCCTCTACAGCATGGTGGTTTTCTTTTATGCTTAGGAGTTTGTATGTGCAAGTTGTGCCTTGTCAAAGTAGGCATGTGGCTGAAATTGTGAGCTTGGTGAAAATCTGTGATTTTCACTAAGTCTGAGAAACTATTGTTATTTTCTTCCCTTGTAGTTGTGGTTCCAAAACCTCATGTGTTGGGAATCAGCCCTTGCAATAAACTAGAGAGTTGGAGATTTTGTGTTTGTCTAGCTCTCTGTTAAATTTCATGCACTTTCACTTCCTGTAGATATTATTTTGGAGGCTGTCAAAATGCTTCAGAGCATAAGCAGCTAGTGAAAATCTGAGATTTTCACTAAGTCCCTGAAATCTGTTATTTTTGTCCAAGTTAGCACCTGTAGATCTTCCTGTGTGTGACTCCTTTGTATTATCTTTTTGCTCAGGCTTGTAGAGCTTTTGAATATCTTTTGCCACATATCTTGTTTGGCACATTTGGGTGACTGTAGGTGCTTTGCATGTTGCTCACAAACTGCACTGATGCTGTTTAGGCAGATTACATAGTTCTGTTGTTTTGAAGCTTGTGAGTGCATAGTTGGTGGTGTGGTAAGTTTCTTTGCACCACACCACCTATATTTTTTTGTTTGATCATGTGGCAACCTGGGAATACCATAAGTGTGCCATTGGAGTGTGCTTGTGGTGGATTTGATCCGTAGGACTCCATATCTTGTTTCGTAGTTTCCAGTTGGTCCGTAGCTCCGTTCTCAACATTCTTTATATGTTTTTCCATCGTTTTATCGTAATGCACCTGTTCATGTCATCTTCATGCATGTCAAGATAGCTTAATGTGAATTTCTGTCCAGAAGTTTATCTTCTCTTCTCATGCATTTGCTAGAGACTAGAATAGAGGTGCATGCTTCATTCTCATCTCATGCATCATGTGATTGTTGCATCATGTTGTGTTGGTGTTCATTGGTTGTTATTTTTATCTTGGGTAGCACCGGGATCGGAGAGCGAGTACGTGGATTCTGGAGAGTATGTGCAGGACAAACAAGAGAAGTTCCAAGCTGAAGACATCACATGCAAGATGACTGTGACCTTGATACCGTATCTAGCCTTGTTATGTTTAGAGTCATGTTTCCTTCGATATATGCTCGCTGCCTACCACTTGATATAATTACCTCCTGATATTGCCGTGAAACCCAAACACCTTCCCTTCCTAGCTAATGTTGTTTGGCTAAGTAGGCGTGCTCAGCTTCTAATGATAGCTTTGCTAGTTGCAGGTCCCAGTTGTCTCATGTGATAACATGAGCATTTGATATCATTATGTTTTAAACTGCTATTTAATTAATGCACCTATATACTTGGTAAATGATGGAAGGCCTAGCCTTTTGCCGGGTGATTTGTTCCGTTATTGCCACCTTAGTTTCTGGCTACCGGTGTTTGATTCCATAACTGATCGCTCCTAACACGTTCGGGTTTTGTTATGGGGACCCCCTGGATAAATCGTGTAGTGTTAAGACTTGTCCGGCAGGACCCAACATTGGTTTTAATTTGCTAATCACTTAATAATAATCTGCATAGGGAATAGCTACCCCGAGGAATTAATCAACAACCCGGGCTAGTGCTCCTCATGAGTGTTGGTCCAAATTGAGCAGACTATGGGGCCACCACGGGGCAACCCGAAGTTTGGTATAACCCGTAGTGTGACTCATCCGTCGTGTACTGAGACTGAGATACGCGGCTCTTATCGGGGTCGTCGACACGACGAGAAGTCCTGCTAGTCTTGTATTACCTTAGCGATATATCTTGCGTATAGGAATCCCGGTGAAGCTTTGGTTCTCCCCAGAGTTGAGGTTTTCCTCTAAGGAATCCGACGAGATCACAAGAATCGTGATAGAGGATTACTTTGCGTCCCGTGACCGTTTGTGATGGATTAGTTGGAGCACCCCTGCAGGGTTTAATCTTTCAGAAAGCCGTGCCCGCGGTTATGTGGCAACATGGATTATTTGTTAACATCCGGTTATAGATAACTTGAATTTAATCTAATAAAACTGCCAACTGTGTGCGTAACCATGATTGTCCCTTTCGAAGACCTCTCTTAAATCGGGAAAATGGTGGGGTTATGTTTGACGTAAGTAGGGGTTCAGGTTCACTTAGTGGTCACCTATTGTTCGACCGCTAGCGTAGACGACCACATATATAACTTTGTTCTACGAAAGTTAGCCACCATAAATTCTTAGGATGCTGCAACCTAAACACTGAACCTTCCTCACCTAATAACTTGACTAGTTTCGGTACCAAGGTCATAGATTGCTGAGTCCCCGTGGCTCACGGGTTACTTCAACACCCCAACAGGTATAGGTACGCCCGACACAGGTGATCCAGATGGCACGCAGCTGGCGTGGCAGTACGATGAGGAGAACGACCGCCTCTACGTGAACTATCCAGAAGACTGAGGTCGTGGTCGTGATCGTGGGCAAGCATGCGGGATAGCATAACCTTTTCTTATGTTATGTAGTCTGTAGCGGAACTACCTTGTCTGAATAAATGTGTGGATGTAACTTCAGATATTATCTATGTGAGATGGCAAACGATTCCCTATTTGTCATTCTTAAATTATGTATGTGCTATGTTTATCTTGCTTGCGAAACGCATAGATGCGCTTCTTTCCATTTTGGGGCATCGCCCCCTAAATAGGGAAGGACCGCATCTTAGTCGTTACACTCATATTCCTCACTTTGAGGCTTTGGTAGATTTAGGCTTGGGTTGAGCATCATGAGGAAATTCGTTCCATAGTTTTACCTCGACCCCCTTTAACAGTACGGTGTTCCTATGACTCAAGTGTAAAGAGAGTGAAACAGAAAGAGTAAATCTTCACACTTCAAATTCTTCAGAGTGTTTTCTCCAGGACACACCAAATTCGTCATCTTCAATATCTTCATGAGGAATATTAATTTCTTCGCAATTTCTTCGCGAACAAATTCTTCAAGGAATGACCAAAGTCTTCACCCGAAGACATATATTTTTAGGGGTCAATATTCATCGGATAACTCAAACTCCTGAGTGACCTATAGAGCATGTGGACACTCACAAACATATTAGTCTCTTAACCTATAAGTCTTCAAACCACCAAAATCACTAAGGGGCACTAGATGCACTTACAATCTCCCCCTTTTTGGTGGTTGATGACAATTAGGTTAAGGTTTCAACGGTGATAATAATATGGAATGTAAGTACAGAGTTTGAGGAATTTGATGTCAAGATGCAGAGAAACTCCCCTGAACATGTGCATGTTTTTAGGAATTTGCTTTGAACATCAGATGCACATTGATGATTTATATCATGGAGATCTCCCCTTGTATCTTGCAATTCATGCTTGCATTTGACATATAGTATGGGGATTTAGAAATGCATGATGAAAAATGGTGTCTAACGAATTTCAACATGCCTTTGTTAATTAACTTGAGGAATAAGCATGCGAGGAAAAACGCTCAAAATAGTCAGAACACCATGGGGCTTAAGTTACAACTCATTACATCAAAAACTTCAGAAGAACCAAGAGTTTGTAACTTAATAAAGTTTATAAGCCCATAAGTAAATCCCGCTTGAATACTAACTCTCAGATTTCTCCACCTTTGTCATCAAGTGATGACAAGGGACAAAACTAAGGACTAACGCCCGTGAAGAAATTCACTTCTGTGTTGAGGAAGAGGTGCGAGAACTCTTCGTGTCAGACTTCCTTATTGGGCCTGTTGCAGTATCCTCGGGTTCTTCATATTTATTTCAAGTACGGAATGAAGAAAATGAGATGTCCACCAAGTCAGGAACTGGAATAGGCTTGAATTTCTTCTTTAGATGACACGACCAGTCAAAGTCTTGAGTAAATTCCATTTCATCAAGTTCCTCGGGAGTCTTCAGGTGAGACAGTATGGCCCAAGTGCGATCAAATACCTCATGAAGATAATAGTGATTTTTCTTCACAATATTTTGAGTCTCGTTGAGGGTTTTCACAATGGAGCGAAACTGGCGTTTTACCCACTTATGATTGCGATCAACTTTCTGGTGAAGACTGAGGAGAAGCTCTCTGTTAGTCATCACCCTTGGGGCAGTTGGGCTTGGAGGTTTTGCTCTGCCATTAAATTCTTGAGTGGCAGTGTCATCATATGAGGAATAAGAGGCAGCCTTGCGAAATTGACCATCCAGGGGTCGACCTTCTTCGTAAATCACAGACTTGCATTTGCCTTCAACGGGTTCAAAAGTGCTCTTGATGACTTTGAGAGGCGGCAGATAGCCGAGGTGATTCTGAAAGTCAGCTTGGTAGTTGATTGCAGGTCCGTTTCTGATGATCTCATGATCCATGGTGCATAAATCTTCAGCTCAAATGCTGACAAAGCATTGTCAACCAAAGTCCTCAAGAAGAAGTCGTGAAGATTGATTTTGTTGCCATGAACGACGTGAAACGGTATATTCTTCATGATCCAAACAACATTTTCTTCCTTATCATGCCCTTTGATTGGTGCGATGGAATATGACAATATTTTGTAAACTGTCCATGGCACATACTTCAATTCTTTCACTAGGAATCTTGTCCTGGGAGGTTGGCCTGGAGCAAAAGGTTTTATGAGGACATCCATTAGATGATTTGGCAGCTCTCTTTCATCATAGAGTTTGATTGCTTAATCTGAAGCTATTGATACCTGTCAAGCTCGAAGCAATTCAGTGGCTGTAGCTTTGTAGTGGGTGTATTGTGTCATCTAGTCCAAGACCCATGAGTTGACGTATTTGGGGTCACAAGAGATATGAGTGTGGCATAGAACTGAAGAATAATGTCAGTATTCCGGTCACCAATAGATGTGCAGAATGGCAATAGCCCTGCATCGTGAAGAACATTGAGAGCTAGGGTGAAGCAAGGAATTTACTCCATGTCACAATGAGGAATATGGGTGTGAAGAAATATCTTCCTTCTCCCACAGAGCATAGAGGCATAGTAGTTGAGTTGAGTTCTGGTCCAGAACTTTCCCTACCTAATGCGAAACCTATCGTAAGGATTTTCTCCTGTGAAGAAATGACGTTCATCATAGAAGTCTTGCTTCTGAAACTTCGGCCTCTTTGATAAGGGATGATGAGGCTTTCGTTGAAGATTATGATGTTATTCATTTTGAGGAGTTGTGGCGACCACAATTGCAGTTTTAGGATTTACCACTACAATTGCAGTTTCAGCATTTTGAGCAGGAGCGTGTTCTTCACCTTGAGGAATTTGCTGATCTGAGAGAGGAGATGCAGTTTTTGGTGCTGCAGTTTCCTTTTCAGCTTCTTCAGCTGATGCAGTTTATTCTTGGTCTTGTGCTGATTCCACATGTGGGCTCTTTTCTTTAGAGCCAGTCAAAATCTCAGTAGCTATAGGAGTTTGAGGAATTGGAGTTGTTATTGCCGAGTTTGGGTGAACCTCTTCCCATAACTCATCACGCATAACAGGTGTGTTGCATCCAATGTCTTCATCACCCTCCTTTTCTTCAACAGTCATTGGAGGTGATGTGACTTGAGGAATTTGATATCCTTGAATTTCCTCATCCATTCGAGTGGATGCAGCAGAGCGGTTATCATCCATTTGCTCATCCTGTTCTGGAATGATGTATTCTTCACCAAATGGAACAACCATATATGATGGTGCTACATTGAGGGGAGCAGCACCCACTGGAGATGATGATGTGGTAGGCATAGTCTTCAGGCGTTTTTCCTCTGAAGACTCTTAAGTAGTTGAAGCCTTTCTCTTCTTGGCTTCTTTTTTAGCAGCTTTTGGTTTCTCCACGTCTGCTGCAGACGGAGAAGTCACTTTCTTCAACTCTGAAGACTTAGGTGAAGGAGCATTTTCATCGGGCATTGTGTTGGCACTGTCTAGCGTGGTAGATTCTTCAGCTGTAATATTCTGAGGAATTTCATCAGCAGATGGTTCTTCATTTTCATTTGCCTCAGTCATTTGCACAGTATAGCTTGGCTGAGGATTTGTTGGCTGCTTTGGAGCGGCAAACCTCCTGTTGTATTCATCAATTGCAGCAGTTGCGGCTTTGACAAATTGCACTTTGACACCCTTTTGATCAGCATGAAGACTTGTGTATCTGTTAGTGAGGGTTTTCAGCTCTGCGTGAGTAGAAATAAGTTTCTCACACGACAGGTTTAGGATGTTTTGCTACAAAAATTTCTCCTTTTTAACCTTTGCATGCCTAGCTTGTTTGGCTTGCTGATCCTTCCATTTTGCTTCATTGGTGAATGAAGCAACCATTTGACTAAGTCCAGGAGGATGCTTCAAATCATCAATTGGAGTGTTTAGATCCTCATACCAAAGATCGATGAAGTTCAGCAGTACTTTCGGATCCAGTGCGAGTGGAATGGTGCTACCAGTAGCTTGTCCAACTCTTTCTTGCTTGTTCCTGGTGATGGCTTGAAGAGTTTCATTGTCATATTCTTCACTTCCTTCTGATGCAGAAGGAATGTTGATAACCTTGCTTGGACTTGGCCTGGTACCTCCACAGACACTCATCTTGGTCTTCAACAGACCAGGTGAAGATTTTGAAGATGAGCCAGTGGCTGATGGTACAGAGGAACCTGGATTTTTAGTCTAATGTGACTGCATAGGAGGTGAAGACTTTGGTGCAGTTGAGGACTTGGCAGTTGTTGCAATTTTCTAAGGAATTTGCTCTTTTGATACTGTTGATGAGGCTTTTGTCTTGAGACTCGGTTTCTTCAACAGAGCCTTCTTTTGAGGTTTTTCTGTAGCAGAAGCCTCAACAACAGAAGAAGTGGCAGCTGTAGCTGCAGCGGCACAGTTCTCATTAAATTTTGTGACAGCAGCTTTTGCCTTTTTCTGCAGCTTAGACAAACACTTGTCTTTTTCATCAGGATAATCCTCAATTGTGGCTACACTTGAGGGATGTGCTTCTTGTTGATCTCCCTGAGGCAATCTTTTGCAAGGAGGTTTGAGGGCAAACTTCTTGGCATATTTTGGAGTGCCATGCCTATATTCCTTCCACTCCTGCACCCATCTGCGTTCAATATTTTGAAGCCTTATCTTGCATTTTTCCATGGTCTCTTTACCAAGATTTTCCTCATCAGTCGTGCAGTACTCAGCATAAATCTCCTCAGGGATCTCAAAGGCAGTGTTCTGTTCCAGCTTCTTGTCACCCTTCTGTTTTCTGTCTTCCTCCATTTTCTTCAGCTGAGGTTTTTGCTGAGGAATCTGTATTCTTGAAGAATGTGAGGACACAGATAATGTTTCTTCAAGAAATGCTGCAAATGAGTTAAGTTGATGAGAACCTAGTGATTCATCAGCTCACATTTTGTACGTGTGAACAGAGTATAGGTGCAAAGAATTTGGAGAGGTCATATGTGTTCTCAGATTTGAGGAAATTGAAAATTTTCTTAAGTTGACGAATTTTCACGAGTGAGTTGACGAATTTTATTAAGCATTCTGATCTTGGGTTCCAGAGTTGTGCAGATTTGAAAATTTACACAATTGAGGAATCTCGTGAAGAATTTAGTGTCTTAGTGAAATTCATCAAGTGTTTTATACATGGGTGTGCAAAGCTAAGAGAATTTCTGAGGAAAAACTGATTTCACAAATTTTAAGAGAATAAACAGATCAACAGGGGCAGTAAAATAGGATTTTAATTACCCTGTGCAAAGAACACAATGAACTGGAGAAGTAAAAGTAGAAGTTCTTCAATCCAGATCTTTAGTGCCCTAACTCGGCAACTGAAGACAGCTACGATAGCGGCGGAGGAAGATGTTCTGCAATCAGCATGAGTCTGACCACGAGGAGGTGGATGCAGTGAAGTTTTTCCTCACCGACGACGAAGATGCTAGCGGCACCGCTAGGTTTTGAGCTCGAGCAGAGAAGACGAAAGGGAGGAAGAGTTTTTGACAGAGGGGGGGGTAAGGGGCTATTTATAGCTCAGGTGAAAACGGTCTGAAGCAAAATCTCCGGACGAAACTGCCCTTGCTCCTTCGTCTCCGCATGACACGTGCTACCCACTATCGAAGCGGTGGAGATTGTGGTTATCCGAACGTGAGTAGTGGGTGCGGTTACTGTGGTAACGTTTAAATTTTTTTTTTGAATTTTGAAGATTTTGTTTCAAAGTCCTCAGCTGACAAGGACTCAGTGAGGATTTTGAATAAGTATCAAAGAAAACGCATATGAACAATTGAGAATAGATTGGGTTGAGCTTAGCATAGAGGGGAGATGGGTCCGATCACATTCACTTAGAGGAAATACCAACTTGAAGGTTTAGCAATAAGTGAATGATGTGGAGGACATTGAAAGCTTATTATAATATATATAGTCAATGAAGATCATCACGCAAAGTTTTGAAGAATTTGAAAAAAAATTGAAGACTTTGAAAATTTTGAGGAATTTGTGAAAAGTCTCAGATTGAAGAATATCAACTTTGAAGAATTTCCAACTTGAAGAATTTCAAAGTTTGGTGCTGGCGTGACCCATCATTTAAGAATGATGATTTCAAGCGCCACGTACCATTGTCGTAGGGCCCTGAGAAAAAATTTCTTCACACTTAGAGTGATATTCTTCATTTATTGAAGAAAATCGTTACTTTGTGTGTTGCACATCTAAGTCATAAATTTTGCATAAGTGTTAGGATGTGTGCATGTTTACAAGACATTTGAAGAGTCTAGGATATTTAGCTCACACTTCAACTTGCAAAACCTTCTCTCATCCAAGGGCTTTGTGAAGATATCTGCTAGCTAGTCATCAGTCTTCACATGATCGATGATGATATTTCCCTTGAGTACATGGTCACGAAGAAAATGATGACGAATCTAGATGTGCTTGGTCCTCGAGTGTTGTACTAGGCTGTAGGCAATCTTGATTGCACTCTCGTTGTCGCAGTAAAGGGGCACATTCTTTATGTTGATGTCGTAGTCTTTGAGGGTTTGCTTCATCCATAGCAGTTGAGCAGAGCAAGATCCAACAACAATGTATTCAGCTTCGGCAATGGAAAGTGATACATAGTTCTGCTTCTTTGAGGACCAGTAGACTAATGATCTTCTGAGGAAATGGCATGTGCCTGACATTGACTTGCAATCCACACGGTCACCAGCATAATCAGAATCAGAATATCCAACAAGGTGAAGCTTTGAGCCCTTGGGGTACCATAATCCTAGTGTTGGTGTGTGAGCTAGATATCGAAGAATATGTTTCATAGCCTTATGGTGTGATTCCTTCGGTTTTGCTTGAAAATGTGCACACATGCAAACACTAAGCATAATATCTTTCCTAGATGGACATAGGTACAATAAAGAGCCAATCATAGAACGATATACCTGCTGATCGAAATCTTTACCATTTTCGTCAGTGCAGAGGTGGCCGTTGGTAGGCATAGGAATCTTGACGCCTTTGCATTCATGCATGCCAAATTTCCTCAGAACATCCTTGATGTATTTCTCCTGAGATACGAAGATGCCATTGCATTGTTGATGAATTTGCAAACCTAAGAAGAATTTCAGCTCCCTCATCATGGACATTTGATATTCTTCACCCATCATGTAAGCGAATTCATCACTTCAACGTTTGTCAGTACAACCAAAAATAATGTCGTCGACATATATTTGGCACACAAATACTTAATTTTCATAGGATTTTGTGAAAAGAGTCGGATCAAGTGAACCAGGTTTGAAGCCTTTCTTCATGAGGAATTCGTTCAATGTATCATACCACGCCTGAGGGGCTTGCTTGAGGCCATAGAGTGCCTTTTTGAGTCTGAAGACTTTGTCAGGATGCTTCTGGTCTTTAAAACCTGGGGGCTGAGCAACATATACTTCTTCCTCAAGCTTACCATTGAGGAATTCACTTTTCACATCCATTTCATATAGAGTAATATTGTGATGGTTACCATAAGCAAGTAATGTTCGAATAGCTTCAAGTCTAGGAACGGGTGCAAAAGTTTCATCAAATAACATGTGTGTAGCTTTGTGCTACAAGCCATGCCTTGTTCCTCACGACCTGACCATCCGCACCTTGCTTGTTTTGGTAGATCCACTTTGTGCCGATGATATTGAGCTTGCGAGGATCTAGTCTTTTATTGAGATCCCACACGTCATTTAGCTTGAACTGAAGAAGTTCATCTTGCATGGCTTGAATCCACTCAGGTTCCATGAAGGCTTCAACAACTTTTGAGGGTTCTGTGATAGACACAAAAGAGGAATGCGCACAAAAGATAACTAAATGTGAAGCTTTTGAGAGAGTGAGAGGACCTGGTGCATTGATGTCATCGAGAATTTTGTCAAGTTCCACTACATTTGCAATCCTTGGATGAGCTGGTTGAAGACTTTGGTTGGGCTCGGAAATTTGATCTATAGCATTTTGCTCAGGTGCACCTTCTTGTTTTACATTAGTGTTGGGGACGACTTCTCCAACAAGGGGTTGTTCCTCAGTAGGAATTATATCCTTAGTAGCTTTGAGCTTGATGGCTTCCTCAGGAGTCAATTTATCTAGCACATGAGGCAGTTGCTCTCATTGCGAGCCGTTAGTTTCATCGAACATCACATCTACAGTTTCAACAACCTTGTTGTCATAGGTCTTGAAGACTTTGTAGGCGTGCGAGTCCTTTCCGTAACCAAGCATAAAACCCTCATGTGCTTTAGGTGCAAACTTTGAGCTATGGCGAGGATCTCTAATCCAGCATCTTGCACCGAAGACTTTGAAATAACTTACATTGGGTTTCTTGTCAGTGAGGAGTTCATATGAGGTTTTCTTGAGGAATTTGTGAAGATATACCCTATTGATGATGTGGCAAGCAGTGTTGATTGCTTCAGGCTAGAAGCGATGGGAGTCTGATATAATTCAAGCATTGTCCATGCCATTTCAACCAAAGTCATGTTCTTGCGTTCAACGACACCATTCTGTTGAGGAGTATAAGGAGCAGACAATTTGTGAGTAATACCAAGTTCATCAAGATAGTCATCAAGACCAGTATTTTTGAATTATGTCCCATTGTCACTCCTGATGTGTTTAATCTTGATGCCAAATTTCATCGAAGCCCTTCAGGAAAATCTTTTGAAGACTTCCTGCACTTCAGTTTTATACGGAATGATGTGTACGCAAGCATAACAAGAATAGTCATCAACAATGAAAATCCATATAGAGATGTTGCATTGGTTAGAGTAGCATAATGAGTAAGTCCAAATAGATCCATGTGAAGCAATTCAAACGGACGAGTATTAGTCATGATAGTCTTCGAGGGGTGTTTGGATTTGGTTATTTTTCCAAACTCACAAGCACCGCAGAGCTGGTCCTTGAGGAATTTGACAGATTTGATGCCAATGACATGCTTCTTCTTAACTAGTGTGTGCAAATTACTCATGACTGCATGACCAAGTCGTCGATGCCATAACCAGTCTTATGAGTTTTTTGCTAGTAAGCATGTGGCTGGTTGAGGACCTCTGGAAAAATCAACAATATACAAATCTCCTCTCCTAAAGCCTTCGAAGACATTGGATTTTTCAGATTCCAAAGATGACAATCATATCAAGATCACAAAGCATTGAGACTGACATGAGGTTAAACACAAGGGATTCTACAAGCATGACTTTGTCCATGTGTCGGTCCTTGGAGATAGCCACTTTACCAAGTCCCAATACCTTGCTTTTACCTTTATCAGCGTAAGTGATTTGCTTCAGTGGTGATGGAGTCAGTGGCATATTCATCAATAAGCTTTTATCACCAGTCATGTGATTTGTCCAACCACTGTCAAGAACCCACTATGTATTCTTGGGTTTGTCATCCTGCAGATGAATTAGTACAGCTTACCATCTCATATGCTCCAGACTTGAAGAATATGATATCAATTTCGTCAGATGAGAATTTCATCATAAACAGTAAACTTGAGGACGAGTGAAATGTTAGTTCATTTCATCATTTTTAACTTGCGTCCAATCAAGCAATTTCCTCATGTCTCCAGCAAATTCTTCATATGATGACTTTCACCTGGAGACCCAGCCTGCAGAAGTGATTAGTTCGATTTCTTCACCACCGACATTTGAAGGGGTGGCAAGGAGTTCATCATCCTGCGAGCACCATATGAGAATGGAGGCATGGAATCTAATGCACTTCTTTTCACAGTAGGGGGGTTAGAGTACTCAAATGAATAGGCAGAGAAATTCTATGAGGACATACGAACATAATGATTTGAGGAATGACGCCCATAATCATGTCCCTTTGGTGTGTGTATGAGCATAATATTGTGTGTATGAGCATAATATTGACCATTTGAGGAATTAGTGTGTGTATGAGCATAATATTGACCATTTGAGGAATTTGATCCTCGTGAAGACTTTGGTGCACCTTAGGAATTTGATCTGGGGTTCTGGTTCTTCACTGGTGGTGTCATGAGGACATTCACGTGAAGATTTTCCAAGCAACTTTTGGGGACCCAGATTTTCCTTAGGGGTGGTCCATTCCTGCATTTAGTTCCAAGATATCGAGCAAACACTTCACCAGATTGAGTTTTGAATAGTTTATAGTTGGAGTGAAATGACTCATCAGAGGAATAGGACATTTCACAGCAAAGTTTGTTAGAGTAGATGGATCAATGGAAGGGCCTTTAGCACCAACCCATGAAGTTTTGGGATATGGCTCAGGTTTCTAGTATGATCCATCAGCCTTCAATTTCCTCTCGAAGGCAATGCCCTCTTTCCCCGGGTTCCTATTTAGAATATGCTTTTTGAGCACATCACAAAGGGTTTGATGCCCTTTGAGACTTTTGTATAAGCCTGTCACATACAATTCCTTCAACCCTGCATTTTCGTCGGTAGCATTTGTGGTTTCCTCGAGTGAAGAATTTGATACCACAAGAGCAATTGAAGAATTTGTAGCGATAGAAGCATTTGATGATTCTGGTGAAGAATTATTAGTTTCACGCTCGATGCATTTCAGACATGGCGGAATTAATTCAACCTGAGCGGTACCGATCTGTTGAGCAAGCAATGAATCATTTTCCATTCGAAGATCATCAAGAGACATTCTTAACTTCTCAAGATCAAGCTTCCTTTGAAGAAATTCATAGGAAAGTTTCTCATGATCAGCCAAGAGTGTGCCATAACAATCTTGAAGACTATCAAATCTAGACTGAAGACTTTTTACATCTTCAGTGAGGACTTGAGTATGATTCATTTCATCATTCAACAGATCATCGCTTTTGTCTAGCAGTTCCTGAAGCTTTTCAATGGCACTTTGTTGCTTAGTGGCAATGTTGGCAAGTTTATAGTAACTGGGTTTTTGATAATCATTAGGTTTAAAGTAACTAGAATTAGAGGATGAAGTGTGGTTTGGTACCTTTGAACCTTTTGCCATGAAGCAATAGGTTGGAGCGAAGTCATCAGCATATTCATCAGTGTAGATAGTGTTGTCATTTTATTCAAAGTTGAAGATTGACTTGCTGACGAATGTGGTAGCAAGTGCAAGACTTGCCACACCAGACTCTGACTCCACTTCAGAAACTTCCTCTTCATCACATTCCTTAGATTCTTCTTTAGAGTCCATTTCCTTGCCAATGAGAGCCTGGGCCTTTCTGAAACTGTTCTTCTTGTGCAATGAGGACTTTGAAGATCAGGATTTTGAAGATTTCTTCTTCTTCTTCGAGTCATCATAACTTTCATCCTTGTATTTCTTCTTCCTTGATTCTTTCACCCAGTGAGGACAATCGACAATGTAGTGACCAGATTTCTTGCATTTGTGGCAGGTTCTTTTCTTGTAGTCCTCAGATGAATATTATGATTTACTCATGTCTTTTCTTGAAGATTTTCTAAATTGGCCACGTTTTGTGTACTTCTGGAATTTCGTCACGAGCACAGCAAGTTCCTGTCGCAGTTCTTCAGGGTCACCAAGACTCCAATCAAGTTCTTCTTCTTCAGATGAGGAAATATCCTTAGCCTTCAACGCACGAGGTCTTAAGTAGCATGGTCCATACAGATCTATCTTTTCTTCTTGTTGGAATTCATGAGTATTGAGTCTCTCAAGTATATCAGGAGGATCAAGCATCTTGTAGTCTCTTCGTTCTTGAATCATCAGAACCAGTGTGTCAAAAGATGGATCAAGAGATCAAAGTAGTTTCTTCACAACTTCATGGTTAGTGATGTCACTAGATCCTAGTGCTTGCGGTTCATTTGAGATGTCAGTGGGGCGATCAAAGGTATCTTGCCAGCTTTCATTGTCAAGCCTCTTAAAGTGATTGAAGAGATTGCGAAGAACATCGACCCAAGAGTCACGATGTGATGAGACTCCCTCATTGACATTAGACAGCCTATCCCTGATAAGCTTCGTTGTGCCCAAAGCACTAACTCTGCCATATTGACCTTTGCTTAGGTGGCCACAGATGATATTCTTCTCTTGCTAGTCGAGTTGCTTGAACTTCTTCACAACAACGGCAGAGATAGTAGCAGTGATGGAGGGAATAGCATTTTCCACAATATACCAGAGATCATTGTCAATTGCATGAAGATGCATTTCATCTTGGTCTTCCAATAGGGGAAGTCCTTTCCTTCGAAGGTAGGATATCATGCAGGAACCTTGATCATACCTGTGGTCGATATAACTAAAACACCAGGTGGTTAAACCAAAATCACGCAGAACAAGGGAGTACCTTGCTCTGATACCAATTGAAAAGTGTGTTATATCGACTAGAGGGGGGTTAGTAGGAGATTTTTACAATTTCAACTCTGAAGAAATTCATAGTGAGGAAAGTCCTCAGTTATGAACTCAGTGCAGCAGAAATAGTACAGGATCAGATGTGCAAAAACGTCTATAGCAAAGTACTTAATGATATTTCAGAGATTCGGGTTGCAAAGGTCACAAGTACAGGATAAGCACGTGAAGATTAACTCAGCTGAAGAATTTGAGGTTGAGGAAATTCAGAGAAAGTCTTCAGACAAATTCTTCAAACAGTTCAGATGAGAGTCTTCAACATACAATTGAGGAAATGAGAGAGTTGAAGAAATAGAAGCAGTAGCTTGATGAAGACAGTTGTTGATGACCCAGTTCCAACTGCTGTGATAGTTGTATGTCTGATTCGGAGCAGATTGGTATTGAAACCAAAGGACACTGTCGGATTTCGGGCTCCGCAAAACCCTAGGATTCGAACACAGGGGCGTGTGCGGCGATCTCTCTCGGCTCGACCTTACCTAGCCTGCTACTCGATGGAAATGGCAAAGAAATCACACGATGGTGAGGAGAACTGATACGTCTCTGTCGGATCTAATTTTCCGAACTCTTTTGCCCTTGTTTTGGACTTTAATTTGCATGATTTGAATGGAACTAACCCGGACTAACGTTGTTTTCAGCAGAATTGCCATGGTGTTGTTTTTTGCGCAGAAATAAAAGTTCTCGGAATGACCTGAAAAGTTAAGGAGAATTTTTCGGGAATTTATGGAAAATACTGGTGCAAGAATCAGTGGAGGAAGTCGAGCCGTGAGCCCACAAGCCCACCAGCCGCCCCTCCCCCGGCCGCGCCTGGCAGGCTTGTGGAGCCCACGACGCTCCACCGCCTCCAAATCCAGCTCTATTTAGTCCGTTTCGTCCGAAAAAAAATCAAGGAGAAGGGTTCATCGCGTTTTACGATACGGAGGCGCCGCCACCTCCTGTTCTTCATCTGGAGGGCAGATCTAGAGTCCTTTCTCGGCTCCGGAGAGGGGAGATCGTCGCCATCGTCATCACCAACCTTCCTTCATCTCCAATTCCATGATGCTCTTCACCGTTCATGAGTAATCTTATCGTAGGCTTGCTGGATGGTGATGGTTGGATGAGATTTATCATGTAATCAAGTTAGTTTTGACATTGATTGATCCCTAGTATCCACTATGTTAAGAGATTGATGTTGCTACTAGGCTTGCCATGCTTAATGCTTGTCACTAGGGCCCGAGTGCCATGATTTCAGATCTGAACCTATTATTTTGGCGCCAATATATGTGTGTTTTAGATCCTATCTTGCAAGTTGTAGTCACCTACTATGTGTTATGACCGGGCAACCCCGGAGTGACAATAGCCGGAACAACTCCCGGAGATGACCATAGTATGAGGAGTTCATGTATTCACCAAGTGTTAATGCATTGGTCCGGTTCTTTATTAAAAGGTGAACCTTCATATCCCGTAATTTCCATTAGTACCCCACTGCCACGGGAGGGATGGACAATAGATGTCATGCAAGTTCTTTTCCCTAAGAACGTATGACTACATATGGAATACATGCCTACATTAGATTGACGAACTGGAGATAGTTACATATCTCTCTGTGTTATAACTGTTGCCTGATGAGTCACATCTGGCATAATCATCCATCACCGATCCAATGCCTACGAGTCTTTTACTACTGGTCCTTGCTATGTTACTTTGCTGCTACTGCTGTCACTGTTGCTACTGTTACTCTGTTGCTACTGCCATTACTTTGCTGCTACTGTTGTTACTCTGCTGCTACTGCTTACTGTTGCTACTGTTGCTATCATACTACCTTGCTACTGATACTTTGCTGTAGGTACTAAATCTTTCAGGTGTGGTTGAATTGACAACTCAACTGCTAATACTTGAGAATATTCTTTGGCTTCCCCTTGAGTCGAATCAATAAATTTGGGTTGAATACTCTACCCTCAAAAACTGTTGCGATCCAAAGCCAAACTTGTTCAATGGAGCTCACATTTGGTGGAACCCCATGTTTTTACCCCAAGACCAAACCTGTTAAGTTTCATTTACAGTGGTGGAGTGGAAGCACCCAAAGTCACTGTCGAACACCTATTGACAGGAAGGTAAAAACCCTCCTAGCCACTGTTTTACCCAATGTCAAGGCCCCAAACTTGGTGGGTTAGAGCACCAGAACACCCTGAACACCCTATCAATCAGCCCCTCCCCAACTCCAAGCACAAGGGACAAGAACTCCAATTTGAGCTGTAGGGCAGTACTGGAAACACTAGTGTTCCTTGCTCCCTTGACCAGCTCGAGCTCCCACTAAACCACAACAGCTAGGCACACTCCCAGCAACACTCAGGACATGGAGGACACGTCCCAAGTGCCCCAGAGCGAGCCAGCATGCCGTGGCATGCCAAAACTGCGCTCTGGGTGCGCTGCAGAGAGCCACCCGCAAGGGGCCGACGCTCCGGCCGGTCCCAGCCTCCCCAGTTATGTCCAAGCACTCCCCCGACAACCATTCAGTGCAAAGCTACCCCAGGGACCCTCTCCCCCTCGCGGAAGAGCTCAGGCGACGCGTGCCCGTGCGCGCCCGACGCGGTCGAGCATGCACGGTTGCTGCAGCTCGTCCCCACTCACTTTCCCTCTGCGGCCGTTGCACCAGGAGGCCCTAAACCATGTCCGGAACCCGTGGTTTCGCGGCCAGCACCTCACTGTGCTTGCACGCGTGCCACGGTGAGTCACCGGTGCGCCCGAGTCGGGTCACCGTCGTTGGCCTATAAATAGGTCCCCCCGGCACTCCAGCACCCTCCAAGCAGCTTCAGCACAACCAGTAGACACTCCCTAGCCTCCCAATCGAGCTCGCAGAGCCCCGGTGCTCGAGATCGACCGAGGACCCTCCGCCTCGGAGCTCCAGTCGATCTCCGGCTACACGTCGGCTCCTGCGCTACCCGACCTCTCATTACACTCCCCTTGACAACAGGAACGTTTCCCCTAACTCTCCCGAGCGAATCCATACCCCTAGCCCCTAGTTCAACACCAACTCGAAACCCTTCCGCCACGAGCACCTCGTCGCCGGCGACCCATACCACCTCCGGTGACGTCCCGACCACGAGCAGGTAGGCGGAGGCACAAGGAACCCGTTCCCGTTCGTAGCTTGGCCTGAGGACAACGGCAGCCTCGCCGGCGTCCATCTTCACCTCTCTGGCTGGAGGTAGGAGAAGGACCCGACAGGTGGAGCCCACCTGTCGGTGTCCTGGGGCAGCCAGCACGCGCAGCCGCTGACGCTGACCCCAGGGGCCCGCAGGTCAGGTTTGAACCTGGCCCGCGCGCGCCTGGTGGCTAGGCCTGCTGGCTGGGCCGACTGGATCCAACCCCCCTGGCCTTTTTCTTTTGTTTTAATCCAGCAAACTAAATGATTTTTATAAAAAAGATTTAGCGAGTAGAAAAATATAATTCTTCCAACAGTAATCTTATAGAAATGAGTAGTATTTGATTATGTAATAGTTGACATTTATCAAAAACAGAAACTATTTTGGTATAATAAAATGATATTAAAAAGCACTTGTTTGCTTCTGTTTGCTTTTAAATAAATATGCTTAGCTAATAAAACAATAGGAAACATTTTTCAAAATAATATCCTGAATTTATTCAAGCCTTGCAACATTTTTAAAAGCACTTTGTGATCTGTTTTAGTGAGAGCTAGTATTTATTTATTCCTTTCTCGACGGTAGAGTTACCGAGTGACGGAGGATCCGGAGCGGAAGACCTCGAAGACCCCGGATACCTAGCTGACCAAGGCAAGCAGCCCTTTTGCCATGACTTAAGTATATAAAATGATGCATGCTAGAATAGCAAGTATTTTTCCGTTGCATGCGATCCCGATGCCGGTTCATCATTGATGTGATGGTACCGAAGGCTTTTTCGAAGCACTTGCATTGATAATATTCACATGGCTCCTCGGAGCACAAACAAGATGAGCTGACCCTACCATCTACGAGGATCATGCTACTGTCATGTTGACTAGTAGAGTAAGATCACTGCATTGAGCTTGACCCTATCCCGTGAGGGTCATGATATTATCATGTTGACAAGTAATGTTAAGGCATATTATCTCAAGCATAATGTTGAGTTAAATAAAGAGTTTATGAAAACCCCGTCGGGTGCCACTAATGCCCGAGGGTGATGATGAGTTGGTGATCACTTTTGGTGAAGTGATGCACCGGTGATTTTGGTGTGAGTATGGTTTCGGAAATGGATTAGATTTATGATGTGTCGACCGTCCCAACCTTACCAGTACGACCACGATACCCCTTTATGGAACGGGGCTTTGTTGATTACTCTGGTCGGTACTAGAAAAGATCCACATTACTAGTGGCGGGAGTGATCGGTGTCACTCTCGTGATGGGGTCGTGCCAGGTAGGACGACTATGCCATTATTATGAGTTCCACGCACACCGTTGGTCCCTGCAGGGTTGTTACAGTCCTGAGTCGGTGCTCGTAAGACGTACAACATGTGGGCTGGGTACCAATCGAGTGGACCTCTTTGTCTAGTATCGTTAGGGGAAAGATGATGATCGGGTACTTACCTCGGGTATATATGATATACCGTGAGTCGTGGATGACACGGAAGTTTCCCGTTTCTCGTGGGTCCAGCGTACTACCTCTGCAGAGTGTAAACTATTCGAATAGCCATGTCCACGGTCAAGGACAGTTGGGTGGTGCTGCTTAAACTACATCTAGAGTTTCCGCATAAACCAAGTGTGTGTGCGTGGTGTTAAAAAGGTGTTGTTATGATAATCACAATAATATGATTAAGTTCGGTGACTTGACATACAGGGTAAACCCGGATGGTTTGGCCCTCATTAGTACATTGAGGTTATGACAAGTCCGATGACTTGGCATATAGGGTGAACCCGGCGTGTTCAACCCTTGTCAGATATGTTGATATCAGTAACCTGTTCTTCAAAAGTAATTCTTTAACTTGTTGCACATACTTGATCATACCACCACATTGCATTCCACTAAAGATAACTGTTACTGTTACTCCTTACCATATACATATCATGGGCTGTTTGCGAGTACATTCAAAGTACTCATTGGCTTGCCACTGGTTATGTTATTGACCAGACATGGAAGGACCGGAGTTTGGCGATGAGTACGCCGTCGAAGACGGACCTGCGATCTAGGACGCTTCCAAGTCAGAATGCCTGTCGGTGTAGGCTTGATGGCATGGGCACCGCTTAGCCCTTACGAGTTTCCGCTACTCGATGTATCCGTTTAATTTGGCTTTAGGCCTTGCTCTTGAACCCCACCTTCTGGTCATTGATGTAATAATTCGATACTTGGATGTAAGACTCTATTATTCAGTATCTGTGTTCACTGAACATTGATCCTTGGGGTCACTGGGCACGGCGAACTCGACTTGCTAGTCGGGGTCCTCACACCCAGTCTATGTGTTGCTTCGTGAGGGGCTGATTTGGATCCACTTGTTTAATGCTATGGTTAGACTTTGTCTTAATTCTTCTTTTGTTGTTGAGGATGCTTTCGAGAGAGGTTAATCATAAGTGGGATGCTTGTCCAAGTAAGGACAGTACCCAAGCGCCGGTCCACCCACATATCAAACTATCAAAGTAACGAACGTGAATCATATGAACATGATGAAACTAGCATGACAGAAATTCACGTGTGTCCTCGGGAGCATTTTTCCTCCTATAAGACTTTGTTCAGGCTTGTCCCTTGCTACAAAAGGGATTGGGCCACTTGATGCACCATTGCTACTACCTGTTACTTGTTACTTTTTGCTCGCTACGTTTCACCTCGCTACACAATCACTTGTTACCGCTACTTTCAGTGCTTGCAGTTATTACCCTCTTGAAATCTGTTTATCAGAGCCTTCTGCTCCTCGTTGGGTTCGACACTCTTACTTATCGAAAGGACTACGATTGATCCCCTATACTTGTGGTTCATCACCTACAAATCAACTGCATTCCTTATTGGCATTTGCGAGGATGTGCCTGTTGTGGTTGCTAACGTTACTATCTTAACGGATTTTGTTATTCTGGATATTCCCGAGGATGATGCCATGGCGGTCATCTTTGGAAGATCCTTTTTAAACACTGTAGGGGCTGTTATAGATTGCAACAAAGGCAATGTCACTTTCCATGTCAACGGTAATGAGCATACGGTGCACTTTCCTAAGAAACAATATCGAGTACATTGCATCAATGCTATCGAAAAAACTTCATCGATTCTTATTGGGAGCTTTGAATGCCCTATTCCTCCTGTTAAGATGAAGTATGATTTGCTTGTTGGGGAGATACACATCCCCATTGAGGTATCCTAGTAACTATTCGAAAATTCTCCGTCTTCTTTTGCGATTCGAAAAGGTTTGTCAAGGAGACTTGATCAACCTCATTGACGGATTTCTTTCGATGACCATGACATGGATGAATCGAGGAGTCAGAAACCTCTGTTCCAAGCTTTCACCTTCGGTTTCTTAGTAGAAAAATGATAGGTTTAGTTTAGTGTTCCCTGTTTTCTGTTTTAGCGTCCCGTGGAAAAGTACCCCGAAAATAAAAGTTCTTCGAACGTCCTGAAAATCAAGTATGATTTTTTCTGGAATTTTTGAAAAATACAGGGACGAAGAGCTAGTCTAGGGGCTGCACCAGTGGGCCACAAGCCCTGGAGGCACGGGCACCCCCCCGGTCACGCCTACCTGGCTTGTGGGGCCCACGTGCACCCCCACCACTCATTCTAGCTCCCACCTGCTTCTCCTACCTCCAGAAAAAATTGTTTCGCAGCTCAAACCCGTGTTCTTGCTCTTCTTGCTGGGATTTTCGATGTCCTTGGTCAAAGCACCATTCTCCGAACTGTTTTACGGAAATTACTCCTTGGTAAGTGACTCCTCCATTGGTCCAATTAGTTTTTGCTCTAGTGCCTTATACTTCGCATATTTTTGTTGCCTTGGTGACCATGTTCTTGAGCTTTGCATGCTTATTTTTGCTGGTCCCAAGTAGTTTGGATGCCTAATATGGCCTCTAGGCACTTGTGGGAGTAGTTTCTATGAGTTTTGTTGAGCCTTGTTCACTTTTCCTTAGAGTCAATAAAAATTTCAGAAATTTTAAGAGATAGAAAAGGAAAAGATGAGGAGGTTCTTAAGAGGCTCTTCAAGCCATGACCCCAAGGATGATGGAAGTGAGAAGAAGCCCAAGTATCCGGTCCCTCGAGTCGCAGAAGTTCGAGCGTGCGAGTGGCCAAGCGATGTGTTCTTACGCGCCGCCGGACTTTATTAGGACTTTTATGACTTTGTGGAGAACGCAGGCCTTACCGCCTTCGTTGAATATAAGTGTCCTCAATACCTCCTCCTCACTAATATCTTCGTACAAAGCCTTAACTTCTATCCGAGGAAGAATCCTCCTATGGTTCAGTTCAAATTATATGATATCCCCCAGCGCATGTCACTCCAGGATTTTGCAATGTTTGCAAATTGCCTTTTGTTGGGGATATTCATGAACCTCGTCCACGGGACTTGGAGGCTTTCATCGATACAATTGCTGTAGGAGAGGAGAGAGGAGTGTCTTGCGCTAGAGATGCTAGCATTCATTTTCCCGTGCTTCGGTACTTCTCACTATTTGTGGGAAAATGTTTGATTGGCCGTGGGAAAGCTGGGTCCCATAGCTCCCCAGATCTTGCGGTCTTGCGCGAAGCCCTTTATAATGATAAAACTTATAGCTGGGGCGCTATAGTAGCTCAATGGTTGAACATGAACCATTCTAAAGGTGTTGTCTATGGAGGTATCTATGCTACCCGTCTTGCCAGACACATCGAGATACCTATTAGACTGGACGAGGATTATGATAGCATGGTTCGCCATGACTTTCTTGATAGAGATATAAGTAGAAGGATGATTTATAACCTAGTATTTAGTAAGGGTACTCGTGAGACTATTACTTTGCCTGCTCCTTCTTTGTTCAATCTTCATGCAGGCAGGTACATTATTTTGCCCTCGGACATCTACGCATATTGGGGCTTAGCCCAACCACAGGTGCCCGTGCCCGAGCCACCAGTCGATTACCCGACGCCAGTTTATCAGTGGGAGACAGAGGAGCTCACACAGCAGTGGCATCCTCAGTCCACTCCGGAGTACCCCGAAGCTGGTCATTTCCCTCCTTGGGAGTAGACCAACTTAGGCCAAAAGCCTAAGCTTGGGGAAGTACGTGTTTCTCACCGACTTTACATTCTTGCTTATGCTTTCACTTTGTTTGTCGGTGTTCACAATTTTCCACTGTATCATACATGCTAGTTTATTTTATTTTTCTCGTTTTCTTTTCGTGTGTCTATCTAGTTTGAGAAAACCCAAAAAGATTTTCTTGTTCTTCTTTTGCTTGTTGGGAGCTTTCCCGTGTAGATAGTTTTCTTTTTCTTTGGGTCAAGGTAGAAGACCATGGTTACAATGTTTAGCGGCTCTCGCATGCATACCTGTTTAGCTGTCATAGAGCCATATTACTTTGTCTTCTCCTTTGTGTTTGCCTGCAGATTCCAGCTTTAGTCCAATGCACGAACACTCTTATTATTGTTCACATCATTCGGTCGTGCAAGTGAAAGGCAATAATGACGATATATGATGAAGTGACTGAGCCTGGAAAAGCTGGTATGAACTCGATCTATTTTGTTTTTGTAAATATGACTAGCTCATTGTTCCTAGTTCAGCTTTGTTGTGAG
This sequence comes from Hordeum vulgare subsp. vulgare, assembly GCF_904849725.1. Classification (NCBI taxonomy): domain Eukaryota; kingdom Viridiplantae; phylum Streptophyta; class Magnoliopsida; order Poales; family Poaceae; genus Hordeum; species Hordeum vulgare. The sequence goes on from NC_058523.1 coordinate 318,091,268, forward strand.
AGAAACATGTTTGCAATGACAACTTAGAGATCATAGTTTCTGATGCCATGCTTAATTAGCTAGGAGCTTATAATGGTTTGTCTTGGTTGCCCACATGAATTTTGAGATGACTATGATGTAGTATGATAGGATGGTATCCTCCTTTGAATGATTCAAGTGTCTTGACTTGGCGCATGTTCACGCATGTAGTTGAAACAAAATCAACATAGGCTCTATGATATTCATGTTCATGGTGATTTATGTCCTACTCATGCTTGCACTCATTGTTGGTTAATCTCAATGCATTTTGATGACTGTTGTTGCTCTCTAGTTGGTCGCTTCCCAGTCTTTTGCTAGCCTTCACTTGTACTAAGCGGGAATACTGCTTGTCCATCCACTTCCATAAACCCAAAGTTGTTCCATATGAGTCCACCATACCTACCTATATTCGGTATCTACCTGCCGTTCCAAGTAAATTTGCATGTGACACTCTCTAAAACTTCATGAAATAATCTGTTTTGCATGCCCGAACCGCTCATGTGGTGACAGGGGGCTATCAGTATCTTCCATGCTAGGCGTGTTATCCTCGATATGTGTTTATTCACTATCATTCACGAGAAAGTGGCCGGTAATTGGAATTCCCAGTTCCATGCTCAAATCGAAAAGATAATTACAAACAAAACTCCCCCTAGATTGATGTTCGTATGGACGGCACCCGAGGATTCGGCTAGTCGTGGAGTGTGATTGATTGGTGGTGGTGGAGTCAAAACTTTACTTTTCTGTTTGGGAACCGCCTATAGCATGTGTAGCGTGGAATATGTTGATAACTCTTAGTCACTGCGTTAACAACGAAAGCATGCCACCAAAAATTATTATTTCTATTTTCAAAGCTTGAGCTCTGGCACCTCTGCAAATAAATGCTTCCCTCTGCGAAGGGCCTGTCTATTTATGTTCCTGTTGAGTCATCCTCCTCTTATAAAAGCACCAATTAGAGAGCACCTTTGTCATTTTTATGCTTTGCTTTTAACTGTGATTGAGTATGACTGTGGTTGGATCTTCTTTGCCATGAATTATAATGTTTTGTCAGCCCTTGTTCTATGAAGGTGCTCTGCATTTATGTTTTGCGGTCTCAGAAAGAGCTAGCGAGATACCATCTGTTTGTACTGCTTCATGATTGTTTTGATTGAAGTGTTGATGTTTGATACTTATTATTATTTGCTCGCTAGTTGATTATGCCATTGATATGAGTTTACCGTGCGACCTAGATGTCGTTTGCTTATGTGGTTTGCTTGTGACCTTGCTGAAACTCTGGATATGAGCTAGACATAGTTGCAACAACAAGATCAAACAGAGTTCGTCAAAGTTTTTCTTTTGTCTCTTTCAGTTTGTCAACTGAATTGCTTGAGGACAAGCAAGGCTTTAAGCTTGGGGGAGTTGATACGTCTCTGTCGTATCTACTTTTCCGAACTCTTTTGCCCTTGTTTTGGACCCTAATTTGCATGATTTGAATGGAACTAACCCAGACTAAAGCTGTTTTTAGCAGAATTGCCATGGTGTTGTTTTTGCGCAGAAATAAAAGTTCTCGGAATGACATGAAAATTTACGTAGAATTTTTCTGGAATTTATGAAAAGTATTGGTGCTAGAATCAGCGGAGGAAGTGGAGCCGTGAGCCCACAAGCCCACCAGGCGCCCCCCTGGCCGCGCCTGGCAGGCTTGTGGAGCCCACGACGCTCCACCACCTCCAAATCTAGCTCTATTTAGTCCGTTTCGTCCGAAAAAATCAAGGATATGGGTTCATCGCGTTTTACGATAGGAAGGCGCCCCACCTCCTGTTCTTCATCTGGAGGGCAGATCTAGAGTCCGTTCTGGGCTCCGGAGAGGGGAGATCGTCGCCATCGTCATCACCAACCTTGCTTCATCGCCAATTCCATGATGATCTGCACCGTTCGTGAGTAATCTCATCGTAGGCTTGTTGGACGGTGATGGGTTGGATGAGATCTATCGTGTAATCGAGTTAGTTTTGACGAGGATTCATCCCTAGTATCCACTATATTCTGAGATTGATGTTCCTACTACTATGCCATGCTTAGTGCTTGTCACTAGGGCCCGATTGCCATGATTTTAGATCTGAACCTATTATGTTGTTGCCAATATATGTGTGTTTTAGATCCTATATTGCAAGTTGTAGTCACCTACTATGTGTTATGACCCGGCAACCCGGAGTGACAATAGCCGGAACCACTCCCGGAGATGACCATAGTATGAGGAGTTCATGTATTCACCAAGTGTTAATGCGTTGGTCCGGTTCTTTATTAAAAGGAGAACCTTAATATCCCGTAGTTTCCATTAGGACCCCGCTGCCACGGGAGGGATGGACAATAGATGTCATGCAAGTTCTTTTCCCTAAGCACGTATGACTACAAACGGAATACATGCCTACATTAGATTGACGAATTGGAGCTAGTAACATATCTCTCCGTGTTATAACTGTTGCATGATGAATCACATCCGGCATAATCATCCATCACCGATCCAATGCCTACGAGTATTTTACTACTGGTCCTTACTATGTTACTTTGCTGCTACTCATGTCACTGCTGCTACTGTTACTCTATTGCTACTGTCGTTACTTTGCTGCTACTGCTGTTACTCTGCTGCTAATGGTTACTGTTGCTACTGCTGCTATCATACTACCTTGCTACTGATACTTTGCTGTAGGTACTAAATCTTTCAGGTGTGGTTGAATTGACAACTCAACTGCTAATAGTTGAGAATATTCTTTGGCTCCCCCTGGAGTCGAATCAACAAGTTTGGGTTGAATACTCTACCCTCGAAAACTGTTGCGATCCCCTATACTTGTGGGTTATCAAGAACACAGAACACAAAGTTTACCAAGGTTCCGGCGGCTGCGAAGCGTAAAACCCTACTCCTGCTTTTGGTTGAGGGCCTTTCTTGGAGTTTGGTTGGATGAACTAGTACAGTGCTCTCGAGCCTTCGGAGGCCAAGTGGCTAGGCGTGTTTCTCTCGGGTTTGCATCCTCCCCCCTGCCAAGTATCTTATTCTCTCTATTTATAGTGGAGGCTCGGGTCCTCTTCCCTTATCATAGGTGGGAAGGGATCCCACAATGGCCACCTTCGGTGGGGGACAAGGGAACATGCTTCCCCTGTCAAAAGTGGTCTTTGCCTGCAAAGCAGTTGCCAGCGTTGCAGAGGTGAGCACAGGGATGACGTCCGTCCTGCCGGCGAGCGACCATGGTCTTGTTGCACCGTAAGGGAAACCTTTAGGAAATGCCTTTGGAGTCCTGATGCGCTCCCACCTTCTTTGCACTAAAGGGGAAATTTTCCTCTCCTGGCATCTTCTGATAGCCCGTCCTTCCATGGCGTCGTCCTTGACTCATGAGGCCCGACCTTGCCTTGAAATATCCGCCGCCCCGGAGGGGTCCTGAGCAAGCCCCCTACGGGTCTTGATGTCGCTCTTCCTCACGAGGCTTGGCCCCCACGCGAGGGCCTTGTTCAGGGTGGTGTTGTTCCTTGCTGATCTTGCGTTGATGAAGTGGGCCCGCCCTGGGCCGCAGCCAGGCAGGTCTGGGTACCCTCATTCCCACAACGCCGACAGTAGCCCCCGGGCCCAAGGCATGCCTGGGTTGGCTTCTCGGTGAATCCTTGAAGACAGCCCAAAACGTCGCAGGCCCCATTTGCCTGTGGGTTAGGCGACCCACGTGTCTCGAAGCTACGCGACGTCGCCCTCGCTCCTCGAGGCGCCCGGGTGCCCGTCTCCAGCGAGGAGGAGGACACCAACAACGAGCACGTGGTCGTCAAGGCTGCTGCCGGCGGTTCCTCCCACTAGGCATCCCTCATCTTCTTCTTACCTGTTCCTGCGATGTCAAAAAGACAGTGCCCTCTCAGGCGTTGAACCTTTGCCGTTATTACCTTTGCTGCTCTCCTCTTATCTTTTACTCCTGAGGTGGTGGCTTGATGGCTTGCATGTGGTGGTCGTTATAGCCGGGCTACAAAGCTTAGGGCCCGTTGCTGCACCTGTCATGGCTTGGGCGACGAGGGAAGCGCGACCTTCAGGAAATTCTGCGCTCCCGAGGCACCTCTCATGCTGCCGCATGCTTGGGTGCTGGACTCGCTTCCTACTGTCGTCGAATCCTTAGGCCCAGCATCCCTTCATTAGTGCGCATGTTTTTAATTCACCCTTAGTTTGTCGTAAATCGGGAATGTCCCGGTTGGAGCCTGTGAGGTACTTAGCTCGTGGGTTTGGGTCGGTCCCTGGCGTAGTTCCTCCGATGCAGCTCCGTTTTCGTAGGCGGGACGAGGTGAAGACCCTTTCGGCATGTCTGTAGGCCCCGATCCCGCACATTTCCCTGCCACCGTGAGTTTCAACCCATTACCAAGGCTGCTCCTCACGGGGCAAAGCCCCGTCACCCTGGGGACGATTGGCTTTGAGACCAGTAAGGCTCCTCAGGCGCGCTGCTCAGGATCCCCCTTGACACTCGAGCCACTCTACATTGTCAGGCCCCGGCCCTACGGCCGGTAAGGATCCCGAGGCGCGCCCAGGAACCCCCTTTCTGGCGCCCGAGCAATTCCGCACCTTGTCCCTTTGGTCATCAGCCTGGGGGAGCATTGAGGCCTCCCGAGACTCTTTGTGGTGGTATAAAGTTTTGGTTCGGACCCCCGAGTGAGGGTTGACCATTGAAAAACGTTGCCCCTAAGGCAGTTAGTCCTTGCATTCATGTTCCTTGACTCCTTGGGTGGCGCAGAGCAGTTGTCTCCAAATACGTCCTCCGGACGGGATGTTTCAAAGCCACTGGAATAGGAAACACGAGAGAAGGTTTCCCCCTTTTTTATTTTTCAAACATCGGGCATTAAGACTGGAAAAAACCAACTTAATAAATCAGCTAGTCCAAACTCCGTGGAAAATAGTTCAAATCCAAGAGAAAGCAAGCAAGTGACGCGTCCATCATTTAAAGCTGGCATAGTCATTGGCGGACTATATGGGTTTCCTTGCCAGCTGCGAGCATGGTCATTGGCAGGCCATGTTGATTGCCTTCGTCTTTGTACCCACCGTGGAGCTAAGGTCTTCCACTAGGCGTGGGGTGGACCCCTTCCGCGTCGTCGGGGTGGCCTGGGCGTATACAGCCTCGGCTCGATATTACATGAGAGTGTCACGGTGAGGGTGTATATGGGAGATCGCGAGGATGCTTTGGCCTCGCGAGTGCCCCTACCCCCGCGGCATTGGGGCCTGAGCTTCTAGAGTCATCGGTGGACTATGTTGTACCCACCGCGGAACTAAGGTCTTCCACTAGGCGTGGGGTGGACCCCTTTCCCGTCTTCGGGGGGGGGGGGGTCTGGGCGTATATAGCCTCGGCTCGTTATTATGTGAGAGTGTCACGTGATGAAGTAGGTTCCGGAAGGATTGAAGGACGATGCAGAGGTGCGACAGGTTGATGCAGGTCTTGTGTGCTCCCTCCCGGGAGGCCAATTGAGGGCTTTTTATTACTCTACGTTGACAAGACCTAGTCCCGCACATTTCCCGACCGTCGTTGCGTGGGACCGAGTGAAGGGATGTAGCCACGGGGTCAGGCACTTCCTCCTGTAACATCGACTCAATCAAGGACGCTGCTAAGGGCGGCAGGTGGCCTTGTGACCGGTAAGGTCCCTGAGGCGCGATGCTCAGGAACCCCCCCTCTCTAACGTTTGAGCGGCACTACGTCACCAGGATCTAGTCCCGCACATTTCCCGGCTGCCATTGCGTGGGACCGATTGAACGGATGTAGCCACGGGGTCAGGCCCTGCCTCCTCCGACAATGACCGGATCACCAAGGACACTGTCGGGGGCGGTAGGTGGCCTTGTGACCGATAAGGCTCTTGAGGCGCCATGCTTCGGAGCCCCTTTTGACGTTCAAGCAGCTTTGCATCGTCAGGACCCGGTCCCGCACATTTTCCGACCTCCGCTGCTTGCAACCGAATGAACGATCACAGCTACGGGGTCAGGCCCTGCGGCCCATGGTAACGACCGTATCAAGGACGCTATCAAGGGAGGCACGTGCCCTTGTGACCGGTAAGACCCCTGGAGCGCCATGCTCTGGAGCCCCCTTTGACGCTCAAGCGACTGTGATTTTATCCTGTCGATTATGGTCCTGAGGAGTCGTGGGGATCCCCCATCTCCACATTGGGGCGATGCGTAGCATCTCGCCAAATAGTTGAAGTTCATGCGGTCAGCAGACACTCCTTAAGGCAGTAAATCCAAGAAATTACCTCACCGAATAGTTGAAGCCCACTTGCACCTGAGGAACGCCTCGTGAGGCAAGGCCCGCGACGCCCACGCCTGCATCATGGTCATCGCGAGTGATCCGTGCCACTTGCATCTCGTCGCAGCATTCGGCTCGTCCTCCTGAGGCCCGTGGGTTCTGCCTTACATAGTCCTTCTATAGGGAGGGTGGTTGGTGCCATGCCCTGCGACTTGAGGGCGCCCCCTGCACAGGCCTCTTGGGCCCGGCTTAAGGAGGAGCCCCCAGACACTCTTCACTCCTGAGGAGGATAGGCACCCCGGGGGGACGCCTGAAGTTCTTCTTCGTCGGGAGGGTCAGGTAGTGTCGCATACTCTGGAACATACGCCTCCATGTAGGCACTTGCCCGTCCCCCGCGTCCAGTCATCAGCGGGATGGTGGCGGTCCCTCTCGGCGGCGGAGGTGGATCCCCCCAGCCATGCTACTCGAAGATCTTCCTGCGATAAGCCTCCGCATGAAGTCGCTTGTTCATGCCGCAATCGTCGACTCGACCCGGCGCCGCCCGGTGCTTTCTCCCGCCTTGATATCCTGTCGTATCTCCGCTGTCTAGTTCATCCGTGCCATTGTCTCCGCCCTCTGCTGGCTGCGCCAAATGGAGCGCTCCTGTCAGGCTGCCCCAGGCTATCGAGGGCCGACTTGGTCTCAGTGATGCGTGCCAATGTGCGTCGGTCGTCCCGTCGTTGGTTTCGCGTCCCTGGTGGTTCTTGGCGTGGTGGTCTCCAGGGCCGGTCGCTGGGGTCTTGAGAAGGTGGAGGGCAGCGCGAAGCGCATCTCTCTCGGCCCCGCCTAGAACGGGCACAGCCCCGAAGCTAGGAGGCTCGGGGCCGACACGCGGTGAAGGCCTCCGGCGCCCGGCGCTCGTGGCCTTGAGGATGCACCAGGCTGGGTGGTTGCTATCCCACAGACAACAGCGCCAGAAGTTGACATGTTGACAGAGGCTGGGCTTGCGTTGGTTCTTCCCTTGAAGAGGAAAGGGTGATGCAGCACAGGAGCAGTAAGTATTTCCCTAAGTTTGAAAACCAAGGTATCGATCCAGAAGGAGGGTCTCGTCAAGTCCAGAGTACCTGCGCAAACACAAACAAGCTACCACCTAATGCTTCAAAGGGGTTGTCAATCCCTTCAAGATTGTTTGCAAAGTGAGTTCTGAAGGCGGAAAGTGCAACGAAGTAAAAAGTGTAAGGCTGAAAATATGGTGTGGAGTAGACCCTGGGGGCCATAGTGTTCACTAGAGGCTTCTCTCAAAATAGCAAGTATCACGGTGGGTGAACAAATTACTGTCGAGCAATTGATAGAACCGCGCAAAGTCATGATGACATCTAAGGCAATGATCATGCATATAGGCATCACGTCCGAGACATGTAGACCGATACTTTCTGCATCTACTACTATTACTCCACACATCGACCGCTATCTAGAATGCATCTAGTGTATTGAGTTCATGACGAACAGATTATCGCTTTAAGCAAGATGACATGATGTAGAGGGATAATCTCAACCAATGATGAAAACCCCATCTTTTTACCCTTGATGGCAACAACACGATGCGTGCCGCGCTACCCCTTCTGCCACTGGGTGAGGTCACTTCACGGTATGAACCCAAAACCAAGCACTTCTCCCATTGCAAGAATCATAGTCTAGTTGGCTAAACAAAACCCACAACTCGAAGAGAATTACAAGGATATGAAATCATGCATAAGAGAGATCAGAAGAAACTAAAATAAGATTCATCGATAATCTGATCATAAATCCACAATTCATCGGATCTCGACAAACACACCGCAAAACAAGATTACATCGGATAGATCTCCATGAAGATCATGGAGAACTTTGTATTGAAGATCCAAGAGAGAGAAGAAGTCATCTAGTTACTAGCTATGGACCCGTAGGTCTATGGTGAACTACTCACGCATCATCGATGAGGTCATGGTGTTGATGAAGAAGCCCTCTGTGTCTGAATCCCCCTCCGGCAGGGCACCAGAACGTGCCCCAGATGGGATCTTGCGGAGACAGAAGCTTGCGGCGGTGGAAAAGCGATTGCGATGATCTCCTGATTTTTTTGTGGAATTTATGGGATTATATAGGCGAAAGACCTAGGTCAGGGGACCTCCAGGGGGCCCACAAGCCTGGATGGCGCGACCCCCCTGGCCGCGGGGTGGGGGCTTGTGGTGCCCCTGGGGCTCCCCTGCCTTGGCTCCCAATTTCCCCGATCTTCTTCCGTTCCAAAAAAAATCTTTTCAGGGATTTTCTTCCGTTTGGGCTCCGTTTAAAAATCTCCTCTGAAAGGGGTAAAAAACATGGAAAAAACAGGAACTGACACTTGGCACTGAGTTAATAAGTTAGTCCCAAAAAATATATAAAAGGCATGCAAAACATCCAAAGTTTGACAAGATAATAACATGAAACCATCAAAAATTATAGATACGTTGGAAACGTATCAAGCATCCCCAAGCTTAACTCCAGCTCGTCCTCGAGTAGGGAAGTGATAAAGAATGAATTTTTGATGTGGAATGCTACCTAGCATAGTAGTCCTTTGCAACTTCTTTCACGTGACATGAATGTTCAGATCCGTAAGATTCAAAACAACAGTTTGCTATTGACATGAAAAGGGTAATACTTCAAGCAAACTAGCAAAGTAATCATGAACTTTCAAAATAACAAGGCCAAAGAAAGTTACCCCTACAAAATCATATAGTCTGGCTATGCTCCATCATCCTCACACAACTAATGTAAATCATGCACAACCCTGGAATTGGCCAAGTAATTGTTTTCGCACTCTTACTTTCTCAAACCTTTTATAACTATCACGCAATACATGAGCGCGAGCCATGGATATAGCATTATAGGTGGAATAGAGTGTGGTGGTGGTTGGGAGACAAAATGGGAGAAGATGGTCACATTGAATCGGCGTATCAATAGGCTATGGAGATGCCCATTAATAGATATCAATGTGAATGAGTAGGGATTGCCATACAAGAGATGCACTAGAGCTATAAGAATGTGAAAGCTCAAGAGGAAAACTAGTAGGTGTGCATCCAACTTGCTTGCTCACGAAAACCTAGGGCAATTTTGAGGAAGCCCATCATTGGAATATACAAGCTAAGTTATAAAACGAAGATTCCCACTAGCATATGGTAGTGACAAAGCAAGAAGCTCTCAATCATGAAGAACATGGTGCTATCATGAAGCACAAGTGTGGAAAAAGATAGTAGCATTGTCCCTTCTCTCTTTTTCTCTCTTAGCTTTTTTTCATTTGGGCTCTTAGGCCTCTCTTTTTTTCCTTTTCTCTTTTTTTGGGCTCTTTGGCCTCTTTTTTTTTCCTCACATGGGACAATGCTCTAATAATGATGATCATCACACTTTTATTTACTCACAGCTCAAAGATCACAATGGTGATGACTCCATAGGAAATGCCTCCGGCAGTGTACCGGGATGTGCAACGATCCAGCATGGCGTATGACCTTGAAACATCTCGCTAGCTATCTTACGATCATGCAATGGCAATATGAAACTGACGGCACAAGTCATGAGACGGAACGGTGGGAGTTGCATGGAAATATATCTCGGAATGGCTATGAAAATGCCATAGTAGGTAGGTATGGTGGCTGTTTTGAGAAAGGAATTTGGTGGGTTTGTGCACCGGCGAGAATTGCGCGGCACTAGAGAGGCTAGCAATGGTGGAAGGTGAAAGTGCATATATACCATGGGCTCACATTAGTCATGAAGAACTCACATACTTGTTGCGAAAGTTTTTATTAGTAATCGAAACAAAGTGCTAAACGCATAATCCGAGGGGGACGGTCGGTAGGTGTAAACCATCGCGCGATCCCGACCTCAACACAAAGGATGACAATCAATAGATCAATTATGCTCCGACTTCCTAACATAGCGGTTCACCATACGTGCATGCTACGGGAATCACTAACTTCAACACAAGTATTTCTAGATTCACAACACCCTACTAACATGACTCTTAATATTACCAAATCCATGTCTCAAAACTATTTGAGAGGAATCAAGACTTCTCCTTCTACTCAATGCACATGAAGATGGAGGTTTTTGCATCCTCTTTGGGTATCTAGCACATTTGGAACTTCTTTCATAGCATAAGACAACTACCAAGTCACGCACCGCCGTGCTCTAAAGATATAAGTGAAGCACAAGAGCAAAAGTATCTACCTCAAAAGATATAAGTGAAGCACTAGAGCAAAAGTATCTAGCTCAAAAGATATAAGTGAAGCACTATGAGCATTCTAGCAAAATCACGATGAGTGCATGTCTCTCTCACTCAAAAAGGTGTGCAGCAAGGATGATTGTGACACAACAAAAAGAAAAGACTCCTAAGATACAAGACACTCCAAGCAAAACACATATCATGTGGTCAATAAAAATATAGCTCCAAGTAGTGTTATCGATGGATTGAAGACGAAAGAGGGGATGCCTTCCCGGGGCATCCCCAAGCTTAGGATTTTTCGTGTCCATGAATTTTGCTTGGGATGCCTTGGGCATCTCCAAGCTTGAGCTCTTTCCACTCCTTATTGTTGGAAATATGCCCTAGAGGCAATAATAAAATGGTTATTATCATATTTCCTTGTTCATGCTATAATTGTATTGACATGAAACCGTAATACATGTGTGAATAAATAGATCACAATGTGTCCCTAGCAAGCCTCTAGTTGGCTAGCTCGTTAGTCAATAGATGATCATGGTTTCTTGGTCATGAGCATTAGATGTCATTGATAACGGGATCACAACATTACGAAAATCATGTGATGGACAAGACCCAATCCTAAGCATAGCACTAGATCGTATTGTTCGTATGCTAAAGCTTTTCTAATGTCAAGTGTATTTTCCTTCGACCGTGAGATTGTGCAACTCCCGGATACCGTAGGAGTGCTTTGGGTGTATCAAACGTCACAACGTAACTGGGTGACTATAAAGGTGCACTACGGGTACCTCTGAAAGTGTCTGTTGGTTGGTACGAATCGAGATCGGGATTTGTCACTCCACGTGGCGGAGAGGTATCTCTGGGCCCACTCGATAGAACATCATCATGAGCTCAATGTGACTAAGGAGTTAGTTACACGATGACGTGCTACGTAATGAGTAAAGAGACTTACCGGTAACGAGATTGAACAAGGTATAGGTATACCGACGATCGAATCTCGGGCAAGTTCTATACCGACAGACAAAGGGGATTGTATACAGGATTGATTGAATCCTTGCCATCGTAGTTCATCCGATGAGATCATCGTGGAGCAAGTGGGAGCCACCATGGGTATCCAGACCCCGCTGATGGTTATTGGCCGGAGAGGTGTCTCGGTCATGTTTGCCTGTCTCCCGAACCCGTAGGGTCTACACACTTAAGGTTCAATGACGCTAGGGTTATAGGGAATTGTTATACGAGGTTTCCGAAAGTGGTTCGGAGTCCCGGATGAGATCCCGGATGTCACGAGGAGCTCCGGAATGGTCCGGAGGTAAAGATTGATATATAGGATGGATGGTTTTGGACACCGAAAATGTTTTGGGCGTCACCGGTAATGTACCGGGACCACCGGAAATGGTCCCAGGGGTCTACCGGGAGGGGCCATCAGCCCCAAGAGGTAGCATGGGCCAAAAGAGGGAGGGCAACCAGCCCAAAGTGGGATGGTGCACCTCCCACAAGGAGGACCCAGGCGCAGGAGGTGGAGAGGGGGGGAAACTCTAGGCGCTGGTGGGCCTAAGGCCCACCTAGGGGTGCGCCACCCCTCCCCCTGCCCTGGCCGCCGCACCTCCTATCTGCGGGGGCTGCGGCACCACCTAGGGTGGGAACCCTAGGGGTGGCACCCCCTTCCCCTCCTCCTATACATAGTGGGGGTTTTGGGGCTGTTTCACACACGGTTTGCCATCTCCCTTGGCGCAGCCCTGCCCCCCTTTTTCCTCCTCTCCCACGGTGCTTGGCAAAGCCCTCCCGGGAGACCTCGTCTCTCCATCGACACCACGTCGTCGTGCTGCTAGAGATATTACCCAACCTCTCCCTCCTCCTTGCTGGATCAAGGTGCGGGAGATGTCACCGGACTGCACCTGTGTTGAACGTGGAGGTGTCGTGGTTCGGCACTAGATCGGAATCACACCGCCATCTGAATCGCCGCGGGTACGACTCCATCAACCGCGTTCTAGCAACACTTCCACTTAGAAATATTAAAAGGTATGAATATGCACTCACCCCTCTCTAGTTGTTGGTCTCTCAATAGGAAGATCTGAATATGCGTAGGAAATGTTTTGAATTTATCCTACGTTACCCTACAGTGGCATCCGAGCGAGGTTTTCTATGCGTAGATTCTATCCACGAGTAAAACACAAAAGGTTGTGGGCGATGATTTGTCAATTGCTTGCCGCTACTAGTCTTATTCTTTTCAGGCGGTATTGTGGGTTGAAGCGGCCCGGACTGACATTACACGTACGCTTAGGTGAGACTGGTTCCACCGACAGACATGCACACCGTGCATAAAGGTGGCTAGCGGGTGTCTGTCTCTCCTACTCTAGTCGGATTGGATTTGATGAAAAGGGTCCTTATGAAGGGTAAATAGCTTTGGCATATCATCGTTGTGGCTGTCACGTAGGTAAGAAAGCGTTCTTGCTAGAAACCCAAATCAGCCACGTAAAACTTGCAACAACAATTAGAGGACGTCTAACTTGTTTTTGCAGGGTTTGACATGTGATGTGATATGGCCAAAGTTGTGATGTTGCATGTATGATGTATGAGATGATCATGTTATTGTAATAGGTTTCACAACTTGCATGTCGATGAGTATGACAACCGGCAGGAGCCATAGGAGTTGTCTTAATTTATTGTATGAGATGCAACGCCATGTGCTTACTACTTTTACTTCCTTGCTAACGGTTAGCTATAGTAGTAGTGATAGTAGTAGTTGGCGTGACGACTTCACGGAGACACGATGATGGAGATCATGATGATGGAGATCATGGTGTCACGCCGGTGACAATGATGATCATGCGATGCCTGAAGATGGAGATCAAAAGAGCAAAGATGATAATGGCCATATCATGTCACTATATGATTGCATTGTGATGTTTATCATGTTTTTCATCTTATTGCTTAGAACGAGGTAGCATAATAAGATGATCCCTCTTAAAATTTTGAGAACATATTCCCCTAAGTGTGCATCGTTGCGAAGGATCGTTGTCTCGAAGCACCACGTGATGATCGGGTGTGATAGATTCTAACGTTCACATACTACGGGTGTAAGCCAGATTTACACACGCGAAACACCTAGGTTGACTCGACGAGCTTAACATGTACATACATGACCTCGAATACAAGAGATCGAAAGGTCGAACATGATTCGTATGGTTGAATACGATCAGCATGAAGTTGCTCACCATGGTGACTACTCTATCTTACGTGATGATCGGGCACGGGTTAGTCAACATGGATCACGTATCACTTAGATGACTAGAGGGATGTCGATTTAACTGGGAGTTCATACTTAATTTGATTAAATGAACTTAATTGTCATGAACTTAGTCTAAAAGTTGTCTTTATAAATATTGTTGATGGCCAACGTCAACCTCAATTTCAACGCATTCCTAGAGAAAAATAAGCTGAAAGATGATGGTAGCAACTATGCGGACTAGGTTCTCAACTTGAAGCTCATCCTTGAAGGAGGTAAAAAGGCTTATGTCCTTGATGCACCTCTAGGTGACCCTCCCGCTCCCGCAGCAGCCTAGGACATTCTGAAGGTCTGGCAAATGCGGAGTGATGACTACTCTCTGGTTAGGTGCGGCATGTTGTACAGTTTGGAAACGGGGCTCCAAAGGCGTTATGAGCAACACGGTGCATATGAGATGTTCCAAGAGCTGAAACTAGTTTTTCAAGCTCATGCCCGTGTCGAGAGATATGAAGTCTCCGACAAGTTCTTTAGCTCTAAGATGGAGGAGAACAGTTCTGTCAGTGAGCACATACTCAAAATGTCTGGGTTACACGGTCGTCTGACTTCACTTGGAGTCGAACTTCCGGATGATGCTATAGTTGACAGAATCCTCCAGTCTCTCCCACCAAGCTACAAAGTTTTTGTGCTGAACTAAAACATGCAAGGGATGCAGAAGACCATTCCCGAGTTGTACTCAATGCTCAAGTTTGCAGAAGTAGAAATCAAGAAAGAGCATCAAGTGTTGATGGTCAACTAGACCACTGGTTTCAAGAAGGGCAAGGGTAAGAAGAACTTCAAGAAAGACGGCATCAAGAAAGACGGCAAAGCCGTTGCCATGCCTGGTAAGCCAGATACCGGGAAGAAGAAAAAGAATGGACCCAAGCCTGAGACTGAGTGCTTCTATTGCAAGGGAAAAGGTCACTGGAAGCGGAACTGCCCCAAATACTTCGCGGACAAGAAGGCCGGCAACGTTAAAGGTATATGTGATATACATGTAATTGATGTGTACCTTACTAGCGCTCGTAGTAGCTCCTGGTTATTTGATACCGGTGATATTGCTCACATTTGCAACTCAAAGCAGGAACTACGGAATAAGCGGAGACTGACCAAGGACGAGGTGACGATGCGCGTAGGGAATGGCTCCAAGGTCGATGTGATCGCCGTCGGCACGCTACCTGTACATCTACCGTCGGGATTAGTTTTAAACCTTAATAATTGTTATTTAGTACCATCTTTAAGCATGAATATTGTATCAGGGTCTTGCTTAATGCGAGACGGCTACTCATTTAAGTCAGAGAATAATGGTTGTTCTATTTATATGAATGATATGTTTTATGGTCATGCTCCGCTGGTGAATGGTTTGTTCATGATGAATCTCGATCGTGATGTTACACATATTCATAGTGTGAGTACCAAAAGATGTAAAGTTGATAATGATAGTCCCACATACTAGTGGCACTGCCGCCTTGGTCATATCGGTGTTAAGCGCATGAAGAAGCTCCATACTAATGGACTATTAGAGTCTCTTGACTTTGAATCATTTGACACATGCGAACCGTGCCGCATGGGCAAGATGACTAAGACTCCATTCTCAGGAATAATGGAGAGAGCAACCGACTTATTGGAAATAATACATACTGATGTGTGTGGTCCAATGAACATTCAAGCTCGCGGTGGCTATCGTTATCTTCTCACTCTCACCGATGATTTGAGTAGGTACGGGTATATCTACTTGATGAAGCACAAATCTGAGACATTTGAAAAGTTCAAGGAATTTCAGAGTGAGGTCAAGAATCAACGTGACAGAAAAATTAAGTGTCTACGATCTGATCGTGGAGGAGAATATTTGAGTCACGAGTTTGGCACACACCTAAGAAAGTGTGGAATCGTTTCACAACTGACGCCGCCTGGCACACCGCAACGCAAAGGAGTATCTGAACATCATAATCGCACCTTATTAGATATTGTACGATCTATGATGTCTCTTACCGACTTACCGCTGTCATTTTGGGGATACGCATTAGAAACTGCAGCATTCACTTTAAATAGGGCACCGTCTAAATCCGTTGAGACGACACCGTATAAACTATGGTTTGGCAAGAAACCTAAGTTGTCATTTCTTAAAGTTTGGGGCTGCGACGCTTATGTGAAGAAACTTCAACCAGAAAAGCTCGAACCAAAAGCGGAGAAATGCGTATTCATAGGATACCCTAAGGAAACTATTGGGTATACCTTCTATCTTAGATCTGAAGGTAAAACCTTTGTTGCCAAGAACGGATCCTTTCTAGAGAAAGAGTTTCTCTCGAAAGAAGTAAGTGGGAGGAAGGTAGAACTTGATGAGGTAATCACACCCCCTCTCGAACAGGAAAGTAGCGCAGCGCGGGAAATTGTTCCTGTGGAGCCTGCACCAACTGAAGAGGAAGTTAATGATTACGATCATGAAGCTTCGGATCAAGTTACTACTGAACCGCGAAGGTCCACAAGGGCACGCTCCGCACCAGAGTGGTACGACAATGGTGAACCTTCGAACTATGAAGAAGCGATGGCGGGCCCGAATTCCAACAAATGGCTTGAAGCTATGAAATCCGAGATAGGATCCATGTATGAGAACAAAGTATGGACTTTGGTGGACTTGCCCGATGACCGGCGAGCCATAGAAAATAAATGGATTTTCAAGAAGAAGACTGATGCAAACGGTAATGTAACCATTTATAAAGCTCGACTTGTCGTAAAGGGTTTTCGACAAATTCAAGGAGTTAACTACGAAGAGACTTTCTCTCCCGTAGCGAAGGTAAAGTCCAAATCATGTTAGCAACTGTCTCCTTTTATGATTATGAAATTTGGCTAATGGACGTCAAAACAGCGTTCCTTAACGGGAACCTTAAGGAAGAGTTGTATATGATGCAACTAGAAGGTTTTGTTGACCCTAATGGTGCTAACAAAGTGTGCAAGCTCCAGCGCTCCATCTATGGGCTGGTGCAGGCATCTCAGAGTTGGAACATTCGCTTTAATGAGGTGATTAAAGCGTTTGGGTTCATACAGGTTTATGGAGAAGCCTGTCTATACAAGAAAGTGAGTGGGAGCTCTGTAGCTTTCCTCATACTGTATGTGGATGACATATTATTGATGGGGAATAATATAGAGATGTTGGAGTGCATAAAGGCCTATCTGAAATAGAGTTTTTCAATGAAGGACCTTGGAGAAGCTGCATACATATTAGGCATCAAGATCTATAGAGATAGATTGAGACACCTCATAGGTCTTTCGCAAAGTACATGCCTTGACAAGATATTGAAGAAGTTCAATATGGAAAACTCAAAGAAAGGGTTCTTGCCAGTTTTGCAAGGTATGACATTGAGTAAGACTCAGTCACCGACCACGGCAGCAGATAGAGAGAAGATGAGTACTGTCCCCTACGCTTCAGCTGTAGGCTCTCTAATGTATGACATGTTGTGTACCAGACCTGATATAAACCTTGCCATAAGTTTGGTAGGGAGGTACCAAAGTAATCCCGGTATGGAACACTGGACAATAGTCAAGAATGTCCTCAAGTACCTGAAGAGGACTAAGGAAATGTTTCTTGTTTATGGAGGTGACGAAGAGCTCGTCGTAAAGGGTTACGTCGATGCTAGCTTCGACACAGATCCGGATGACTCTAAGTCACAGACTGGATACGTATATGTTTTGAATGGTGGGGCAGTGAGCTGGTGCAGCAGCAAGCAAGAAGTCATGGCATCATCTACATGTGAAGCGTAGTACATAGCTGCTTCAGAAGCGGCTCATGAAGGAATTTGGATGAAGGAGCTCATCACTGACCTTGGAGTGGTTCCAAGCGCGTCGGGTCCAATGACGCTCTTCTGTGATAACACTGGGGCCATTGCCATAGCCAAGGAGCCCAGGTTTCACCGGAAGACCAAGAACATCAAACGCCGCTACAACTCCATCCAGGACCATGTCCAGACTGGAGTAATAGATATTTGTAAAGTACATATGGATCTGAATGTCGCAGACCCGTTGACGAAACCCCTTCCTCGAGCAAAACATGATCAACACCATAATGCTATGGGTGTTCGATACATCACAATATAACTAGATTATTGACTCCAGTGCAAGTGGGAGACTGTTGGGAATATGCCGTGAAGGCAATAATTAAATGGTTATTATCATATTTCCGTGTTCATGATAATCGTCTATTGTTCATGCTATAATTGTATTAACAAGAAATAGTAATACATGTGTGAACAAATAGATCACAATGTGTCCCTAGCAAGCCTCTAGTTGGCTAGCTCGTTAGTCAATAGATGATCATGGTTTCCTGGTCATGGGCATTAGATGTCATTGATAACGGGGTCACATCATTAGGAGAATGATGTGATGGACAAGACCCAATCCTAAGCATAGCACTAGATCGTATTGTTCGTATGCTAAAGCTTTTCTAATGTCAAGTGTCTTTTCCTTCGACCGTGACATTGTGCAACTCCCGGATACCGTAGGAGTGCTTTGGGTGTATCAAACGTCACAACGTAACTAGGTGACTATAAAGGTGCACTACAGGTACCTGTGAAAGTGTCTGTTGGGTTGGTACGAATCGAGATCGGGATTAGTCACTCCGCGTGGCGGAGAGGTATCTCTGGGCCCACTCGGTAGAACATCATCATGAACTCACTGTGACTAAGGAGTTAGTCACACGATGACGTGCTACGGAACGAGTAAAGAGACTTACCGGTAACGAGATTGAACAAGGTATAGGTATACCGACGATCGAATCTCGGGTAAGTTCTATACCGACAGACAAAGGGGATTGTATAGGGGATTGATTGAATCCTTGACATTGTGGTTCATCTGATGAGATCATCATGGAGCAAGTGGGAGCCACCATGGCTATCCAGACCCCGCTGATGGTTATTAGTCGGAGAGGTGTCTCGGTCATGTATGCCTGTCTCCCGAACCCGTAGGGTCTACACACTTAAGGTTCGATGATGTTAGGGTTATAGGGAATTTTTATACGAGGTTACCGAAAGTTGTTCGGAGTCCCGGATGAGATCCCAAACGTCACGAGGAGCTCTGGAATGGTCCTAAGGTAAAGATTGATATATAGGATGGATTGTTTTGGACACCGGAAATGTTTCGGGCGTCACCAGTAATGTACCGGGAACACCGGGACCACCGGAAATGATCCCGGGGGTCCACCGGGAGGGCCACCAGCCCCAAGAGGTAGCATGGGACAAAAGAGGGAGGGCAACCAGCCCAAAGTGGGCTGGTGCGCCTCCCACAAGGAGGCCCAAGGCGTAGGAGGTGGAGAGGGGGGAAACCCTAGGCGCTGGTGGGCCTAGGGGTGCGCCACCCCTCCCCCTGCCCTGGCCGCCTCACCTCCCATCTGGGGGGGCTGCCGCACCACCTAGGGTGGGAACCCTAGGGGTGGCAACCCCCCTGCCCTCCTCCTATATATAGTGGGGGTTTTGGGGTTGTTTCACACACAGTTTTCCATCTCCCTCGACGCAGCCCTGCCCCCCTTTTTCCTCCTCTCTCACGGTGCTTGGCGAAGCCCTGCCTGGAGACCTCGTCTCTCCATCGACACCATGCCGTCGTGCTGCTGGAGATCTTCCCCAACCTCTCCCTCCTCCTTGCTGGATAAAGGTTCGGGAGACGTCATCGAGCAGCACGTGTGTTGAATGCGGAGGTGTCGTGGTTCCACATGTGTTGAATCGCCGTGGACTCCATCAACCGCGTTCTAGCAACGCTTCCGCTTAGCGATCTTCAAAGGTATGAAGATGCACTCACCCCTCTCTCGTTGCTGGTCTCTTCGTAGGAAGATCTGAATATGCGTAGGAAATTTTTTGAATTTATGCTACGTTACCCAACACTTATCTCTTTGTCCATGAGAACATCACCCAAAACTTGAAAACTTCACAACACAAAACTTAAACACAAACTTGTGATAACATTAGTATAAGAAAACAAATTACCACTTCTTTTAGTACTGTAGAAACTTGAATTCCATCTATATTGATTATTGGCTACTGTATTCTCACTTTTCCATGGCTAGTACCCCCCGATACTAACCATAATTTCATCAAAACAAGCAACCAACTCAACAAAAACAGAATCTATCAAAAACAGACCAGTCTGTAGCAATCTGTATACTTCGTATACTTATAGTACCTCAAAAATCTGAAACATTACGAAGGCCTGGGGAAAAATCATATCAATCAGCAGCAAAAAGAATGAACTCAAAATCTCTTTCTGAATAAAAATGAAAAATCATCTCGTGAGCGAAAAGTTTCTGTCTTTTTCCAGGAGGATCAAACAACCATTACCAAGACTAGTCATAAAGGTTTTGCTTGGCTCAAACACAAAAAGAAACACAAAAAACACAATCACAACAGAATTGTGAAAGCGTGGACGCAACAAAATAGAAAGAAAAAGATAAATTAATTGGGTTGCCTCCCAACAAGCGCTATTGTTTAACGCCCTTAGCTAGGCATAGAAGCGATAGAATCACATATCGTCGTCTTTGGTGCTCAAACCATAAGTGGCCCTCATCATGGATTCATAAGGCAATCTTATTTTCTTTCTAGGAAAGCGTTCCATGCCCTTCCTTAAAGGAAATTGAAATCTAATATTCCCTTCCTTCATATCGATGATAGCACCGATAGTCCTTAGGAAAGGTCTACCAAGAATAATAGGGCATGTAGGATTGCAATCAATGTCAAGCACAATGAAATCCACGGGTACATAGTTCCTATTTGCAACAATAAGAACATCACTGATCCTTCCCATGGGTTTCTTGACAGTAGAATCAGCAAGATGCAAATTAAGAGATCACACTTCAAGCTCATTAAAACCCAGAACATCACATAAAGACTTTGGAATCGCAGAAACACTAGCGCCCAAATCACACAAAGCATTGCACTCATAGTTTTTTATTTTGATTTTGATGGTAGGTTCCCACTCATCATGAAGCTTTCTAGGGATAGAGACTTTCAATTCAAGTTTCTCTTCAAGAGCTTTTATCATAGCTTCGACGATATCATCGGTAAAGGTTTTGTTTTGGCTATAAGCATGTGGAGAGTTTAATATGGATTGCATCAAAGAAATGCATTCAATCAAGGAGAAACTATCATAATTGAATTCCTTGAAATCCACGGTAGTAATTTCATTACTACTCAAAGTTTTAACGTCTTCTACTCCACTTTCAATGCTTTTAGCATCAAGATAGATGGACTTCAAATCATTGGGGCACTTTTGAACCAAAGTGGATTCATATCCAGCCCCATAATCGTTAGGTTTAACACAAGAAAACAAAGATTCAATGGGAGTCACGCCAAGCACTTTAAGATCTTCGTGATTCTCATCCCGAGTTTCGGGTTTAGTAGCCATTTTATTAACGAAAGTAGATTCCTTATGAGAAATCTAGCCACTAGCTTTTCAAGACGAGCAAACTGGGAATCAGCGCAAGGAATTCTTTGGCCATATCATCAACTTCTCTACTCATAAAAGCCAGAAAAGAATTTTGCTCCTTCAGCTCTCTATGGAAGTAACTATTATATTCAAACTGTGTAGACATGAAGCCTTTAACTCTAGTTTCAATCTCTTCTAACTTCGCAAAGCGAGCATCAAAATCCCTTAGTGGGGCCATTCGGGCTTTAGCAGGCAAGAAAGCACACAAGCAAATAAAAAGGGCGAACGAAAAGGGCGAACGATAAAGGCGAACGGAAAAGGAAAATTGGTGAAGTGGGGGAGAGGAAAACGAGAGGCAACTGGAAAACAAAGTAAATGCAAGAGATGACTTTGCTACACCAACTTGGATGAGTTCTTGACTTGATCTTCCTCCCCGGCAACGGCACTAGAAATTCTTCTGCTATCCCACAGACAACAGCGCCAGAAGTTGACACGTTGACAGAGGCTGGGCGTGCGTTGGTTCTTCCCTTGAAGAGGAAAGGGTGATGCAGCACAGGAGCAGTAAGTATTTCCCTTAGTTTGAGAACCAAGGTATCGATCCAGAAGGAGAGTCTCGTCAAGTCCAGAGTACCTGCGCAAACACAAACAAGCTTGCACCCAATGCTTCAAAGGGGTTGTCAATCCCTTCAAGATTGTTTGCAAAGTGAGATCTGAAGGCAGAAAGTGCAACGAAGTAAAAAGTGTAAGGCTGAAAATATGGTGTGGAGTAGACCCTGGGGGCATAGTGTTCACTAGAGGCTTCTCTTAAAATAGAAAGTATCACGGTGGGTGAACAAATTACTATCGAGCAATTGATAGAACCGCGCAAAGTCATGACGATATCTAAGGTAATGATCATGCATATAGGCATCACGTCCGAGACAAGTAGGCCGATACTTTCTGCATCTACTACTATTACTCCACACATCGACCGCTATCCAACATGCATCTAGTGTATTGAGTTCATGACGAACAGAGTAACGCTTTAAGCAAGATGACATGATGTAGAGGGATAATCTCAAACCAATGATGAAAAACCCATCTTTTTACCCTTGATGGCAACAACACGATGCGTGCCTCCCTACCCCTTCTGTCACTGGGTGAGGTCACCACACGGTATGAACCCAAAACCAAGCACTTCTCCCATTGCAAGAATCATAGATCTAGTTGGCCAAACAAAACCCACAACTCAAAGAGAATTACAAGGATATGAAATCATGCATAAGAGAGATCAGAAGAAACTCAAATAAGATTCATAGATAATCTGATCATAAATCCACAATTCATCGATCTCGACAAACACACCGCAAAAGAAGATTACATCGGATAGATCTCCATGAAGATCATGGAGAACTTTGTATTGAAGATCCAAGAGAGAGAAGAAGTCATCTAGTTACTAGCTATGGACCCGTAGGTCTATGGTGAACTACTCACGCATCATCGGAGAGGTCATGGTCTTGATAAAGAAGCCCTCCGTGTCCGAATCCCCCTCCGGCAGGGCACCAGGACATCCCCCAGATGGGATCTTGCGGAAATAGAAGCTTGTGGCAGCGGAAAAGCGATTGCGGTGATCTCCTGATTTTTTCTGGAATTTATGGGATTATATAGGCGAAAGACCTAGGTCAGGGGACCTCCAGGGGGCCCACAAGCCTGGATGGCACGGCCCCCCTGGCCGCGGGGTGGGGGCTTGTGGGGCCCCTGGGGCTCCCCTGCCTTGGCTCCCAAGTTCCCCGATCTTCTTTCGTTCCAAAAAAATCTTTTCGGGGATTTTCTTCCGTTTGGACTCCGTTTCAAAATCTCCTCTAAAAGGGGTCAAAAACATGGAAAAAACAAGAACTCGCACTTGGCACTGAGTTAATAAGTTAGTCCCAAAAAATATATAAAAGGCATTCAAAACATCCAAAGTTTGACAAGATAATAGCATGAAACCATAAAAAATTATAGATACGCTGGAGACGTATCGGTGGTCTTCTCGGCGATGGCGATTAGCTCCATGATGTGGTCCGCCCAGGCGTCGAAGCCCCCTGGTGTCGGTCGCTGACGGACCATCTCTCTTGCCATCCGCAACGCTCGTGTGCGCTGAGGTCTCCCAAGTTGATGCGGCGCATTGCGGGCGCCTGGGCCGCCGCCCAGCCCCCATGCGCCTGGGTGGCACAGGTGGCCATCACGGTGGAGACGATGTTGACGGCCTGGTATGAGCCGCCTGGTCCCGCGACGCCGGTATGCGAGCTTCCAGACGCTATGACGTGGCGGTCGGACACCAGCTCGACAAGGCTCGAAGAAGTTGGTTGGTCGCTGGCCATCGGTGCAGCGGCCTGGGAAGGAGGAAGCTAGGAGAAATCCTTCACACTCCCCCTACCTGGTGCGCCAAATGTCAGATTTTGGGCTCCACAAAGCCCTAGAATTCGAACACAGGAGCGTGTGCGACAATCTCTCTCGGCTCGACCTTACCTAGCCCACTACCCGATGGAAACGGCAAAGAACTCACACGATGGTGAGGAGAACACAAAACAGAACAATTTACCCAGGTTCGGCCCGCTGCGAAGCGTAAAACCCTAGTCCTGCTTTTGGTGGATTTCCTCTCTTGGAGGTTGGTTGGATGAACTAGTACAGTGCTCTCGGGCCTCCAGAGGCCAAGTGGCTAGGCGTGTTGCTCTCGGGTTTCCATCCTCCCCCTGCCAAGTATCTTACTCTCTCTATTTATAGTCGAGGCCATGGTCCTCTTCCCTTATCGTAGGCAGGAAGGGATCCCACAATGGCCAGCTTCGGTGGGGGGCAAGGGAACATTCTTCCCCTATCAAAAGTGGTCTTCGCCTGCAAAGCAGCTGCCAGCGTCGTAGAGGTGAGCACAGGAATGACGTTCGTCCTGCCGGCGGGCGACCATGGTCTTGTTGCACCAGAAGGGAAAACTTTAGGAGATTCCTTTGGAGTCCTGATTCGCTCATATCTTCTTTGCACTAAAGGGGAAAATGTCCTATCCTGTCATCTTTTGCTCGCCCGTCCTTCCATGGCATCATCCTTGACTCCTAAGGCCCGGACTTGCCTTGAAATATCCGCCGCTCCGGAGGGGTCTTGAGGAGCCCCCCTGTGGGTCTTGGTGTCACTCTTCCTTGCGAGGCTTGGCCCCCTCGTGAGGGCCTTGTGCACGGTGGTGATGTTCCTTGCCGATCTTGTGTTGATGAAGTGGGCCCGCCCTAGGCCGCAAGAACGCGGGTCTGGGTACCCCCATTCCCAGAACGCCGAGAGACACACAGTCTTGGGACACACAGTACCTACCGTATTCTCCTTGAGCTAAGGACACACGGTCCTTGCCCAACACTCGTGGTAAGTCTTCAGAGCAGTCTTCCAAACCCTCACAAACTCGGTCACCCGGCGACCCACAATTGACTGGTGGATGCTCTAGACCATGAAGCCTAACCCTCTGGAGGATGCAGATTCCTCAAAGGTAACAACCATCGGTTCCACACAGGAATAACTTCTTCAGTGATGCTCAATCACTTGGGTTTTTGGTTTGGGTTTGGTGTTTGGGGTATTTCCTCACTTGATGTTTTTCACTCGAAGCTCTGAGGAATTTGGGTTTCTCTAAGTGACTAGCGTCAGTTTCTCTCGGAGCAGCCAACCAACTAGTGGTTGTGGGGGTGGCTATTTATAGCGTGGGAGTATCCCGACATGATTTGACATAAATGCCCTTTAGTAATATAACTGTTGGGTGGATAAGTTCTCTCACAGGTGGCGTGTGGCGCGGCAACGTTCGGAACTTTCAACTGTGAAAGTCCTCATGTCTCTCATACTCCTCACTTTGAGGCTTTGGTAGATTTTGGCTTGGGTTGAGGATCATGAGGAATTTCGTTCCGTAGTTTTACCTCGACCCCCTTTAACAGTACGGTGTTCCTATGACTTAAGTGTAAAGAGAGTGAAACAGAAAGAGTAAATCTTCACGCTTCAAAGTCTTCAGAGTGTTTTCTCCAGGACACATTGAATTCCTCATCTTCAATATCTTCATGAGGAATATCAATTTCTTCGCAATTTCTTCGCAGTCAAAGTCTTCAAGGAATGGCCAAAGTCTTCAACCGAAGACATACATTTTTAGGGGTCGATATTCATCGAATAACTCAAACTCCTCAGCGACTTATAGAGCATGTGTACACTCACAAACATATTAGTCTCTTAATCTATAAGGCTTCAAACCACCAAAATCACTAAGGGGCACTAGATGCAGTTACAATACCGACTCTACTTACACAACCTTCTTAGTAAAACAGAATACGAGATACTGATGTCTACGCACGCTTCTATTCTTGTAGACTATGTTGGGCCTCCAAGCGCAGAAGTTTGTAGGACAGCAGCAATTTCCCTCAAATGGATGACCTAAGGTTTATTGAACTGAGGGAAGTAGAGGTTGAAGATGGTCTCTCTCAAGCAACCCTGCAATTAAGAAACAAGAAGTCTCTGGTGTCCTCAACACACCTAATACAATGGTAAATTGTATAGGTGCACTAGTTCGGTGAAGAGATGGTAAAATATGGGTGATAGGTCTGGCAAAGCAAGGTAATATAAATCTGTAATAAAAATTACAGCAAGATAGCAAGTGAAAAAAGTGAGCATAAACGGTGTAACAATGGTGAGAAACAAGGCCTTGGCTTCATACTTTCACTAGTGGCAACTCCCAGCAACACTAACATAGTCTAATCACATGATATTTCCACTAAAACATGCAATGTAGACATACTCGGTGGTCATTCCTTTGTGATCAAGAGAGGACGTGAATTATGTATGGCTACAAAAGCACACCTCAGAGTTCGTAGTTCTCATCTATAGATTTCCCAATGTCACTGTGGCCATCCAAAGAGAGTACCACAATCACCACAATGTATCTCAAGGATAGTCAAAGACAAGCACCAAGAGACTCTCAACCTTCAATCAATTCACAAAAGAGGAAATCACTCATGAAAATATTATTTTAATCCATGTCCAATAGACCGCTTTCACCATGGTCTCAGGGATTATACTAGATAAGATCAAGTGAGTACATCAATCCAATACATAGAAGAAGGGGAAAATCATGGGATCACCCTAGGTTAACATAGCTTATGATCACAATCAAGATCACATCATGGGAGAGAGAATTAACCACATAGCTATTGTAGAAGACCTCAGCCCCGAGGACGAACTACTCCCGCTTCATGGAGGGAGGAAGCAACGTCGATGGAGAAGAATCCGGGGGCACTTCGTGCCGGCACTGGAATTCTGGTCCCCCGAAACTTGTTGGCGATGGCGGCGGAGATCGGAATTGTTTCTGGAGAAAAGGGTTCCGGAATCAGGGTTTCCTCCGCGAGGGTAAAAATAGGAGCCAAGGTAGGGCACTAGAGGAGGTGGGACCCACCCAGGTGACCTGTGGGCGTGGCCAGGAGGTAGGCCGCGTAGGGAGGCCGCCTGGGCAGGCCCTGGCTCCCCTCCGTCCCATCTTCGTGCTTCATGAAGCTTCCTTCATGCTGATTTTTATATATTTTTCTCGGGATTTTTGGGACTCTGTAAATTTGGTTAAAAGTCCCTCCAAAAAAGACATGAGGAGACAGAAACAGGCACTGGGTGCAATGAGTTAGTAGGTTAGTTTAAATATGAGTAAAAAGGTGAAAGGATCGATATGGTTGACTAGAGGGGGGGTGAATAGGCAACAACCAGTTTTTAGCTATTCTTAACCAGTTAGGTTAGCAACATAAAGGTTCTCTAAAATGACAACTCGGTGAGCAACCTATATGATACTACCAACTATAATCGCTAAGGCAAGTAATAAATACTCTACAACAATAACATACACAATGTAAAGGTTAGATATAACCACAAGTGGAACCGATGAAGACGAGGATGTGTTACCGAAGTTCCTTCCCTTTGACAGGAAGTATGTCTCTGTTGGAGCGGTGTGGAGGCACAATGGTCCCCAATAAGACACTAGGGCCATCGTATTCTCCTCACGCCCTCACACAATGCAAGGTGTCGTGATTCCACTATAGGTGCCCTTGAAGGCGGCGACCAAACATTTACAAACAAGGTTGGAGCTATCTCCACACAAAGCTTGGAGGCTCCCAACAACACCACGGAGCTTCACCATAATGGAATATGGCTCCGAGGTGACCTCAACCGTCTAGGGTGCTCAAACACCCAGAAGTAACAAGATCCGCAAGGGATTAGTGGGGGGAATCAATTTTCTCTTGGTGGAAGTGTAGATCTAGGCCTTCTCAACCAATCCCTAGAAAATCAACAAGTTTGATTGGCTAGGGAGAGAGATCGTGCACATATGAGCTTAGGGGGCAACAATGGAGTCTTGGAGGGTCAAAGGTAGGGTTCACGGAGTGGGAGGACACTTTATATAGTGGGGGACCAAAACCAACCGTTAGCCCCACTTACTGCACGAGCAGAGCGGTACTACCGCTCAGGGGCAGCGGTACTACCGCTGCCTCCAGTGGTACTACCGTTGACCCCAGCGGTACCTCCGCTAGGACTAGAGCGGTACTACCTATTTACCCAAGGTAGTGCACGAGCTACTACCGGGCCTACCACCGTTGAGAACCGTGCTTCTGATCCACGGAGGCGAGCCGAAACGTCTTGTACCTTTGTCATGTATTATCTGAAATGTTCAATGCACACGATTAGTCAGTTGAGGTACTGTCATCAATCACCAAAATCACTTAGGGATAAATCTGCCCTAACAATCTCCCCCTTTTTGGTGAATTGATGACAATACCGAATTTGCACAAAAGGAAAGTATACTGAATATAACTGCAAACCCAGAGTATATGGTCTAGGGACTGGCTCCCCCTGGATGAGTGCATGATTAAGGTTAGTGCTATGAACAGCAATGCACTGAGTCCCAGGAGAAGGCTCCTCCTAGAAATCATATGCTAATACTCCTTGCAATGACCTGATACAATATTAAGTGAGGAAGCAAGGTATAGCATGTGAGCATGAAGATAGGGGCACAAGATAATTAACTCACATGCTATCATATAGGGACATAAAGAAGATAATAATAAAGATAATTTAGGGATAGCATATGTCTCACACCATATGATTAAAACAGTCTCACAACCATGATAAGAAATCCAACCAAGTTCAGCACGGAAAGAATCAAAAAACAAAGCAACGAAAAAGCAAAGCAAATCCCTACACTCTCTCCCCCTTTGGCATCAAGACACCAAAAAGGGAAGAGAGGACACCTAGGACATATGTGGTAGCTCAGGCATCCGCATCAGACTCTTCCATAGCATCTGCATCCTCCTCATCCTCAGCGTCCTCGTCATATGCCTCCTCCTCAGCATCGGACTCAGCCCACTGGTAGTTTCGTGCCTGCATCCAGTCAGCCTCTGTAGTGATGATGTCCTCAGAGCCGCTCGAAATGTGCACATCGAGCATCCTCAAGACACGCTTGTGCCTCTTATGGTTCTCCTTTTGGGCTACATGAGTCTGATACTATCCCTTGGCGTGCATGCAGAAGAGGGTCTTCATCTGGTCCTTCAGCTTCATGGCCCAAGATGGCACAGCAGAGGAGCGGGTATGCGAGGAAGGGCCTCCCTCAGCAGCAGCAGTCTCCCCGTCACGTTGAGCAGAACTCAAAGTTGAGGTGTTTGCCCACTTCTCCTTATGGCGCAGCTTGGTAGGGTCATGGCTGACACAACCAGATCCAGTAGGAAAGGGCACTTGCTGAAAGGACTCTGCCCACATTTTCTTGATGAAAAAGAACAAGTAAGGCCCACAGATGGGGACCTTACAGTGAGAGATCGAACTCTTAAGCTCATCGAACATCACATCAGATATGTCGAGTGGCCTAGCATTCTTTGTCCTTCCCTCCTCACACATCAGAAGCATATCCACCAAATAGGAATGAACCTCGTCTTTGTTGCCAACACGAGGAAACAACATGTTGCGAAAGATCCGGTGCATGATATCCAACAGCGGGGTAAGCGCATTCTTCCTCACATAGAATTGCTGCAGCTTGTCCTTGGGGGTGGCACCAGGTTGGGCATGAGGGCGCAAGCCAACAACATTTCGTGGCCCCTCATCAGGCACATTCAGAAGCTTCTTGAACTCTCCCCAAGTTCCATACATCCTCTCGCCATTTGTCACCCAAGTCAGAGTACGATCCTCATCACTATGAAAGTGGACAGTGGAATAGAATTGGGACACAATCTCTGGATCGAAGTCATGATGGAAGGTGATGATGTTCTCAATACCAAGTTTCTTAATCAAAGAGAGAGCCTGTCCAAAATAATCAGGATACCTCTGGAGATGATGTAGATCAATCCACTGCACAGGGACATAGATCTTCTTGAATGACAGGATCACATCTTGATATATGAGGGCTTGTTGTTTTGTCCAGAACAACTCACAGCCTCTGAGCTGAACTCTCTCAATGATATAAGGATTGCTCCGACGACACCGCATAAAATCTTTAGGAGGCATGGTGTTGTAGTCAATGTTGGCCTCCTTTTCCTTCGAGGCACTCTTCTTGAAGTGGCGCTATGGAGGATTGAGATTGGAGCTTTCTGAACCTTCTGGGATCTCAGGATTGCGGTACCTCTTCGACTGGGTGTCACGGACTGGGTTAGAACGACGGGAACCACCACCTGCGACACACAACACAAACACGCAGAAAAGTCGACAAAAAGAGTCAAGGCAAGGTCCAGAACACAAAAGAATTAGCACAAGACTCCAAAGAAAAACAGCCATAGATGGCACAGTCGTAGTACCACTCGCCCCGAGCGGTAGTACCGCTAGCCCGAGCGGTAGTATCGCTAGCCCCAGTGGTAGTACCACCCGGGTGGAGCGGTAGTACCGCGCGGGGATGGATGTCTAGATATGATCCGAATCTGAACCACATCCATAAAAAAATTGACAAGACCGAGCAGATTGTTAACACATGTAGAGCTCTAGGGCATGTCAGATTGATACGAGAGAGAACGTTGGACCTAAAATCTCCTAAGATTTCTCCTCCATTCCAACCAAAGACTAAGCATACATCAAAACAATAAATCTAGTACATCAAGCTCCTAACCCTAGAAGCAAGAACAACAACCAAGAGAGGAAGGAGAGGAGCTGTACCGGAATCCATAGCACCTGAAGGAGGAAGGAGGAGGGGGATCAATCCCTCCAACTACAAAGGGTGGAGAAGCTCCGCGGAGGAGAACCAGATCTGAGTATTTTGGGGTAGAGAGAGAGCTCCACGAAGAAGAAGCAAATGGGGCAGATAAAATGGCTCCCTCCCTTTATATACTCCCTAGGTCACGGGCAGGGCGGTAGTACCGCTCAGGCCAGAGCGGTAGTACCGCTCGTGTTAGGAGCGGTAGTACCGCTTCCCTGAAAAAATACAAAATCAGACCGACCTAGCCCTAACCAGCGGTAGTACCGTGTTGGTCATCGCGGTAGTACCGCTCCCCCTGGCGGTAGTACCGCTTCCTCTGAACGGTAGTACCACTCCAGAAAACACAGAGAGCTTTAGAACTTGCCATAACAGTGCGGAATCATCGTGGGCACCGACTAGTCCGTATGAGAGAAATAATATCACAAGCAAGATATACTGACTAGCCATATTATAACCTTCCTTTGTCTACAGAGAAAAAGGGGGGAGATGGCCGGAGCCACCTATGTGTGAGACAAAAGGTATGACACCGCGAAGAATTATCCTTGGGTTCATAACCAATGCTCATCTTTGAAGCACAAGTGCCATCAATAATGACCGATGGGAAAGACTTGATCGCTTTATGCATAATGGGGGAGGGAAAGTTCAGTGAGAGAACAACACTCCCCTATGTCCATGCCTACACCTAGAACTAGATATAATGCGGAATGAGGTGCAGAGTGCCTAGTTTCAATCCACATTACTTGAATCATTGATATTTAGCTCATGCCTTAACTCCCGGAACCTTGCTTCATCTCGGGGCTTAGTGAAAATATCTGCAAGTTGCTCTTCAGTGTTGATGAAGTGAACCTCAATATCACCACGCTTGATATGCTCACGAATGAAGTGATGACGAATATCAATGTGCTTGTTATTGCTATGTTGCATCGGATTGAGGGAAATCTTGATAGCACTTTGATTGTCACATAGAAGAGGCACTTTGTCACAAGTGACACCGTAATCCTTTAAAGTTTGCCTCATCCATAGCAACTGTGCAGAACAACTCGCAGCTGCAACATACTCAGCTTCGGTGGAAGACAATGAGACATAGTTCTGCTTCTTTTAAGACCAACTTACCAGTGAACGACCAAGAAATTGACATCCTCCAGAAATTACCTTCATGTACACACAGTCTCCCGCCCAATCTCAGTCAGAATAGCCCACTAGGTTGAAGTTTTCTCCTTTGGGATACCATAGGCCAAAGTTTGGGGTATGAGCCAAATATCGAAAGATTCTTTTAACAGCCATATAATGGCTTTCCTTTGGTGCAGATTGAAACCGTGCACAAATCCCTACACTCAACATGATATCCGGTCTAGATGCACAAAGGAAAAGTAGGGATCCAATCATGGAGAGATATACCTTTTGATCCATTGTTTTACCATTGGGATCACTGTCAAGTTTGCATCTGGTTGGCATGGGAAACTTGACCGGTTTGACGTCCTCTTGCTCGAAACTCTTGAGCATGTCTTGGGTGTACTTGGCTTGTTTGATGAAGGTCCCTTCTAAACCTTGTTTAATCTCGAACCCGAGGAAGAACTTCAACTCACCATCATTGACATCTCAAATTTCTTGGTCATTGGTGCAGCAAATTCTTCATTGAAAGATTCTTAGGGGAACCAAAAATGATATCATCAACATATAGCTGGCATATGAACAAATCCCCTTTGACCTTCTTGATAAAAAAGAGTGGGATAAATCTTCCCAATTTCAAACCCACGATCTTGTAACAACTCAGT
Organism: Hordeum vulgare subsp. vulgare; assembly: GCF_904849725.1. Lineage (NCBI taxonomy): Eukaryota > Viridiplantae > Streptophyta > Magnoliopsida > Poales > Poaceae > Hordeum > Hordeum vulgare. Next base: position 318,123,321 of record NC_058523.1, read on the forward strand.
AAGGTACTCATACCACGCACATGGGGCTTGTTTAAGGCCATAGAGTGCCTTATGAAGTTTGTATACATGATTGGGGAGCTTGGGATGTTCGAATCCCGGGTGTTGTTTGACATAAACCAACTCATTTAAAGGACCATTAAGAAAAGCACTCTTCACATCCATTTGTTTTAATTTGAAATCATGATGAGATGCAAACGCAAGAAGCATGCGAATAGATTCTAGACGAGCAAAAGGGGCAAAAGTTTCACCGCAGTCAATACAATCGACTTGGGAGTAGCCTTGAGCCACCAATCTTGCCTTGTTTCGAACCACAATCCCATTGGTACCTTGCTTGTTTTTGAAGATCCATTTGGTAACGATGACATTATGTTCCTCCTTTGGTCTTGGCACTAATTTCCAGACTTGATTACACTCGAAGTTGTTGAGTTCTTCATGCATGGCCATAAGCCAATCGTCATCATCGAGCGCTTCCTGTACCTATTGAGGATCACAATACGAAACAAACTTGTGATGCTCACAATAATTTGAAATTTGTTGATGACTGGACACTCCCCTTTTTAAACTACCAAGCACGTTCTTCATAAGATGTGACTTGACTCTCAACTTGGATGCAATCTTGGTTGCGCGATGCTCGAAGAGTTCTGCGCTTGATAACTTGGGAGCATCATCTTGAGCATGTTGCTTGGCCTTGAGTTTCGATCCTTCCTTGGCACCGCGACCCCTCTTAGGTGCTGCGGAAGGAAATTGAGAAGCAGCATCTTGATCAACTTGATTTTCGTCTTGAGCAGGCTCACTAGTTTGTTCTTGATCTTGTAGCTGCTCTTGATCTAGATCTTGTGCCTGCACTTGATCTTGATCTCGTAGCTGCACTAGATCTTGATCTTAAGCAGATTCGGAACCTTGTGTAAGCATTTGGACATCATGTGGTGCATCACCATCTTCAAGTGGTTGATCTTGTCCTTGATCATGTTCAGCTGGTTGAGGGTTTTCTATTTGTTCATCGGAAGCGTGTGGGGATTGCGAGGGTGATGGCTCCACTTGAGTAGTGCATTGTCCTTCTCCTTCGGCCACAAGGGGTTCCTAAATTGGGAGTATTTGACCAATCCCCATTCTTATTATGGCTTGGGGAGGAATTTCATCACCTACATCACAAAGACCACTTTGCTCCACTTCAGAGCCATTATTTTCATCAAACTCCATGTTACACGTTTCCTCAATGAGCCCCGTGGACTTGTTGAGGACACGGTAAGCATGAGAGTTTGTTGCATAACCAACAAAAATGCCCTCTTGAGCTCTAGAATCAAATTTAGCTAAACATGCAACTTTCTTGAGAATCAAACACTTACACCCGAATACCCGGAAGTACTTGAGATTGGGTTTGTTTCTGGTGAGAATCTCATATGGGGTCTTGTTCAGGCCTTTGCAGATATAGAGCCGATTGGATGCGTGACATGATGTGTTGATGGCTTCGGCCCAAAAGTTATACGGAGATTTGAATTCCTCCATCATTGTGCTTGTCGCGTCCATCAATGTCCGGTTCTTTCTCTCCGCCACACCATTTTGTTGAGGGTTGTATGGTGCTGAATATTGATGCTTGATTCCCTCATCACTAAGAAACTCATCCAGGGTGTAGTTCTTGAACTCGGTGCCGTTGTCACTTCTAATCATCAAAATCTTTGTTTCATGTTGACGTTGAGCTTCATTAGCAAAGTTGATGATGGTTTGTTGAGTCTCACTCTTCTTCTTGAAGAAATATACCCAGGTGTATCTTGAGTAATCATCAACAATCACCAAGCAGTACTTTCTGCCCCCAAGACTACCAAACCATGGAGGACCGAAGGGATCCATATGAAGGAGCTCCAAAGTCCTCTCAGTGTAAATGAGAGTCGTTGGACAATGAGCAGTTTTGTGAATCTTCCCTTCAAGACAGGCACTGCAAGCACGATTTGTGGAAAAACTCACATTTGTTAGTCCACGAACATGGTCAATTTTGAGGAGACTTTGCAAAGATCTCATATTGACATGATCTCATATTGAAAAGTTCACCACGTAGAGACCATTTTCGACATATCCAACATAGGCTACTTTAAGAGTCTTGCTCCACAAAAGGACCACGGTATCAAGATTAAAGAATGTGGCAAATCCCATAATTGCAAGTTGACGAACCGAAAGTAAATTGTAAGCAAGGGACTCAACAAGCATGACCTTCTCAATAGATAACTCTTGAGAGATGACCACCTTACCAAATCCCAATACCTTGGACGTTGATGCATCAGCGAATGGGACATGGGTGGGCATAGATGGGGAAGGATGCACGTCCACCACTAAGTCCTTGATTCCGGTCATATGATTTGTTGCTCCACTGTCGAGCAACCATGACACCCCACCGGAAGCAAACTCCTGCAATAGATCAAGGCTTGGTTTTAGGTACCCATTTTTGAATGGGTCCTTTAATGTTAGAAACAAGGGTCTTAGGAACCCAAATAGCCCATTCAATGGACTCATAGTAAGAACCACCAAATCTGGCTGTGATGGTAGGAATGGTTTTGCCCTTCTTGACGCTACCATCCTCCACCTTGTTCATGTTCTCCTTTTGAGTCCCTTCGCCCTCTTTGACAAAGATGTCCATGAGGGTAGGGGTCGCTTGTTCCTGTTCTTCCTTTTCGTTTTCGACTTGGATGTAAGTCTAAGTCCCTCCTTTCCTACAACTCCCTTTTGATTACCCAAAAGTTTGTTTAGGTTCTTCTCGCCTTGGATGCATGACACAAGGCCCTTCTCAAGTTGATCCTTCAACTTAGCATTTCCCTCCACAAGATGTACATGCTCCCAACAGGGGTTAGTTGTACAAGCATTATCAATTATAACAAAAGGAGGACAAGTAGAGATCGCCTTGGTATGTTTTGCTTGGAGTTGATCATGAGACTCTTTCAACGAGATATGAGCACCTTTCAAGACCTTGTGAGCCTTGTCAAGTGTATTAAACTCCTCCTTGAGTCTGTCATGGCCAACCCCAAGTGCAGCCTTTTCAGACTTAATCACATGTGTAAGGACAATAGCGTGATCTAGCTCCTTTTGTTATTTAGTACAATCATCGTTATGTGACTCCTCAAGAGCCAAACAAAGACTGCGCTCTTTTGCTAGAGCAATAGATAATTCAGCAATCTCATCGGCATAGGCACGACTATGTCCTTGCAGCTCGGAGATAGTCTCCTCATGAGTCTCGATGAGGTCATTAGCCTCACCCAGTTGTTCCAAAAGAGCAACAAAGTGCTTCTTGGACTCTCCTTTGATTTTACACAGAAATTTGTCAAAATCATGCTCATTAAGTTCCACAACATCACTATTATCAACATAGTTTAACAATGAAGGAGCAGTAGTGATGGTGGTCTTAATGCTGGGTGTTACCTGATCGATACCTTTGGCTATAAGGCACTTGGCGATGCGGTTATCGTTGGGGGCATTGAAGAGAGACATCTTGGAGAGGGTGTGGCAATGGCTACAGTCGCCATTCCCACCATATCATCATCGTCATCAACATCGGAGGGGTACTCTTCAAGTGCCACCATACCCTTTGGATGGGGTTTCTTGACAAAGTTGTTCTTGTTTGGGAAAGACTTGGCTTTGTCTTTGTGAATGAGCTTGCCCCCGTGGTCTTCCCTCTTCTCATAGGGACATTCTGCCACGAAGTGACTCACATTGCTGCAGTTATAGCATGTCCTCAAACGTTGCTTGGTCTTTAACCCACTTGAGTTATTCTTGGAGAAATTGGGCCTTGAGTTTCTCTTGTTGCCCCAGAATTGCCTTGACGTAAGAGCATTGTGCTCTTGATAAGCATACTTAGTGTCTTTAGGGAAACCTTCGTCTTCCTCCTCCTCTTCTTATTCTTCAGAAGCAGCCTTTGCTTTTAAGGCAAGGTTGGGTGAAGTTGTCTTTGACCGAACGTTAGCAAGAGCATTATCAGCAGTCTTTTTCATGATTGACATTGCAATGAATTCATCCAATACCTCACTGGAGGGCAAGGAGTGGAAATCTGGCCGTTGGCGAATAATGGATGACATGGCTTTGTTGAATGGCATGATGGCCTTGAGAAACTTGTGCTTGATCCATGTGTCATCCACATCCTTGCTCCCATGATCCTTGAGGGCAACAGCAATAGTAGTCACCCTTCGATAGAGATCACGAGGGTCCTCGTCTTCCTTCATCACAAACTCATTGGCCTCATCAAGAACCACTTCATAGTTGGACCGTTGAATGCTCGAGCTTCCCTTGTACAGCACCATAATGTGCTCCCAACAGTCCTTAGCTAGAGTGAAGGGGCACAAGTGAGGAAGATGTTCAGGAGACACTCCGGACTGGAGAATAAATAATGCGGAGTGATTATATTGATTGTACGGTTCTTCTCTTGGAGTGAGGTTGCTTGGGTCATGCGGATAGTAGCCTTGCTCAATGATTCTCCATAAATTTGTTGAGCTGTGATTCAAATGAGACTTAATGGAAAACACCCAGTTAGCAAAATCACCCTTAACAAGCTTAGGAGGAGGACCAACAGGATTAATACACGGTGTAGGAACCGGTCCTCCATAGACCATGGGAGGTGGAACTAAGGCATAGGTTCCAGTCCCATTATTGTTGAGAGGGGAAGAAGGTCGCATACCTTTAGCCGCTTCCTTGGAGGAATTGGCCTCCGAATCCGTGTTGGCGGGTTTAGCCACCAATGCCGGTTCAGGAGAACTTTTAATTCCCTCAATTAACTCTTTAAGCATGGTCTTGACTTCGTTCGTCAAGGACGTCCTCAGGTTGTCCATAGCCGCATTCAAGTCATCCCTTGTGACCGAAGTCAAGGCCATGGCCTCGGGTTTCCCATGGGCTCCTCCCTCATCATCATCCATACTCTTCGGGTGGTGAAACCCTTAATAAAGAGACGTTGCTCTAATACCAATTGAAAGGATCGATATGGTTGACTAGAGGGGGGTGAATAGGCAACAACCAATTTTTAGCTATTCTTAACAAGTTAGGGTTAGCAACATAAAGGTTCTCTAAAATGACAACTAGATGAGCAACCTATATGATGGTACCAACTATAATCGCTAAGGCAAGTAAGAAATACTCTACAATAATAACATACACAATGTAAAGGTTAGATATAACCACAAGTGGAACCGATGAAGACGAGGATGTGTTACCGAAGTTCCTTCTCTTTGACAGGAAGTACGTCTCCATTGGAGCAGTGTGGAGGCACAATGCTCCCCAATAAGCCACTAGGGCCACCGTATTCTCCTCATGCCCTCACCAAACCTTTACAAACAAGGTTGGGGCTATCTCCACACAAAGCTTGGAGGCTCCCAACAAGACCACGGAGCTTCACCATAATGGAATGTGGCTCCAAGGTGACCACAACAGTCTAGGTTGCTCAAACACCCAAGAGTAACAAGATCCGCAAGGGATTAGTGGGGGGAATCAATTTTCTCTTGGTGGAAGTGTAGATCTAGGCCTTCTCAACCAATCCCTAGAAAATCAACAACTTTTACTGGGTAGGGAGAGAGATCGGCCACATATGAGCTTAGGGAGCAATAATGGAGTCTTGGAGGGTCAAAGGTAGGGTTCACGGAGTGGAAGAACCCTTTATATAGTGGGGGAACAAAACCAACCGTTACCCCCACTTACTGCACGAGCGGAGCGGTAGTACCGCTCAGGGGCAGCGGTACTACCACTACCTCCAGCGGTACTACCGTTGACCCCAATGATACTACCGCAAGCCCCAGCGGTACTACCGCTAGGACTAGAGCGGTACTACCGGGCCTACCACCGCTGAGAAAGTCTTCACAAAAAGTCCGTCGTAGCACAACCGCTGCGAGAGCGGTACTAGAGACCTGGAGCGGTACTAACGCTAGCCAGGGGGCGGTACTACCGCTTGCTAGCGGTACTACCTCTATGCTAGCCGTACTACCGCTCACCTCTAGCGGTACTACCGCTAGAGCCTTTTTGCCAAGAGAGAGAGAAATAACAAGGGGGGAAGCTCCATACCAGCAAGGGAAAATGCGGTGGAGATAAAATGTGTGCGTGAGAGTTTGATTCCACCCAACCTTTCCGACACGGATGCCCTCTTAATAGTACGGCGTTCCTATGACTCAAAATCACTAAACAGAACCGTAGAAGCCACCGTGCTTCTTATCCACGGAGGGGAGCTGAAACATCTTGTGCATTTGTCATGTATTATCTGAAATGCTCAATGCACAGGATTAGTCCGTTGAGGTACTGTCATCAATCACCAAAATCACTTAGGGATAAATATGCCCTAACAAAAGGTATGAAAGTGTAGCAAAACATTTAACAATGTCACCCAAAAGATCATGGAACAAGCAGAAATTATAGATACGTTTGGGACGTATCAACATCTCCAAGCTTAATTCCTGCTACTCCTCGAGTAGGTAAGTGATAACACAAATAATTTCTATGGTGACATGCTAACACACACATAATAACTTCAAAGTAAAGCAAGAAAGATATGCAATTCAAGTTAAGACAATAACAAGCACGAGTCTATATTTAGTATTGAAAATAGCAAAGTAAGAACATAAAGGTGCAAGAGCTCTCATTGTCCGTGACTCGAATGTCTCTAAATGGTGTTTGCGTGCAAGAAATGGGAGGTGGGTTTAGAGCATAAAAATAGTTTTTAATTTAGAACTCAATATACTAAAACTTCACACTTGGTCTCCTTCGGAATCTTATTTTGACTCATCCCCACACCACTAGTCAGGCACAAATCAAAATGATCCTCTCCCGTTCGACTTTAAGCACTCATGCAATGGATGAGCGCAAGGAAGGTATGTTGGAACTTAGGACGGCAAAGAGAATAATGATGGGGTAGGAAGACAAAAAAGGTGTGAATGGATCACATCAATGAGAACAACCATAGGCGAGAAAAATCCAAATGATAGATATGATGTGAGGAGTAGGGATTGCCATGCATCAGATGCACATATGAGCTAAGGTAAGCTCTCCAATGGAACTAGTGGGGGTGCATCCAACTTGCTTGATCATGAAGACCTAGAGCTCATTTGAGGAGGCTCATCATTGGAATATACAAGCCAAGTTCTCTAGTGTAAGGGTCCCCACATAGTTATGCATGAATAATAATCTCTATGGAGTACAAATATAACAATGGAGTACGAGTGTGGATCTTTCAAAAGGAATAGTAGTGTTGCCCCCTTCTCTCTTTTTATTTCTTTTTCATTTTCTTCTTTTTTTATTTTTTGTTGGCCTCTTTGGCTCTTTCTATTTATTCTCATTTGTCCTCTCTAGGATCTTTTCATGTGTCCTCTTTGGGATCTTTTAATTTGTCCTCTTTGGGATCTTTTCCTCACTTAAGGGCAACACTCTATGCTTTACAAGAATAAAAAGAAGATCTTCACACTTTATAAGAAGTACTCAAGATAAAGACAAGTGAAAACTATCATGATGTATGCAAATGTATGCCTCTTCCAGTGTAACAGGATATGCAATGAAGCTAGCGCGTCATGTAGAAATGATAAGGCAAGGCCCAACTAGAATGCGGCTCCTCGATCAAGCAAAAGCATGTATGACATGAAGATCAAGTCATGAGATGGTGAATGTTGCATGACAATGTATCTCGGAAAGGCTATGGAAATACCTTAATAGGTAGGTATGTCGCTGTTTTGAGGAAGTATATAATGAGGCTTATGATGACAGAGCGTATCATGACAAGGGTTTGGATGCACCGGCGAAGTTTGCACCAACTCTCAAGATGAGAAAGGGCAATGCACGGTACCGAAGAGGCTAGAAAATATGGATGGTGGAAGTGCCAACAATCGAATACTCGCATTAGTTCGAAGAGCTCATGCACTTATTATTGGTAACTCTCAATCTTGTCAGGAGATTCACAAAGAGACAAGTACCCCGAGGAGGAGTGTTTGCGGGTTTGGTTATCTTTGCACATCCTCGACCCATGATAACGTGAGTGTACTCTATATATTCCAACCCCTCCTAAGGTTAGCAATCCATCTAGTAGCTAGAGTTCTAAACTTTTTTTTTGAAAAACACACGGATTTCCCAAAATACGACACCTATCACTAATAGACTCAAGCTCTTGGCACCAATAGTCAAAACATTGCTCAAATCAATACCTAAAAACTATTGCAAGTTACTATTATACTTAAATAGCAACCTCAATTACCTACTCATGCAAGACACACAACTCAGTGCAACAAGCCAACTCTCTAAACAAGATAAGCATGGTAACTCAAGAGAGTTCCAAAAGAAACCTAAATAAAAGCTCTTAAAAAGATAAAGCATGAAAACTGAGAGCTAAGCATGACAGCAGCTATGGAAAGATAAAGAACACACAAGAAAGATAAACATGAAAACCTATGTTGTGTTCTAGGGTGGAGTGGATCATGTTTCTCTCCCAAACAAAGAAGGCTAGGTTCCGACTTGTTATGAACAGCAAGCAAAACTAAAACAAACTAAAAAGTAAAGAGCGGGACGCTCCAAGCATATCACATAACATATGAAGTGATAAAAATATAGCATGAAGATGGACGAACTGATGATTGTTGATGGAGAAGGGGATGCATGGGGGCATCCCCAAGCTTAGACGCTTGAGTCTCCTTGAATATTTATTTCATCATCTTCCATCGCATACTTGAAAACTCCCTTCATACGAAACTCATCATAAGCTGATTAGAGTGGTTAGTACCCATAATAAAATAATTTATTACCTACTGTAAGTAAAGATTTTCATGAGAAGTTATTGTTTCTCATGATTTCCAAAAGATTTTTTCAAAGGAAAAACAATCTTAAGATTTGCAAAGCGATGAAAACGCAAAATGTGTCAGAATCTATGAAAAACAGACCAGCAGGTAGTAAGTAATTTTTCCAGGGCACTTCTGCAACTCAAATCAAAAACCTCAGAACATATGCGAGAAAGACAATTATATATAGCATGATGTCAAAAAAATCTGATCAAAAATATGATTTGGTGATTTTTGGCGAATTTGTCCATCAAGCAGACACAATCTGTTTCTGGACAACATGTCATAACTTTTGAACTTTCTTGCAATCGGAGGCTAAAACTTGGCACAAAGCTTAAAAGAAGATACAATGATGTTGCGACAGTAGTAACACACATCAAGACCACTAAAAACTGAAAGTAAAAAACTCAAATAAAGATAACAAGGGTTGTCTCCCTAGAGCTCTTTCTTTATAGCCATAAAGATAGGCTTAAGATTTTAATGATGCTCTCGTAGGAATAAGAGTTGTAGAACAAAAGAGAGCATGAAGAAGCAAATACCAAACACATTTAAGTATAACATGCTTCCTATGCATAGCAATATTGCAATAGAACAATTCACTGAAGCACAAAGCAATAAGCATAGGAAGGCAAAACAAGTGCAGCTTCAAAACCTTTGACATAAAGAGAGGGAACTTGATATTATTGAAATATCTATAAGCATATGTTCCCTTCTCAAAATAATTTTAAGTGGGATCATGAATAAACTCAACAATATAAGTAACACATAAAGCATTGTTACCATGATCCACATGCAAAAAGGTACGCTTACTCTCCACATAAGCATAATCTTTCTCATTGGTAATAGTGGGAGTAGGACTGTCATAAACAACCTGGACACTATAGATTAATTGTGTATTGGGGAGATAGTGTTCAGCAAGGGAGTAATTCCCTCCATCATTATGACCAGTTTCAGATGGATAATTTCTCCTTATGTCATAGGTATCTTTACAATCACTATAGATAGGAGTTATAACATCATCATGGTATAAAAGAGCATTATTATTGCTAGCGACTATATTTGTAAACATGTTGACTTTATTCTTACTAGCAAAATAATTATCAATTATCACATCACTAATGGGTAAAGGACTTGCAATCCTTTCATCCCGAAGCTTAGAGCTTTCCATATCATCATTTTCAAAGTTGGTACCAAAAAGATTTTCAAAATCATAAGTAGCATTATCATCATCTTCCCAATCACAACAAGTAACATGCATATCATAATCAAAAACATCTTCAGTAGTACCTACGGACTTATCATCAAGATAATTATAAATGCAATCAAGCTCACCATCCTCCATAAATTTATGTCCGTTAGGATCCCTCTTCAACAATTCCTCCAGTTAACCAATTAACTTGCCGATTAATCCCTATTCGCAAGGTCATCGAGTAGCCTATTAACTCATAAATCGTCTGATTAATGGATTAAATGGCTGAGTAACTTGCCGATTATCCAATTAGTCCCCTACTAACCAGCCAACCGAGCAGTTACCAGTTAATGATTTCCTCCACAATGGTTAGATAAAAGTTGATGCGAGGAATATGCTCAGGCCAGGTTGATACCCATTCTTCTTCCTTCGTGTTCCTCTTCCTCCTCTTCTTTTTCTTCTTCTTCACCTTAGGAGGGAGTGGTTGGAGAGGAAGCTTCTACAAATATTATGGTTTATCATTAGAAACTATAGGGGAAACTTGGGAGAAACTCTCCTTCTTATTAGTGGAAACATAAGAGACATTTTTATGCTTTGGTAAAGTTCCCTTCTTTCAAATCTTACTTATGTAATCATTTTCATGGCAATTAACAACATAATGGAGATGGCATTTTTGCAAAGTGTTGTTTATTCCTAAGGCATTATCATCTAGCCAAGAAGTTTTTTCTGATAACTCTTCACACATCAAAAATAACATAAGTTCATCATAAATATCAGAAGTGACCGTGTTATCACACAACTGGTTAACAGTTTTGTTTTGAAAGTACATACACTGAAAATTAAAGTGACCCTCTATACCACAAAGTTCACAAGTAAAAGGATAAAGGTCACACAATTCTCTAGCAATTTCATTTAAATCTCTAACCCAAGTGATTGTTCTTTCATGCTTATGTTGCTTACAATACCTCTCTTCTTCATCATAGGCCTTTCACAAGGTCTATCCACTCCACAAAAATTAACATGCTTATATAAAACTTCATTTTCAGGAATTGGATCATGCATGTTGCAATTATCATTAACAATTTCATTTTCTTTGCAAAACTCTTTAAAAGGTTCATGATGCTTGATCCAATTGTCCTTATGCATATTAATATGTGAAGCAAAATATTTGAGGAAATCAACAAGGAGTTGAGAATCAAGCCCGAACTTAGCACTAAAATTATTAAAACTTGTAGTTTTAACAAAGGCCTTAATGCAATCATACTCATAATTTATACCTGACTCTTTACCTTTGTTGATCTCCCAATCTTCAGTATTGTGTTGAATTATTTCAAGGAGTTCCCATTTAGCATCAATCCTTTCGTTTGTGAAAGAACCCATAGAGGTAGCATCGAGCAAGTCTTTATCTTGTCGAGAGAGCCTCGCATAGAAATTAGTAATAATCGTATCTTTGGGGAGCCCGTGGTTAGGACATTTTAGTATTAAAGTTTTCAGTCTCCCCCAAGCTTGAGCTATGCTCTCTCCGTTATGAAGATATAAATTATAAACATAATTCCTATTCTCATGGACTTCATGAAGAGGATAAAATTTGGAGTAAAAGAGAGACTGGATCTCTTCCCAATCCTCTAGGTGAGAATCATCTAGTATCATATACCATTCCAATGATTTTCCTTTCAGTGAAAAGGCAAATAATTTCCTTATGGCTCCATCTCTTGTCAAACCTGAAATCTTAAACAACTCACAAAGTTCTGTAAGTTTCAACAAATGAATACCAGGATCGATTGTTACATCTCCTACATAACAATATTTCCTAATTATTTCAATTATCCCAAGTGGTATTTCGAATGGGATACATTCAGTAGGTGGAGGAGACTTCTCTACCACGGGTGTGGTAAAGCGGCCTTCCCCAAGTAGCGAACTAAGAGTGCAGTTTTCCATAAGCCTAACTAGTGAAAATAAAAACAAGAAACAAAAAGATTTAATTGCAAGATCTAAATATATACATTCAAGCACTCACCTCCTCGGCAATGGCGCCAAAAATAGCTTGATGTCTACGCATGCTTCTATTCTTGTAGACTATGTTGGGCCTCCAACCGCAGAGGTTTGTAGGACAGCAGCAATTTCCCTCAAGTGGATGACCTAAGGTTTATCGAACTCAGGGAAGTAGAGGTTGAAGATGGTCCCTCTCAAGAAACCCTGCAATTAAGAAACAAGAAGTCTCTTGTGTCCCCAACACACCTAATACAATGTTAAATTGTATAGGTGCACTAGTTCGGCGAAGAGATGGTAAAATATGGGTGATAGGTGTGGCAAAGCAAGGTAATAAAAATCTGTAATAAAAATTACAGCAAGGTAGCAAGTGACAAAAGTGAGCATAAACGGTGTGACACTGGTGAGAAACAAGGCCTAGGCTTCATACTTTCACTAGTGGCAACTCCCAACAACATTAACATAGTCTAATCACATTATATTTCCACTAAAACATGCAATGGAGATGTACTCGGAGGTCATTCATTTGTGATCAAGAGAGGACAGGAATTAACTAGGGCTACAAAAGCACACCTCAGAGTTCGTAGTTCTCATCAATGGATTTCCCAATGTCACCGCGGCCATCCAAAGAGAGTACCACAATCACCACAACATATCTCAAGGATAGTCAAAGACAAGCACCAAGAGACTCTCAATCTTCAATCAATTCACAAAAGAGGAAAATAATCATGAAAATATTCTTCTAATCCATGTCCAATAGACCGCTGTCACCATGGTCTCGGGGATTATACTAGATAAGATCAAGTGAGTACATCAAACCAATACATAGAAGAAGGGAAAAATCATGGGATCACCCTAGGTTAACATAGCCTATGATCACAATCAAGATCACATCATGGGAGAGAGAATTAAGCACATAGCTACTGTAGAAGACCTCGGTCCCGAGGAGGAACTACTCCCGCTTCATGGAGGGAGGAAGCAACGTCGATGGACATGAATTCGGGGGCACTTCTCTGTTCCGGCAGGGTGCCGACACAGGAATTCTGGTCCCCCGAAACTTGTTGGCGATGGTGGCGGAGATCGGAATTGTTTCTAGAGAAAGGAGTTCCGGAATCAGGGTTTCCTCCGTGAGGGTAAAAATAGGAGCCACGGTAGGGCACGAGAGGAGCTGGGACCCACCCAGGTGACCTGTGGGCATGGCCAGGAGGTAGGCCGCGCAGGGAGGCCGCCTGGGCAGGCCCTGGCTCCCCTGTAGCCCATCTTCGTGCTTCGTGAAGCTTCCGTCACGCTGATTTTTATATATTTTTCTCTGGAGTTTTGGGACTCTGTAAATTTGGGTAGAAGTCCCTGCAAAAAATACATCAGCAGACAGAAATTGGCACTGGGTGCACTGAGTTAGTACGTTAGTCCAAATATGTGTAAAAAGGTATAAAGGGTAGCAAAACATATAACAATGTCACCCAAAAGATCATGGAACAAGTAGAAATTATAGATACATTTGGGATGTATCAGATACTCATCGATAACAAACCCCAAGTTGGATACTTCCGAGTATTCGGCTCAAAGTGCTACATTCTCGATAAGCATTGTCGCACTAAATTTTCCCCTAAATCTTATGAAGGTGTCCTACTCGATTACGGATCAAATTCTCACACTTACGTGTCTACAACAGCTTCACTCAAAAAGTTGAAGAGGTGGTAGATGTGAAGTTTGATGAATCTAATGGTTTGCAAGTAGAATAATTGCCAAATGATGTAGGAGATAAGTGGAAGCCATCCAAGATCTAGCTATCGGCAATATTTGTCCCATGGAGGTGAAGGAAAGTACTTCATCAACTCAAGTGGAAGCTCCTACTTCGCGTCAAGGCGAACCACAAAACGACATGGAGGCATCCACAAGAGGTACATGGCATGATGAAAAACAAGAAGAAGTACATATCATGATCCACCTCAACCTTCCTCACCACCACCTCAAGGATATGACACCGTCAACGACAACGTGCAAGATGATGATGATGAAGAAGCTCCACCATCCAACAACAAGAAGCTGTCACGAGTTCGATCAAGAGTGGACAAACATCATCCACTAAATCAAATCTTCGGTGACATACAAATTGGGAGAATCACTCGCTCTAAATCTCGTGTAGCTAACTTTTGCGAGCGTTATTCTTTCATCTCTAGCATTGAGCCTTTGAAGGAGAAGAATCCCTTGAAGACCCGGATTGGGTGAATTCCATGCACGAAGAGCTACACAACTTCGAGAGGAATCAAGTGTGGACACTTGTTGAAAAGCCTGAAGGCGAGCAAAACATGATTAGTACAAGATGGGTGTTTCGGAACAAGCAAGATGAAGATGGACAAGTCGTATGCAGCAAGGCGCATCTCGTAGCCCAAGGATATACGCAAGTCGAAGGTATGGACTATGGTGAGACCTATGCCCCCGTCGCTAGACTTGAAACCATTCACATTCTTCTCGCTTATGCCAATCACCATGATATAACTCTTTACCAAATGGATATCAAAAGTGCTTTTCTAAATGGTGAAATTGAGGAGGAGGTTTATGTCAAACAACCTCCTGGATTTGTGAACCCTAAGAAAGCTAATAATGTTTACAAACTTCGTAAAGCTTTATATGGTCTTAAACAAGCCCCTAGAGCTTGGTACAAATGTCTAACGAAGTTTCTTAATGAAAAAGATTTTGAGATTGGTAAAATTGACGCAACCTTATTCACTAAAAGAGTTAATGAAGAACTATTTGTGTGCCAAATATATGTGGATGATATTATCTTTGGTTCTATTAACCCACATTTTAGTGAAAAGTTTTGGAAGTTGATGTCAGAGAAATATGAGATGTCAATGATGTGCGAGCTGAAATTCTTCCTTGGACTGCAAATCAAACAATCGAGAGAAGCCACGTTTATCTCTCAAACCAAGTACACCAAAGACTTAATCAGGAAGTTCAGTATGCAAGAGTGCAAAGGTACGAGAACCCCCATGCCTACTAGTGGACATATTGACCTCACTAAGGAGGACAAACCAGTTGATCAAAGAGTTTATTGATCAATGATTGGTTCATTGCTATATCTATGTGCCTCCCATCCTAATATTATGTTGAGTGTTTGCATGTGCGCCCGAACCAAGCGGCACCCACAGAGTCTCATCTATTGGCTGTTAAAAGAATCATCAGATACCTAATACATACACCAAACTTTGGCATATGGTATCCCAAGGAATCTTATTTTAATTGTGTTGGCTATTCCGACTCAGACTATGTCGGAGACAAGGTTGATAGAAAATCCACCTCGTGTACATGTCAATTTCTTGGGATATTTCTTGTGTCTTGGTCAGCCAAGAAACAAAACTCGGTATCTTTATCTACTGCTGATGCTGAATATATAGCCGACGGATCATGCTATGCGCAATTACTATGGTTGACTCAAACTCTTCAGGATTATGGTATTCATGTGAGAAATGTTCCATTATTGGGTGACAATGAAAGTGCTATTAAAATTGCCTATAATATGCACAACATTCTTGAACAAAACATATTCAAGTGCGACATCATTTCATTCGTGATCATGTTGGTAAATGAGATATAGATCTTAAGTGTGTTCATACCGACAAACAATTAGCCGATATCTTTACCAAACCACTCGATGTGAAAGTATTTTGTCATTTGAGGAGTGAGTTGAACATCATTGATGCTTCAAACTTGAGCTATACTCACTCGGATGCATGCAAGGGCATGAGCTTGATTGTCAATTCCTTGATTCCATTTATTTGACACTATCTTATATCTTGGAAAAATATGCTCCCTTGTATTGCATATAACCTTTTGTAGGTACTTGGAAGAAATATACTTCACAAGATTGCCATCAAGTCACATCAAAAGCAATCTTGACATGGCCAAGTATCAATAACCCCTTCTTCGGTGATGGGGGAAGACGGCAACAAAATCATATCCTTGACACCTATAAGATGATGAAATTCACTCATGTCTTTTGGATATATTATGTTCTTCCTTGCATGACTAATCATAGTATGTGAAAAGTGAACCAAAACAACATGGATAGCTCTGAACTCAAGATGATCTTCATCAACGTTGATCATCCACAACAAGTTCACCTACATGCCACGTCATCAACATCTTTCGAAGATATGTAATCATATCCTTGATAAATCTTTACACCAAGTCATGAGGTAAAGCAACTCAAGTGATATGAAGACACTAAAATCTTAATCGAAAAATGGTAACCCCATTTTGCACTTAACAATGAGTATGACCTTTGATCAAGCATTCTTGCTTGACTCGTCAAGTCAAATACTGTAATATAGGTGACCTAGTCACCGCCCCACATCTAGATGGAGATTCTTGTATGGTTCACATTTGTCATCACATACATTCTTGGATCCATTCAATTCTCATCTATACGTATGTATATTCCAAAAGTCAAAAAAAAATGTTGTTTTCTCTTATTTTATTTCAATCTTTAGATTATTTTCTGTCTATTTTCAGTTAAGGAGTTGGTTTTCAATGTAACTCGGTTTTACCGATCTGGGAAACTCGGTCCAACCAATTTCTCCAAGAGGCGTGTTAATCAGTATCGGTTCTACCGAATCACGTTGCCTCGGTGACTCCGATATTATCACTGCCTTTGATTTTCAGATATTTTCTGGACTTTTGTCTTAGGGGGAGAAAGATTTTCCATGTTCCTGAGTTTCATTTCCTTCTAAGATCTTATTGAACATTTTCAAAAACAATATTAGTTTTATCATTATCTTTGAGGTGGAGAAAAATTCTCTAGGGGGAGAAAACCTCAATGATCCCATACATTATCAGAGGGAGAATCATCCAGGATCCCTAACATAGGGGGAGATAGTTCCAGGAACTCTTATCCATATCAAAGGAGGAGAACTTTCAATGAACCCTTACATACTATCAAAGGGGGAGAAAATTTAAATTCAAGGAACCCTTATCAAAGAGAGAAGTAGCAAGGATCCCTCTCTCTCAATGAGCCCTTGCCCTCTCACATTGCCAAAGGGGGCGAAATATCAAAGCTTCCAATGAACCTATATAAAGGGGAGAAATATCACCATAAAGCTTACATAAGGGGGAGAAATATCAATAGCGGGAGATATATGTTCCTAAAGGAAGGTCTACCTATGGGGATATGTACCTCAGGGGAGATGTATCAAACCTTACATATTCAGGGGGGGTAAAATTGTTTTAGATATCATTGCTTTACTATCTTTTGATTGAACTTGTCTTTCCCTTCTTACTCCCATATATACATGCTATGTTTCAGTGGCAGAGGTAATCTTACATATTCATCCTTAGGCGGGAAAGTTCTAAATTCTATTGGAGACATATATATGTCTTCAATATCTTGGTACTTTTGAATCTCTTTGCATCTTTACAATAGAATATTCTTGTGTTATCTAAAATTTGTTTTCCCAAGTGTACTTCTACTGCTAAGACGCTCAGGAACCTCAAGGTAAGTATGTGCATCATATCCTTGTTCATGATGATCTCTTGTAGTTTGCATATATTGTTTGCAAGAGTGAGTCTTGAACATGGAAGTTCCTCATTCACATATATTTGACGCATATAGCCAAGATTTATATGATTTGCCTTGTCCTTCTACCATGTGTGTGCCCATGCAGTCCAAAGCAACTATACTTTAATACGGATTACACACATTTAGGGGGAGCCTGTACTAGTCATGTATCTTTCAAAGCTGTCATATTCTAATGACTATCTTTATTTGAAGCTCTGATTGTATGTTTTCATCAATTACCAAAAAGGGGGCGATTGAAATCACATATGCTCCCTTGGTGGTTTTGATAATTCATGACAACATACATTGTCTCTTGGACTAACACTTTTACCTAGTATATTTCAGGTTTAGTCCACACAGAGCTTTCGCTATAGGATTGGGTGGAGAAGCCCCTTGATGAAGGAAGGAATAGGATTGGCTAAAGCTTCAAGCAAGAAGAATCTTCATTTTACACTTTGTGAAGATCACATTCAGTCCATAGGAAAGCCAATACTATTAAAAGGGGATGATGTGTTATGATGAATTGGTTGCTCAAGTGCTTAGAGATAGCCACAAAAAATACTCAGCCACTATTCCACAAAATATATTTGTCCCAAGACAAATATCCAAAATCGGTGCCACCAACATTTACCACTCGGCCATACCGATTTCACACTTAGACAGATCCCAGTCAAACCCTACCTTTTCGGTGCAACCGAATCTACATCGGTGCTCCCAAGTTTAGGTGGCCAACCTTCTGTTTCCTCGGTACACAAAATTAGAATTTCCGAGTTTTTGTATCAGTGTCATGGAGTTCTCTCATCTAACCATTAGTCACCTTTTCGGTTCTACCGAGTTGTGTATGTTGATTCCACCGAGATCCAAAGTTGCTACCGTTTGAGCAAGTCGGTACCATCGAGTTTGTAACTTCGGTGTCACCAAGTTGGTTGATTATTGTGTAACGGTTGGATTTTGGAGGTTGCATATATATACCCCTCCAGCTACCTCCCACTCACAAAGGAAGCACTCAAAACACACTTACCCTTGCCAGATCCATTTTTCTAAGAGAGAGCAACCTACTCATGTGTTGTGATCAAAAGATTCCATTCCAACCATTTGAACCTCGATTTCTAGCCTCCCCAAGTTCCTTTCCACAAGATCAATCTCTCCTACCCCTGCCAAATCTCAGAGAGAATGATTGAGTGTTCAGGAGACTATCTTTAGAAGCGCAAGGGAAAGGGGTTCATCGTTCTACCACATCGTTGGTGGCTCCTAGATTGGTTAGGTGTCGCTTCCGATCTTCCTACTTCGTGTTGTGGAGTTGAACCAAGATGTTTGTAAGGGCAAGGAGATGGCCTACTTCGTGAAGGTCTACTGTGAGTGAGGCTAGTCCTGTGTGGACGGAAGCCGTGGTGGAATAGACAAGGTTGCTTCTTCGTGGACCCCTTGTGGGTGGAGCCCTCCATGGACTCTCGTCGTCGTTACGCTCCGTGGGTTGAAGTCTCCACTAACATGGACATACCATACCGCCACCTATCGGAACCATGACAAAAATCATCGTGTCAACTTCTTCGCGTTTGATCTTCCTAAACTCTACTCCTTACTGCATGTGCAAAGTCCTTATTTTCTGCTGCCATATTTGTTGACTAGATGTGTAGGGTGCACTAGACTTGTTAGAATCGCTAAATATGCCAACCATTAAATTGGGAAAAGGCTAGGATTTTTATTTACGCAAGTAGTCTATTCACCCCCCTCTAGACACCTCTTCTATTGATGTCTCACTAAGTCTCCCGGGTTATGAACCCGGGGAGGGTGATCCTGTGTGCTCGAGATAATTGGTTGTTCAGACCAATTAAGATATCTTGAGACCACTGGCTCAACCATTCTTATGGATTTTTGCTTGCACTTCATGTCCTCTTTGCAACTATTGGTGGTGAAAATATGATATTGACCATTATTCAGGTGCTTAGGATTGCTCTGAAATCCAGATTGATTGTTGTTTTGCTGATTGCCTTGATCTAAATGATGCCTATTGCCAATATTCCCTTGATGCTAATAGTCCAACCTTGAGTCGCGTGGCTCATTAAACCCTGATCCTGGGAAGCCTCGAGATGACCTGCCTTGTGAACCAAGTTAACCGTACTGACCTGGATGTCCACCATTAGCCCCCTAGTGGCCTTGGAAAGCTTGATTCGTAAACTCTTGCATGATATAGCAATTCTCCCACAAGTGAATAGATGGCTTATCCTGAGTACTATGCGTTGGGCAGGGAGCTTTGAGTGCTTCCTCATGATTGCGGGGCTTATTCTCGTTATAAGGTCCCCCAGAATAGCGATGATGTTTGAACCCAGTATTGTTATTGGCCACAAACTCTGATCCGTGTTCACGTTGTTTCTGTTTATTATTTTGGTTTCCCTCATTTCCACTTTGCTAGTTACCCTTACCACCTTCGCTTTTCTTGTTCCTGCCAGCTTACTCCTCGTCTGAGCCTGGATCCTTTGTGCCATCTGACTCGGCGTATCTTGTCAGGACATCCATTAAATCAGCTATATCTTGAGTCTTCTGCTTTAGGCGACCCTATTTCAGAACGAGGGCCTCGAAGTGACAGTTTTCTTCCAAGATTAGGATGGCTTGCGAGGCTGCAATACAATCCGATGAGTGGATGATTTCTACAACCCGGCGATTCCAATGATGGGCCGACTCGCCCGAGTGCTGAACACAATGTTGGAGATCCATGATTGTCATCAGACGTTTGCAAGTTCCTTGGAAATTTTTTATGAACCATTCCTTTAGCTCTGCCCAAGTATTGATGGAACTGGGTGGCAGGTTTTTCAACCAAGTTTGAGCCGGACCTTCTAACATCATTGTAAGGTAAGTCGCATACACCACGTCACTAACATCGAGTATATCCATGGTGATCTCGTAACTTTCCATCCATGCTACCGGCTCACAATCTGCTGTGTAATTTGGCACCTTACGAGGTCCTTTGAAATCCTTAGGCATGGGTTCGCTGCGAAGAGTCAGGCATAAGCAAGGAACGCTGGTCGTCCTGGTGCTATTTCCAGCTCCGTGTATTGTTGACTGAGGTCCTGTCGCATGCGGTTGACCCGCCCTCCTTCGGCTGCTTCCACCTCCATCTGCCGGGTGGCTCTTGTTGCGTCAACTAAATCTTGGGTGTTCTATAATCCTGGCCGGGTTGGGGAAACCCGGGGCTGCTATCGCCGCCCATTACTAGAAACACACGGCGATTCTTCGTGACGACTGATATAGGGAGTAGAGTGCATCCAATTCCGACTGTAGGAGAATTGTGCTAGCTGGGCCACTGAGGGAGTTTGGGAATGTGGGGTCCTCGGGCGGCCAGTTAGTCAATGACGAGTGGGCCCATTGGGCCATGCTATAGAAGACCGGGCCTTATGACGACCTCTACTCTGGAAGGAGTATCCCGAAGATTGGGATGTACTTCAAGCTTAGAAAGACTAGGTCAGCTCATCTATTCCCGATTATAGTCAGTAACTTGTAAATCCTAGGCTCCCGGGTGCCTATATAAACCACAGACCCATATCCATGTAGAGGAGGCTGAATCATCTAGGGTTTAGAATATACGATCTCGAGGTAGATCAACTCTAAAATCATGTTCATCAATACAATCAAGCAGGATTTAGGGTATTAGCTCCATAGGAGGGCCCGCACCTGGGTAAACCGTTGTCTCCCCTTCTTTCTACAACCCATCGATCCAAGGTCCATAGTTCGGCACGCCCTACCCGAGATCTGTTGGGTTTGACACTTATATTGGTGCTTTCATTGAGATTTCCACTGTTTGATCACCGAGAAGATCGATGGCTCGCTTAATCGTTAGCGATAGAATCAACAATGAAGACAGCTTTGTCCCCGAACAAGTTCTCCCGCTCGGTGGTATTATGCTGCGTGCAGACCAAACTGGCCATCTTGGCCAGATCGGAAGTTTCATCCCCGATCAGCAAACAAGGTCGGGGAGTTTGAAACTCCCAACCCATCCATACACTGATCTGGTCCTCACAAGAATCTTGGCCTCGGCCGATGAGAACAAAAGACCCTAAGTTTTAACTTCGGGTCCCGTGTGTGGCTACGTCCTCGAATCCGTCTCTTCCGAAGAGTTGGCCCCTAGATCGGACTTGACCCGGACGCCTCGATCACAACAAACGGCTTTGGTCAAACACGCCTCCCTCATGACAGCCTCGGAGGTTAACTTCAAAAACCATTCGATGAAGTATAAGTACGAGCTCTCGACGTTAAACAACATGCTTGGCCCGATCAAACCATTGCACATCTCAACCAGCCCGACCCCCTCACAGTACGGCTCGGAATATGGGGACTTTTACGTCCCACCACCACCCACTTGGTAGCAACCTCGAAGATTTAACCAACGCATTAGACTACGGCTCCAAGGAGCTTGAGGGCATGGACGACGACGTCGATGAACCCACTCCCATAAATGTAGGGCGAGGGCCGCAACTTCCACTTATGACGTCTACATGGTGGACACGCCCGGTAGCAACGGAAACCTCCCCCCTCAGCCAAACGATGACAAATCCGGGGAGGAGAATTCAAAGCGCTGAAAGGAGCATAATCATGCTAAGGCAAACAAGGGAAAAGTCTCTGCACAAGGCACTAGGAAAATAAAAACCCAGAGGACCACGGTAACCTCGGAATCCGAGAACATCCGCTAGAGAATGCGGACAAACCCGAGGAGTAGGACGACCCCAACGACATCAACATGTCGGACAATGATGAATACTCCCCCCTCCCCCGTCGACGACTACCCGAAGGAGACTTCGCAGTTCTCGATGACCTTGAAGGTCAAGAAGATTTTTGGCAGCTACTCCTAGCCACCGCTCGAAGCTTAAAGGCGAAGGAGCGTCAACTCTAGGCCTAACAAGACACCATAAACAGCAGGTAGACCAACGTATTGTCCGCCGAAGAAGAACACGACCCTAGATGGCCGGATCAGAAGAAAAGTTACCCATGTCGCCGACTTCAGCCACAATTCGATGATGAGGACCCGAAGCCCGCATCCCCCAAGTGCATATATTAAGACCAATCTGACCGCCCGCCCCGAGAACGCTACAGGGAGGCATCGGACGCCGAATACTATCTCGGGCCTCCCCGTGGAAATGAGAAGGAAAAGTGCACCCTCGTGGCAGAAACGACCTACGATACAACCTGGAAAACAAGACAAGTCACAGCAGGTTGATGACCCACAAGTGTAGGGGATCTATCGTAGTCCTTTCGATAAGTAAGAGTGTCGAACCCAATGAGGAGCAGAAGGAACTGCCAAGTGGTTTTG
The DNA here is from genome assembly GCF_904849725.1 of Hordeum vulgare subsp. vulgare. NCBI lineage: Eukaryota > Viridiplantae > Streptophyta > Magnoliopsida > Poales > Poaceae > Hordeum > Hordeum vulgare. The sequence continues at coordinate 318,146,129 of NC_058523.1, forward strand.
AGCAAGGTATTTTGTGCAAGCACTAAAATTATCGGTAACAGATAGTTGTGTGATAAGATGATTTGTATCAAGTAGCAAGTAACAATGGTGCAGCAAAGTGGCCCAATCCCTTTTGTAGCAAGGGACAAGCCTGGACAAACTCTTATATGAGTTAAAGCCCTCCCGAGGACACATGGGAATTTCTGTCAAGCTAGTTTTCATCATGTTCATATGATTCGCGTTCGCTACTTTGATAGTTTGATATGTGGGTGGACCGGTGCTTGGGTGCTGCCCTTACTTGGACAAACATCCCACTTATGATTAACCCCTCTCGCAAGCATCCGCAACTACGAAAGAAGAATTAAGACAAAGTCTAACCATAGCAATAAACTAGTGGATCCAAATCAGCCCCTTACGAAGCAACGCATAAACTAGGGTTTAAGCTTTTGTCACTCTAGCAATCCATCATCTACTTATTACTTCCCAATGCCTTCCTTTAGGCCCAAATAATGGTGAAGTGTTATGTAGTCGACGTTCACATAACACCACTAGAGGAAACACAACACACAACGCATCAAAATATCAAACGAATACCAAATTCACATGACTACTTATAGCAAGACTTATCCCATGTCCTCAGGAACAAAAGTGACTACTCACAAAGCATAATTATGTTCATGACCAGAGAGGTATTGAATAGCATTAAGGATCTGAACATATGATCTTCCACCGAGTAATCCAACTAGCATCAACTACAAAGAGTAATTAACACTACTAGCAACCTTACAAATACCAATCGGAGTCACGAGATGGAGATTGGTTACAAGAGATCAACTAGGGTTTGGAGATCAGATGGTGCTGATGAAGATGTTCATGGTAAAGAGTCCCCTCCGATGAGAGGAGTGTTGGTGATGACGATGGCGACGATTTCCCCCTCCGGGAGGGAAGTTTCCCCGGCAGAACGCCCCTACCGGAGCTCCAGATTGATTATGCTCAAGTTCCGCCTCGTGGCGGCGGCGATTCCTCCCAAAAGCCTCCTCCTGATTTTTTCTGGAACGAAACCCTCCTTATAAAAAAGATGGGAGCCAGAGGGGCAACAGGGAGCCCACAAGCCACCCAGGCGCGGCCAGGGGGGTAGGCCGTGCCTGGCAGGCTTGTGGCCTCCTCGTGGCTCCCCTCCGGTACTTTTTTCGCCCAGTATTTTTTTTAAATCCAAAATAATTCCTCGTTAATTTTCACGGATTTTGGAGTTGCGCAGAATAGGTATCTCAAACTTGCTCCTTTTTTGGACCAGAATTCCAGCTGCCGGCATTCTCCCTCTTCATGTAAACCTTATAAAATAAGAGAGAAAGGGCATAAGTATTGTATCGTAAAGTGTAATAACATCCCATAAAGCAAATATGAGCTAAATAAGAGCTTGTAAAGCAAATCCACGTACACAATCATCATAATATCAGAAAGAGTTTGTAAAGCAAATCCACATACACAATCATCCTTTCGTCTTCTACAATTGCTAAAACTCACGTGGTAATCATGAGATCAAAGTTTCAGTTGGACACAGAGAAAGATAGAGGCTTATAGTTTCGCCTCCCAACTACTTACCTCCAGGGTAATGTCAACAATAATAATTCATGGATACTTACTTCCAAGTTGACATATGAATATAGATCTTTCATTAGCACATGACGTTAGCCAAGATAAAGGCGAAATAAGGAATTGGTGTCGATCACCATGACTCTTTTAAGGACAAAAAGTAAAGGTACAAGATAGGCCCTTCGCAGAGGGAAGCAGAGGTTGTCATGCGCTTTTGAGGTTTGGATGTGTGACCTCTAAGTGTGAAGGAACGTCACTTTATATTGCCTCCTGTGATAAAGAACTTTATAATGCAGTCTGTCGCTTTTATGTCTTCCTCATCACAGGTTCGTACAAAGCTTATTTTTCACACACTAATAGATCATACATATTTAGGGAGCAATTTTTTTATTGCTTGCACCGATGACAACTTACTTGAGGGATCTTCCTCAATCCATAGGTAGGTATGGTGGACTCTCATGGCAAAACTGGGTTGAAGGTTTATGGATACACTAGTAGTATCTCTACTTAGTGCGGAAGTTTTGGCTGATAAGAGGTGGAAGCAATCGTCATATGCTAAGGGATCTGTAGTCATATAACATTGTTCGGAACCAAGCAAACATAATTCATTATGTTGTCTTCCTTGTCCAACATCTACTTCTAAGCATGTAATAGTTTAATGAGTGTTCACAATCATAGACGGTGTCAAAGACGATATGTTTATATGTGAACCTCTCCTTCTTTATTACTTCCTATTAATTGCAACAATGACCAAGGTCTATGTTTGTCCACCCACAACAAGTTTCAATCAACATTCTTTTTATATGTGAAGTCATCACTTCCCATAAAATCATTACATAATCTTTCATGATTTTGTTCTTTTATCATTCTTTTCTTTAGATCATGGCATGAGGAAAGGACCTCAACTAAAACACTCTTTATTATATGACTCACGAACTCGATTACATTGGGGGTGACACAAAGCAAAACTCAAGCCTAGATCACTAAGAACTTTATTCTACTAGATAAAGATAAAACCAAAAAGGAACGAGCTAAGAAAAAGGTAAAGGCAAAAGATGTGATGGTGATACGATACCGGGACAAGTCCCCCAAGCTTGGCACAAGCCAAGGGGAGTGCCCATACCTGTGCTTAGTTATCTTCCTTTGAAGGTGATGGTGGTGGAGTTGTTGCAATCAGGGGTTGATTCTCCGTCTTCCAAGGCATAGGTGCTCCATCATGGAAAGATGATCGAGTCTCCGGAATCCTAAAATCTGCAGCCAACCATATTGATTTAAATCTATACTCATACTCACAGTTTTGGTTCTGCAGGTCGTAGATCTGGGCTTGGAGTTGATCAATTATGTCATAGAGCCTGGAGAGGTGCTTCCCGATGTTGTTGGCATCGATCTTGTGCTTGTTGGTGAATTCCGTGATCATCATGTGGTTGGCGTTGAGTCCGCGTTCCACCAATCCTTGGCACTTGAATACTTGCTGCTCCATTGCTTCGAGCCTCGCCTCCACACTTCCGGTCTTCTTGGGCCCTCAACATCACAGATGTGCAGCACCCCCTCGTGCATCTCGATAGATTGAGGTTGTTGCAGCACGCTCGTGAGGTAGGGATTGATGACCTTCTCGAAGAACTTGTCCTTCGAAACTTTTGGGGACGCCATAGCAATCTAGATCAGTTTGCACAGTAGCTCGAAACAAAAACCGAGGATATTTGTGTGATACGAGGGTCAGACCTTCCAGGAGAATATATAATGAATTTTCCCGACCAAAAGGAGTACTCTGCAAGAAAACGGAGTCCGGGAGGCACACGAGGTGCCCACAAGCCACCCAGGCGCGGCCAGGGGGTAGGCCGCGCCTGGCAGGCATGTCGCCTCCTCGTGCGCTTTCCGGACTACTCTAAATTTTTCTATTTTTCTAAAAATTCCAAAACAGAGAAAAATTGCTACTGGAAAAGTTTTGGAGTCAGTTTACTTACCGAATCACATACCTCTTCGTTTTTGGAGTCTGCAACAAGCTGATAAATATCCCTTATGTGCTCCTCCGGAGTTATGGTATTAATAACATTGCTTTCAACATTTATGGGAGTACCTGAGATATAATGCTTGATAATTTGCCCATTTACCACTCTCAGAAAATTACCTTCTGTGTTGTTGATCTTCATGGCACCGGAACGATATACTTCCTCAACAATGTAAGGACCTTTCCATTTAGAGAGAAGCTTGCCTGCAAAAAATATTAAACGAGAATTGTATAGCAAGACATAATCACCTACATTGAACTCACGTTTTTGTATCCTTTTATCATGCCACCTCTTAACCTTTTCTTTGAACAACTTGGCATTTTCATATGCGTGAGTTCTCCATTCATCAAGTGAGCTAATATCAAATAACCTCTTTTCACCAGCAACTTTGAAATCAAAGTTGAGCTCTTTGATTGCCCAATAAGCCTTATGCTCTACCTCAAGAGGTAAATGACATGCTTTACCGTAAACCATTTTGTACGGAGACATGCCCATGGGATTCTTATAAGCAGTTCTATAATCCCACATTGCATCATCAAGCTTCTTAGACCAATTCTTTCTAGACCTATTAACAGTCTTTTGCAGAATTAGTTTAATCTCTCTATTACTTAGCTCTACTTGACCACTGGACTGAGGATGATAGGGAGATGCAATTCTATGCTTGGCATCATACTTAGCAAGCGTTCTACGGAAAGCACCATGAATAAAATGTGAACCACCATCAGTCATTAAATATCTAGGGACTCCAAATCTAGGGAAAATAACTTCTTTAAGCATCCTAATAGAGGTGTTGTGATCAGCACTACTAGTTGGGATAGCTTCTACCCACTTAGTAACGTAATCAATAGCAACTAGGATATGAGTATACCCGTTGGACTTTGGAAAAGGTCCCATATAATCACAACCCCAAACATCAAATGGTTCAATGACAAGTGAATAATTCATAGGCATTTCCTGACGTTTACTGATATTACCTATTCTTTGACATTCATCACAAGATAAGACAAACTTACGGGCATCCTTGAAGAGAGTAGGCCAATAGAAACCGGATTGCAATACCTTGTGTGCAGTTCTATCTCCCGCATGGTGTCCTCCGTAAGCCTCGGAGTGACACTTCTGTAGGATCTGTCCCTGTTCATGCTCAGGTACACAACGACTAATAACAACATCTACTCCTTCCTTATAAAGATGAGGATAATCCCAGAAGTAATGTCTCAACTCAAAGAAGAATTTCTTCTTTTGCTGGTATGTGAAACTAGGTGGTATATATTTGGCAACGATATAATTTGCATAATCAGCATACCAAGGTGTACTACGTGAAGCATTGATGACATTCAATTGCTCATCTGTAAAGCTACCATCAATAGGTTGTGGGTCATCAAGAACATTCTCCAACCTAGACAAGTTATCTACTACGGAGTTCTCAGCACCCTACCTATCAACAACATGCAAATCAAATTCTTGTAGCAAGAGAACCCATCTGATAAGTCTAGGTTTAGCATCTTTCTTTTCCAAGAGATACTTAATAGCATCATGATCAGTGTGAATAGTAACCTTGGAATCAACAATGTAAGATATGAACTTTTCACATGCAAACATGACTGCTAAAAATTCATTTTCAGTAGTAGCATAGTTTCTTTGGGCACTCTCTAGACTTATAATAGCATAATGAATAACATTCAACTTCTTATCAACTCTTTGACCTAGAACAGCGCCAACAGCATAAGCACTAGCATCACACATAATTTCAAAAGGTAAGTTCCAATCAGGTGGTTGAACAATAGGTGCAGTTATTAAGGACTTCTTAAGTATTTCAAAGGCTTCCTCACAATCATCGTCAAAAACAAAAGGAATATCCTTTTGCAAGAGATTGGTAAGAGGCCTAGAAATATTAGAGAAGTCCTTAATGAACCTTCTATAGAAACCAGCATGACCAAGGAAACTTCTTCTACCTTTAATGTCTGTAGGGCATGGCATTTTCTCGATCGCATCAACCTTAGCCTTATCGACTACAACACCTCTTTCAGAAATTTTATGTCCCAAGACGATATCTCCATTAACCATAAAGTGGAACTTCACCCAATTTAAGACAAGGTTGGTATCTTTACATCTCTGCAAAACTCGATCAAGGTTGTTGAGGCAATCATCAAAAGAAGACCCGTAAACGGAGAAGTCATCCATGAAAACCTCAACAATCTTTTCACAAAAGTCAAAGAATATATCCATCATACATCTTTGAAAGGTAGCAGGTGCATTACATAAGCCAAAAGACATATGTCTGTAAACCAAGGTATCGAAAGGGAACGTAAGAGTGGTTTTCTCCTGATCAGATTGTGCAACAGGTATCTGGGAGAAACCAGAATAACCATATAGAAAGCAGAAGTGTGTGTGTTTAGACAATCTGTCTAGCATTTGGTCAATAAAAGGCAAGGGGTAATGATCTTTCCTGGTGGCTTTATTCAATTTCCTAAAATCAATTACCATCCTAGAGCTAGTAATAATCCTCTGTGGGATCAATTCATCTTTATCATTAGGGACAACGGTAATACCTCCTTTCTTAGGGACACAATGCACCGGACTTACCCAATCACTATGAGCAACAGGATAGATGATACCTGCTTCCAGGAGCTTTAGTATTTCTTTTCTTACTACCTCTTTCGTCTTAGGATTTAATTTCCGTTGATGATCAGCAACTGGTTTGGAATCAGGATCGGTTTTAATTTTGTGCTGGCATAGAGTTGGGCTAATGCCCTTAAGATCATCAAGAGTATATCCAATAGCAGCACGGTGCTTCCTTAGAGTTTTTAATAATTTCTTTTCTTCATGCCGTGAAAGGCTAGCACTAATAATAACAGGATATATCTCTTTTTCATCAAGATAACCATACTTAAGAGTATCAGATAACTGTTTAAGCTCGAACACAGGATCACCCTTTGGTCGGGGTGGATCACCAAGAAGTTCAACAGGAAAATTATTCTTAAGGATAGGATGTTGTTCAAAGATAACTCTGTCTATCTCATTCCTTTCATCCATATGTATATCATTTTCATGCTCAAGCAAGTATTGCTCTAAAGGATCGGTAGGAGGCACATCAATAGAAGCTAGAGCAATAATTTCATCCTTTCTAGACAACTCTTTTTAATGAGGTTGTCTACCAAACTTGGATAAATTGAACTCATGTGACACACCTTCAAAGCCAATAGTGACAGTTTGATTCTCACAGTCAATATGAGCATTGACAGTATTGAGGAAAGGTCTGCCAAATATGATGGGACAAAAGCTATCTTGTGTGGTAGCAAGAACGAGAAAATCAGCAGGATACTTAGTTTTACCACACAAGACTTCAACATCGCTAACAATTCCCAAAGGGCAGATAGTATCTCTATTGGCAAGCTAAATAGTGACATCAATATGTTCCATCTCGATAGGTACAATCTCGTCTTTAATTTCATCATATAAAGGTTGAGGTATTGCACTAACACTAGCACCCACGTCACATAAACGATGATAACAATGATCTCCTATCTTAACAGAAACAACAGGCATGCCAACAACAGGCTTATGTTTGTCTCTAGCATGAGGTTTAGCAATTCTAGCAGCATCTTCACAGAAGTGAATATCATGGCCATCAACATTGTCGGACAGGAGATCTTTGATAATAGCAATGCTAGGTTCAACTCTAATTTTCTCAGGGGGTGTAGGTGTTCTAATGTAGCCCCTACGTATCACAGTTGAAGCTTGAGAATGATCCTTTATTCTAACAGGGAAAGGTGGTTTCTGAATGTAAGCACTAGGAACAATAAGATCATTATAAGCAATGACTTTCTCTTCAACTGGATTGGGTTTAACCACATTGACTTCTAAGGGAGGATGATATTTAAACCACTTCTCTTTTGGGAGATTAATATGAGCAGCAAATGATTCACATAATGAAGCTACTATCTCAGAGTCAAGTCCATGTTTAGTGCTAAAATCACAAAAAGTATTTGTTTCAACAAAGGATTTAACGCAATCGAACTTCAGATTCATACATGACTCCTTACCTTCATCAAACTCCCAATCTTTAGAGTTGCGTTTAATTCTTTCCAATAAATTCCATTTGAAGTCAATATCTCTCTTCATAAAAGAACCAGTACAAGAAGTGTCAAGCATGGTGCAATTATCATGATAAAGTCGAGCATAAAAGTTCTGAATGATAATTTCTCTCAAGAGCTCATGGTTGGGGCATGAACATAACATTGACTTAAGCCTCCCCCAAACTTGAGCGATACTTTCTCTATCATGAGGCCAAAAATTATAAATATAATTCCGATCACGATGTACCAAATGCATAGGATAAAACTTTTGATGAAATTCCAATTTCAATCGGTTGTAGTTCCATGATCCAGTAACATCACATAGCCTATACCATGACAATGATTTATTCCTCAAAGATAAGGGAAAGACCTTCTTCTTGACCTCATCCTCGGGAAAACCTGCAATCTTAAATAAACCACAAACTTCATCTACATAGATTAGATGCAAGTCGGGATGTGATGTTCCATCTCCTATAAAAGGATTAGCCAGCAGTTTCTCTAGCATACCCGAAGGAATTTCATAACAAATATTTTCAGTAGGTGCAGCAGGTTGAGGAGCAACTCCTTGTGCTTTCGAGGTGAAGATACCCTGAACAAGCTCCTCAAAGGATTAGTTTCCATAGTGACAAGTGACAATAAATTTCAGCACACTATATAAATGTTTCCTTACCAAATTCCACTTACCAAAGGCGCTTCACTTCCCGGCAACGGCGCCATAAAAGAGTCTTGATGACCCACAAGTGTAGGGGATCTATCGTAGTCCTTTAGATAAGTAAGAGTGTCGAACCCAACGAGGAGCAAAAGGAACTGACAAGTGGTTTTCAACAAGGTATTCTCTGCAAGCACCGAAATTATCGTAACAGATAGTTGTGTGATAAGATGATTCGTAGCAAGTAGCAAGTAAAAAAGGTGCAGAAAAGTGGCCCAATCCCTTTTTTAGCAAGGGACAAGCCTGGACAAACTCTTATATGAGGTAAAGCACCCCCGAGGACACATGGGAATTTCTATCAAGCTAGTTTTCATCATGTTCATATGATTCGCGTTCGCTACTTTGATAGTTTGATATGTGGGTGGACCGGTGCTTGGGTGCTGCCCTTACTTGGACAAACATCCCACGTATGATTAACCCCTCTTGCAAGCATCCGCAACTACGAAAGAAGAATTAAGACAAAGTCTAACCATAACATTAAACTAGTGGATCCAAATCAGCCCCTTACGAAGCAACGCATAAACTAGGGTTTAAGCTTCTGTCAGTCTAGCAACCCATCATCTACTTATTACTTGCCAATGCCTTCCTCTAGGCCCAAATAATGGTGAGGTGTTATGTAGTCGACGTTCACATAACACCACTGGAGGAAACACAACATACAACGCATCAAAATATCGAATGAATACCAAATTCACATGACTACTTATAGCAAGACTTATCCCATGTCCTCAGGAAAAAAAGTGACTACTCACAAAGCATAATTATGCTCATGACCAAAGAGTTATTTAATAGCATTAAGGATCTGAACATATGATCTTCCACCGAGTAATCCAACTAGCATCAACTACAAAGAGTAATTAACACTACTAGCAACCTTACAAGTATCAATTGGAGTCACGAGACGGAGATTGGTTACAAGAGATGAACTAGGGTTTGGAGATGAGATGGTGCTGATGAAGATGTTGATGGTGATGAGTCCCCTCCAATGAGAGGAGTGTTGGTGATGACGATGGCGACGATTTCCCCCTCCGGGAGGGAAGTTTCCCCGGTAGTACAGACCTACCGGAGCTCTAGATTGGTTCTACTCAAGTTCCGCCTCATGGCGGCGGCGATTCCTCTCGAAAGCCTCCTCCTTATTTTTTTCTAGAATGAAATCCTCCTTATAGAAAAAGATGGGAGCCAGAGGGGCAACAGGGGCCCCACAAGCGACCCAGGCGCGGCCAGGGGGGGTAGGTCGCGCCTGGCAGGCTTGTGGCCTCCTGGTGGCTCCCCTCCGGTACTTCTTTCGCCTAGTATTTTTATAAAATCCAAAATAATTCCTCGTTGATTTTCATGGCTTTTGGAGTTGCACAGAATAGGTATCTCAAACTTGCTCCTTTTTCAGACCAGAATTCCAGCTGCCGGCATTCTACCTCTTCATGTAAACCTTATAAAATAAGAGAGAAAAGGCATAAGTATTGTACCATAAAGTGTAATAACAGCCCATAAAGCGACAAATATCAACATAAAAGATGATGCAAAATGGGCGTACCAACTCCCCCAAGCTTAGACCTCGCTTGTCCTCAAGCGGAAGCCGAGATCAATAAATATGCACACATGTTTAGAGATAGAGGTGTCGATAAAACAAAATACGGACATGTAGGCATCATGATCATAATTAGAACAGCAATAGCGTCATATAAACTCTTATGCTAAAGTGACAATTCCTTCAGAAAGTATAGTATGGGTCAAGAACCTTATTGAGAATTAACAACCAATAGCCTTTAGTCATCGAAGCAATTGCAATTTATCATAACATCGGAAAGGGTCACATAAGAGCTTGTAAAGCAAATCAACATACACAATCATCCTTTCGTCTTCTACAATTGCTAAAACTTAAGTGGTACTCATGAGATCAAAGTTTCAGTTGGACACAGAGAAAGATAGGGGCTTATAGTCTCGCCTCCCAACTACTTACCTCAAGGGTAGTGTCAACAATAATAATTCATGGATACTTACTTCCAAGTTGACATATGAATATAGATCTTTCCCTAGCACATGACGTTAGCCAAGATAAAGGCAAAATTAGGAATTGGTGTCAATCACCATGACTCTTTTAAGGACAAAAGGTAAAGGTACAAGATAGGCCCTTCGTAGAGGGAAGCAGAGGTTGTCATGCGATTTTGAGGTTTGGATGTGTGACCTCTTAATGTGAAGGAACGTCACTTTATATTGCATCGTGTGAAAAAGAACTTTATTATGCAGTCCATCGCTTTTATGTCTTCCTCATCACAGGTTCGTACAAAGCTTATTTTCCACACACTAATAGATCATACATATTTAGGGAGCAATTTTTTTATTGCTTGCTCCGATGACAACTTACTTGAGGGATCTTCTTCAATCCATAGGTAGGTACGGTGGACTCTCATGGCAAAACTGGGTTGAAGGTTTATGGATGCACAAGTAGTATTTCTACTTAGTGCGGAAGTTTTGGCTCATAAGAGGTGGAAGCAATCGTCATATGCTAAGGGATCTCTAGTCATATAACATTGTTCGGAACCAAGAAAACATAATTCATTATGTTGTCTTCCTTGTCCAACGTCTACTTCTAAGCATGTAATAGTTTAATGAGTGTTCACAATCATAGACGGTGTCAAAGATCATATATTTATATGTGAACCTCTCCTTCTTTATTACTTCCTATTAATTGCAACAATGACCAAGGTCTACGTTTGTCCACCCACAACAAGTTTCAATCAACATTCTTTTTATATGTGAAGTCATCACTTCCCATAAGATCATTACATGATCTTCCATGCTTTTCTTCTTTTATCATTCTTTTCTTTAGATCATGGCATGAGGAAAGGCCCTCAACTAAAACACTCTTTATTCTATGACTCACGAACTCGATTACATTGGGGGAGACACAAAGCAAAACTCAAGCCTAGATCACTAAGAACTTTATTCTACTACACAAAGATCAAACCAAAAAGTAACGAGCTAAGAAAAAGGTAAAGGCAAAAGATGTGATGGTGGTACGATACCGGGGCAACTCTCCCAAGCTTGGCACAAGCCAAGGCGAGTGCCCATACCCGTGCTTAGTTGTCTTCCTTCGAAGGTGATGGTGGTGGATTTGTTGCAATCTGTTGTTGATTCTCCGTCTTCCAAGGCATATGTGCTCCATTATGGAAAGATGATCGAGTCTCCCGAATCCTAAAATCTGCAGCCAACCGTATTGATTTAAATCTATACTCATACTCACAGTTTTGGTTCTGCAGGTCGTAGATCTGGGCTTGGAGGTGATCAATTATATCATAGAGCCTGGAGAGGTGCTTCCAGATGTCATTGGCATCGATCTTGTGCTTGTTGGTGAACTCCGTGATCATCATGTGGTTGGCGTTGAGTCCGCGTTCCACCATCGCTTGGCACTTGAAGACTTGCTTCTCCATTGCTTCGAGCCTCGCCTCCACGCTTCTGGTCTTCTTGGGCCCTCAACATCACGGATGTGCAACACCCCCTCATGCATCTCAATAGATTGAGGGTGTTGCAGCAGGCCCGCAAGGTAGGGATTGATGACCTTCTTGAAGAACTTGTCCTTCAGAACTTTTGGGGACGCCATAGTGATCTAGATCTGTCTACATAGTAGCTCGAAATGAAAACAAAGGATATTTGCGCGATACGAGGGTCAGACCTTCCGGGAGAATATATAATGAATTTTCCCGACCAAAAGTAGTACTCCGCAAGAAAACGGAGTTCAGGAGGCACACGAGGTGCCCACAAGCCACCCAGGCGCGGCCAGGGGGGTAGGCCGCGCCTTGTAGGCTTGTCGCCTCCTCGTGCGCTTTCCGGACTACTTTTAATTTTTCTATTTTTCTAAAAATTCCGAAACAGAGAAAAAATGCTACTGGAAAAGTTTTGGAGTCGGTTTACTTATCGAATCACATACCTCTTCGTTTTTGAAGTCTCCAACAGGCTGATAAATATCCCTTATGTACTCCTCCGGAGTTATGGTATTAATTACAACATTTATGGGAGTACCTGAGATATACTGCTTGATTCTTTGCCCATTTACCACTCTCGGAAAATTACCTTCCGTGTTGTTGATCTTGATGGCACCGGAATGATATACTTCCTCAACAATGTAAGGACCTTCCCATTTGGAGAGAAGCTTGCCTGCAAAAAATCTTAAATGGGAATTGTATAGCAAGACATAATCACCTACATTGAACTCACGTTTTTGTATCCTTTTATAATGCCACCTCTTAACCTTTTCTTTGAACAACTTGGAATTTTCATATGTCTAAGTTCTCCATTCATCAAGTGAGCTAATATCAAATAACCTCTTCTCACCAACAAGTTTGAAATCAACGTTGAGCTCTTTGATTGCCCAATAAGCCTTATCCTCTAGCTCAAGACGTAAATGACATGCTTTACCGTAAACCATTTTGTACAGAGACATGCCCATGGGATTCTTATAAGCAGTTCTATAAGCCCACAATGCATCATCAAGCTTCTTAGACCAATTCTTTCTTGACCTATTAACAGTCTTTTGCAGAATTAGTTTAATCTCTCTATTACTTAGCTCTACTTGACCACTAGACTGAGGATGATAGGGAGATGCAATTCTATGGTTGACATCATACTTAGCACGCGTTTTACGGAAAGCACCATGAATAAAATGTGAACCACCATGAGTCATTAAATATCTAGGGACTCCAAATCTAGGGAAAATAACTTCTTTAAGCATCCTAATAGAGGTTTTGTGATTAGCACTGCTAGTTGGGATAGCTTCTACCCACTTAGTAACGTAATCAACAACAACCAGGATATGAGTTTACCCGTTGGACTTTGGAAAAGGTCCCATATAATCAAAACCCCAAACATCAAATGGTTCAATGACAAGTGAATAATTCATAGGCATTTCCTAACGTTTACTGATATTACCTATTCTTTGACATTCATCACAAGACAAGACAAACTTACGAGCATCCTTGAAGAGAGTAGGCCAATAGAAACCGGATTGCAATACCTTGTGTGCAGTTCTATCTCCCGCATGGTGTCATCCGTAAGCCTCGAAGTGACACTTCTATAGGATCTGTCCCTGTTCATGCTTAGGTACACAATGTCTAATAACACCATCTATTCCTTCCTTATAAAGGTGAGGATCATCCCAGAAGTAATGTCTCAAATCAAAGAAGAATTTCTTCTTTTGCTGGTATGTGAAACTAGGTGGTATATATATGGCAACGATATAATTTGCATAATCAGCATACCAAGGTGTACTATGTGAAGCATTGATGATATTCAATTGCTCACATGGAAAGCTATCATCAATAGGTTGTGGGTCATCAAGAACATTCTCCAACCTAGACAAGTTATCTGCTACGGGGTTCTCAGCACCCGTCCTATCAACAACATGCAAATCAAATTCTTGTAGCAAGAGAACCCATCTCATAAGTCTAGGTTTAGCATCTTTCTTTTCCAAGAGATACTTAATAGCAGCATGATCAGTGTGAATAGTAACCTTGGAATCAACAATATAAGATACGAACTTTTCACATGCAAACACGACTGCTAAAAATTCCTTTTCAGTAGTAGCATAGTTTCTTTGGGCACTGTCTAGAGTTTTACTAGCATAATGAATAGAATTCAACTTCTTATCAACTCTCTGTCCTAGAACAGCGCCAACAGCATAATCACTAGCATCACACATAATTTCAAAAGGTAAGTTCCAATCAGGTGGTTGAACAATAGGTGCA